>NC_088791.1:103175308-103805442 GCF_011386835.1 Chrysemys picta bellii
AAAACCTCCCTCCCCCCCAGGATGGGCTGACACTAAAGCAATGAATGGTGATTCTTTTTAACCACCATCTTCTCTTCTGTTCAACAGCAGGCCTGGCCTAGCGGGACCCAGCAGATCCTGCTCCCTCCAGCCTGGCAGCAATTGACTGGAGTAGCCACCCACACCTCAGTGCAGCATGCAACTGTCATACCAGAGACCATGGCAGGGACCCAGCCGCTGGCAGACTGGAGGTAAACCTGGAGTATTGTGTGTATATCTGTGAGACACCCACTATATGTCAATGTCTGTCTGACAGCCTCAGTGTCTGAGTAGTTTCTAATATCCCAGGCTGTGTGGCTGGGCTAACACTGAGTGCACAATGGGCGCAGGCTTTGCCCACATAGCCACTGGACTCCCAGCATCTGACTTGGTCTGTAAGGTGCTTTCTGCTATTTTGAGTATGAAGGGAACCATCCATCATAAAACCAAATTCAGGTCTAGTCTCTCTTAAGCTGCTCCATATAGCTCTGTCCTTGTGACAGGATAACATGGTACAAGAAAAAAGATACACGCTCCATTCTTGATCCCAGCATCTTCTCCCCGACCAGCCACATCTGCCTTGGCTTGTTTAAAAAGCCAAATAGCCCTATTGTTTTGTGCTGTGTTGTATCCCAGATTCGGTTTGCAGCACTTTTTGCGCTGGTAAAAACTTCCTGAGAGATGGGATAATTCTGTGGGGGCTGGGAAGACACATCTGTGGAGAGTTATGCAGGAGAGATTTGGCTCTTTGCAGTCTCAGTGCAGGCATGGATAGTGGATCTTTGGCGTTTTCAGGCAGAGTGGGAATAGAATTCTGGCCGGGTCCTGTCTGTGCTGCAGCTGTTTGTGAAATCCTGACCCTTGTCAAAGGATTAGGGTTGGGGAGGCACTTCTCAGGCCAATTACTTTGAACCCATTTATCACAATAAACCCTTCCCGAAATCATTCCATTAGTGGTTTATTTCATCTCTCCTGGAATGAGGAATGTAAAAGGTTAACTGGTAAGCATTAGGTTTACCCTCAACTGTTAACCCCAGCAGCCCCGCACCAGCCGGAGAGACTCCAGCCTAGGCAGCCGTGCCCACTGGGGGAGGGGCCCCGGCCGGGCACAGCCGGGCCTGTGGGCCTTTAATCAATATTTACATCCCTACCTGGAACGTCTCCAATGATGCTGTCTTGACTGTCTGCCTTTGATAGTCTTTCCACTGACAAGTTGCTCTTACTTCTTCAAAGGGTCAGTGTGAGTAGGCACTGAAAGGAGGCAGTAGTGAGGATGGGAGCTGCAATGCATGGCCTTGAAAGTAACAGGATTAAAGTGGCGGATAAATAGGGAGTCCCGTAAGGCCAAATCCTTTGCCCCTGAAGCAAATTCATATGAGATGTCAGATTGGCAAGTCCCCTTGTCATTTTCACCCTTCGTACTCTATGAAAACAGGTACCAAAGAGGCGCTAACTCTGCTCTTGTAGTCTCCAAGACAGTCAGTCACAAGCACAGCATAGTTAAGGAGTTTGAAATCTGTGCGTCATTGTCCATCCCCAAAGGAACCTGGTCAGATTGTCACTTGCTCCATTGCTGTGGTTTATTCCCGAAAATAAAGACATCACTACTGCGTCAAAACATCAGTTTCTTTCCCGGAGGGTTTCTCGGTGAACAGTTGGTGGGTGGAAGATTTTGTTTCAGCAGGCTGTCTCCTCTCCTTTTGCCTGGGGGTTGTGCAGATCATCTCTACATTGAACCTTATTTGGAAGAGTGGGCCTGATGATCAGGGTTATATGTCATACCCAGGTGGTCCACAGAACAGCACTGGTGGGAGATTGCTACTCCACTGTGAGTTGGTACCTTACTCCAAAACCTTGTTCTACTGGGACCTTAGGGAGTGTTGGTTATTGTTGGAACTTGGAGTCTTCTTCTGGCTTCCCTGATAGCCTATGTGACATCTGAGTTGTGGGTAATTGCTTTTGTGAGTCAGACCTGAAGGAGCTGGAGGAGGTCTTCCTGAAGGACAGAGGCGGGATTGGAGCGTGTAGGTGGATACTGTGGGCAGAACAACAAGCTATATAGCAAAAGCTACCCAAGTAGTCAAAGTATGAATGTGTGTGTGTGGTTTTTTTTAAGACTTATTCACAGGCATAATGTTACAGTCTGATGACAGGACTTATACTGCCACATAGACAGTTTGGTTTGGTACTGAGCTGAGTCTCTTGTTCCTCGGGCAGAGGGGGGATAGGAGAACTGCAGAGGCAGTGAGTTCAGCACTAGGGGAAACAGCAACATGCATCACTCTCAACTGCCCCCTTCTGCCAACGCAGCCAATGGCCCTGAGTGGCTCCAGTGGGAAATGTGTCCTGAATATAAACTAGGGGCATGCCCCCCCCCTTGCGAGAGAATGAAGCAAAGGCCTCTGAAAAACAAAGGGAAACAGCCCTTCATGAGAAAAACACCAACCCTAGCTTGATGCCAGGACTGGCATGCCCAAGGTCACCTTTAGCTGGGGGCATTTCTGAGGCTAATGCAAGCCTTTTAAAGAACTATTACACATTTAAAATGCATTTATCTCCAATTTCCCTCCTCTTGCAGAAACACACATGCTCACGGCAGCCATTATAATCCCATCATGCAACAGCCTGCGCTTTTAGCTAGTCACGTGACTCTTCCCGCAGCTCAGCCCTTGAATGTGGGCGTGGCTCATGTCATGAGGCAACAGCCGACCAGCACCACTTCCTCCAGGAAGAACAAGCAGCACCAGTCATCTACGAGGTAAGTGGCAAGGAGCATAATGGAAGCCTAAGAACTCCAAGGGCCAAATTCACTGCTGAAGTTGATGGAGCTGCATGCACTTAGGCTAATGGCAATTTTGGTGGAAACTGTCTAAAGAGAGGGGAGGAAATGCCTTTTCCCCAACATACAGCTTGATTCTTCTCTCATGTGTACCGTGTGTAAATCAGGAGGAACTAGGTGGACTTGAATTAGTTGTAAGTGAGAGAAGGACCAGGCCCATAGTATTCTGATTCTCTGTATATATGTACTGTAGTAGGGTTCTGCTCAGCTTTCTGTGAGAGAGGCGAAGTCACTCAAACAGAAGGCCATGCAATCGTGCCTATTTAAATCCATTAAATTGATGTCTTGGCAGAATTAGTGGATATTGAACCACTTAAAAGCCCCGTTGCTTCCACTTCAGTGCATATATATAGAACAGAGTAGGTATAAATATAGACTGCATGATGAAGTGAGGTGGCATACAATTTTAATGTCCTGTGTTTGGGATGACCACCACACTGTGAGTGGAAGAGCCACAAGTCAGTTGTACAAGTCTCCGCAAATTAATGCCAATCAAAACTCTTATTACCTCCCTCCCTCCCCCCACAAAAAACGATCCATGTTCTGTTTATGCAGTTCAAATGTACTGATTCAGTAGGCCCCAATCCCAACCTATCCACAGACAAAACGTGTGACCGTCTCCCTCTATCTAATCTCAATGACACTCCTAAAAGTGGCCACATTTCCTCAACATTGTCATCCCCCCAAAAGGCCACATTTTCAGAAACAATGGACGTTAGGTGTGCACCTAGAATATATCCATTCAAGAGCAAATGGGTGATTGCATATATGCAGGGATAGATCCACTGGTCCAACTGTGATGCACTCGACACAAAGTGAAGGGCAAAGATAGCCCTAAGCCGCCTGTACTCGTCCCTCATTCTAGACGTGTCCCTGGCATACATTAGAGCAGTCTTCTGGCTGCCCTAGCTTATGCTCATCTACAACGGTCCCAAGGGAATCATGGGGGCATAAGGACATCTCTTGCACCAAGGTCTGGGAGCGGAGGTGGCATAGGGGCCACTATGAGAGTTTTGTGCCACCCAAGGATTCTCTTACACATGGGAATTTTGGGGGGCTAGATCCATCAGTTTTATGGATGTTTTGTCCTGCAAGCGTGGGGCCAGGTTCTGGCCCATAGCATGCAGTTGCATGAACAAAATGCAAGAATGCATGTGCAATAACCCTCTCACTCCTGTGGTAATCCTTGTGGGTGGGGCACACTGGCAGGGTGGGTATGTAAGAAGTATACTTTGCTGCTGCGTGTGCTGTACCTGGTTTGTGGGCAGAAAGCTGAGGTCTTTAGGGCTGTTAAACCAGCACCTTTAGTGAGCACTGAATTTTTCTAAGAAAAGAAAGAGCAAGAAAGAGAGAGAGAGATCCAGAAATGGCCCGCTCTTACAGGGTACGTCTACACAGCAAAAAACCACCCGCGACAGCCAGTTTCAGTGCCTGCATCAACTGACTCAGACTCATGCTACTTGGCTAAAAATAGCAGTGTAAAACGTTCGTGCTCAGGCTGGACCCTGGGCTCTGAAACCCTGCGATGGGGGAGGGTCTCATATCCCAGGCTCTCGCCGGAGCAGGAACATCTAAACTGCTATTTTTAGCCCCATAGCACAAGCCTTGTGAAACCAAGTCAGTTGATCTGGGCTCTGAGACTCGCTGCTGCAGGGTTTATTTGATTGTGTAGCTGGACCTACAGAAGGGGAAAAACAGAGGAGCTCACAGCTCTTAGGTGACCAGATTGGGGCCACAGAAACTGTACTGAATTCACAACCAGTTCCACTGTATTTAAGATGCCAGTGTTCAAATCCTTCCCGTTTGTCTGCTCGCTAATGTGTAATGTTTCATTTACTTTGGGAGGATTCCAGCCGTCTTACCCCATTTGTAATACAGAACAGAGCCAGTTAAGACCCAACAAGCCAGTAAAACAGGGAATAAATCACAATGCATCTGGACATACAAAGTGTTTCCCCCGCCCCCAGTAATCTGCCACCAGGGCACAAGGCGTCTGCATTAGGAAGGAGTCCGACACTTTCAGAGCAGCTGCTTTCCACAGTCCTCTATTTTACGTTATTTGTGATGCTTTTGTATCCAAATGAGGGATATGCTCCTTTTGAGAAGAGGATACTCCATGTTTCTCATTGGTATTCAAAAGGCACTGCAAATGTTACTGTGCAGTCATTTGTTATGCAAAGGACCCTGTGTAAGTCAGTGCAGTGTAATATGTCCATAATTTCTTCCCTTTGATGCATGCCACCTATTCTTTTTGTTAGCTTTCGGGCCAAACCAAAAACAGTCAAAACCTGCCTGTAAAATGGAACAAGAACCAGAATTTTGCTGCTTCTTCGAGTGCTTGCTCATGTCCATGCCATATTAGGTGTCTGCGCTCGCCACATGCACCGGTGCCGGAAGTTTTTCCCTCAGCAGTATCCGTAGGGGACCAGCTCTGGCGCCCTCTGGAATGGTGCCTGCATGGCGTGGTATAAGGGGCGCCGCCAGCTCCCCCTCCCTCAGTTCCTTCTTGCTGCCAGTGATGGTGCTGGAACGTCTGCTGCTTTGGCTAGCTTTGATTCCGTCTCTGTTCTTGCAAACTTTGAAATCCTATAAAATGGTTTCCCTGGCTTCTATTATCCCCTCCCTGGACCCAGGAGATTTGAAGGACGCATACTTCCACATAGCAATCTTTCAAGGGCACAAACACTTCCTCCAATTTAGAGTGGGACCCCACCACTACCAGTTAGCGGTCCTCCCATTCGGCCTGGCGACAGCACCGAGATTGTTTAACAAGTGCATGTCGGTGGTAGCGGCTTACCTCAGGCGCAGGGGGATTCAGATCTACCCATAGCTCGACAACTGGCTCGTCAAGGGCAGCTCCAGGTCTCAAGTCCAACGGGATGTCGTGGTGCTTCAGGCCATGTGCCGCTCTCTGGGCCTACTGGTAAACGACAAAATCTCGATGTTAGTGCTAGTGCAGAGGATAGAGTTCATCGGAGTGGTCCTCGACTCGACCTACGCCAGAACATTCCTGCTGCTGGAAAGATTCCACACGTTGATGAACCTCATCGCGGAAATCTCCACGTTCCCTCTGACTACAGCCAGGGTCTGTCTGCACCTCCTGGGTCACATGGCAGCATTCACTTACGTGGTCCACCATGCCAGGCATCGGAGGGGGCCCCTGCAACAATGACTGGTGGCAGTCTATTCCCAGGCCAGAGGGAAAGATCATTACCATTCCCCAGGTGATACTTACCTCGCTGCAATGGTGGACCTACCGCAGAACAGTCCTGAAAGGGGTTCTGTTCGACGACCCCCCTCACTCCATTGAGTTGGTGTCGGACACCTCAGACCTTGGCTGGGGTGTGCATCTCAGCAACCTCCAGACACAGTGGATGTGGTCTCCGGAGGAGGCAAAGTTGCACATAAACGTCAAAGAGCTCCAAGCAGTCAAACTGTCGTGCGGAGTCTTCCTGCCCCACGTGTCGGGCAAGGTGGTACGAGTCCTGATGGACAACACAGCCTCGATGTTCTACATCAACAGGCAAAGGGGAGCGCGCTCGTCGGCTCTCAGTCAAGAGGCACTCTGTGTATGGGACTGCTGCATCAGCCACAAAATCCACCTGGAAGCTTGTCACCTTCCCAGCGTCAAGAATATGCTGGCAGACCAGCTCAGCAGGGACTTCTTCTTTCACCACGAGTGGTTGCTCCATCCAGAGGTAGCCTGAATGATCTTCCAAAGGTGGGGAACTCCTGACGTGGACCTGTTCGCCACCAGACAGAACAGGAAATGCCACTGATTTTGCTCTTGCCAAGGTCTGAGCAAAAGCTCCCTCTCCGATGCCTTCCTCCTGTCATGGTCGGGGGGCCTGATGTACGCATTCCCTCCGATTCCACTCATCAGCAGGGTCCTGGCAAAGATCAAGAGAGACAAAACACAGGTTGTCGTGATTGCCCCGGTGTGGCCTCGCCAACATTGGTTTGGGATGCTCATGAGCTTGTCAGCGGCCGCTCCCTAGCCCCTGCCCAACCGCCCGGACCTGCTGCCACAGGACCGCAGCCAGCTCTTACACCCCAACCTCATGTCCCTCCACCTCTTGGTGTGGATGCTGCATGCCTGAACCTGGAGGAGTGGACCTGTTTAGAAGAAATCCAACAAGTCCTCCTGGGAGTAGGAAGCCCTCAACTAAACTGACTTATCTGGCCAAGTGGACAAGATTTTCCCACTGGGCATCTCTGCCTCGCGTTCTTCCATACAGGCTGTCCTGGACTACCTGCTCCATTTGAGGAACCAGGGTCTGGCACACTCTTCCATTAGAGTGCATCTAGCGGCCATCTCTGCTTTTCACCCACCGATCCAAAGACAGACGGTGTTTTCCCATGACATGATGGTCAGATTGTTGAGAGGGCTCGAGAGACTCTTCCCGCAGCTATGGACTCCTGTCCTGCAGTGGCATTTTAACTTGGTCCTCTCTAGGCTCACCGGCCCACCCTTTGAGCCGCTGGGTTCCTGCTCCTTTTCCCACCTGTCATGGAAGGTCGCGTTCCTGGTGGCAGTGACATCGGCAAGACGGCTCTCTGAAATTAAAGCCGTGACCTCAGAACCTCCATACACAGACTTCTACAAAGATAAGATTCAGTTGCGGCTCCACCCGGCCTTCCTGCCAAAGGTGGTCTCCACCTTCCTTATGAACCAAGACATCTTCCTCCCAGTGTTCTGTCCCAAACCACACAAGACCAGTGAGGAGAGGCGTCTTCACGCCCTGGACATCCAGAGGGCCTTGGCTTTCTACTTAGAACGTACCAAACCTTTCCGAAAATCGACTCAACTCTTCATCACTACACCGGATAGGATGAAGGGTCACCCGGTATCCTCGCAGAGGATTTCCAATTGGATAACCTCATGCATATGGACTGTTACAACCTGGCGGGGCTACCGCTGCCACTGATTGTTAGAGCCCACACAATGAGAGTGCAGGCATCTTCAGCGGCTTTCCTGGTGCACATCCCTATCCAGGACATCTGTAGAACCGCAATGTGGGCCTTTGTTCATACGTTTACTGCTCATTATGCCATCACTCAGCAGACCAGGGATGACGTTGGGTTTGGGAGAGCTGGGTTCCAATCGACACGTTCGTGAACTCCTACCCACCTCCAGGGGTACTGCTTTGGAGTCACCTAATACAGAATGGACATGAGCAAACACTCGAAGAAGGAAAGAGTTACCTTTTCCGTATCTGGTGTTCTTCGAGATGTGTTACTCATGTCCATTTCATGACCCGCCCTCCTTCCCCACTGTTGGAGTTTCCGGCAAGAAGGAACTGAAATAGGGGGAACTGGCAGCGCCCCTTATACCACGCCATGCGGGTGCCACTCCAGAGGGTGCCAGAGCTGGTCCCCTACGGATACTGCTAAGGGAAAAACTTCTGGCACCAGTGCATGTGGTGAGCACACACACCTAATATGGAATGGACATGAACAACACATTTTGAAGAACACCAGTTATGGAAAAGGTAACTGTCTTTTTTCCTTTGACTCTGAAAATGTTCTGCTAGTGGGGAGGGGGAAAAAGGCTTTAGAGAATAATGACATGGATACTAGAGAATATGTGTTCCTTCTTCATTCAGGGCTTTTTGTTGCCTCCACCCTCTGATAGGCAGGCACTGTGTTTAGGGTCCTGATGCAAATGAACCCTCATTTTCCTTATTTACTTTTAGTGCAGGGGATTGAACTAGGAAGATAGAAAGGAGGGAGTTGAGAATATTTTCCCTCTAGTGAAGAAAAACCTATTTACTTCTCCCACCCTGCACCCACTGCCTTTGCCACCCCACATCAGAGCCAAATGAAACTGAGTATCAGAGGGGTAGCCGTGTTAGTCTGAATCTGTAAAAAGCAACAGAGGGTCCTGTGGCACCTTTAAGACTAACAGAAGTATTGGGAGCATAAGCTTTCGTGGGTAAGAACTTCACTTCTTCAGACTTGCATCTGAAGAAGTGAGGTTCTTACCCACGAAAGTTTATACTCCCAATACTTCTGTTAGTCTTAAAGGTGCCAAATGAAACTGACTGTCTCCCCCTCTGGAACATCTCAATGTTGCTCCACAATGCTGTTGAGATAAGGAAGGCTGGGCAAAAATTTTCTATCAAAACTTTTTTTTGGGGGACAGGAAATTGGATTTTCAACTAAACAACAGGTTTTTTGTGAAAAATGTCTGATTTCCATGGAAAAGTTCAATTTTGGGGGGTTAAAAAACTGAAATATTTTGGATGAAAAACCAAATATTTTGATTTGGAAATGCAGCAGCAGTGCCTCATGGGAGTTGTGGGGCCTTGTGCTCCCATTCTCTTCAATGTGGGGGCTGCTTGGCTGGACTACATCTTCCAGGATGCACCATGGCCAGGCTTTCCCATGAGGCAGCATTTCCAAATTGAACTATTTTGGTTGAATTTTTTTTTATTTTTTTGCCAAAAAAAAAATCTAAATTTTCCACAGGAAAGAAACCCAAACATTTTTCAGCCAGCTCTAGTGATGAGTGATATGAGGCACTCCCTTCCTCCCTCCCTTGAAGAGGCGAATACACCAGTTTTGTAGTGTGCCCAGCCCTCACCAACAAAGAATGCGAGAGAGGTTGACGCCAGGACTCAAAAGCCAGTAATATCTGAGCAATTCGAGCTTTAACCAACTGATTGTTTTTGTCATTTTCAGAAACGTGTCTACATATGAGGTTTCGTCCTCTCAGGCCATCAGCTCCCCTCAGCGATCGAAACGCGTGAAGGAGAACACCCCCCCTCGCTGTGCCATGGTGCACAATAGCCCCGCCTGCAGCACTTCTGTCACGTGTGGGTGGGGAGACATGGCTTCCAGCACCACACGGGAGCGGCAGCGACAGACGATAATCATTCCCGACACACCCAGCCCTGCAGTCAGTGTCATCACTATCAGCAGTGACACAGATGAAGAAGAAGAACAGAAACATGCACCCATCAGGTGAGCAGTGATTCTGTACTCCATTGGGAGTTGTGGTGCGGAAACTCCGTAGAGTCTTAGGAAATAGGGTTGGAACTCAAAGACCACCTAGACAATCTAGTCCATTGGTACACAATGTATGCTGTATGGGCCAACAGTGGCATGGAAAGCAATTCCTGGCAGTTGCCCTAAAGAAACTCTGACAGGGAAGTTGGCATGGTTCAGTAATGAGAGTACTAATCTGGGGCTCAGGAGAGCTGGGTTCAATTCCCTGCTCTGCCATAGACTTCCTGTGTGACTGTGGGCAATTTACATGATCCCTTTGTGCCTCAGTTACTCCATCTATAAAATGGAGATAATACTTCCTCATCTCACAGGAATGTTGTGAGAAGAAATATATTAAAGATTGTGAGGTGCTCAGATATTAAGGTAATAGGGGCTATATAAATACCTAAGATAGCTACACAGAACAAAGCAGTGAGGAACTGGGGTTGGGAGAGCAGATAGTTCAAGATCAGATCTCTCTTTCTAGGTGATCCATAGAATGAAAAGGTTGTAGAATATCCTATCTAGTCCAATCCTCAGCCTCTGTGAAGAAGGCTACCACACTATTACGTCCATATACAGTGCTTCTCCTAACTTATTCTCTAATGATTGTGTGTCATGAATACCTCATTAGGTGAAATAAATTGTGAGGAATATCTGTTCAATTCTCATTGGTGGTCATATCACAAAAAATATTCCCACTTTTGGAACTAATTGGCACCCCATTGGTTGCCTCAGCAGGGAGGCAAAAAACGAGTGGACCATGAAGACTGAACGTCCCTCTTCTCATAGAATTGATCCACCCAGTCACAGTAGATACAGTGGTACAGGGAAGCTGCCTTTGCTGTTCTTGATCCATGAATAAAGAGAGGACTTCTTTCTCCAAGGCTCTCATTTCAGCACCTTTCCTCACATGTGCACAGTCAAAGCCTGAGCACTCCAGGTTTCCCCGTCCTACACCAGTCACAAAAATGTCAGTCTGTTTTAGGAGCTGCAGAGAAGTAGCCTTGCAAATAGCTGAATAATTACAGAATCTTTGAGCTACTAACTCAGCTAGGAATTTTCTAGCCCTGTCCCTTCAATAATAAAAGATAAAATTAAAGCTTCTTTATTTAGAACCTGCTCCACAGCAGATTGGCCTTTAATCATCTGAGATATCTATATCTCTGAATCTCAGTGCTGTGATGATTATTAGTGGTGCACTGAAAATGTGTACAGGACAGACAAGATGGTGCCTGCCTCAATGAGTTTACAACCTTGTATAGAGAAACTAGGCACAACAGGGCTTTATTTTCAGAGGTGCTGAGCACTCATATGATCTCAGTTGGATTGGTGGAAGCTCAGCACCTCTCAAAATCAGGCCTGTCATGTACCAGATGACCGGAAAGATGGAGAGATCATAAAGCAGCGCAGGATATTTTACAATTTTTTGTTGTAAATAATTATTATAACACTTCTTTGGTCGGTTGGTTTCACAGAAAAAGTGTATTTCAAGAAAGGAGTTGGAAAAGAGGGTGGAAGCCAGGTGCAGTAAGAGAACGGTATTCCAACTATTGGTGATATCATGGGAGAAGGTATAAAGATGAGAATGGGAGAGGGATACAAAGGGAAGCTGAGAGGCCTTGCCGGGGGAACATAAGAGATCAGAGAGGTAAAGAGGTGTGGATTTCTGCAGGGCCTAGAAGTTTAGAACAAAAAGCCCGTGAAGGGATGGTTAAGAGGACAGCGATCCACAGAATGAAAAATCCAAGAGAACCCCTCACCTAGTCCAATCCCCAGCATCTATCTAGAAGAATGCTACAGTCTTCCAGGATTATTGGAATGGCAGAGCAGAAAGATTATCTGGATTGGAAGGGAACAAGTTGGAAGCTGGAGGATGAAGGGGAGAGGTGGTTGCAGTAGTCAAGGTGAGAGATGACTAAGGTGTGGACAACGAGTGGAAAGGAAAGGATGGATTTTAGAGATGGTGCTAGATTCTGCCAGGGTTTTTTTTGTTTTGTTTTGTTCTGGGTTTTTTTGCAACAGCTAGTATTGTGGGGACAAGGAAAGAGAAAAGTTGAAAACTAACATTGTGAGGCTTGGTGAACGGGAGGATGGTGGGATCGTCAAGGATGGAAAATGGGGAGCTCAGGAGGAAAAACAGGGATTGAGTTTTCATCATGTTACATTTTGAACTGGAAGCACAGTATCCATGCTAACGTGTGAGGGAGACAGAGGAGAGGCTGGATGAAGAAATCAGAGGTCAGGGGAGGAGAGGCAGTTTTAGGAGATGCCAGCATGGAAGAGTGTATGAAGTTTCCAAGGGATAACTTGTAAAATGAAGATAGGAGTGGGCTGAGGACAGAGGCCTTGAAGGGCACTGGCCAGAGAGCTAGTACAGGAGAAGCTCCAAACTAGGGCTAGGTGAATAATCAATTTTTCTGTTTGGCCATTGAACCAAAAAAAAAAATGGTTTTGGATTGGACTGTAACATTTTTTTGTTTTTCTTTATGAAATGAAAAATCAGAAAAAGTACATTTCAGATCAAACTAAACATTTTGTTCAACTCCAAATTTGTTTTTGTTTCATTTTGGTTTTAGGGTTTTAAATTTTTTTTTTAATTTTTTTAAATTAAATTAAGGAAAATTCCGAAACAAAATGTCTTTCTCAAATGAAAAATCAAAATATTTCATTTTGGAAATGCTGTAACAAAATGTATGGATGTTTCTGATTCAACCTGAATCTGCATTTTTTGTTGAAAAAACTATTCATGTAAAAAAATTCACCAGCTCTGCTCAGAGCAGAATGACTGGAGAGGCAGGGAAGGGCCAGAGTCACAGAAGCAGAGGGAGAAGAGAGTCCAGGATGAGGGAGTTATCTTTGGTGAAAGCATCAGCGAGATTGAAGTCAAGTTGCTTGGGACCCTTTGACATGGCCAAATCTAGGGCCAGATCCTCAGCTGGTGCAAAACAGAGTAGTTTTATTTGAGTCAAGGGAGCTGCACCAGCTGAGGATCTAATCTGTAGTGTGCTATCTGAAGGTTGCTACCTTTAGCTAAGTTTCTCATCCTTCTTGTGCCTCTCAAAGAAAGATGGGAATTCAAATTAAATATATGTGTTTGATGGGAGAGAATGGCCAACTATACAGGACTGTACAACAGGGGCTGCAAATGAGCCTAAAATAAAATTGTAACATTTGGAAATCATGCAAAGACTTTACTGGACTCATACATATTTGTGGAAATTTTAGCCTGTTCAGCAACGATGAGTGCTGGTAGCGTGAAAGCCATGGGGTAACTTGGCACATATTATTTGTCAATGTCCTACTAGACACTTTTGGTCAAATATTACAGAATTAATATGGGATCATAATTTGCTAATTGAGTCAGAACTAACAGTCTGTCCCAAAGCTCATTGATGTCAGTGGAGTCTTTCCACTGTCTTCCCTGATTTTGGATTAAGCCCTAAATTTATTACATGATTTTCCTTGAGTCCCTGGGACTAGAAAGTCGTCTTCTTCCCCAAAATAAATAAATAAATGCATTTGCAGTTGTCCATGGTTATGCAAAGAGATTGCTCTTTACCAGATAAAAAAGTTCGTATGTCCCACTCACAGTTTTAAAAGACCGGTAATATTGACATGGACAAAATTGTCCCACCTGCATATATTGGGCCTGATTCTCAGTTATGCTAAAGCCCCTTTACAGTGCTCTGGCAGGAGCACTTAAAAATGAGCGTTTACTCCTACTTTAAGGCGCTTCTGCAATGCCAGGGCAGTACAAAGTGGCTTTCTAATAAAGGAGGGTCAGACCCTTTATTTGTAAGAATAAGGAGAATTCCATGTGCTATGGGAAGAATTTCTTTCCTATCTAATGGAAAATACAGATGTGCAAGTGCAAGTTTTGAGAAGTCACCAAGGTGGTGTAACAGGCAGTCCAGGACTTTGTTTAATTCTTCTGTGTATTTTACATTGTTGATATGTATAGTTTTGTATAACTATTTTAAAATCAACAGATATTTTTAAAAATTGCCAGTCCCGTTCTCAGAAGCAGCAGGGAGCTATAAAGTTTCCATGGAAAGTCCTATGGGTCTTTGGAAACGTGGTTTCCAATGTAGTATTACAAAAGCGTGCCACCTACTGGAGACTGGTATTATCGTCCTTGCCATAAATTGCAAAGGGGAGAAGAGTAACGCTTGTACGATGACTTTACCACCAAGAGATCTCTAGATGTCATTCTCAGTTCATTGTCTTTTCCAAAGAAACTCCCCTGAGCTCAGCATCCTTAGGCCAAAAAAAGATGGTCTCTGCTGTGCTGAAGAACAACACTTCTGTGAGTTATTTCTCTGGAGAGAGAAGTTTAGGTCCCCCTGGTTTCCCTGGAGGTGTGAGGAAGTTCAAAACAGAATTTAGATTTTACAGATTTCTTATAAATTGAGAGACTTGGCATTTTTGTAAGTTTCTGTACTAAAGTCCTCCAATACTATGGCAATGGGAGCCAGCCAGCCAGATTGATTGCTAGCATTCCTCACTCATAGTCACCTGAGCTATGTAGCCCCTCCATGACTTTTCATTTTATAGGGTTCTTTTTTTAGGTGTACATACTCAGCTGATTAAATACTTCTGAAGTTAACAGGGGAAAAATAAAACAGCTTAAATATAGAACAGAAGCACAAGTGCATCTTGGGATGAATAAATTATGGATATAAGCGAGTGAAAGAATGTGTATGCTGCTCGTGAATGAATGACACACAGGACTGGGCCAGCGGTAATAGCAGCAGGAGGTGTAATTTCACATGCCGCTAACTCTAGCGTAGCAGAGCATGGCAGGAAGAAGTGATTGAAAGGAGGGCAGTGAGGAGGTGCCCTTCGTGACTTTATAACAACAGAAACAACAACCCCCACAACAATTTTCTAAAAAGAAAACACTGATGATTCCTTGGCTTAGAAGGGGACTTTTAAAAGAGAAAAGAAGCAGCAGTTGTACCCGCAAGGAAGCATGAGATCCTTTCACCTCCCAGTTGTCATCCATAGCCCTGTTGGTGCCCTAAAGCAGTGTTTCCCAAGGTGGGTTTGTGGGTTGTGGGAAGGTTATAGATGGGTTGTGGGCCCGGTGTGGAGGGGAGGTGGGTTGGAGAGTGAGCCCACCCCAAAACAGTGGCTCCTGTCCCGTGGGGCTGTGCCTGGCTTCCCACTCCAGGTGATATGACCTGGCGCACAGAATTGCAATGCCACTCAGGTTTGACCCAGCTGCCCCTTCATGGCCAAACAATTCTGTGCGCCAGGTTCCAACACCTGGAGCAGGGCCCAGCCCCATGGGACAGAAGCCCCCGTTGCAGAGTGAGGGGCAGGCTCAGTCTCCAACCCCTCTTCCCCTGGGGCCTCTCCTTAAGAGTGGGCTGGGATTAGGGTTCTGATACAAGAATGGAGGAACTGCTGTGGGTGGTTGGTGCCCCCTCAGCGCGGTGAGGAGGAGGCAGAAGACAAGGAGAAGACACTGGGCTATGATTTTGGGCCCTCCCTCATGAATTTGGACTCTGAGTGGATCCCAAAAAAAGACAAAATGCAGCTGGTGGGTTGCCTTACTAAAAAGTCTGGACACTACTGCCTTAAGGATCTCCCATCTCCATTTCCAGTTTCTACCCCTCAAACTAAAGGCTCCATACAGTAGCCACTATCCTTCTAGGCTAGGCAGGCTGAGTGTAAGTGTGTCCTATAGACCTGTCAGGCATTGGCACGCTTCACTATCACAAAATTCACCGTTAGCTTAAAAAAGAAAAACTATATGAGACGTATCATTTATACAACTGATTGTCAGGGGATTAATTTGTTATTCACACTTACTATATTACATAGATTGGGCCAGATTCTTGCTCCTCACATCGCAAAGGCAAAGAGCATTTCCTTAGAAGGGCAGCTGGGTTTTCTTCTTACATGGGGGGAGTCCTTGGGTGGCATAAATTCAGTGTAACTGAGGAGCTAGAGCGTTGTTTCTTTGTGTGTGTGTGTGTGTGTGTGTGTGTGTGTGTGTGTGTGTGTGTGTGTGTGTGTATGTCTGTGCTTGCAGTGCAGTAATGTTCAAAGAGCCCAGTCAGGAGCAGGGCCCATTGTGTCATTTACAAACACACAGGAAGCATAAAGCATAGTGTATAAAGCAGGGATCGGCAACCTTTGGCACGCGGCCTGTCAGGGAAAGCCCCTGGCGGGCCGGGCCGGTTTGTTTACCTGCCACGTCCGCAGGTTCGGCCGATTGCGGCTCCCACTGGCCGCGGTTCGCCGCTTCAGGCCAATAGGGGCTGCGGGAAGCAGTGCGGGCTGAGGGATGTTGCTGATCCTGGTATAAAGCAAAAAAAGTACTGTCTAATTTATATACACATAAGCACTTGGGATGAAATTGTATCCCCATTAAAGTCAAGGGCAAAGCTCGTATTGACTTTAATGGGGTTACGATTTCACCCTTGATATATAATATATAATGGTATTATTAATGTTGTTATACATAGCCATCACACTGACTAATCACAATCATCAGAGAACAAAGTTAGAATTCCCATCCTTTCTCTAAAACAAGTAAACAAATAAACCACCCCAGGCAGCTAGTGCTTGGAATAACAGACAGCAGAAGCTCTCCCACCAGGCCTGCAGTAGCAGAACCGTTTCACACTGCTAAATGCTTTAGCATGTCTGACTCCCTCCAGTAGAGGGCAGTGATGAACACACGTACAGCTCATTCTGTATCAAGTTCAAGTTCCGGGTTGGGTCTCAGACAAGTGAAAACAGATCCAGTGGGCTCAATATCGTTTCTAATGAATATTTCTTATTTTCATAAGCACTGACTGTGCAGTTCTGTGTGATGCACAAAGAGAGGCGAAACGAGAATAGCAGGACATGTCAGAGGTCAGGTGAGGAGGTGGAATGGCAAAGATACATAAGGTTCCAGCACTGAAATAAGCAAATCATGTTTCAGTGTTAGGGATTTCAGCCTTCACATGGGATTTCCTTAGTTTTTGTGGGTTTATGTGGGTAAACTTTCTTTGCATAGGGTTTATTGTGGTTCATTCTGAAGTGGCAACAATTCAGAAAGCTGCAAGTTATTGGACCTTGAGAGCCATAGAAGAGAGTGTTATAGGCTTAGCCCTCTTCTGTGCATTGGGCCATGTCAGAATGTACTATGATGTGGTTTCTAGAGAGGTAAGGTGGTATGGTGTAAATGCCTGTGAACCAAAAGGTCTGTTTGTGAAATGGCTGCCGTTTTTGTCAGCCCTAGGGCCTGAACCAGGGAGCCTCCGCAGCTGGAAGTATGAGTCGCTACAGTCTGAGTTAAGGAGGCAGACTCTCAAGCTGAGAGCTGTAACAGACCGTGACATATACTGACCAATGTGTTAAATTTGCATCTTCTAGGACTTGATATTTTCAGTTAGGAAAAGAAGATCCTGGTCATGAAAAACTGTCAGTCCTAAAAGACTTAGGGCCCTCAGTGGATAGAACTCTGCTTCTATAGAGCGATGTTGATTTACAAAGGCTGCACTGCCAGACCTTAGTACAGTGGTCCCCAAACTGGGGGCATGCCCCACTAGAGGGGAGTGGAGGAACATTCAGGGGGGTGCATGGCAGGGCCAGGGAGAGCCTCCATGGGGGATGGAGAGGGTGTGCCACACTTCCAGCCCCGCTCCAACCACAGCCTCACTCCTCCCCCCACCCCATTCAGCCCCCAGTCCTGCTCTGTCTCCAGCCCGGTGCCAGCCCCCATGGTGGGGCAGGTAGGGAGCACCATGCTTCCAGCCCTGTGCCGCTCTGCCCCAGATCAGCTCCACCCCCAACCCCATTCAGCCCCCAGTCCTGCACTACTTCCAGGCCCGCTCTGCCCCCCAACCCCGCTCTACCCCCAGCCACAGCTCCACTCTGCCCCCTGCTCCACCTTCATTCCCTCTCCACCCCCAGCATATCCCAGCTTCACCTCTAGCCCCAGCTCCTTCCTCCCTCATCCCCAGTTCTGCCCCCAGCCCCACCTTCAGCCCAGGTTCCACTGCTGAGGAAGCCTTGGCAGTGCAGTAATGGAGGGGGGGAGGCGCAGACAGATTCTGTTACTGGTAAGGGGGGAGCACAACTGGAAAAGTTTGCGCACCACTGCCCCAGGGCCAGATCACAACACCATTTGGCCAGGCCGCCCCTCCATCTGGCTTCATACCTTCTCCCATTGCACCAAGCGTCTTCCCTTTCCTCCTTCAAATCCCGTCTGAAACCCCACAAGCCTTGCTATGCTGATCTCCTCTTGGAAAAGGGGCCCAGTTCTTTCTCTCAGCTGCACCCAGGCCATTTTGATGGAAGTCACCAGAAGCTGTCCATGCATGTTTGAGAGCACAGACATGCGCAGTGCCTCCAGACCTCTTGGACGTGAACTGTTCTGTGGTCTGAGTTGATCTCAAGCTCCATAGGGCAGGGCACTTGTCTTTCTATGCACCTGGTAAAAACACTAGGCATACATGTAGAGATTTATAATTAATAAAGAATAATCATCTTAAAAGGCATTTTTTGCAGATGCTACTCTAAGAGCAGCTTAACAGTGCAGCTTGGAGTCCTGGCTGCAGAATGGATACTTCGTTAATCTGTAAGGGTGGACTGCCACCCCTCTCGAGACTGCATGCATGAGCTACTATGACTGCAGCAGGGAGAGCTGCTGTCCAGGCAGCAGCCATGAATATACGCAGGTGTAATAAGAAGGGTGCAGGCCACATCACTGTTTTTAACGATGTTTCTGAATAACCTGGAACTTCCACAGAAAGCTGCAGCTGTGCTAGAGAAATACAGAAAGCCTGCCAAGTAGGCTACCTTAGCGCCGTGTGACAGGATGCAGAGGCCCCTCTTTCAGTGAGCCGGGAATTAACACCCCTTCCCAGATTCACATAGGTCTGCCAGGTCTAGTCCTGTAACACAGCAGGCCATGGACTGAATGCCCATATCAGACTCTCATGGGAAATCAGAAGGGAGAATAACCACTTGCTAGTTGGAAGGCTTTGAGAAGGGAGAGCTCCTGTGTGGCTTTGGTTTCAGGGTGGAATTTTCAAAAGGCCCGTTGAAGTAGATGCCTGACTTTAAGCCTGAGAGTAGTCCCGTTGAAATCAATTTATTTTCAGTGCAAGTTGGGAAGCTAACTCACTTAGATGCTTTTGAAAATCCCATCCTCAATCTCTTTGGCCCCACTTCAGAAAGGTACTTAAGCGGGTACCTAGTTGTAAATATATGAGTTGTCCTATTTGGCTTCTCTGTTCTCTAGGGAGAGATGTACGGGCTCTAACACTGATTATAGTTATTAACTTTTATAAAGAAAATCAACTTGGATTTTCAGTGGGACTACTCATTTTCTTAAAGTTAGGCACCTTGCTGAATGGTTAGGCCATGATCCTGGAAATATTTATGTATGTGCTTAACATTACTACCTGGAGTCGGCCCATTAATTACATTGGCACTACTATTAGTAGTTAAGCAGATGCATAAGTATTGGCAGGACTGGAGCTTTAGTCTTGCTCAGTTCCCCATCTGTAAAATGAAGATCATAATACTCCTCCCTCTCTTTAGAGGGCTGGGGTTTTGTTCATTTTATATGTTTGATTTCTAGTGCACTTGATTTTCTTATTGTAACCAACGCACCTTGAGGAGGAAAACTTTGCTGATGAAAGCACAGTTCTTTCCTTGATGATGCCAGCTTACCTCCTGTAGCAAAAGAAAATAACTAAACATTGTCGTTGTTGTTGTTATTTGTAATAGGAAGAGGCTGGTGGCCCCAGCCCTGTTCTGCTCGGCAACGTACAAACATCTAACAACAAGATGACCCTGCCTTCAAGATCTCTCAATCAAAATGGCATAAAATATGAAAATTCTAGAATAATAAAACACCCAGATTTCATGTCTAGGAAAAAGTGCTCTTCCACTCCCACAGCTGAGCCCCTTGCATACCAAGTATCAGCCAGGAACAAATGTTTACAGCTCAGCCTCTAAGCCCCGTATGTAAGGCAGAGGCTATAAAAGAAACGCAGTCAGAACCTTATCAGTTGTCAGAGAACAGTTCAGTGACTTCATTTTTCTTTATAAAAGGTAATAACACTCAGTGTTAGAGAACATACGTCTCTCCGTCTCAGGCAGAAGAGGGCAGTTGCAAAGGGCAAATATTACAGTACTCGTAAATGTGAAATTACGGCATTTCTATTAGGCAGATGGAATATTGATGGCAGAGTCATTTTTATCAGCTTAACATTCTTTCTTGCAGCACCATATCAAAACTGTTACATCTTCCTTCAAATAAGGCAGTTGTCATTCTAAGACACGCCATTATTCTCTCCATTTCAAACACAGCACCCTGTCCGTCTCGTGATGGAAGAGGGGATTAAATTGAAGAATAGAACAGTCTGTTACTGCAAGCCCTTTAAAAGAAGTCCTTTACTCGTGGGAGGAGTGGATTCAATTCGGTGCTCTGCTCCAGGCTTCCTCTGTGATCACTTAATCTCCCTGAGCCTCAGTTCCCCATCTGTACAATGGAGTCACCATTCCTCCCACCCTTTATCTGGCTTGTCTATTTAAATTGTGGCACCTTAGAGACGAACACATTTATTTGAGCATAAGCTTTCATGGGCTACAGCCCTCTTCATCCAATGAAGTGGGCTGTAGCCTACGAAAGCTTATGCTCAAATAAATGTGTTCGTCTCTAAGGTGCCACAAGTACTCCTGTTCTTTTTGTGGCTACAGACTGACACGGCTGCTACTCTGAAATCTATTTAAATTGTAAGTGCAGAACAGGGACTGTCACTATGTATTTTGTACGGTGCCTAGAACACTGAGGCTCTAATCTAGGTCTGGGCTTCCTATGTGCTCCTGTAATAATCATAAAGCCTTTGAAATCTGTGGAGCTCCCGGAGTAAGGATTATTCGCCCGAGAAAGCGTTGCAGAATCAGGCACTGGAGAAGTTGGTTTTTAAAGCAGCACATTAGTGGACATTTCAAGTGAAGGACAAAAAATGAAATAAAAGCTTTTCAATCCCAAGAAGCAAGGGGAAAGCTGGACAGTTGCCACCCAGGAAGGCTGCTGGAAAGGCTCTTTATCAGGGAAATGTGGTGAAATCAATAATGCTGCTGAAGAGGCAGAGCTCACTTTTTCTTGCACTGTAAAAAAATAATAATAATAATAAATGCACAAATAAATAAAAATTGCCTGAAATGCAAACTGGTCTGGAGGTCTGCAACATTTGCCTACATTAACTTGGATAGCTAGTAATGCTGAGATGAGGGCAAAATGCCCACCAGTGGCTGAATCCAGAATAATTAGATCCTCTCTTGAGTTAACGACATGTCGGAGGGAAGGAATTGAACTGAGCCTCAATGGGGAAGGGAATAAAGGGGGAAAAAAGAGTGGCGCTCAAGAGGTTAAGAGATGTACTGTTATTTCTATATGGTGTTTTTGTTCCTGTTGGGACTGTTTCCACTACTGAGTCTAATTACTTAGCTCTTTATGCGCTATCCATTTCTTTTCATCATTTTAAAAACTTCAGTTGCCATAACAACATAATGCAATCAGTGAAACATAGCAGCTATTTTCTGTAGTCAAGGTCTGTGCGCTGTCAAGGATATGAGCCATTTAAGCAAATCTTCCCCCTCTCTCCCATCCCCCACCTCTCTCTCTCTTTTCGCTAAACAAGCTCATAATGGGAAGGATAAACCATCAGGAATAATTAGACACAGTAGTGGAGCGAATCCCAACAGCGCGGGTGCAGTCTAGCCTAATGAACTTCTAGCAATAATCCTGGAAATGTTGATGTTGATGTTCCTTTTTAATCACTTCTTTGATGCCATAGATAGATTAGGTGCAGCAGGACCTCGGTAATTCGCATTAATGTCAGGAGACCTGTTGCGAATTACTGAATGTTGCAAATTAACAAGTAAGAGAATAAAACCCAAGGATTCTGCATAGCAAATAGACATTGTTGATTTTCTTCAGCTGTCCTTTCATTTCTAGTATTTATGAATATATATGCTCGATAGTGCATTAGTAAATATAATGTATATTTTGTAAAAATGGAATTTGAATCATATGAAACCTCGCTGTAACATCTATTATTAAATCTTTGCTGGGGGAGAGGGGAGACGCTGCATTTTTGTGTGAGTGGTAAGAAATGCAACTTAGTGTAGTGTGCTCTGCTGAGCTTCTCCTGCCGAGAGATAGTAAATAGCTTGGAAATAAGTCGAGCAATCTGTCTGAGCACTATTCTAAGCTGTGCATGTAAGGTCAATTATAAGATCCCTGCTCCGGATTTTACTCAGTCCTTGCTCAGACAAAACTCACGTGACTTCAATGAGGGTTTGCCTGAATAGTAAAAAGTGAGTTTAGGAGCACAGGATTTGGCTTAGATGGCCCTGATCTGGCAAAGCACTGAAGCACGTGCTTAACTTTAAGCCTGCGAGCACCCCCATTGTTAAGGAGCAGGCTGAGGATGGAATGGAATGTTGGTATTCAGACAGTTCTTGCCTATTCACTATCTTCCATGTTGTTTGATTTTCAGCACCCTATCCAAGCAAAGAAAAAACGTCATCAGCTGTGTCACAGTGCACGATTCGCCCTACTCCGATTCCTCCAGCAACAACAGCCCCTATTCAGTGCAACACCGTGGGGCACACAATAATGGGAACACCTATGATACAAAAGGGGTACCAGAGACCCACTGCAGCGGGAACCCCCGAACTATAATCGTGCCACCGCTGAAAACCCAAGCCAGTGAGGTGTTGGTAGAATGCGATAGCCTGGTACCAGGTAAATTGCACCTCTTCCCTCAAGAAAATAATAAGAAATAAACATCCATCTTGGAAGAATCTCACTCTTCAGGTTCTTTAAAAAATAGATGCTGTGCGCCTTCTCTCCCCCAGCAAACCTTGCACAGCTGTTCTTGGGAGGCGTCGTGCATTATTAACGTGTTGCACGGAGGCATGTCAGTGTAGCTGGGAGTCATAAGGGCTAAGTTTTTTCTCAGTTACATCAGTGATCACCCGAGAGCAGAATTTGGCCCCTCCTGCAGACATTGATATCAGGTCCTCCTGCAGACATTGATATCACCAGCTTGAGCTGCCATGTAAGGTTATATATTTACTTTAAAATGGGCAAGAGTTACTTAGCTTGAAAGCCCTGTTTTTCATCCAAACCTGCTAATGTTTCTGGGGTAACAGGCTCCCCTGGACTGGGTGTGTCAGGTTTGCTCACCCACCTTTGGAGCCTCCACTGTTCTGGAAAACACACCGGTTAAAAAAGGGCCCTCTTCTGCAGTTCCCACCTGCAGCGCTGGGTTCTGCGCTGTGTGATTGTCCTTTTGTTTCATACATTGCAGTTGCGAGATTGTGCACCAAGGCTCAGAGCGTGGGCTCTCCCTTGTTCTCCCTCCCTATTCACAGTGAGGATGGCCAGGCTAAGGGCTTTCCTTGCTCTGCATTCCAGGCCTCTATCTTTTCCTTTCTCTCCTTAGCATCTGCCCACTCGCTTCCTGCCGTTCCCCAAGCAGAACACTTTCTGGCACTTATGAGGGTTCTGTAAACCAGCCTCCAGACCCAGTTAGTGATTCACATAGAGGAGTTTGTATTGTTGCCTTGGGGGCAACTGGCAGGCCCATGTTTGTGAGCTCCCAGAGGTACTGTTAGGTAAGTACCTTCCTATAGCTAGGAGGAGCCATTTCTAATGCACCCTTTCTTATGTGTCTCCTTCCACAAGCCACCCAGAGGCGATTCAGTGAGGGAAGGGTTGGTTAGATGATGTAAGACATTAGTTAAGAACACGTGTTTTCTTTCCTGTCACAGTCACCACCAGTCATCACTCATCCTCCTACAAGTCCAAGTCCTCCAACATCGTGACCTCCACCAGCGGTCACTCTTCAGGGAGCTCGTCTGGAGCCATTGCCTATAGGCAGCAGCGGCCAGGACCACATTTCCAGCAGCAGCAGCCTCTTAATCTCAGCCAGGTAAGCAACCTGGGAAGGAGGCAGCAAGTAGGCCCCACAAAAATGTGCCATCTAATGTGTATTTTGACATAGCATCTTCCTTATGTAACCCACACTCACTCAGTGTAGTACTCTCTTGCCCTCTAGTGGTGAGTTACATCTTTCAGCACAGAGAAGAGGGGCTCATGCTTTTAGAACCAGAAGTCCACAGTTCAATTCCCACTGCTAACAAACCACGCAGGGTTGCACATACATTGCATGTACAAAGTATCTGAAAAGTCAAAACGTTTAACCTTGAGAGAAAAGAGAAGTAACGTAGACAGGCAGGTTTGTGTGCTGATTATAGGGGAGAATAGAGGGGGAGGGTATAAGAAAGGGGTGGGGATTCATCTCAATGATAGTCAAATGTCAAGACAAAGCCTTTTGAGTGAGGTTTGAAGGGAGGGTGTGACTGGCTGTCGGAATGGAAGACATTTCCAATCAGAGGTGACAAGTGGAGTGGGCATACAAATTGTGGCCAGCCAGAGATGTAATGTAGTCAGAAGTCCATTTCAAGATTGCTTAATCTGAACCAAGATTTAGGCAACCCCAGTTGGGTGACAGCAGGCTGCACCAGATGTGTTTCTGAGTCAGAGCCAGAGAAGCCCAGTGCTGCCCACCAGTTTCAGTAAGAATATTCTTTGTGTTTATTACATCTGAGACCCATCTCTTCTCTATTGTGAGGTAATGGCCGTCAGGAGGGGACAGCAAAGATGCCAAGATTTCAGGAGTGGGAAGCTCTGAGAACTCAGAGGGCAGTGTTGACTTTGATAGCGAGCTTAATAAAAGAGAAGCTGTTCAAAAAATGATAACATTTTCTGGCAAAACCCGTGTTTCAAAATTTAGCTGAACATTTGAAAAAAATTGACCATCTCTAAATTAAAAGTGAGTGAAACTGGTGAAAGGTGGAGATGATGGGATCCTGCTTCCAAGAATGAGAGTGTAGTTTGGCTGCAACATTCTGGACCTTAAAGATTACAAGGGGAGGATTTAGGAAAATGATAAAGGGGAACTGGAAAATAGAAGTAAGAAAGATGGGGCAGTGTCATTCTTGTTTGACAATTGTTTTCTAATCCCTGTTTTCTTGGTTATTTAATACTTTGACTGTCAGATTGCACAACAGTCATAACTGACTGAGGAAACACTTTGGCACCATCATGCAATGTAAGGAACCAGCTTAGAAAATCCCTAGTGTTTGGGAAGAACATATCTTCTCTCCTAAGGCAAGAACAGAAGTTACCTTTGTTCAAGAAGTTACAGATGATTACATGAAAGTCCTGAGAGAGGAAAGTCTTCAAGACTTGTTGGGGCCTGGGATTGCTGGGGGAGTATGTTAGGCTGCCAACCTAGGAAGTGAGAGCATCAAAGACCACCGTTATTAAATCAATACAACTGCCTCTGCCCATGCTGGACTCCAGGGCTTTCAGTTCAGCAGCTTTCATCAGTGTTAAATTCACTGTCAAATTTTAAAAAGGCTTGTCTAAGCCTAGCCATGGATCTCACAGCAGAAACTCTTACTGCATCTCTGTGATGCAAGGTTGTGGGAGTCTTCATGTTAGCTGCCCTCCCAGGCAATGAATGCAGTCCTGTAATGTTCTCTAGAGAGCTGCTGTGGTGGACCCATAGAACATAGGTTTTTGAGGGACCCTGTGCAGCCCTGCTGCTTCCAAGAGAAGTTTACTGTGACATTGAGGATTTGAGGAGGAGGGGAAAAACACATGGGAAATTGTGACCCCCAAACCCCTCAGAATCTCCTGATCCAGGTGTGTCCATTCTGGTTTACCAAGGAATGTCATGTGAGGTCTTAAAAGAAAGCCAGGATCATGATGGTCATTAATATTGTTGTGAAATGCATGTACAGACACTGTATAAGGAGTTATGTCCATATACTGGAAATATGTTCTGAAGTCTGTATCAGGGCAGATTTGACAGGTTTTCGGTCAGACAGAAGATGTTTATTGACTTATCTCTCTGTCTGCATGTAAATTAAGCATTGTAAGCCAACACAAAGGAAGCCCTATTTACATATGAAATCAGTGGGGTGACACATTGGAGAATAAGTCACAGGGGTTTATCCTGCCTCTGGGTAGAGACAATGAACTTTGGGAAGCATAAGGAGAAGGCTAGAAAGGTTAGCCTGTTAAATTTAATCTCTAGAAATCTGGTAGCCCTTTTGTTTCCATTATCCTTACTGTCTCTCGCTCTCGAATCTTTGATGATAACCTTACTATTGTTTTCTATACACATATCTCAATGTTGTGGTATTATACGAGGAGCTGATCCTGAATTTAGGGTTAAAAAAGAACTAGATAAGTTCATGGAGGATAGGTCCATCAATGGCTAGTAGCCAAGATGGCACGGATGGTGTCCCTAGCCTCGGTTTTGCCAGAAGCTGGGAATGGGCGACAGGGGATTGATCACTTGATGATTACCAGTTCTGTTCATCCCGTCTGAAGAACCGGGCGATAGCCACTGTCAGAAGATAGGATACTGGGCTACATGGACCTTTGGTCTAACCCAGTGTGGCCGTTCTTATGAGTTGAATTATTCAAGCTGGTGTGCACTCTGTTCTCTTGGGGACAGCAGACCTGGTATTTCTGTGGGTGTTCAGTGGAGAAGGGGCTGGACTCTACAGGGGAATGCTTCAAAGGGGCTCAGAGACTGGGGTGCCCCTATTGTTAATCTTCAAGGCAAAGGAAAGGCTGGCATAGCCCAGAGGAGAGTGCATGGATGGTGAACAGGCTGGAAGTTTGAGGGAGCAGACTCCCACTCAAGCATAAGAAGGTCTCCCCCCCTGGAGGCAAAGGGTTAACAAGGTGACTCTTACTCCTTGGTGCCCCGAGAACCATCACAGAAATCACTTTGGCTCTGGAAGGAGCTCACTCCAGGAGCTAGAGGAAAAGAACAACTTGTTGTCTTCTAACTGTCCTGTATTGTGCTCTCTTTGTGCAGGCCCAGCAGCACATCACGACTGATCGCACAGGGAGTCACCGGCGACAGCAAGCCTACATCACTCCAACAATAGCTCAGGCTCCGTACTCCTTCCCACACAATAGTCCCAGCCATGGTACGGTCCACCCCCACCTGGCTGCGGCAGCAGCGGCTCACCTCCCCACCCAGCCCCACCTCTACACATACACCGCCCCCGCTGCTCTGGGCTCCACAGGCACCGTTGCTCACCTGGTGGCCTCCCAAGGGTCTGCTCGTCATGCTGTGCAACACACCACTTATCCGGCCAGCATTGTCCACCAGGTTCCTGTCAGCATGGGCCCTCGGGTTCTGCCATCACCCACCATCCACCCAAGTCAGTACCAGGCTCAGTTTGCCCATCAGACCTATATCAGTGCTTCTCCCGCTTCCACAGTCTACACTGGATACCCGCTGAGCCCCACCAAGGTCAACCAGTACCCTTACATCTAAACACTGGAATGAGAGAGAGAGAGAGAGACCCGCAAAGAGGGAGTGAGGTGGCTGTTTTTATACTGAAGAACATGACAAACAATGCAATGGGAGGCTCACTTGAAACTTGAATGAAGGAGACTTTAAGGGAGAAATGAGAAAGGAAAGAAGGAAAGAACTAATTCTACACTTTTTATTTAAAAAAAAAAAAGAAAAAGGAAAAAAAAAGAATGAGAAAAATAAAAAAACACAAAATACAAAACCATTCTGCACCAAACTGGGGGGGGAGGGGGAACAGACGGACCCAAAGTGGGTCCTGTTTTTGGAGAACTTCACCAATAGACTTTTAAAGATTATTTTAATCTTATAATGAGCTACATTTAGGAATTTGTTGTCCAGAACACCTAAAACAAAATCCATTAGGTTTTTAACCCAGTAAATCTACGGATTAGGGATTTATCCAGAATTTCAAAGGGATAATGCCCCATTTTTGCACTGGTCTCTATAACCCAAAGGTGTGTGAGGTGTTTTCCATGGGGAAGGTAAAAGGAGGGGAGCGGACAGGGGTGGAGGAGTGGAAGGGAAGGAATTTTTTCCATCACTCTAAATTTCAGACCTAGCACTGATATGCTTAAAATGTGTACACACAAACAAGAATACGCACCATTTGTCAAGATCAGAAGCATTTGGGGCTATTTTTCCCTGTTTCTGAGCACCCTGGATAAATCCCTGAGAAATGTTATTCTTAAAAAATGTCTGTAATAGTGTATGTTGGATTTCAGTTTCTTTATTTTATTTTATTTGGAAATTTTCTTTTTAATCCCCAGCTCTTTTAGTGTAGGAGTATAAAATTTCTCTGGCCCCTTGGTAGAATGTAGCACTATACAGTACATACACCCTTTTTACTATATTATGTTGAACTTCAATGATACCAATAGACTATTCCTCAATGTGATTGCACAAAAACAAAACAACAACAACAAAAAGAAGAAAAAAAGATATAACATAGGCATGTAACAAATGTGATTGTCCAGGTATGTATGTGTGTGTATGTGTGTGTGCGTGCGCGCGTGCAGATGCTGCCTTCTCTCTGTGGTGTGTTCCTCAGCACAGCCATTACAACTGTCACAGTCTTAGTTTTACATCATTCCCTCGTAGTGCCTTACCGAACTACAGATGCGGCTTAAGGGTTTACTTCCACTGGTACGCCTAGAAACTGACTGAGGCTAGTCAGAATTTCATCTGAGCTCTTCTTCTTTTGCGGTGGTGTTGATTTTGTGGTGGTGTTGATTTTCTTCTTCTAGGTTATTTTTCCGCCCCTGTTGTTGCTCTTTAGTCATTTGCCGATGTGCAGGTGTCAGGAAGGCTTGTGGGGGCTGGAAGGACGTACCCCCAGATATCTGTTTAACAATATATGGGCTAGAAGTGACCAGATTGGTCATGAGACCCTAATGTAGCTTCCCAAAGGGTCAAAGGTTTTGTTTGTGGGTCTGTTTTTTTCCCCCTTTGGGAATAAAAAATGTCCCCATCAGAAGTTTAATTCTCATTCTGCTGTTTGCTAACATTCTTAGAGGATTAGAAGGACAGATTCCTCCCATCCTTGCTTTACAAACATCTAGAGTGTTATGTTGCCAGAGTACTATGTCAGAGAGAAGGGGGAGTGGAGATTTGATCCATCAGAGGGGGAATGCTTAAGGACACTTCTAGTAGAATTCCAAAGATGGGGAATAAAGAAAGCAAGAGAATGAGAGAATCAGTCTAGAGAGTCAAACTCAGGTTTCCTGAGTGAAAAGAGAAAATTTTGAGACATCAAGGCCCTACCCGTTGTAATGTAGTTCTGACCGTGTTTTTTCCCCTCCCTCATCCCATTTGTATAAAAGCTGTAGTAGAATGCTGTTTGAACTTGGTGAAAAAATTCTTGCTCTGGGTCCTCAGCACCAAAGGAACTCTAAACAGTCTTGTTTTCGGGTAGTTTCCAAAGAGATTTTCTTACAGCTGAGAGGGTTAAGAGGGAAAAGGCGATAAAAATGGGTGCACCATTGCATCAGTACTTAGAATTTCATATGTACTTGTGGGGGAGGGGAGAAGAGCCCAATAAGAAGAAGGTTTGGTGGCGTGTTCCCATCAAAGATTAGGTCTGCATGGCCATTCAGTGCCACTATAGAATCTACCTAAACCTAGCGCAAGGAGTGTTTCGAGGTTTACTGCAAGATGCTAGAAAATGGCAGGTCAACTGGCAGAGTGAAGAGGGATGGATCCCATGGATGGAGTTAAGGAAAAGGTCTCTCAAGAGAGAGAGAGAGAGAGAGAGAAACTGGCAAGAGACAAGCACAGCTGTAATATCTGATCATGAGCATTTGTCCAGCCTTGAAGAAGGAAGGGATCTCAATATGCATAGATTGGGCAAGATTATTTTATTTTGGGAAGCCATCAAGTATCCCTCATGTTTGCCATTTCAGATTCATGGGCTATCCTTGCACTGTTTTATTTTCTCATCTCTCCCTCGCTCCCACTAAATATAATGTAAATCAGGATCTGATTCTCAGCAGTCCATGCACCTTACATTCTTCCTTGAGAAAGACCACACTTTCCCATTTATCAAAGCCAGGAAATTCCCTATTCTCCCTGTACTTTTCCGTTGCATTCCTCTCATGTCCCATTGGTTCAGGTATGAAAGCGTCATGCTGCTTGTGTCATTAAAAGGAATAATATTGTTATTTTACTGTATGATTGTTCTGATTATTATTATTTTATTATATTTTACTCTGGGTTTTAATTGCACATGCATTCCTGCATCTTTGTGTTATTTTTCTCTTAGTATTATTATTGATGTTGTTGTTTTGTTAATTTTATTATGAATAGTTTCTCTTCATCAGTGGCATCAGAGGGGTCACTGTGTCTGTGAGAACTGCAGGAAGAGAGGAAGATAGTTTTGTTCTGAGAAGACAAACTGCAGAGAGCATAGAGGGGGCAGAGAAGGGACATGCCGTGAGGACGTGTCCTTTAGGGATGGACCATTATCCCCCATGGCACCCCTGCATTTCAGCACAATGCCAGAAACTTTCCCTTGGAGGCAGAGACCAAACAGCAACCTACGTCATTTTCTAGCAGCAGGGCTGGATTAAAAGAGCATGAGGGCCTGGGTCCATAAGGTCCAACTCACCATCACATTGTAGCAGCTAATGTTTGGTGAGGCACTTGTCTGAGTCCAAGACCAGGCCATGTCCCCATAAGCCCTTTAATTAACCCAAGCTGGGGCTAAGTATTAGAGCTCAGTTTCCCAGAGGGGAAAACAAATGGTTGGCTCCTCAGAAGGAGCCCTATATAGCCTCCAAGCTCTGAATGAGAGAACCCGAATGGAGGAAAGAATGTGACCCCCCAGTCCAGTCACTGGATAAACAACACTGGCAGACACTGAAGATATTAGCTTGTTAAAACTGAGCAGCAGGAATAGCAAGGTACCTGTCCTGTTCTACCATTTTTGAAGACTAAAGGTGTGTCCATATGACCACGGTATTTGGCTTGTGTTTCTTCCTCCTTGATATAGCTGGTCTTTTAATTATTACTTATGAAATTTTATTAAGCTTTTTTGTTGTATGGAATTATGTTTTCAGTTACATCTCCTTATTAAAGCTGTGGGGGTAGAGTCTGTGTAAAGGCCCTAATTCAGCAGCACATTTAATCACATGCTTGAGTGCTTTGCTGAATAAGGATGGACTTTAAGCACATGCTTAAAGTCAAAATATTTGCTTAAGTGCATCACTATATTGGGGCCAATAAAGCAGGGAAGAGAGGAAGGGTTGGTTTTAATCTCACTTACCAGAATGTTTGATTTATTTATTGTGTTTTGCCTGTACATGGGTCTGTTTCGTTCCTCCACTACGCGCAAATCTGATTTCTGTGGCAATAGGGTGACAGAGCTTACGACGGTGCATTCTGTGGTGTGAAGGAATGCATTGCAAAGTGGAAGGGGCAGTTGTTTGTCCTGTTCGTGCTGAGAACAGAGCCGCGCTAGCTATGGTTCTGATCCCAGTGCAGTCAGAGTCAGTGTTGCTGGAAGGGGTTGTAATAAGGATCAACGATGTATCCGTAGTTCGAACTGTGTTTATGTTGCAATGCTAACTGAGGACTGAGTTTTCTGCTCGGTAGGGGGATGCAAAAAAATGCCTTTCCCTCCCTCCCTCTCTCTGAAAATATAGGATGGTAAGTGCAGTACTGTTAGCCACACAGGAGGGCAGACAATGTTAGTAGAGGAGCTAAATTCTTGGCAGGCACACTGTTAGTGCTACACAAGTAACAATAGCTGAATTATTTAGCTTGCAGAGACCTTTGGAGTTGAAAATAGGATTGATGTGTTTTGGAATGAGCTTGGGGTTCTTTGTGTGTGTGGAGCAAACTGCTTGGAAACATGAGTAAGGAGGTGAATGGTTCAGTACTGGAAGTATTACCGGTGGTTCCTGGTTGGCAGAGTGTAGAAGTGACCCCTTTCCCCATCACAGTGTCTTGCTTTCGTCTGATGCTGGAAACGGGAGAGGTGAACAGACATTGCCTCTCTTACAGCTGGACATTCAAAGTGCTGCTATGAAACCAGAATATACAGAGAGGTGGAGGGACTAGTTACCTTGAGCGGAATGAAACAGCGTAGTGGACGAGCTAGAACTTTTCTCAGTGTAGACTGGGCCAAATCCAGCTGTTTGAAGAAGCAACTGCAATTGCATTCCCCAAACTGGAGTTGCACCTGCTTATATCGGGGTTGCATTTGACCCTCTGGGTAGATTTTTACTCCCTCGCTCTCCATAATAGTTCTGTCAAGAAACATTCCAGCAAAGGGACGCTTCTGTTTCTGTCATACTTTTTTATATTCTCAATCCCTCCGAATTTGGTTTGAAAGAAATTCCATTACCAAACCTGAAAGGAAGATAAAAACCCATGTCTTTCTTTAACCAAAGAAGCTTAATAAATAAATTTAAATAAAGAGAGAAAGAGACCCGGATTACAGATACAGAATAAAGTCACAGGCCCTGACGGTCAGGCAATAATGACACGCTATGGAATTCTTTCTTTTTCTTTTCTTTCCGTTTCTGTCATTTGTTTATGTTTTGATTAGCTAGCTTGTTGAGTGGAGAAATTCAGTCACACTAAAATATTGCTGCTATCCTAAACTTTAGGGGACATCAAAAATGTTATGCTTCTTTCACTGTTGTTGTTATTATTATTATTTATTATTATTCATAGTAATTACAATGTATCTTATCACTGGCAACAACGCAGTGTTGAAATTGTGAACTGTGTAATGGGAATAAGCTTCCGTAAGCGCCCCGTGCTTCTGTAGCATTTAACTCTCCTGCTTTAGGGCTCTGTTTGCAATCTCTGTGTGTCAATGCAATGCTGTAACTCCTGTAATGACGAAACCTCCTCAAAGTTGGGCAAACGCAGAAGAATTGTTTGTGGAAGTTTGAGCAGGTTTGCCATGGGTTGGCAATCAGCCCAGCAAAGGGGTGTGTAATGCTCCTTACGGGCCAAGTTCTGGACATGTGAGTGCAGGGTCTGACTTAAATGTTCCTTGTTCGGGGAGTTCTGCAGGCATTGGGGGAAATAATCCTCTCCTTCCCTGCCAGGGTGCAAAGCACCAGTGTGACCCAGGCCATGGGCTGCAGTAGCATCTGAACCCACTGTGTTCCCCTTCCCCCGTGTGGATGTTTAGGTCAGTGGATCTGCAGTTGTGGACACTCTGGCCATACCCCCACTGATCCCCAAATCTCCTCTGCACTACTGTAGAGACAGCCTCTGAAGATAACTGCTTTGCAATGTGCATGATGTGTGGAGTCCTCTAAATTCCCTCTCTGGAGTCTGGTCCTGTGCATTAGGATCACTTTAGTTCCTCTGCATTTAAGGCCTCAGTTCTTAGAGAAAGGAAAACGGGACTGAGCCCTGTGCATCCAGTCCTTGAGTCCATGTGCTGTCATACTCTGGCAGAGCTCCCTTTGAAGCCAATGGGAATTTTGCCTGAGTGAAGACCAAGTCAAGACTATCAGTCGCATTGAGCAAAATACCCTTTAAACCCACTATTTTACAGCAAAGGTCACCAATCTTGCAGTCACACTACTGTAAGCTATAGTGTCTTGGCTCATTGCTGTAGTATTGTCTTTAAGAAGAGGTACAGCCCATGCTGCCTGCCCCGGGTTCTAGATACATAGTATGTCACCACTAGATGCCAGCCCTTCAAAGTATGCCATTGTGTTCCGTTCCACCCAGCGGCTGCAGCATAGTCCAGCCCTGAGGCTGCTTAATTGCATTAGGCAGTGTCACTGCAGGGTTAGAGTTCAGACCAGATGGCTAATTTGGAACTCAGTCCTGCAGGTGCTTATGCCCTTGAATAACTTTACTCCAGTTTGGTCCCAGAGTGTTCATGGACCCATTCACATGTATAAAGTTGCTCAGATATGCAAATATTTGCAGGATCCAGCGCTAGATAAGCACACCAAGACTGATTTCAGCAAACACAAGATGCTCTCATTGGAGAAGGAAACACCATGTACTGCATCAAGTGTGAAATTTGAATGGGAAATTAGCTTGGCCTTTCAGGAGTCTTCTGAAGCATACTATGAGGCTTTGCTTTCTGCGTCTCTAGAATCAGATTGAAATTTACATTTCTCACGTACGGGTTAGCTTGTCCTTCCAGTTTTAGCAGTGCTGCTATAACAGACTCTTCATGTGTATATGAAGACAAAGTTTTTGTTTTTAATCTTTTGCTTGTCATAGTTAATCCAAGAAAGGCAATACTAAAGGTATATTTTTTCCAAAAATGATATTTTTTACTGCACTGATAAATATTGTGACATCTCTGATCTTAACTCTTTAGCTGTAGGGGGAATTATGTGCAGATTCACATAGATCTTGTAAATACTTGTGTGTGGGTCTGACAGCCAGGGACTTTTTTTTTTCTTTCTTTCTTAAAAAAATAAAATAAAAATAAAAATAGAACGGTTTCCTCTTTGAGATGGAAAGAGATGGACAGCAATGCTGAGAGCAAAAGAAAAGCTTATCCCACTTTCAGAACATAGCCAAGGAGCTTTTTCAGTGCTGGCATGGAGTTGATGATAATGCAGATGTGTTTTAATATTTTTTTTCCAGCGAATTGATTGGAAAGGAGAAAGTAAGTTAGAAAAGCTTTGGTCTGGAATTCTGATCAGAAATGTTGATCATCAGCCACATGGCGCCTCTTAGGGTTTTGTTATATTTTGTTTCTTAATTCATCTTTATTGACTGGTTAGAGGCTTGTTTGCCTGGGTTCTAGGTTGGTCTATATGTGTTCTACTGTTCTAGAACTCATTGACTCCATTGGAAGCAAACCCCATCTGATCAGGATTCTGGATTCTGATTGGTTTAAAAGGTATTCTGGAGCTATGGTGGAATACCTTCCGTTTTTTAAAGAAGGATTTAGATACACTTATATTACACAAACTGTGACCTAATGGCAATAATTACCTCAAATGTGGGCATTCATCCTGGTTTTAGCCTTTTTGAAAACATGTAGCCAGCTTGAACTTGGGTTTCAAAGACTATAAACTCTGTATGGGCGGAATAATGATAAATGCCCACCCTGGTCATTGTTGCTTGAGTGAATTCTGAAGACCGTGATTCTTTAAAACAAAAACAAAAGAAACCAAGGAATAGATTACACTTTTATGTATTGTAATCAATTGTTAAAATGCACATGTAAGTATATATGTTTATAGCTACTGTAAAATGCTTTGGCCTTCTAGAAGATATTTAATGAGTCACATTTTAAACCAATATGAACTGAATAATAGACTGTGGCTACTTAAACAGTTTTCTGGCTACATTTTATAGTTATTACAGTGTTTTATAGTTTACATTTAAACTGGTACTTTTTAAGGGAAATTTCTGTTTGTAAATGACACCTTCAAAAACTCAATACAGCTGCCTCTATTTCTTAATTTTGCCCTTTTAAAACAGAAAAGTATAGGTGTGTCTTTATTATGTATATTCTGTTTTGAGATATAACATAGTATTGGAAAGTGAGTTAGAACAAAGAATCCACCTTATTCCAAAGTATGGTTAAGAAACTGCTCCACATACTGAAGTATAGTCCAACACATGAGCTATTTATTTTTTAATAACAAACTTTAATGAAATTCCTTGAGTTGAAGCATGGAGCACAATACGTCCAAATCAACTATCCTCTGTAGGACCATAACCTGGATGAAGATACCTGTATCATGAGAAAGAAGGATATTCAAAGGAAGGGATGTACTGTTTTGTTCATAACTCATTAGCTGAACTATTGATTCCTGAGCTAGTGAATCCCTATTTTGTTTTGGAATTGTTGTGGGGGTTTTTTGTGTGACAGCCACTCAGAGAGGCAATGCTGTAATTTGGATTTCATTCTGTTCATCCCTTTATACAAGTGACTCCACCGTAGAAACATTTTGAACCAGTGAACTAAATACGAAGTCCATTGACCATTTCTCTGTAAACTTTATTAGCGAATGGTGGTGCCGTTTGGTGCTGTTTCGTTGTTATGGGTTGTCGTATATTTTGCATTTTGATGTAACCTCTTTTTTTCAGTCTCACTTCACCATGAGTATCTGTCTAGTTTTGTCTTTGTTTTCTTTCAGTTGAGTAACCAATGAACACGGTGTAAATGTCTTGCTGGGCAAAGTTGTACTTTTAGATAATAAAAGTACATGAATTGGCATTTTAAAAAAATTTGTCTGAAGTACCGAGCTTCAGTCGTGGAGCTCAGGTAATCTCAACAAAGCTCCTTGCATCTTTCAGTGAGGCCTGCCACAGCTACCCTGTTGATCTTGGCAGTTGAATGAAGTTACTAGAAAACAAGAGTGATACTTTACAGTTAGGCCCCTGTGCTGCTGCTGGTAAAATCTGTGTCAGAACTCCCCATTGACTTCAATGGAAGCAGAATTGGTCCCTAGCCCCTCCAGTAACTCCATTCAGTGCCAGGTACCCTCACTGTAACTCACATTACCAAAGCGATAACTTATGGTGACTGGGGTTGCCATTTGGTGAACTAAATAGAGGACTGTTAGCAGCCCTTGGGCAAACTGGAAAATGTCCACCCCCTAACTGGCCACAGTCACAGAATCAACAGCCACTAACCATTTTGCTGCCCTCAGTAACAGCCTGTTCTGCCTCTTTATGGCAGGAGCCAGTCTTGGAAATACCAGCTGTCTTGGTTGAAGGAGCTGCAGAGCTTTTTAAATACCGGTACTTTGGCTTGGAACTTGTAAAGCAAGAAGGGGTTTCTAATACTGGCAATGCACATCCCTTACAATCTGAATGGTTACATATAGCACTTCTGTCCTCCAAAAGGAAATACAATATTCTTCAATGCTTCCACATTTGGTGGTTACATACAACACTTCTGTCTTTTTTTTTTCTTTATTCCTTATTTGTTTAGTTTGGGTTTTCGTATACTTCAAATGATACTTCCATGGATATTCCAGGGCACAGCCATTTCAAATGTAGAAAGTATCTGCTCATCCCATGTGTTTCACCAACAAAGTAAACCAGGCATTTTGGGGGTATCGGATTCTACTTGGACAGAATTGGAATGTAGCTTGTATATTCTATACCAAACCAAATTTCTGAAAGGAGAGGAAGTGTAATGAATAGCTTTATTAAAAGGAGAGAGAGAGAGAAAGAAAGAAAGAAAGAAAGAAAGGCATCTTGGAAGTTGAAGAGTCTAGACTAAGGTAGCTAACTAAAACTAAGAGGTGAAACAGTTTTTCTAAATAGTGAAATCTGCTTATAAAAGGGGGAAAGTGAGAAAATGTTTTATATCTTTTGACTATCCACAAACCCAATATACTCTAGATGGAAAGTGGAAGTTAGCATACACTGTGCCAGAATTGTAAAGAGGAAGAGAGGGAAAAAACACACGGAAATATCAAAAATGCAAGAGAAAAGATGCCCTCTGGCCCCCTCCCAGTATCTTGGATGGTTCTTTCTCTACAGTGTCATCTCAGCCCAGTAATCCCATGAAAGCCCTGATCTGTTGTGTTCCTCCACTGTACGGTTTCTGTAATATGAGTGTTAATCTTTGTGAAAATTGTATGCAACAGTATTTTCTTGTGTACTGCTTTTTTCCTATGTGAATTGTCTCTCTTTTTTTCTTTTTCCTTTTTGTCTTTTTCTTTTTTCCCTACCCTTTTTTTTGGTAAATATGTATTTCTTCTTTTTTAAAAAACAAACAAACCGATGTGTTGTAGACCTATATGTAACCTATTCCTTAGGCTCATATTATAGGTATGTTATAAGAATGGATATTTTACTTGGCTTTAGAATGTTTTACAAGAAAACTAATTCTTAACCAATCAAGTTCTTGCTACTAAAAAAAAAAAAATGCTTGTGTTTTTCATCATGACGTTGTGTGCTTCTAATTAATAATCATTTTCGTTGTAGAAAAATGGAGTGAATTTATATTAGTCTTGGAAACTAATAATAGCATTGTAAATTTATGAGATGATTTTAACAGAAAATACATTATAGAAGAATATAGTTATTTTAATTGTAATATTACTAACCGTAGGGTGAGAAAGGAGGTCCCGTTGTGGTGAACTATGTTATAGCTTGTTATTCACGGTTTCTTTTTGATCATTTTTTCGGTCTCTGAGGTGAAACGAGTTATTAATCAGAATTTGTAAACTCACATATGCATATTGTATATGTGTAGAAATGTAATCACACTTTGTCTTGGAATTACATTAAACTGTTTTAAGTCACTGCAAAGTCCATGTCTGTGTGCCTGTCTTCCCACTGGCTAGGATTTGGTGTGAATATTCTAGGGTCCGGGGTGGGGGTGTTGGTTGGTTGGTTGTTTTTTAACAGCCCATGGAAGTCTTTAGAAAAGACTAACTACAAAGGGAAATGTTTTTTTTTAAAGTGACAGTTTTTAGATTTGCAAGACAAGTTAGATAAATATGATCGTCAGTAGCAGTGCACTGAGCTCAAGCTTCACTATACAGATTTAAGCTTCACCAAAATGTGGGGGGATGCTCAGGTCTGAGGTTTGGATTCAAATCCTTCTCTAGTTCCTAGGCACTTCATATTATTCTTATTGGTCCGTGGTGGTTAGAATTAGTTACAACAGTGGGTCTCAAACTTTTTTACTGGAGACCCCTTTCACATCGCAAGCCTCTGAGTGCGACCCCCTAATAAGTTAAACACACTGGTTAATCTATTTAACACCATTATAAATGCTGGAGGCAAGCTGGGTTTGGGGTGGAGGTTGACAGCTCGCGACCCCCCATGTAATGACCTCGCGACCCCCAGTTTGAGAACCCCAGAGTTACAATTTTGTTTCTTCTCTTTGTTGCCTGTGAACATTTTATTCCTCTCCCCTCTCTAGGGAGTTCCAGCTTCACATTAAAGAGATCTTCCAGACCATAAAATGTTTGAGTGATCACCTCTCTCCTAAAGCTGCTTCCCACCAATATCTGACATCTGGGCTGGGTCGGATTTCATCTCTAGCTTCAGTAAGGAGCAGCCTGGTGCCAGGATTTGTTCAGTAAAAAGTCATCTATTGCAAAACATCATCCTGGAGGCGATCAATCAGCGTCCCCTCAACAACTTGTTACAGTATAAAACCCGGCTGTTGGGGTTGGTGCCATTTCCTTGATACAGGGGTTGATTTTTGGAGGCTATTGGGTTTCCTTGCCTCTATTTGTTTTGTTTTGTCAGGCTACATATTCTAGCTAGCGGCTTCTTTATTTAAATGGTAATGTTGTATATTCTGGCCTCTCCTGAGGGGTGCTTATCTGCCTTGCCATATGTATCTGATCAACGGGTTTAACAAATAATGTCCCTGGAATTGTACAACACCAAAGGTCAGTGGTCTTGAGCTCCTAGATAAATCCTGAGGCGACACAAAAGGTGTTTATCCACAATAAATGTTTTGGGGCAAAGCCAAGACTCTCATTTTCATGGCTGACCCTGGGACAACATTCTGTCCCAGAGATTTTATTTCTAGAGCACCAAATGAGTGGGGTAGCTTTTGTTATCTTATTGGTAGCTGTTGGTGTAGGTGAGCGACAGGAGCTCACAACATCATTCTACCAGCTGCCTTTTACCTGGTGTAGATTCTGTTGCAGCAAAGCAATTAAAGCAAGTCTATCCCTACTCCCTTACCTTGAAGCATGTGCTTAAGTCCCATTAAAATCAATGGGATTTAAAAGCATGTACTTAAAGTTAAGCATGTACCTAAATGCTTTGTGAATGGGGATGGTTTACTAGATTGGGGTCTTAAAGAAGAGACCGGGGCAGATTCTGATCTCAGTTACATGGTGTAAATCCAGAGTGACTACAATAACTAACAGAGTTGCTCCATATTTACATTCATATAACTTTAATATTTGTTTTAATAAAACATACTTGTGTAATTTTAAAAAATGTTGGAAACAAATAGAATTAAAATGCGTTTTAGTCTAGGAGTGTGTTTTTTATTTATTTATTTTTTTGATCAGTTGTTCCTTATAGCGGGGTGATCACCCCGCTCCAGCCCTGGAAGGGTAAAAGCAGCCCTGAAGAGGGCTGCAGCAGGGTAAGAGAGATTAAGAACGGCTGGGGAAGCTGAGTGGGTAGCTGACCACAGCGGTGGCTGGCTTAATGAGGGCCCAGCTGGCCTTTATAAGAGGGCTGGGGCCAGAAGCCAAGAGTCAGTCTCTCTCTAGCTGTTGAGAGGGATGGGCCTGGCTGCTGGGAGCTGACTAGGGTACCTAGACTGGAGCAGGGCTGGGCAAAGGCCAGAGGAGCTGGGAAGCTCTGGCCTGGAAAACCCCCAGGCTGCAGGCCTTGCTAAAGGCCGGAAAAGGTACTGGGGTTGCAGAGGGCAGCCCAAGGGGAGGCAGCAGGTCCAAACCCTCCTTGCCGATGATGAGTGGCAATTATACTGCAGTCCGCCCCAGTGACTGGGGGCTAGATGGTGACTGGCAGTAGCCAAAGACTGAGGCAAGGTGGAGGTAGGGGGTTCCCTGGGGAAGGGAGACCCAGCAAGACTGTGGGGTACTGCAGGAGGCAGAGCCCCAAGAGAAGGGGCACCAGGGTCCAGGAGGGACACTGGGGCCAGTGGCAAGGCGAGACACCGGCCTGCAGAGGGCGCTCCAGAGGCTGGCGAGCTAATTCCCTGGACGACCAGCAGAAGGTGCCGCCGGGTGAGTTGTCACCCCACCACATTCCCAGAGGGAAAATAATTGCCATAACTCAGCAGGAATACTTCGAATGCACCTTTTCATGACTCTTGGGTGGGCAGGGAGGAAAAGACCAATGAGTTTCCAACTCACAGACAAAAGTGTGAAAGTGTCTTTAAAGGACAAAGAACAAAGACCCAAATTTGGTCTGTAGACTAACTACCAGTAGGGCGTAAGGATACCTTGGGTATAACTTCCCAGGCTCATATTTTGATCAGTAACTTGCTCTCATCTCAACTTATATGTGCCTAGGTTTATTTAACATTCACTGGCTGAAATTCTGACCCTGTTGAAGTCAATGGGAGTTTTGCCATTCACTTCTAAGGAGACAGGATTTCACCCACTATTTCTATCAGGATGGCTAGTTGCAAGGAATTGATCCTGACTTGATCTCCCTCCTCCCAGTGTGTGTGTGCTGTGCAGGGTCAGGGATGTGGAAGGCCCAGAATGCATAGGGACCACCATGTTTGTACTGTGCAAAGAGAAGGCCATGCAGGAGTTTGGAGATACTCCCTCCCCCCCAATACACTACTGAGTGGTGCTCAGCAATGGCTCTCTCTGTGGCACCATAGAGGGGGAGATTGTATGGGTCAGCCAGAGATGTGGACCTTGGGTCCATAAACTACCTGGATCCACTGCAACCAATGCAGTGGGAGAATGACAGGTTGTGAAGCTGTTTCTGTATAACTCAGGGAGTGTAGTATTAAGCTGGTCAGGTGCTTTCCAGACTGGGAAAAGTCTATCCCTCTACTCCCATGCAAAGCTGGTTTATTCAGGGTGGGAAAGGTTTTCTCCAAAGACAGAAGGAGGTGCATGTATGCATACGTATGTGCTAGGGTTGCCAGGTGTCCAGGTGACTGGAATGCCTGGTTGAAAAGGGAACCTAGCAGCTCCGGTCAGCACCACCGACCGGGCTGTTAAAAGTCCGGTTAGTGCGGGGCTGGCAGGCTCTCTACCTGGCTCCGTGTAGCTCCCCGGAAGTGGCGACAAGTCTTAAGTTCCCTCTAAGCTGTGCGGCTGAGCGGCTGCCCAGCAGGCTATCAAGTGCCACACAGTTCAGGTGTCCCTCCCTCAGGACTGGCTCCAGGGTTTTTTGCTGCCCCAAGCAGCGGGGGGGGGGAAGCCGTGATCACAATTGCAATCGGCGGCACTCCGGCGGCAGCTCCACCGCGCCGCTTTCTTCTTTGGTGGGAATTCAGCGGCAGGTGCTTCCCTCAGAGAGGGACCCGCCGCCGAACAGCCTGACGTGCTGCCCCTTCCCCTTGGCCGCCCCAAGCACCTGGTTGCTGGGCTGGTGCCTGGAGCCGGACCCTTTCACACTTACCTCCTAACACATACTCGTGGTGGTGGTGTTGCTACTTTCAAACTGTGTTATTTTAGTTTTTTATCTGGTCTATGCATTTCATAATTTTTATTTCTCTTATGCTTAAATTTAATTCTTTGAGTAGTGAGTCCTAAAATGCCTAACCTGTCCTGGCTGGAGTAATTATCCCTATGGTAACTTTTTAAAAATATATATTCTATCTATGTTTTTTGTTTCTACGGGTGGTGCACATTACCTCGATATTGTGCACATAACAAAACTCATTCCGCACATGGATGGAAAAAATTAGAGGGAACACTGGACAAGTCCCTCAACTCCTAGGTGTAGGGGTGACCGGGGGCTTCACATGCTACCCCCACCCCATTAGCTGGGAACAGCAGCCAATGAGAGCTGTGGGGGTGATGCCTGCAGATGGAGGCAGCGCGCAGAGCCCCCTGGCCACTCCTCCACCTAGGAGCTGGAGGGACATGCCAGTTGCTTACGGGGAGCCACCCAAGGTAAGTGCTGCCTGGAGCCTGTACCCCACATCCCTTTCTGCACTCCAAACTCCTCAGCCACAGCCCAGAGGCCCCTCCTGTACCCAAGCCCCTCATCCCCACCCAGAGCCCTCCCCCTCCACACTCTGCCCCAGCCTGGAGCCCCCTCCTGAACCCCTCATTTCTAGCCCCACCCTGGAACCTGCACCCCCAGCTGGAGCCCTCACCCCCTCCCGTACCCCAGCCCCCTGAGCCAGCCTGGTGAAAATGAACGAGTGAGAGTGGGGGAGAGCGAGCGACAGTGGGTGGGTGGAGTGAGCGGGGCCTCAGAAGGGGTGGGGTAGGGGGCAGGGCAAGGGTGTTCTGTTTTGTGTGATTAGAAAGTTGGCAACCCTAGGCCACGTGAACAAACCACACACACACGCACATGAAAGTGACAAAGATTAGCATGAAATGATGCTTTAAAGACAGAAGCCAACATTTTTAAACCGGTGTGTTTACAGTGGCCTGACTTTCATAAGGGCTGAGCACTCTCAGCTCCTACTGGCTTCAAGTGACATTGTAAGTGCTCAACACCTTTGAAAACCAGGCTCCTTCCCTTTAGGTTTCCAGTTATGGGGTTAGCAACATCGCTTCAGACACCCAGTTAAAAAACTTTTAAACTCTAATCCCTTGCTTTCTGATTGTGAAGCTAGATTGGAGGGGCCAAACAGCCTGACCACTATCCACAACCCCGCCCCCTGACAGGCCCCCCAGGACTCCCACTCCCAACCCTCCCTGTTCCCCATCCCCTGACTGCCCCCCCCGAACCTCTGCCCCATCCAACTGCCCCTCCTCCCTGACTGCCCCCCAGAACCCCCTGCTCCCTTACCCAACCCCCCCATCCCCTTACCAGCAGCAGGAGCTTGCAGTCGCGACACCCGGCCAGAGCCAGCTGCGCTCCCCACGCTGCCCAGCGGGAGCGGCGGACCAGAGTGCGGCCTTCTGGCTGCAGGGTAGGGGGAACAGTGGGGGAGGGGCTGGGGACTAGGCCCTGTAGTTTGCCCATGTCTGAGCTAGATCCAGCTTATTATTCTAGTCAGCCCAGAGCCAGTATGCCTAGGTCAGCGTTTTTCTGTAATACAGCTTGCTTTTCTGTTTTCTGCTGTGAGGTTATTGTGTAAATGACATGCAATAACTCTAGAATTTAAGAGCTCCCTGACTGCACTGTACATCAGGGTCTGTGCTATCAGTGCTTGAAACATTCCAGTGTCAATCCAGTTCAGGAGGTGGAGACCGTTCCAAAGCAGTGTCACCACATTGCTTGCAAACGTCAAGCTGAGTCATGAAGACCACTACAGACCCGGACGCTGTATTCTTTACCAGTGTGAATTACTAGCCTGACTGCATGTTATGTATTAGTCCAGGAACAAGGCCTAGTAATAACAAATGCCAGATGTTTTAAACATGCTTAACATCAGCTTGTTTTGAAAACAGACATTCGAACTTACTCTGACACGTACATCCCTGATGCAATCCAGGTCTAGCAGACGGTCGTGCAGGGACTATACCCTTCAGTTCCATTAAAACAAGCACACTTATGCTGCTTTGTGAGCTTGTTAAACACAAAGGGTCATTTTCTTTTTCCCTTTTATTTACAAATTTGCAGAAATTACAAAGTGTAATGTCACAGAAAAAAATAGCTGTAAAAAGAAAATCACTCCCACAATGTGTGTTTCAAAAACACACTGAGGCCTGGTCATAAAATACAAATCCCCTTTAGACACACTGGGCAATTTAAAAACACAGAGAAAGAATTCATAAACAAAAAAATAAAACTTCAGTAAGAGAGTTAAAACTGGAAATAGGGATGTTGTTCCTGGTGTCAGCTGGGCTGTCTATTTAGGGGCTTTGGCCTGGGCCTAAGGAAACCTGGATTCTATTCCCAGCTCTGCCACTGACCCTCTGTGTGACCCTGAGCATGTCACTTCACCACTCTGTGTCTGTGTGACCCCTTCCACCCTTTGACTGGCCTATCTATTTCAGTTATAAACTTTTCAGGACAGGGTCTGTGTGTGTACAGACCCCATAAGTTCTGGAACTAGGGGCGCTGGCATGCTGCTGCACCTCCTGGCTTGAAGTGGTTTCCATTTTATACAGGGTTTACAGTTTGGTTCAATGGCTCTCCGCACCCCCACTATACAAATTGTTCCAGCGCCCCTGACAGAACCTGTCATCTTGGTGGTGGCCTCTAGTAGCTACCATAATACAAATGCTCTGAAATGCCTCCAGTTCCACACGCAAGGCCAATTAGACAGGCAGAACTGCAGGTTCTCAATGCATGGGTAGGGAGGAGGGGTTTAGATTTATTAGGAACTGGGGAAACTTTTGGGAAAGGGGGAGCCTATACAGGAAGGATGGGGTCCACCTAAACCAAAATAGAACCAGATTGCTGGCACTTAAACTGTTTTATGACCTTTTTAATTTTAAACTAAGGGCTGGGGGAAAACCAACAGGTGCAGAGGAGCACGTGGTTCGGACAGAGACATCCCTGAGGGAAGAATCTACTAATGGAGATTTTCTACGTCCTAGTAAGGAGGAGAGGATGGAAGATGATAAAATATGGGTAGGATCTGATGAGAAACAGTTAAATGAGAGAGTCCCATTCAATTACATCATGTAATGGCAGACAGCTTAAAAAGTAACAAGTTTTTAAAGTGCTTATATACAAATGCTAGAAGTCTAAATAACAACATGAGTGAACTAGAGTGCCTCGTCTTAAATGAAGATATTGATATAATAGGCATCACAGAAACTTGGTGGAATGAGGATACTCAATGGGCACAGTAATACCAGGGTACAAAATATATCTGAAGGACAGAACAGGTCGTGCTGGTGGGGGAGTGGCACTATATGTGAAAGAAAGTGTAGAGTCAAATGAAGTAAAAATCTTAAATGAACCAAATGGTACCACATTATCTCTATGGATAGTAATTCCATGCTCTTATTATAAGAATATAGCTTTAGAGAAATATTACCGACCACCTGACCAGGATGGTGATAGTGACTGTGAAATGCTCAGGGAGATTAGAGAGGCTATAAAAATTTAAAAAAAAAACTCAATACAGACGCTCCCTGACTTACGAAAGTCAAATTTTGCATAAGTCTGGAACATATACCCAACAATTACGTTAAAAAAAAAAACTTGCTTTTTCTGTAAGTGTGGATTTGCATAACCTGGGTTTTCGTAACCCGGGGAGTGTCTGTAATAATAATGAGGGATTTCAACTATCCCCATATTGACTGGGTACATATCACCTCAGGATGTGATGCAGAAATAAAGCTTCCTGACACCTTAAAGGACTGCTTCTTGGAGCAGCTAGTCCTGGAACCCACAAGCGGAGAGGCAATTCTTGATTTAGTCCTAAGTGCAGCACAGGATCTGATCCAAGAGGTGACTATAGCTGGACCAATTGGTAATAGTAACCATAATATAATTAAATTTAACATCTCCATGGTAGGGAAAACACCACAGCAGCCCAACACTGTAGCATTTAATTTCAGAAAGGGGAACGACACAAAAATGAGGAAGTTAGTTAAACAGAAATTAAAAGGCACAGTAACAAAAGTGAAATCCCTGCAAGCTGCATGGAAATGTTTAAAAGACACCATAATAGAGGATCAACTTAAATGTATACCCCAAATTAAAAAATATTGTAAGAGAACCAGAAAAGTGCCACTCTAGCTAAACAACCAAGTAAAAGAAGCAGTGAGAAACAAAAAGGCATCCTTTAAAAAGTGGAAGTTAACGCCTAGTGAGGAAAATAGAAAGAAGCATAAACTCTGGCAAATGAAGTGTAAAAATATAATTAGGAAGGCCAAAAAGAATTTGAAGAACAGCTAGCCAAAGATTCAAACAGTAATAGCAAAAAAAAAAAAATTTAAGTACATCAGAAGCAGGAAGCCTGCTAAACAACCAGTGCACTCAAGGTCATTGCAGAGAAACTAAATGAATTCTTTGCATCAGTCTTCACAGGTGAGGATGTAAGGGAAGTTCCCAAACCTGAGCTAGTCTTTTTAGGTGACAGATCTGAGAAACTGTAGCAGATTGATGTGTCATTAGAGGAGATTTTGGAACAAACTGATAAACTAAACAGTAATCACCAGGACCAGATGGTATTCACCCAAGAGTTCTGAAGGAACTCAAATGTGAAATTGCAGAACTACTAGCTGTGGTATGTAACCTATCATTTAAATCAGCTTCTATACCAAATGAATGGAGGGTAGCTAGTGTGATGCCAATTTTTGAAAAGGGCTCCAGAGGTGATCCTGGCAATTACAGGCTGATAAGTGTGACTTCAGTACTGGACAAACTGGTAGAAACTATAGTAAAGAACAAAATTGTCAGACACATAGATGAACGTAATTTGTTTGGGAAGAGTCAACATGGTTTTTGTAAAGGGAGATCATGCCTTGGCAATCTACTAGAACTCTTTGAGGGGGTCTACAAGCATGTGGAAAAGGGGGATCCAGTGAATATAGTGAACTTAGACTTTAAGAAAGCCTTTGATAAGGTCCCTCACCAAAGACTCTTAAGCAAAGTAAGCTGTCATGAGATCAGAGGGAAGGTGCTCTCATGGATTAGTAACTGGTTAAAAGATCGGAAACAAAGGATAGAAATAAATGGTCAGTTTTCAGAATTGAGAGAGGTAAATAGTGGTATCTCCCAGGGGTCTGTACTGGGCCCCATCCTGTTCAACATATTCATAAATAATCTGGAAAAAGAGGTAAACAGTGAGGTGGCAGAATTTGCAGATGATACAAAACTATGCAAGATAGTTAAGTCCAAAGCAGACAGCGAAGAGTTACAAGAGATGGATGGCAGGAGAGAGATCACTTGATCATTGCCTGTTAGGTTCACTCCCTCTCCACCCGCTGACAAACAGAGGATACGGACACCATTCCTTACCCATCCTGGCTAATAGCCATTAATGGACTTAACCTCCATGAATTTATCTAGTTCTCTTTTAAACCCTGTTATAGTCCTAGCCTTCACAACCTCCTCAGGCAAGGAGTTCCACAGGTTCTGGGTGTGTGTGTGATTTTCCCACCCACCCCCAAGTTGTATCAGTTGTATCAGTAGAACCCCTTATTGTGGAGGCAGTTAGTACCAGGAAGCTTATGCTGCTTGATTGTAAAATACATCATGGTGCATCTGCCCTCTGTTTCTATATATTTTAAAATAAACATTTAAAGAGTTGTTACCAAACCCACTACAAAAGATCTAGTATCAGATTGGAAAAACAGACAAAGATGTATTATGAGATCAAAATCCTGAAGCAACTGTGTAAAACAGGGGTAGGCAACCTTTGGCACACATGCCGAAAGCGGCACGTGAGCTGATTTTCAGTGGCACTCAGGTTAAAATGTATTACTGGCAGACAAAATCTTAAATTAGAGTGAATAAATGAAGACTCAGCACACCACTTCCAAAAGGTTGCCAACCCCTGGTGTAAAATGTATGTTCATTCTTTGCTCTGCAATCTCTTCCTATGTCCAGCAGAGGGCTCCCAACTTCTACATCGTGAAGCAAGGATGAAAGATTGCTATACAGTACTGAGGTTATTTATTTTATTCATACATATGCATGCTTTTATTCACTCTTTTGCTGATGGTGGTATTTTTATTTAAATATCGCCTCCCTCCCCTACTTCCTTCAATACACTTCAGGGTGCTGTATAAAAAGTGCAATATCACAGCACCATAACAAGATCCTTGCTTAAAAAGATGAGCACATAAAAACGTGAGCGCAGATTTTTTTTTTAAAAAGGATTTAAAGGGAAGATAGTAAATATAATCTTTATACTAGTGTTTATGAGTGGTGAGGGAAAGCTCCGAGCCTGGAACTGGGTCAGACTTCAAGAGGGAATGAATAGGTGATGGGAGGTTAATAAGCTAGCCAATTATCTAGTTTTCTAATACAATTAAAAAAATTGCCTTCATTGTATTTTTGTTATTATCTGTATCCCAATAGCACCTAAAGACTGCAACTCAGGTTTGGGATGGTAAGTAAAGTACACACAGAACAAAATACAATCTTCCCCCCTCTGCAAAGAACTTGCACTCTAAATATCTGAGATAAGTTTGACTATCATAACAATAGACTAAGATTGATTTATCTTTTACATCACACAGATAAGGTGGGAGAATGACAATGAAATACCACATCCCTTCATTGCCATGTGCAATGCAGTTTTTGAAACTCAAGCCACTATATGTATTGGCTTAATCCACCGTAAAGGAGGTTGAGGTTAGATATTAGGAAAAACTTTCCAATTATAAGTATAGTTAAGCACTGGAATAAGTTACCAATGAAAATTGTGGAACCTCCATCATCTGTGGTTTTTAAGTACAGGTTAGACAAACGCTTTTTAGGGATGATCTAGGTTAGGGGTGGGCAAACTATGGCCCCTCAGGGCTTTGGATCCGGCCCGCAGCGCCGCCAGCACCATGTCCCTGGGGCCCCTGGGCAGGGGGGGGGGCACATGGCTCTGTGCGTTGCCCTTGCCTCCAGGCACTGCCCCCCGCAGCTCCCATTGGCTGGGAATGGGGAACTGCGGCCAATGGGAGCTTTGGGGGAGGTACCCGGAGGCGTAGCAAGGGCAGTGCAAGCAGAGCCCTCTGCTTCCCCCACCCCCAGGGGCCGCAGCGCTTCCTGGAGCAGTGTGGGGCTGGGGCCAAGGCAGGCATGCAGGGATCCTGCCCTGGCTCCAGTGCGCGCCGCTGCCATCCCAGAGCCACTTGAGGTAAGTAGGGCTGGATCCCGAACCCCTCCTGTACCCTGCCCCCCAACTCCCTGCCCATAGCCCCCTGCCTGCACCTTGCACCCCAACTCCCTGCCCTGAGCCCCCTCATACACTCCACACCCTTCCTGCACCCCAACCCCCTGCCCTGAGCTCCCTGTTGCATCCTGCACCCCTGTGCATCCCAACCCCCTGCCCTGAGCCCCCTCCCGCAGTCCACACCCTTCCTGCATCCCTGCCCTGAGCCTCCTGCACACCGCACCCCCTCCCACACTCCAACCCCCTGCCCAGGCCCTGCATACTATTTCCCCAACCAGATGTGGCCCTCGGCCCAAAAAGTTTGCCCACCCCTGATCTAGGTAAACATAGTCCTGTCTGTGTGGGGAGGCTGGACTAGATGTACCTCTTGAGGTCCCTTCCAGGTACCCTATTACGGATGGAACAGTCTCACCATCCTGAATCTGTCTCTTGATTGTAATATTGTAGCTGGGGGTGTGAGCCAATGATTATAGGGAGCAAATGCAGCTGAGGCAGGTATAAATGAGCAGCGTGACCAGAGGGCCAGAGACAGCATACAAGAGACGTTCTCAGGCATTGCCTGCAGAAGATCTGTAAAGGAGAAGCTGAGCGTCTGTATCCTGGACTGTTACAACAAATGAAGAGTATTTTGGTAAAATTCTTTGCATGAGGTTAGGGTGACCAGACAGCAAATGTGAATCAGGACGAGGGTGGGAAGTAATAGGAACCTATAAGAAAAAGATCCAATAATCTGGACTGTTCCTATAAAATCGGGACATCTGGTCACCCTACATAAGGTGGACAAAAAGAATGAAGTGGAAACTTACCAAGGACATATGCTGCAGATCACCAGGACTGGCAGAGAGCAAGAATAGGAAGTTCCCGGACCAACTCTAAAACGTGCCCTAAACTGCATGACCTGGTAATCAAGAAGGATTTTGACAATCCAAATTACATTTGTTATGCAACACCTTTCAAACATACATCACTAAAGAGGTTCCTACATTTGGTAGGCAACAGAAAGCAGAGACTCCTATCAGAGGAAAAGCCATCTTTGCTCATCTGACATACTGCATTAAAAAATTACTGAAAATTTGAAAGGACATACTATGAAAAATTAAAACCAGAGATCATGAGTTACTTGAATTTAGCATATGAAAGAATAAATTCACAGAATACAAGAGCATTAGATTTCAGGACAGACAATTTGAGGCATCACAAAATCTATTATTTGTCTTACGGTAGCACTTGAGAGAGAGAGTGTGTGTGTGAGAGAGAGAGAGAGGATTCCTGCCCTTGTTAATTTATACCTAAAGAAATCAACAATCTAACCCCAATGAGCTATGTTAAGAGGAATGAGTTGGTACTATGGTTGGGACTTTTTTTGAGAGAGAGAGAGAGAGAGAGAGAGCTATCAGAGACTTCCTGCCTAATTCCTAACCCTAGCAAGTTCTATCCTGCCAATTTCTTCTCTCACTGAGAACAAAGGAATAATTTCTGAGTGCTAAAAAGAAAATTCCAATCAAATATGATGTCAAGATTCAGAGTGCATCAGCAAAGTTAGTCCTGAGCCAGAGGAGGCCCGGCTGGTGCACTGCTGCAGCTCAGCAAGACTGTAGACCTGACACCTGAAGTGATTCATGATATTATTTCCAACCAGACCACAATTAGACTGACATGCAAAATTCTGTGCAGTTAAGTTCTTCCTACAATCCTCTTCATTAGATCAACTCATCTCTAGTGTGAATGAGCTTTATAATGAGATCAGAGCTGTGGAACTGAGGTTTGTGTGACATTGCACTCCATAATGTTTTATGGAAATATGCTTATGAGTGTGAATATAATGTAACTGGAATATGCTTTATGCAAAAGGTCTCTTGTAAGGTATTACAAAGCTTATAATCTACGGAGTGTGGTCATCCTATTTGTATGAATGTATCATTCTTGTATCTGAAATGAGGAATATGAAGCATAACCCTGAGGTTCTATTGTAATTATGCAAAGTGTGGGCCATTAATAGTGGTTTGGAAGCTTGATGGCTCCCATTGACTAGGACAATTGATTGTAAATGGTCTGTTTACTTGAAAACCGTCCTGGGTTTGTGCAGGCCAGCCCTGAAAGAATGGAAGCTGGGGTTTCACGGGACATGTGACCATGTCACCTGATACTGGACTCCATCTTAAACCTGGTGCTTTTCCATTTAGAAGGAGAGCTGGGGACCTAGAGAGACAAAAGATTCCTGCCTTGTGCCAAAGATATAAAAGGGGGTGGAACAGAACAAAGGAGGCTGCCAGTGATGGAAAACACCCCTGCTTTCCACCTAAGATGCCTGCTGGAACTAACAAGGACTGTACCAGGGGAAAGGATTGGGCCCAGACTAGGAAGGAGTCTAGTCTGTGAAAGAAGCTTATTGGAACATCTCTGAGGGTGAAATTTACCTGTAATCAGTTTCTTAATGTATTAGGTTTAGATTTGCATGTTTTGTTTTATTTTGCTTGGTAACTTACTTTGTTCTGTCTGTTATTACTTGGAACCACTTAAATCCTACTTTTTATACTTAATAAAATTACTTTTGTTTATTGATAAACCCAGAGTAAGTAATTAATACCTGGGGGAGCAAACAGCTGTGCATATCTCTCTATCAGTGTTATAGAGGGCGGACAATTAATGAGTTTACCCTGTAAGTTTTATACAGAGTAAAATGGATTTATTTGGGGTTTGGATCCCATTGGGAGCTGGGTGTCTGGGTGCTGGAGATAGGTGACCTGCTGAGCAGTTTTTGGTTAAAGTCTGCAGCTTTGGGGACATGGACCAGACCTGGGTCTGTGCTGCAGCAGACTGCCATGTCTGGTTCAACAAGGCAGGGTTCTGGAGTCCCAAGCTGGCAGGGAAAATGGGCTCAGAGGTAAATTCAGCACATCAGGTGACAGTCCCAAGGGAGTCTCTGTGACCGAACCTGTCACAGTTTGCATCCACTGAAACTGCACATGCTGCAGCTCAGTTGCATCTTCAGCCTCCTAAACATAAGGTGCCCTTTTTAGAGAGAGAGCAGGGAAGAGGATGCAGGAAGCAGAAGTCTGAAACTCAGGCTATGGCTACAGGAGGAGCTGGGGGTGTGATTCCCAGCTCAAGTAGACATACTTGCGCTAGCTCTCATTGAACTAGTACTCTAAAAAATAGCAGTGTAGCATGGGCAGTAGCAAGTGACAGCACGGGTTAGGCACCCCAAGTACAAACCTTCCGGGACCCCTCAGTACATATCTGAGGCAGCTAGTCTGTGCCGCTGCTCACCGCTGCCCATGCTATGCGGACTGGTCTATACTACTGTTTTTAGGGTGCTGGGTTGATGAAAGCTAGTCCAAGTATGTCTACGTGAGATGGGACTCACACTTCCAGCTCCAAAGGTAGACGTAGCCTCAAACTGGTTGGGTTTCCTGAAGTTGTGGTCCTCTTGCATGTTCTTCTACCTAGACTCCCCAAATACTCAAGAAAGGGAAAAATCAAGAAGGCTCACAAGGCCCCTAGTACCAGCACTGGCAATGGCTCTTGACCTAAACCTATAATCAATAGGTTTCATAATTCCATCGACTTCCAGAGCATCTTGGCTGTGGCCTAAAGCTGAAGACTATCACCTGTTGGGGGAGAAAAACTGTTTTTCTTTCAAGACTTTTCCAGGCAGCACACAGATTACACCCCGCAAAGAAGAACCTGAGGAAAAAAGACCTCCATTTTGACTCTCCACTCTGCCACCCTCAAAGTTTTCAAAGGCAGCAAAGCCTTCACTTTTAAAGACTCAGTGTTGAAATATGCCCAGAGTCTTGAGAGTGGAAGATCTAATTAGGAGTGCTGCAGGACTAGAGTAACTGCTAACTAAACTCTATGCTTTCCCCTTACTGGTTTACATAACATCATGATGCTTGAGCCTTTTCATAATGCTGTGTTACTACTTATAGTTAATGCAAGCTCTGAAGGCACTTTCCTGTCATCAGTTTTGACTTTTATGACCTTGCTCTCCTGGCAAGGTTCTAGCTGAAGGGTTTAAAAACTAACTTTTTAGTTGGGCATGTCTTTTCTTGCCATCTAATAAGATCCCGGCAGGGTCATAGTCTTCCATTTGGCAATGCCCACATTAGCTCTGCTTTCCATGATTTCCCTCTCTTCCCACTTCCTCCTCCTCTTTTCTTCATCTTTCTTTCTTTTTTCCACCATCATAATCTTTCAGCTTATATCTGAGCAAGGATAGTAATGGGCTTAATTGGTCTGTGATGACCACTGTGTTACTTGAGCTACACAATTTGCTAGCCTAGGACACTATATTTACTTTCTCTACTGTGATGCAGTTGTTTCCTTATCTTTAGCTTATTGCGGCCTCTGTCTCCTTTTCTGAATAGGACTCCTCAGCAAAGGGCACGTGAAGTATGTTATTTAATACAACAGAGACCATTTGAAACCAGCCCTGCTATAACACAGTGCAACTTGTGTTTCTCTCTACTCGATGTGGCCTGCTGTATGCTTACTGCACAGACTCATACAGTAGGCTACCATCTGTGGTGGACACCCTAACACTAAAACATCACAGTTTTGATTTGCTTGCTTTCCTGGTAAATTAACACTGGTTTCTTTCATGACCCGAAGGAGAATCTCTCTTAATTCCCTGGGCACTACTGCATAAATAGTCTCTCCACCATGCTGCTGAGCAGCACTACCAGTCACTGTGAAATTCTACACATGGAATGTCAAGAGGTTCCATAAAACGTAAAAGAAAATGTAACCCACCTGAACAAAAGGACTTCCTGATACAACTCTCCTACAGGGGAGACAGTTTGATCACACTGAATACCCCCAAGTTACCAAGAGGCTGAATGTACGCTTCTTTACACCTCCTGGGAAGTGCAATCTTAGGGTCTGCTTTGAAGCCCATTGAAGTCAGTGGAAAGATTCCCATTGACTCCACTGTACTTTGGATCAGGCCCATAGTGCACAAAACCTATCCATCCTACTGGAGACATCGATAACTGACCTGGATGTCTATTATGTGCTCTTCTCAGAAACTGTGCATGTACTTGTACCCAAAGTTCCTAAATGAGCTGGTGGAGGAGATTTATGGTCCTCTGATGTTCATTTTTAATACATCTTGGAATACTGGGGAAATTCCAGAATACTGGAGGAGTGCTAATGTTGTGCCAATATTTAGACAGGGCAAGTGGGGTAGCACGAGGACCTATAAGCTAGTTAGCCTGATATCAGTCCAGCTTGAAATAATGGAAAAGCTGATACAAGAGTCAATTGATAAATAATTAAAGATAGGAATATAATTTATGTAACCGTTCTGCCCATCTAAGCAACAAGGGCCGGGTTCTGTATCTAAGAGTTCCGTTTCAATAACACAATGCAAAACTGGCTCGAGCCCCCACCCAGTGACCTGGGACAATTACATACCACCCCCCTGGGCGCCTTTAAGAGGCAATACTTCCCCTCTCGCAAGCACGGAGTCTGAGTGTAGCAGAAAATGTTTAATAACATGAGGTAAACAATATCAGCATTAAATTGCAAAAAACACCTCAAATAGGATTCCTAACACAAACCATGAGCAAAAGACCCACCCCAGCAAATTGGGCCGTGTCCTTTCCCTTTGGTTCTTGAATCCAGCAACCCAAAAACCACCCAAAGTCTAACAACCCCCAAAGTCTCTGTCCCTGGTCAGTGCCGCCGCAGAGTAAAGGGGGGGGGCACGCAGGGTGTTAAGGGGCACCTTACGTGATCCGAGGCCGACTGGCCATCTCTCCGTGGGGTTCTGCCGCAGCCTTCACCACGAGCCAGTCCACTTTCTGCTGTCCCACAAACTGCTCTGCTCTACGAGCTGCTCCACTCCGCTCACCAACCTGTGAGCCGCTCTAGCCGTCCCCGCAAACTGCTCCGCTTGCCATTCCTTGGGCCACTCCAACCGTCCCTGCAAGGCTCCGCGCCGCTCGCTGCTCTACCAGCCGCTTAGCAATATAGCTTCAGGCTCCCCCACTAGTTAAAACAGCACTCAGTGATCTCAGCTCTTAGTAATTTTAGCTCTTTTGTGATTTCAGCTCATAGTGCTGGTACACCATTGGCCCAAAGTGAATTCAGCTCAGCAGCCTATAACTAGACTCCTAACAGAATCAAAGTTAGCTCTGTAGAGAGAGAAATTAGTGTTTCAGGCTCTCAAAAGGGGCCCATCCTCTCTCCATTCACTGGGTTGTGGAACCCATGTCCCTTGTCTAGCGAGTGCTACTTAGGTGATGGTGAGATCCTCTGTCATAAAACAGTTTCATTGTCCTTGATTCACATAATCAGGGTAACAACACTTTATTCCTCCTGCCCCAATAACAGAGAAACTGGGGATCCCACCCCATCCAAAGTAACCACTATCAGTTGCTGTTGTCTCATGCCAGGTGGGTGGGTGTGCCTATGCAAACAAGATCAGCCCCTGGAGTTCTTTTCCACACTCGCCATAATTCACCACCAGATGTCAGGGTAGAGCTCATCCTGACTCTGCTTACATTTAAATGACAGTCAACACAGGCCTTGTCAAACAAGCTGGATTTCATTCTTTAGTGAGATGACAAGTCTGGTTGATAAAGGTAACTGTGCAAACGTAGGCTTTTGTAAGGTGTTTGACTTAGTGCTGCACAGCATTTAGATTTAAAAAAATAGCACTATACAATATCCAAAAAGCACATGTTAAAGGGATAAAGAACTGGCTACCTGACAGTTGTCAAAAAGTAGTTGTCCATGGGGAATCATCATTTGACTAGGGGTGTTTCCAGTAAGATTCTGCAAAGAACTAGCCCTGACGCTACTCGACATTTTCATCAATGATCTGGAAGTAAATATAAAATCATGGTAGATAAACTTTGTGGATGGATGGACAGAAAGATTGGCAGAGTGGCTAAATAATTATGAGGACAGGGCAGTCTTACACAATGATCTCAATCACTTGGTAAAATGGGCCCATTCAAATGAAATGCTTTTTAATACCGCCAAATGCAAAGTTATACATCTAGGAACAAGGAATGCAGGCCATGCCTACAGAATGGGGGGCTGTATCCTGGAAAGCAGTGACTCTGAAAAGGATTTAGGGGTCTTAGTGGACAAGCAACTGAAGATGAGCTCCCATGCTCTGCCTTAAAGGGATAATGCAATTTTGGATGTAGAAACAGGGTAGTAGTGAGTACATGTAGGGAGGTGATTTTACCTCTGTATATAGAATTGGTGAGACTGATACTGGAATACTGCACCCAATTCTGGTGCCCACGTTTTAAAAAGGATGTTGAAAAATTGTAGTGGGCGTGGACAAAAGCCACATAAATCATGCAAAGGCTGAAGAAAATGCCTCAGCGAGAAACTTTAAGAGCTCAATCTGTTTAGTTTACCATAAAGAAGATTGAAAGGTGATGTGATTACAGTGCAAGAACTTTCCTGGGGAGAAAATACCAAGTACTAAAGGGCTCTTTGATCTAGCAGAGAAAGCCATAACAAGCACCAAATGGCTGGAAGCTGAAGTCAGACAAATTCAAATTAAAAATTAGGCACAAATTTTTAACAATGAGGTTGACTAACCACTGGAAAAACTACCGAGGGAAGTGGTGAATTCTTCATCTCTTGAACTTTTCAAATCAAGACCAGGTGCCTTTCAGAAAGAAGCTTTAGAGAAATACAAGTCATTGGGTCAATATGGGGGCAAATGGGGGAAATTTAAGGACCTGTTGTATACAAGAGGTCACTCTAGATAATCTAATACTCCTTTCTGCACTTAAACTCTGTGAATCTATGACTCGGATATACGTTTGGCCGCCTCTAATGAGACACTGCAGTTTTGGCCTGAGAAATATCCCCACTTGACAGAGAGTGATTTTTTTTAAATTGTGTGGAGATTTTAATATAGTATCTGACTTCCTGTTTGACATGTGCCCCAACCTCTGTACACAACAAGCTCATAGCCATGCTGTCGAACGTGGAGCAAGACCACAAGCTGGTGGTGACCTGGAGGCGTCTGTGCCCCCAGAAGGACTTTCTGTTCTAAGGTTCAGCAAGGCCCTTTCTGAGAGAGAGAGAGAAGATTGTTATGAAACCAAAATAACCATTGAATTGTTTGGGATCTAATGTGAGAGCTTATTCTACATCCAACCACTGTATCAGATATTGCAACCACATGCAATGTTGTTGGGGATTGTTGTATTAACTTTATTAATATTATAAAGGCTATTAAATTTCCCGGCACATCCTTGCAGTACACTTACTGCTCATTGCTTCAGAACATCCCAGAATTCTCCTTGGAGCAAGAAGATCCTCATTTGATGAGGGTGTGTGTAGCTGAGGGTGTGTGGAGAACGCAAAAGCTAAATGACACATTGACATGTTAGGCTCAGCTGAAATAAGTTTCTACATGAGAGACTTCTAGATGTTTCTCCAGACTAGAGGTTTGCTATGCCCTATAAGCAATTGACATACTTTTCTTGGGATCAGACCACTTGGAAGAGTCCTTGTAGTAATGGCCAGAAACTAAGCATTTCTCAGCCAGGTTATATAACATACTTCTTACCAAACTCTCTCAGATCTCCACTCTCATGGTGAACATTGCACCTGGGATCTTAGTATTACATTAGATCCTGTTGGCTGTCAAGAATCTCTCAAATATTCTTTTTCAGTCTTAATCTGCCACACATATAAATAAATGTTGCACTACATAGTGCACAGGCTGTATTATTCTCCCGCTATTTTAAATAAAATCCACCTATTATAAATGTGTATTGCCTTAAATGTGGCCACAGCTCAGCCTCTGTGACATATCACATTTGAGATTGCAGACACAATTCCAAGCTGTAGTCATCCATACACCACTGAATAAGCAACAAACTGACTGAACTCCAACCTAAACCCAGCTACAAGCTGAACCAGCCTTTTAAAAAAAAAAAAAGTTATTCATCCATAATACCACTTCTTTTGTTGGCAAAAAGTTTATTGTAAACCTATATACTACTATAGTATTCCCGCTAGGAATTTGGGATTTAAGTTTAAAGCCAATCTTCATTTTGCCCACTGTACACACATTATATTAAATAATGTTTGTAAAATCCTGGGTTCTTTACATGGTCACCCTTGAACTGGTCTGCCAGATCCCCTTTACAATGAGCTCCACATTTCTCCCCGTCCCCTTATTTACTTTTGAGATCCCATAGCTAATGAGATTTCAGCCATTTGCAGGATTACTTTACTTATGCTGTCATAAAGCTAATTTCAGTTTAAACTTTAAATACAGGCACAGTCACCGGTACACTATTGTTCGCTATTTCTCTGAGGCTGTGGCATTCCCTGTATATAAGCTTGCTGATGTCACAATTTCACTACCTCACCATGGCCCTGCTGTGAAATGCACTGTCTCCATGAAAGCCAATGCAAATAAGTTATTCTAAAAAGAAAAAGGCTTAGTTAAAATGTTATATGTAAACACTCTCCCCCAAAATAGGGGATTCAGAGTCAAGGTGAAGAGCAGGTGAACTCTGAGCGTCCGAATGACTTGGAGGGGTATCCAAAATCTTCAGAGAATCAGAGTTTTGGCTAAGTGAAATTTCTTTTTTTTCTGGGGGACATAAACGAATTTCAGATCACTGGGATTTACTCATAGTCTTATTTCAATAGGGTCTCAGAACGAGGCATAATTAGCATATGAGCTACAAAACTTAGTAGCAACTGCCCTTTGTCCTCAGGTCCACAGATGAGAAAGCATCCTTCTCTCTAGAACTGTGACATTTTCAGCATAGTAAGTGACAGGGGTTTTGCTGTGCAACAGCTATTGACATCAATTCTAAGCTATGAATAGGAGAGGGGTGGGACTGTAGTGAAAGCCCCAGGCAAAGCACTGAATATATAGCTCTTTTGATTCTGTCTTCCAGTGTTGTTTGCTGGATTAATATGCTTACACCTGCTGTAAGTAAAGATTGCATCATTTCTGCACTGAGTGGGATCACTCTGCCACTGCAAACCAAAATGCAGTTCCTTACAATAAGCTTTGTGCACATGGGCAGCAGCAGTGTAGCAGTTGCCAGGCAACCACTCTGAGCAACCAGAGGAATGAAGAAATACACCGGTCAAGTGACAGTATCACTTTCAGGTTTACCTGATCTTTTCTGGGGGGTTGCTTTTCTTCTATAGGAAGTAATGAGCTCTCACATTTATATAGCACTTTTGATGCTGTGAATCATAGACATTAGTGATGGAGAAGACCTGTTAGGCCATCTTGTTCGTATCCCTGCCAAAGAAGGATTTCTTCCCATAGTGTATTCTGCAGGGCTCTGTAGTCCATCACAAAATGGGAGACAATTCAAAAGTCCTATAGATATCACTACTAGGAATTATTTCTTGGTACACCGCTACCTTGATATACAGCATTGGTGAGAGAGTACTTATAAAGCTATGGTACCTAGCTCTATCCAAAGAGTGCATCTTCTTTTACAAGATAACTAACATTGAAGAGAACTCTTAAAAACACTCAGACACTTGCGGCAGGAAATCAAGATTTGACATATTTAAGAGATATGCTCTAGTTTATATTTACATCTCAACAGGCTCAGGGTGTCTTAACAACTCTCCTTTTCTTTTTTGGCTGGAAATGAGGGTATCCTTAAATCTAGGGGGGGAGGGGGAGTTCTGATATTTGTTTGTGTTCCAACATGGGGCTGCTGTTTGGAAAAGGAGGTTGCCGTATGGAAAAGATTGATAGCCATGGCTCTAACTCGAACACAAGTTATTGGGCTTGAAGCAGGAATCACTGGGTGAGGTTCTATGGCCAGTAAATTAGACTAGATGATCATAATGATCCCTTCTGACCTTACAATCTATGATGTTAAAAGATTATGGGCCAAATCCTCAGGTACAGCCATAATGCACAGAGCACAAGTCAGAGACTGATGTGCAAAGGTAGCTTCAAGCTCTCATTTATGTTGACCCAATCCTAGGACTGCTTTTTGCATACTGTTCCCCCTGTTCAGTGTTAGGGCAGCATTTAACAGCTACAGGGGGCGGAAAATGCAATATTAGACAGATGCAACATAAATGATTCACCAATGACACCCCCTTTTCTATAGCTATGCCTCTTTCCCCCACTATGCCAGGACATAATCTATCTAAGATACTTATAATGGTCTCCATTATCATATTATGTAAGTGATTCACAGTCTTTACCCTTGTAAGGTAGGAAAGTAGTAGTATTGTGGCAATGGGAACTGAGCACCAACTGAGTGCCTTGCACAAGGTTATACAGGAAGTCTGTTGCAGAATAGGGGATTGGACCCAGATCTCTCACGTTGCAAGCTAATGCTCTAACCACTGGATCATCCTTTCTCCCCAGAAGGAACATTTTTCTTGCAGATTGTTTAAAAAAAACAAACGAGACTCTCTGAAACTGTTCAGGGGTTTGGATACATGGATTAGTGAGCCGAGGGAAGCTGAAGAATTCAAAGTTTAATGAATGCAATTTATCTGCCCCATTGTTCTTCAATATATGTATATGAGCACCACAAATAGACCCTCCCAATCCTGCACTGGGATCTACTAGCACAAACCCCATGCCTTATGTAACGTACCACTGAAGTTAAAGATTCTATGTATGAGCCCAGGGCTTCTCTCTAGTGGATTTAAATGCAGTATCATGATCATATATATAATTTTTCCTATTGTAAAAAAATTCCAAGTCACAAAGCGTAGGTTGTAGATCTTTCAAATGCACATAATTAAATGTGATATATAGTCTATGATTTTTAAGGGCATTAAGAATGTGTTTTTCTTAATTTTTAATTCACTGTTTAATGTTTATATAATTCCTTGGACGCATGAAACTGAAATCTGCTTACTTTCTAAAGCTTTTCTTTCCTTTGTTTTTTTCCTCCCTGTACCCTGATTTGTTACTGAAGGACTGCTAGGCTGATAATTCTGGTTTGTTGTCACAGGGTTGGTCTTAAGAAGCTGTTGGTGTTGATTTCTATTCTAAAAATAAAATAATGAAGTATTTGTGTATACATGTGCATGATGCATGCGTGTGCGCACACACACATATACACACACAACATGAACTTGGCAAAGGTGAGATAAGAATTAGGACTAATAATCATACAGTTTCCATTTAAACTTCACTATAACTTTGTGAGGAAAAAGATAGATTAAGTAAATGGCATTTGATTAGAGCTTACTGCTTTTTGTTGTGTAGTAAGTTAGTCAGATGGCCTGAAAGGGATCCCAAAACAAGATGCTTTGCATTCCTATTAATACAGTGGAAACCTGAGATTCAGTTTAACAGAACTCCCAGACTGTAACGTGAGAAAGAAGTGCTGCAGCATCAGGACAGCCAGCCTGTTTGTTTCTGTCTGATCTTGGTGTTAAATAATTGCTGTGGCCAGTGTCACAATCAGTCAGAGTCTCAGAGCAGTTTTATGACAACCAGCACCACAAATGATCCCCTGAATGACTAAAGGGAAGTATGTAAAAGTTCGTTTCTGGTCCTCAGAAAGAGAGGTTTGTGGCAGTGTTATAAAGCACTATGGATAAAGGAGGGTAGCAAAAAGAGGAAAATGGAGCGGGATGAATAGTTCCTTGAGCATAGGCTTCGAGGACGTGCTGAAGACACCTTCTCCAAATACTGTTTATTTACTCTGTCTTTTCATTTGCAGTAGTCTGGTACCTGTTATCACTCTGTGACTGGAGACTGCAGGAGTCTAATGGTCATCACAATGTCACAATGCAAGTTTTATGAGCATTGGTGCAAAATAAGATTTACACTCTTTGCGTATGTCTACATTGCAATTAGACACCACAGCTGGCCCGTGCCAGCTGACTCAGGCTAAGGGGCTGTTTAATTGTAGTGTAGATGTTGAGGTTGTAGTTGCAGCTGGTGTTCTGGGACCATCCCACCTTTCAGGGTTCTAAAGCCCATGCTCCTGCCCAAGCCTGAACATCTACATTGCAATTAAACAGCTCCTTACCCCGAGCCCCATGAGCCCGAGTCAACTGGCACAGGCCAGCCAGGGGGTTTTAATTGTAGTGTAGACACACCCACTAAAACCCATGTCCTGTACTAACAGTAAGTATCCATTACAAAGATATAGCATGCAAGAAAATCACCAATATGAGCATTATCTCCAGTGATGTAAGAGAGAAGCACAATAGGAGCACACTCAACAAACTGAGATAGAAGAATTCTACCTTTTTGGCTAAAGTCAGCCTTCAAAGTCACCAGTTGCTGATGATGTAGAGCAAACATGATTCAGTTATATTATTACCATGTTGAAGGTGAAATGTAAAGCAAACACATAGAAGTTATCTCTCTTTTTTTCCACAGAAAATTTCCATTTTTAGCAAAAATTCCAGTACTGAAATATTTTGGCCCCAAACTGAAATATTTAGATTCAGAAATACTTCTGTGGTGCCTCATGGGAGTTGTAGTTCAAGTGTCTCACATCCTCATTCTCATTTCTGGGTTGCCCAGCCAGACTCCATCTGCCATGATGTGCCTTGGCAAGGGATTCCCATGGTGCACTGTCTCTCCTCTCCAAGAAGGGAGACCATCGTGCATCATAGGACATATGATCTGACTAGGGAGCCCAGCCTATAGAGGAAATGGGAGCATGAGGACCCAAACTACAACTCCCGTGAGGCACCTTGGCAGCATTTCTGAAACAAACTATTTCAATTTTTGGCCAAACTATTTTGGTACTCAAATTTTTACCCCCAAAATTGAAATTTTCTACAGAAAAAACCCTCATTTTTTTACCAGCTCTAGGGGTTAAGTTTAGTTCTTCTGAGGTCTTCTTCAGAGATACATAATACATTCCTTTCAGCATAATAAAACGCAGTGGTCCCATTGTTTGTACAGATCATGAGATACGTACAGTTTTTAACTAAAACTCCACAATAGGTAAGGACTTTATCAGGCTCAGACTGAAGTCAACAGCAAGACTCCATTAACTTCAACAGGACCTGGCTCAGGTCCTTGGGCATCTGAAATCCCAGATGCAGAAGAATTCATCACAGGATGTGTTTGGGAGACTGACTCCTAGATGAGTGATTCCTTTGGAACAGCGTTCTGATTAGAGATGGGCTGAATCTGAAAAATTTAGATCTGGATTTCAACTCCCTCCTTCTGCAAAGTTTGGGCTTGTTCATGCCTTGGGTTCTAGTGCAGCCATTATCCCTATTCTAAAATTTGAATCCAGGTTTGGATTATAATCCCCACTTTGCCCCCAGACAGAGTTTGAGTGTACAGATCCAGGATTCTGGTTCAGGGTCATCTCTAATTCTGAGTGATGACTCCTGCATTTGTTTAACATATAGATTCAAGAATTAACAATCTGTATGAATGGTGCACTTGTGTTTGCACCATGACCATACAGATGAAGAGTGGAGGCTTTCAGTCATTAAATATAAAACTGATGGGAAAAATACATGGTTGAGGTCAATCTTGGTAAACTAGCTTGGCTCAGTAATGTAGAGGTGGCAGGAGGGAGGGATTCTCATAGCTCTTGGAGGATCTTGCCCCACCCAGAGTGAGAAGTCATATGCTACAAAGAATCCTGCATGGATGCCTGTAAGCATATATGGGCTAGATGACCAAAACAGCATTCAAATGGCACACATGTGAAGTCAAATAATAGATATGTAGGCTATATGTAGGCTATGACAAACAGTTGTAACAAAAGGATTGTGCATATTGTGGCTGGACTGTCCCTTTAAAGCCCCGCCATGCACTGGGGAAGGGGTGCAGACACAGATGTACTGCAGCGGGAGACAGCCAGGAATCCTCCCGGGGCATCAGGAAAGTGCACATTGGAGTAAAAGTTCCCCTACCCTTTCAAAAGGCAGCACATGTGCCAGGTTGGGACTGCTTCCCAACTTTATCTGGGGGGAAACTAGCACAGTGCTGCCATCGCTCATGAGTTTTATGATATTTGCTGTTTTTCTGAAAGTCCCAGATCCTAGAATTATTTGACTCTGAGAGAAGCTGAGCTTTCATTTAATTAAGTTTCTAGCCCTCATGGATTTGGATAAAAGCTGGAAAACATGAACCTTAAAGGCTCAAAAGCCAGACGGTAAATAAAAAAGAGCCCACATTTATTATTTGTAAGCACTTCTCAACATTTTTTAATGTTTAATGTTTGGGATTGGAAATACTGCTGGCATCACCACAGTGCTAGCCTTGTGCATCGCCTGCACTCCAAAGCCACACTGGATATGTCTACACTGTAAGGTACACTGGGAGGTGTGATTCCCAGCACGGTAAACAGACTTGCGCTAGCTCAGCTTCATCTAGCATGCTAAAAATCACAGGGTGGATGCTGCAGCATGGGTGAGGGCTAAGGCTAGCCATCCGAGTACAAGCCTGCCTGACATCCTGGGTCCAAGTTCAGGCAGTTAGCCTGAGACTGTGGCAAAACAGGAGCATAAAAGTGAGGAAATGCTCCCTCTGCCTTTTCTCCTCCCTCCCCTTGTACCCATGCAGGGCCAACCACACTCTGGTCTTACAGATGCAGCACAAGAGACATTTATAGCTGCAATTATGGAGCAAGTGGATTTGGGTCATTACCACAACAATACAACAGAAAACCTATCTAAAATATATGCACTGCAGGCCTATGATGCTAAATTGGATTGCTTCAGTGTGCCTCCGGCTGCAGACAATAAAAACAGTTTGTATGGTGAAAGATGGCAGAAAAATAACTGGGAAAAGGGTTTCATGTTACAATAACAGCGTTTTCTCTGATGTGCAGACTTTAGATTATAATCTGAAAGTGAGGCAGCCCAGAGAATTAGGATGTAGGTAATGGGGATTCAATTTAACAATGTTTTGCATTAGTATAATTGCATAAAATTGGGCTATTAGTGTAATTTTTTCAAATTGTAACACCACAAAATGAAGTAAAATATTTCCAGTGAATAAAATACAATGAATGTATTTAAAAGGATGCAGAGTTGGTCTAAGTTTTGAGACCTCTAAACACTAGTTGCACAGAGAACATTTATTAAAAATATGGAACTGTGTCCATATACTATTTTGAGAAATTCTGAACTCATCAGTGACTCAAATGGAATTTAAAAGTGAAGCTTTTCCAGAAACAATAACCATGTAGAATTTAGTGCCTAAAATGTAGTTTTCACTGAGAGGGACATTCATTAACATATCCTTTACCTGACCTTAATTGTATGTTGTGTAAAATATCACTGAAAAGAATCAGAGGGGGGAAGCCTTTTTGTTCAGAGAATGCAGCTGCTCATTTCAGTAAACCTTCTAGCTGTGACTTTGAATGTCAGCAGAAGTTGCACCTGGTGCCTTCTTAACTATTCACATGGGACAGGCTTGGTCTCTTTTGTGACTCCCCCATGGCCCATCTGAAAAATTGTAATAAGGGACTGTACCAGCCCCTCCCTTGCTACCTAGCAGTTGCAAATGTGGTTCAGCCAGACTACTCTAGGCAACTCAGAAACAGCAGTTGAAAATATAGATCTCTACTGGATGAGAATTTTAGAGCTGGCCTGTGTGCACACCATTCTAACTTTTAAAACAGATAAGTCTCAAGCTCTTAGATCCACTTACATTCACTATTAACATGCTTAGGCCCTGATCCTGCAAATGCCTACTTGAGTTGTCCCAGACAAGCAGGACTGAGAATAGATGCACTTTGTCATGCTTTCATCTTTATTTTAACATTTTGAATACAATCAAATGCTCAGGAAAATATGCCAGACAAATGCTTAGGAGAATATGTATGACAGTAGTGTCTCTGAAGGGTTAAATCAATTTTTGCTTTGTTTTTCTCTACTCTCCCATTTTAAGGAAAGAAATGTATTTCCATTATTTCTGTTCCTTTCAGTTTATATACACACAAAGAGAATACTACAATACCTGAATACATATTTCATTTATCTGCAGTCAGTAGTTCTATTCATATACTAATATCCGTCAACATAAAATCTATAGGAGAGTAATGACAAAACCACTGTGTCGGTAGCATATTTTAAATGCATATACAGTTCACAATCCGGTTGTAGATAAGAGGTGATTTAATAACACTATAGGTTTTGGTTAATTTTTATAACTGAGTCATTCAAGTTAGAGAGGAAAACCATCTTTCAGGTCATCTAGTCTTGCTCCCTATAACACATTTTCTAGTGTTCTATCCAGTCTAGTATTAAATGTCCCAAGAGATGACGTTCCCATCACTTTCCTTGAGGAAGCTATTCCACTGCTGAATATATCTCACCGAGAGTCCTGATATTCAGACTGTATTTTCCATTTCATAGTTTCATTCCATTGTTACTTGCTATACCCCCATGTACTGCTCTAAATAACCCTTCTCCTTCTTCACAATTAACACTTTTCTAATATTTTGTTTATACTGTTACCATGTCTGCTTGTAATGGTGTGTGTGCTGATCCTTTAAAGATTACTTAGCTTGTAAATTCTTTGGGCTAGGGCTGTCTTTTTGGTCTGTGTTTGTACAGAACTTAGCACAATGGGGTTCTGCTCCATGACTGGGGCTCATAGGTGCTACCACAATACAAATAAACAAAAGAAAGAAAGAAACAAGGCTACAACACAAGGATAGCTCCAGTCCCAGGTTCAGCCCTGAACAAGGGTATTCTGGGGGATGTTGTTTGGAGGGACTAATGGGAAGGATAATGCAGGAACCATGTTACTGGGCTGGGAAAGACTAGGCTATATAATGCAAGTTTCTTGCTCAGTCTAGAGAGACTGGGGATAATGTAAGACCTGGAGTAGGGCTCTCTATCAAGAATACTGGGGAAACAACCCAGGGAGAACCTGTGAGGGAGAGCTTGTAAGGAGACCTAGAGATAAGCAGGATGGAAGGACTCTGGGGAGGGGGAAGTGAGTGACGATGGGCAATGGGAGCATAGGTGGTTTGGGATGGGAACTGAGTGCTAATATCCTGTTTTGGGGTGCATGGATGGAGCTTCATGAGCACAAGGGAGGAAGTCCCTCTTCATCCCCCGCATCACCAGGGGAGACCAGGACAAACTCTGGACAAGGGTGAAAAAGGCTATTAAACTGTTTAGCTCAGAAAGGCCAAACTACTAGTAGTATCGCGCAACCCTGTGTCAACAGGGCTAAAGTACTAAAGGTGAAAATTATAGGCCAGATTTTCAAAAGTGCTCTGCTACCAGTGTCTCTTATTGAAAGTCTGGCCACAAATATAGTGATTAGATGTGGGCTTTTTTAATTCTTACTTTGAATGCTGGTAGGGAGAAGCCACTGATCCAAGGATCTCCCAGATCTATTGCTTTATCCAGTGAATTATGTGAATTAACATGGTGTTTGATGAATCTTTGATGTATGTTTTATTTAGGGGAAATCTTGTCTTTTTGTATGAAGTCAGAGTGGCTTCAGGAATGGACGATGTGCATTGGATTCTGTCATTAAGATTGGAAACAGATGTGAGGAAGGATTCTGCAAAGTTTGGATATTTGCTGCCAATATTTATTGACTTCAAAAAGGCATATAATATAATGTGGTGGGAGGGTTTGTTTACTAAATGTTGTGGGAAGGAGATTAAAGGCAGCATGTATGAATGGCTACAGCACTTTCTCAGTGAGCAATCTATCTAGGTGAGGATTGAAGGAAAAATTTCGTAGTAAATATGTACCTAAAGCTGATTCCTCTTAAGGGTCACATTCATTATAAACTAGGTCTGGTGGCTTTGCATAAGCTTCCATAGTGCAGGAATTGACTCTAATCCTTATTGAAATCAACTCTCTGGTAGTTTGATCGCTACTCTTTTCCATATAATAGTTGTGACTTCGCTAAATATGTATAGAATTATTTTCAGTTTCTCAGTATACATGGCTGATAGGGCAACTTGGTGTCCTGTAATAATGTATGAATATTATATGTTCTTTCTGTCTACTTGACTGTTGTAAAGGAGGTACTCTATGGATACAAGGCATTAATTCAAGCAAGGGTTGGTTGTATATTGGAAAAAGGACAGTAGCTTCAGATAGCCACCCATTTACCTACAGCTGAGGGACAATACTAGCATTTATTTTGATGCCCTGCTTCTGACCCCCATTGAGCTCAATGGAGCAGTTTGTAAACAAAGAAGAACCAAAGAGCTGGAAACATAAGACAAAGGACTGGGGGTTAGGGGAAGGGATAAAAGTGACATTCTTGAAGGAGAGGGATTGTGCGGAGTTGCTGGTGAGAAGCAGTTCTCACAGACACACCTCCCAGAGGTCTGGGGTCTGGAGTAATGAGGGACCTGCCTAGGGTCTCTGCCAAGAGATGGCATGGCAAGCCTATAGGTAAGATAGACATGCATACAGGCTTTTGGTGTTTTAAAATTCTCTCTCTTATGCTAAGCTTTGTTCCTAGTGCAGAAAAACATTATTTTATTTGGAGAAAGCTACCTGGGTCACAGTACTTGCCATTGGTCGCAGCTCCTGAAGGGAAGATCCATTCAGATGAGCGCAAGGTACAGTAGCCCAGGGCCTAGTCTAAGAGTAGAAACCTATGAACATTATTTATGACATCATAGAAGAGATTCAAACTCAAAGAGCATAGTTCTGATTTGATTTGTAGTAAACAAGCATAACATTCATTTCAGCACAGTTACTCCAGATTTACAATAACGTGAGATCAAAATTAGGACCACTAGGTTGAAAGCTTGAGAGTTTAGTAATAGAAGCTGAGGATGAGGGTGGCTTATTGGGAAACTAGTTTGGGGAATATATGAACTTATTTTGTAAAGAGGAAAGTTTTTTTTGGCTAATTCTGCTGTGTCACTTCTATAACATGTCTATTTTTGTCCCCAGTTTAATAACTTGGAATGAAAATACTACTTAAGTGGCCTAGAAATTACACTTTCTAACCAACTTAGTTCCCCTTTGCCCAGAGAAAAGCTGAGTTGTTATATTAATCTGCTATTTTGAACAGAGTTTTTCTTTTGTAGCAACAGCAGCTGTTACCACAACATCTGACTTCCAGGTTGGAAGGAGCAGGAGAGGCAAGTAGCCTAGAACCCACCTAAGTGTTGCTTCTGGAGTTAGCAAACAAAGGTGCAGCAGAAACAAAAAGTAATTACTCAGTACTGGTTGCGGTTGATATAGGTCTTGATTTTACACATACCTTTCAGCACACAACAAATTCTGTAATGAATCGCTTCATAGGGAGTATCTGGGAGCTTAGGGCTCATAAAAGGATGTTTTCCTCACATACACTTCCCCCTCCCACCAAAATAAATGTTAATGAGGGAACTGGATGGGTGAAAGGATTGGTAATAGTTTACAGAACTCTCCATCTTCAAAGTCACCAATAAAACTAGATGAAAACTTTCCATCAAAATGTCTTTTCAACAGAAAATGGTTTTTCAACAAAATGGAAACTGTCAGGAAGAACTTTCAGTTTTCAGCCAAAAAAAAAAAAATCAGGTTTTCACTGAAAATGTCAAAAAACGAAAATTCAATTTTTAATGAAGTTTTTTTCACTGGGTGGAGGGAATTATCATTTCCCAAACAGCAAGAAGCAAACAGCAGCTTAAATTAATTTGGTGGTCATTCTGATGCACCCACATATCATCTCTGAACTGGCTCCCTGACATGAAAGTTTGAGAAACAGAAAAGTTCTATGTATTATTTATAATTACCTAATTATATTATATTAGGTACCATAAGCAAGACAATTAGAGGACCAAAATTCTTACTTTTTACTTTTCTAGCAGGATTTCCCTACCCCTTCCACCAAACCATGTTCAACTGTAATAACTGAGAGTATGGCAGGTTTCCTGGGGGCAATATTGTTTCTCTATCACTGAATTCTGGGTGTTTACCCAAAATTCTGAGCTTCCAGGCTTCAAGTGTCCTTGCAGTACTACCACTTGGGAAATTTCTACCCAAACAGTGTCAACTATTGGAAAATAACATTAGGAAATCCTCTGATATGTTGTTAACCTGTTTAATTGTGGCTGTGCAGCTGGAAACAAGGCCAGGCAGCTCAGTGTTCCAATGTGATCCCTTTCAGCCAGCTGCATTTGCTCCGTGACTATACTGAGATTATTGTTGGACTCCTCTTATCAGAAGCTGTGGTGAAATGGCCTTTTTAATTTTGTTAGTGAGGGTAAGGTACTGTGTTCTTTGGAGTTCCTCATGGTTTTCCTTACAAGGGCAGAGTTAAGGTTGTGTGGGTGTCCTGTCAGATAAATGTAACCTTAAAGATGCAAAGTCAACCTGTGGAACTCCCTGCCAGAGGATGTTGTGAAGGCCAAGACTATAACAGGGTTAAAAAAAGAGCTAGATAAATTCGTGGAGGATAGGTCCATCAATGGCTATTAGCCAGGATGGGCAGGGATGGTGTCCCTAGCCTCTGTTTGCCAGAAGCTGGGAATGAGCAACAGGAAATGGATCACTTGATGATAACCTGTTCTGTTCATTCCCTCTGGGGCACCTGGCATTGGCCACTTTCTGAAGACAGGATACTGGGCTAGATGGACTTTTGGTCTGACCCAGTTTGGCCATTCTTATGATGTTTTTTTTCTCATGTTTGATGTTTATAATTTCAATTCTAAAACTCTGTACGGGATGTAGATGTACATGGCAATAGAGTGACTTTCACTCAACATTCCCTGCTTTTTGACATTTGGATTGAGGGATTTAAGCTCTCACTTTTGGGAAGAGTATGATGCCCACAAGGCATGGTTATGGGACTGCAACTACTAACTCCACCACCATAAAGTATTTTCTGTTTTCTGAATATGAATCCTTCTGGTGCTGTCAGACACGATTTAAGGGATGAACAAGGCTTTGCCATCCCTGTCTATCCCATTGTTTGTTGGAATGACCACAGCCACATCTATGCTACAGCCCCAACAGTGGCACAACTTTGGTGCTGCAGCTGTGTGCTGCTCTAGTGCAGACGCTTTCTACATAGACTCATAGACTTTAAGAGCAGAAGGAACCACCATGATCACCTAATCTGCATGCTGCAGGCCCCAGAAACTCACCCACCCATGCCCTAACCTCTGGCTGAGTTACTGAAATCCTCAAATCATGATTCAAAGACATCAATGGAAGGCACTCTTCCATCAAGGTAGCTGATCCACCTCTCTGACCTAACCGTGCCTACACCAATGGTTTAGATCACCTAACCACCCGTGAGTAATACAGTAGCCAGAAGCAGTTGCATCTGAAGAAATGGGTTTTTTACCCACAAAAGCTTATGCCCAAATAAATCGGTTAGTCTTTGAGGTGCCACTGGACTCCTCGTTGTTTTTGTAGTAGCCAGAGCAACCTACGTTTCTGGCATAGACCAGCCCCTCCTTGTCATGTTTCTGGAAGTTAACTTTTTCTTACGAGGACAGGTTGGCAACCCAACACCCCATCCCATCCTGGCGGGCAGGACGGCTGCTTCTCACCTCCCACCCTTCGGAGCCGGGTGCGATCTCCACTGGGCACAGCCACGGGGCCACCTGCGTCCCCGCCGTGTGAAGGGGCAGCAGCGCTCACGCGCTCCCTGCGCAGCGCCCGAACAATTCCAAGGGCTGCAGCAGCAGGAGACGGAGCCTGGCGACGTCACCAGCTCCTCCCCTGCATCTCCCAGTGTGGGCCTTACCCCGCCCCCTGCGCGCGCCAGGCTGCCCGGGCCGGTGGTGTGCGGCGTCCCCGGCTGCCTCTGTGTTGCGGCCGCGCGCGGGGAACAGGGGCGCGAGCCGGGCCCGGTGCAGAAAGCGGGCACGCACGCGCGCGCTCCTCCTCCTCCCTTTCACACGCTCACGCAGGTGCCGGGCCGCCCCGCTCCGCGCCGCCGGGTCGGCCCCCGGCGGGATCTCAGCGCGTCTCCGGGAGGAGCTGGGGCCCGCCGCGGCGACTGGGATAGAGCAGCCGCAGCCGCGCCGAGCCACGTGAGGAGCCGAGACGGGCCATAAGCAGCAGAAGCCAGGAGCCGCCTGCAGCTGCTGACACCGGGAGCCACGGCCGGCAGGAGGCGCCCCTCTGCCCCTGGGGCTATTGCTGCGCCGCTGCTCCGAGCGCTCGCTGCCTGCACCCGGGGCTGCCGTGCTACCCCCCTTCTCCCTCCCCGTGTGAGACTCCCCCTTCCCTCCCCCCCGCATCCCCCCGCCTGTGCCCCCCTCGCCCTACACCGCCCCTGCGGTGGGCAGCTGCCCTGGTTCTCTTGGGGGGACAAGGGGCGCTGGAGCCCACGCACGTGAGCCCTGCGGGGTGGATGTGCCGAGGAGGAGGCGCCGAGCCAGCCCAGCCTTGGCTTTCGGGGGATGCCCAGCAGGGCAGCGATGACTTGAGGCTGCGCTTTGCCATGGATGGGATGACATGCTCCATGGTTGCTTTGGTGACGCTGGTGTTCTGGTGCCCGGGTCAGCCTGGGTGCATCGCCCGCCGCCCGGCCCTGCGAACGGGTCTCCCGGTGCTACTGCCTCTGCTCCTGTCCGTGCCGGCCTTCCTGGGCTCCCCGATGGCAGGTAAGGAAACAAAAGGGAGCCGAGGCCCCATCCGTGGGCTCCTCTGCCTTGCACAGAGCAATTCTGTGCCAGGTTGCCTTGCCCATGGTTGCAGGTGTGGTCCCTATGGGGAGTGCTGTACTGAGGCTTCTTTGTACTGAGGACTCATGGCAAAATATGCCAGGGCTCTAATTTGTTCTGTGCCATGTACCAAAGGCCTCTGTGAGGTTGTGTTCTAGGCTATTTTGTGACTGATACTTTACTTTAAAAAAAATCTTAGAGCAATACTGCAAGCGCTTTTGGGATACAGGTTTGTCCCCCTCTCCCAGAGAGGACCGTGTTTCTGTTAAAGGTGAAAGAGGGAAGAGAAACAGTATCTAACTACACTTGAATATGGTCATTCCTGTTCTACTATGCCAAAACCCTCCTGCTTTGTGTACTGGAAGACTGAAAGCAAGTCATTGTAACAAATCTCTGTACAGGGAATTTAAAAATATTTTTTGGAGATTAAAAAGAGAATGTGCTCCCCAAAAGGTTTTTTTGGAAAACATTTTTTTTTTTAATTTTAAGGCATAATTTCTTAAAATGAGCAGATAGCCTTATTTAAAGCGAGGTAGCTGAGTGACTGCCTATTAGCATAGAATTAAGGATGTAATTCATATGGAGTGGTGTCGATTTCCCCCCATCCTTCTAAATCTGTCTGGTAATCAGGTGTTTCGGTCTTCTATGATGTCATCTGAAAGCTGATGTGCTCTTGGAGTCCATGCAGCGAATACATTTCCCACAACTTGCATGCTTCTGGAGGGATTGTTGGGCAGTCTGTGCATGCGTGTTGTTGTTGTTGGTTTTTTTTTAAATGTACTTGGATATCCTGAATAGTATTGACATTTGGAAATGTCACAGCATCAATCTGTAATAGCATTTTCAGGATTCCAGATATATTGTTTTGTTTTCTGAGTGGAACCACAAAGTGCTGAAATTAGAAAACCTTGCCTAGTATGCAACTATTTTTAAAACAAACAAAAAATGTAAACATAGCAGTGAGACGACAACCGGCTGAAGCTGATTACTGTTAATACTTTATATGGAAAGTTCATATTTTGTCAGTGCTTGAATTGCCAAGGACCTGGGTTTTTAATCCATTTTTGGCTCTAGCGGTTTAAATGAAACTGTAATGTAGTTGTTAAATTATATTACAAAGATGTGTCATACACACCATCTTCTTATTGTATCACTTATCAGTAGATACTTGTGCCTACTTGAATCAACAGATGACATTTCATAAAACAGACACCTTGTGTTGATGTATATTTTTGTTGAAATCCAAGTTAAGATTTTTATTTAAACACCGTCTTAGGTGATAATGATAACATAATAAACAGTAAAACTTGCCTTAACCAACCGCCCAATGGACCAGCCAAAGTTTGACATCTAGGAAAGGCTGATTTTCTTTTAATTAAGGGGTAGCAAAATTGAAGTGGCAATGACTGATGTATTTGTAAGTGTTGGATATATTTAAAAAAACCTTTTACAGATGGGAGGGTTACCCATTTTTGGTGATTCTCTGTGCATTTGTATATGTTCATTTATTGATACTTTATCTTCATCTTTGATATTAGTTCATATTGTGGTATTGCATGTTTAAGGTCTGATCCAACTCCTTTTGCAGCTGGTGGGGGATTTTCCACTTATTTTACACAGTTGGATTGGACTCCTATGAAGGTTGAAAACCTCCAGTAAATTTCAGAGATGCTATATGTAGAATAGAGTTTAGGTATGGTGTCTTTAGGGAGGTGTCAAAGCGGTCTTTTTCTAGAGGATAGTAAAAATATTTTTAGCTCCTTATGACTTTAGACAGTAAGTGGAGTGTTACTTTTGTTTTAATTAGCAGCCTTTAATTGCAATGTCTTGGGGCCTCTGGACATAATATTTGTGGTGCTATTTTTATAATTAAACCAGTGTCTAGCCAGTGGAAGCTAATACTCAGAGCACATATGGCTCATTCACTGTGATGATTTTAATGTTAAAAGGTTTGGGGGTATTCAAAGAACACTGCAATAACAAAAATAAAGTTAGTCTGAAGTGCTTTATAAAAGATCAATACAGGAATCTGTCAACGACGTCTTATCCTTGTTCCCTATCCTAATCTTTGCTTTTGGTTTCACTAAAGAGTGTATGAAAACGAGAGGTGCTCATATGCCCCTATTAATATGCAGTAAACTTTGAGTATTCTCTTAGGATTGCCTGACAGGTAACACTGCTTCAGCATCTCTTCTTGGGTACAAATTCTTCTGATTGTCAGTGGCATTCATTCTTTAAATGTACCACATAAACTGTACAAGAAAATGAAATAACTGTTCTTTAGAGCAACTTGCTTACAATTGAAGTATCGAAGTGTAGATTACTTTTTCTTAATTTACTTTCCGCAAAACTCTGACTTCTGAAAACCAGGAAATAGAGTGTTATGGTAAATGCCCACCCAACCTTAACTCTGCCCTCTTTGAGCAATACCCTATAACACACACACTCACTCTGCCTTTTCACTACAATACACAGATGCTATCTGCACCTGGCTTACACTCAAAGACTGAATCTATTTTCCCCCTGACAGAATACCACACTTGTAAAATTTAACAGCCACTTCACACTCTTTTACAACCCCGTCACAACTGCACATAGGATACCACTTAAACCTATATCATTCTCTAGCTATCATTAAACCACAGACCGCTTTCCTATCCCACCTAACTAATGACAATATCCATGGCAAGAAGATCCTAGGGCTCTTCTATTGACCCAAACTGCACAATTCTGTGTTGACATGATGCAGACTGGAACCTCAGAATACACATGCATCTCTTTTCTTTGATTCCCACACATTGGGGTCCGCAGGCCCAGATCTCTTCATATCACAGTCTCAATTTGGCAATCCTCCTCAAATTAATCGCCAGATTTCCTCATATCACAAATGCACTTGCCCCAACTATTGCTTCTGCCATTCAGTTCAGCTTCATTTAACACCCTGAATGCAGCTGGAGTGCATGCAGATAATTCCCGGTGGCGATTGCCAGCTCCAGGGGGCAGAGTTAATGTGGTTATGTGTACCGTAACTCTGCGTTTTCAGAAGTTGGAGTTTTGCTGAACTCAATATTCTGGAAGGGCATGAGTTATCAGTAAGAACCCTTAATTCTGTGTTTAGTGAGGTTTTTTGGCCATTTAATTATTAAAAAAGTTAGGGATTAACTTTTCTCCATGAAGTGGGGAGAAGTCCTAACGGATCCTGTGCATTCAGGTAGCAGATTAGCAACGAAGCAAACTTAGACCCAAACTTTAGTCATCTGTATTTCAGACTTCCCTTTCTCTGGAGGCTCCAGTATATTTGAGGTGCTAAACAGCAGAAATTGGGACAGTTGAGTGAAACATGTTTGAATGCTCACTTAAAAATAAAAATAAAAGAGAAATGAGGGGTCAAGAGGGCCCAAGTTAAGTTTAAAGCTGTTTGGTGCCTATTTATGTACATCTGAAAATAATATAAATGTGCAGATCATCTCATAGAAGGGCATAATTTAGAAATAATGACACTTTCTATTGGTCGTGCTCAGTATGCTGCAATTTTCAAATGCTTCCAGCCTGTTTAGAAATCAAACTTTCATGGATGGTGCTCTTGATTGAGGACTACTTGCTTGCTGAATTAAAAAGGTAAGCGTGTGTGTGTGTGTGTGTGTGTGTGTGTGTGTGCTTTGTAGCAGAAAGAGGGATGGTCCCCCCACGAAAAAGCCTGAAGATAGTTTGACAGTTTCAAAACAAAAGTTTTTGTATTTTGTAGAACAGCAGACTTAACTTACAGTATAGTAAGTTCTGATCTTACAGTATAGCAAGATGACATTTTTGGCCTCTATTTACTGGGATGTAAATGTTTCCAAGGAGAACGGGGTGGCTGAGTGGTTGAAACACTCTCCTTTTGTGTTTCTGACTATGTCTTAAACTTTGATTGTAAATGAAATGAGTTTTGTGTGTGCAGCTTCCCATGGGCAGCACTCTAAATCGCATAACCATCGCACGTGGTTTGGCACAACTTGGCAGTGTCTGGAGACCAAAATCGAGCATTTATTGAGGAGGTCCCTGTAGGCTTGAGATAAGAACATTGGTGGGGCAAAAAGAGAAGCTTGCATGTCAGCTGCCCTTGCTTCCAGTTACTTAACTTTCCCAAGTGCACATACTCATTTTAAATCTGGAATTAATGTTGCATCAGGGAAGCTCGTGTGTTATAGCTGGGATAGAAGTCATGCGGCACAAGAAGACATAAAAATCCTGATCCATGTCAGAAGTCTGGATTGAAGATGTTTTCAATTAAAAGCTGACAGTGACCTTATATCCTGTCCTTATGCTAAAAGATGAAACAGATTTGGGCTGCCAGCCATGGACTTCCAATTCTGCAAAGACGTAATATCTTCCATTCTTAAAGAACAAAAAAAAAAGTTTCCTTTGTCTTTCCAGCATGCATGTGCTTTTTATAGTAACACAGTAAAAACTTATTTAAAGGCATATAAACTTAATTGCACTTCTATCAGAAAATGTTTTACCTAAACTTATTATAACTGAAAGAGGCTAGAGAATATTGTGTTTAAAGCTATCACTGGTCATAAAGAGGTAATATTCAGTCCTGGGTCATGGGCAATGTGGCTTTTGGGGTGAGGGAGGTGGAGAGTGGAGAAACTCATATGGAGTGAAGAAAGAAGGAAAACATACCAGGATTTCTTTTAAAAATGGCAGTTGTTTGAAATCTTCTGTGGGTTTGGACTAAATCCTGGTGAAACTGGATTAGTGGACAGAGGGCAGGTGAAAGAAAATCAGAGGTGCCTGTCAAATACAGTTTATCACACACAGTCACCAACCACCACAAAAGTGGTGTACATATATTTTAAAATGTTTTTAGCAACCCTATTCAGGTCTGTCACATCTTACGCGCATTTAACATGCACGATTTCAGCTTTACGCGGTCGGCAAAAACAAAAAACAAAAGAGAAAAATAACAATTTTAATACTGTACCTGTAGTGCGGGTGATTCCGCCCGCCATTACACTCAATGTAATTTTGACTATACGCGATTTTCGCTTTACGCGCTAACTGCGGAACGTAACCCCAGTGTAAGATGCAACAGACCTGTAGTTATGAACTACTACGTTTGTCTGATGGGAAGAAATAAAATTAAGGTAAGGAGCTTCACCTGCTAGCTTTCAAGAGATTATAAATGGCTAAAAAAACCAAGAGTTTTGAAGGAACTCAAATGTGAAATTGCTGAACTACTAACTGTGGTATGTAACCTATCTTTTAAATCAGCTACTGTACATGATGACTGGATGATACCTAATGTGATGACAATTTTAAAAAAAGGCTCCAGAGGTGATCCCGGTAACTACAGGCTGGTAAGCCTAACTTCAGTATAAGGTTGACAAGTGTCCGGTTTTTGACTGGAATGCCTGGTCGAAAAGGGACCCTGGTGGCTCCAGTCAGCACTGGTGATCGGGCCGTTAAAAGTCTGGTTGGTGGCGCAGCGGGGCTAAGGCAGGCTCCTTGCCTGCCATGGCTCCGCACGGCTCCCAGAAGCAGCGGCATGTCCCCCATCCGGCTCCTAGGCATAGGGGAAGCCAGGGGGCTCCAAGCGCTGCCCCTGCCCCAAACGTCAGCTCCGCTGCTCCCATTGGCTGGGAACCACAGCCAGTGGGAGCTGCAGGGGCGGCGCCTGCGGATGAGACACACGCAGAGCTGCCTGGCTGTGCCTCCCTGTAGGAGCCAGAGCGGGGACATACCTCAGGCAGCTCCCGGAAGCAGCGGCAAGTACCACCTGGAGCCTGCACCCCGATTCCCCTCCCACACTCCAACCCCCTTCCCCAACCCTGATCCCCCTCCCACTCTCCGAATCCCACAGCTCCAGCCCGGAGCACCCTCCTATACCCCCAGTCCCCTCATACCCACCCTACCCCAGAGCCTGCACCCCCAGCTGGAGAACTCACACACCCCCTGCACCCAAACCCCGTGCCACAGCCCAGAGCCCCCTTCCACACTCCAAACCCCTCAGCCCCAGCCTGATGCCTCCGCCTGCACCCCAAATCCCTTATCCAGAGCCCTCACCTCCTCCAGTGCCCCAAACCCTGGCCCCAGCTCTGATCCCCCTTCTGCCCTCCTACACCACAAACCTCTCATTGCCAGCCCCACCCCAGAGCCTGCACCCCCAGACGGAGCCCTCCCACACACCAACCCCCTGCCTCAGCCCAGAGCCCCCTCCCATACTCTGAACCCCTTGGCTTCAGTCCCCAGCATGGAGCCCCTTCCTGCAGCCCAAACGCCTCATCCCTGGCCCCATCCCAGAGCTTGCACCCCCAACCGGAGCCCCACCCCCTCCTGCACCCCAACCCCTGAGCCAGCCTGGTGAAAATGAGTGAGTGAGAGTGGGGAGAGTGAGCGGCGGGGTGGGATGGAGTGAGAAGGGGCGGGGTAGAGGGCAGGGCAAGGTTGTTTGGTTTTGTGCGAGTAGAAAGTTGGCAACCCTACTTCAGTACCAGGGCAAATTGGTTGAAACTATAGTAAAGAACAGAATTATCAGACACGTAAATGACCAGGAATTGTTGGGGAAGAGTCAACATGGTTTTTGTAAAGGGAAATCATGCCTCACCAATCTACTAGAATTCTTTGAGGGGAGTCAACAAGCATGTGGACATATAGTGTACTTAGATTTTCAAAAAGCCTTTGACAGGGTCCCTCACCAAAGGCTCTTAAGCAAAATAACCTGTCATGGGATAAGAGGGAAGGTCCTTTCTTGGATCGGTAACGTTAAAAGATAGGAAACAAAGGGTAGGAATTGGTCCTCTGCAAGGCCTAAAATTCTTGTGCGTGGTGCCCAGACCAGGATTTAGATCCTGCCCTCCCATATGGTGGTGTAATTCCAGGTTGCCTCAGGTGAAGGCCTTTCTTGGGCTTTAAAGGAGCACAAAATGTTATGTGGTGAGGGAGAAGATGACGTACAGGAGAGATATGGGGATAGTGGATGGGATACTTCTGATAAGTTCTGCTATGTGGGGAGTGTGTTAAAGATATTCTTATGAGATTAGGAAGAGCAAACGCCACTTTTGGAAGGTTGAACAATATTTGGTTAAACAGGTCTCCACACCAAACAAAAGGTCAGGTTATTCCATGAGATTGTACTGAGCACACTACTGCATGGAAAAGAGACCTGGCCGATGACAATGGCTAACAAAGAGGTTGGAGGCTTTCCATCACAGATGGCTGAGGATGACATCATACATTGCATGGAAAGACAAAATAGCAAATGGGAGAGTCAGGAACTGACAAAGTAGGACAGGTTAGAAAATATGATCCAAGTAAGAAGGCTCAGGTCGCTGGGACGTGTACACCAAATGGAAGATGGGAGCCGCGTTAAGCAAGCATTGTGGGAGGAAAGTGAAAATGAGACAGGCCAAGGAAGAACGTCCAGAAGACCGTGACAGATGATATTGAATGTGCTGCCATCAGCTGGGAAGAAGAACTACAACTAGTGAGCGACCATAATCAATGGATGAACTGGACTGATCAGTGCATCGGCGGCACAGGCAGAAGTAAGGTCTAAGGTAAGGTGTGGGGTAGTAAACCTTCCAATCAGAGCCATGATTAAAGGAAGAGATCTTAATTATTCAGAAAAATGTAGGTATTACCTCAGATTTTTCAGTCCTAGTAAACATCGAGGTAGCTTTGATGGAGCCTCTGTGACCTGGCATCGCCTACAACTGTAGGTTTGGCAACATCTGAATTGGCCCAGAAAACTTAAAAGAATAACCTGTTTTTAAAACTGTGTTTTTTAAAGCTGTAAGGGTGGAATCCTGGCCTTATTGAAGTCAATGGCAAAACCCTCATGACTTTGATGGGGCTATGCAAGAGAGTTTATAGTCAATGTTCACCATCCTCTATCTTCTACTGAAAACATTGGAAAGTTTATTAAAACTAGAATAGAAATATCAGTTCAGGTTTTAGCACTTACTGATGCTAGTTGTTTCTGGCAAAGGAATATCCAATACCAGTAAATCCAACCAGGCTGGGTGTGTCTCAGAGTAATAAGTTCATGTATTTTATTTTGTGTGCATTGTGTGATTCAGAGTTCCTGTTCACAAGTTTTATTTTGGGAAAGAAACATTTTTGTGATAAGCATGCAGGGATTTTTTAAGCATTATTTATGTGCAAGTAGAGCAAATGAAACAGTAGTTACCAGTTTTTTCATAAAGTGTTTTCAGTAATTGTTTTAGGTTCAGTGGTAATTTTAGTTGGCCTAGCGTAACCCCCCTTGTAATGACGTAAGCTCCAATAGTGTTACTTGATAGAAAACAGACTATTCATATAACTTGCATCATTTTTTTTTAAAAATGAACTGTTCGCACAGTATTCCTTATTGATTTATATGCTGGATAACATTTTAAGTAAAACTCAGGTCTCTGTATAACGGGCTCTTAAAAGCAAACCAGGTGGCTACTTCAAACAAGTAAATACTAGAGTTTTGTGTGTGTGCATATTACAGAATGTATTGTTTTCTGACTTCAAAAATGCATGGTATTGAATTTAAAGTTGATATTTTAAGCTCAGTCTCTTCCTCAAATCAGTGCTTCACACTTTTATTTCTCTGGAGAGTATTTCTCTGGAATATTAAAACATTTCTACATGTGTGCATATTCAAACATGGGGAAGATCTAACAAACACAACCTCCACAAACGTTTCTCAGCTGTCAGTCTGTGACCTAAAGTGTAGTAGTAAATATCTGCTTTATGTTTTTCTTCTCCATCTATTTTCTTCCCTTCTATCTTGTGGGATTTTTTTTTTAATGTTTTCATCTCTCTTCCTTCTTTTGTGTGTGTCCTCTTCTCCCCTTTTCTTTCCTATGTGCCGTCCTCCCCTCTGTCATGCTTCAGCTGCTACACTGGAGTGAAACTGACAGGAGCCTGGTCAATTTCATGCTTCCTCTTCTTGGATCACAGAAATGCTATGTAAACAGGAGGATAGGATTTCAGTCTTGTCAGTTTTACACTATTCACAGCTTTTCCAGGCCCTACATAATAAGAATGAAACTGTCTAGGCTTGGGTCAGTTTCTTTGGGAATACTGTGGTCCCATAGGGGAATTTTTAGAAAGGAGAGGAAGAGCAAAGGCAGGATATCTGCAGTTCCTTGCCAAACTTAAACTTTTCCCCTTCTCATCATTCACTGCAAGTCAGTTTGTTAAGGAAAAACTACATATAAATTTGTCTAAATAACCTTTGCTATTGGTAAATGTTATACAAGCAAAACTTATACTGACACTGTATGAAATGACGGTTCTGTGACATCTGATTAACTGAATTGGGTTGTAAAGTAGACTATATCAGGTAGTATGAAATGATATTTTGAGTAGCTTTCTGTGACCTCTAAAAGATGTTGCCATCCAAACTAAGTTTTTTGGCACTAAATGGAAATTGAAAGCACTCAGTACCATGTATGACCTTCAATATATGACTGTTGAAAAATCCATTTGTCAGTACTGGGGATGAAATTTTCTCTAGTGAGTAGAGCACCTAAGCCATCAACTTCTGCAAAATGTAAGGTTTCATTTAAAAAGAACAACCACCACCAAACTTTTGGTAACCTTTTATGACACTGAAATAAACCTGAATGTGAAGTTGGTCTTTACAGCTGCTGGCACTTTTCCCATCAGCCAAAGAGTGAAACTGACAATGCTGTAGTCTGTTTTGTTGTTGTGATTCCAAACCCAGTGGGCAGCAGTGAAACTTACAAATTAGAAACAGCTGAGATGAACTCACCTGTGATTAGGAAAGCTGAACTGAAGTAGACAAAGGGCTTGCTCACCATGGAGAAAATGTAGTTTTTTCTCGGAGTTGCTTCTTGTCTGTATGGCTGCTTGCAGTAAAGAGTACTATTTTAAGTAGGGGGGAAAAGTGAACAGGTATGTCTCTGTACATAGAAGGCACAGATCTGTGAAATAAGCAAGTACTATTCTTATGTAGTAACTTCTCGGAGTAGAATGGCACTTACCTCACAGGAGTGCTGGGAATTAGGTAAATCTTCTTACCCCATTAATTTAGCTTTGGAAGAATCAAATAGGGAGAAGAAGTCTCTCTCCCCTCCCCCCCCCAGGTTAAAAAAAAGAGAATGCAGAAAGCATGCCAGAAATCCTGAGCTGTAGTAGGTTATGCATTCTGCCTCTGAAGTTTGAGACACTGCACCGTGAACAATTCCAATTATTATAAATTGATACTATACTAACATGCAAAAATAATTCAACAGGTAAGACTTCCCATTTAGTTTGTTTTCCCTAATATGACTCAAATTAGACCTCAAATTTGACAAGTAAAGCCACCTACTCTGAGAAATAATTCAGTCTCTGGGCTCAGGCCATAATTTTCTTTTAAGCAAAGATTGTCAAACAGTAATGAATTATGATGTTGTGTTTATATCGGGCATTGTTCTACCAAAATCATACTACAGTTGAGTCTTGTTTAAAACTACATAGTAAACTGGGGAAAAATATTCCACTACAGTTCGTAGCATCTATCGAGGTGGAACAGTCTCCTTTGTGACTGCTCTAATTATGATTGGACTTCACATGAGTTTAAGACCTGTGCAAGTGAGGCTACATCTACACTACAGGGAGGGGTCAATTTAAGATACGCAAATTCAGCTACGCGAATAGCGTAGCTGAATTCGACGTATCGCAGCCGACTTACCCCACTGTGAGGACGGCGGCAAAATCGACCTCTGCGGCTTCCCGTCGACGGCGCTTACTCCCACCTCCGCTGGTGGAGTAAGAGCGTCGATTCGGGGATCAAAAGTCGATCCCCGAGAGGTCGATTTCTACCCGCCGATTCAGGCGGGTAGTGTAGACCCAGCCTTACATACACCAATTCTAAAGCAACTCTAGGAGTCGGGACAAAAAAAGTGAAGACAATGTCAGTATTGCCAGATTCAGCAGTAGAATACTTACAAGGAAAGAAGGGACCTTGCCAAAATAGGCTTTCACTGAAATGCGTGGTCCTTCTGTCATGTTTCTTTACTCTGGTTTAAAAGACTCAGGCCACTGCTTTGTGTTTTGGATCATTAACTGATTACTGAGGATTTGTACTGTCATTAACAATATAAACAGGGAAAATCTCCAGCAAGTGTGCACTTCAGTGTATATAAACTTAGTCATATGTTCCATTCAGTTCTGGGTTTTTATCCACACTGATACGAGATGAATGAATATCTGTTCTATTTGATATTGAGTTGAAGGTTAATATTTGTTACTTTTCTCTCTAGGCTGCTGTTTAATCATGCAGAGGTGCTAACGTAGTGGTCTCAGTGAGGTACTGTGATAAGTGATCATGCCAAGATCTTGCCTGACACTGACTGTAGCTCTAATTATGCATGGTTTATGTAAAGCACTTTTGGAGCTGACTGGTCAGGCTTTTAATGCTCTTGTTTCTGTCACTTTAAATGCAGAATCTTCTGTTCAAAAAAAGATTGGCTCAAGACTTTTATTAATACAGCACCATGTAAATCTAAACTTGCTGGTGTACAGAAAATCTGTAAGTATGGGAAAGCAGCAGTTTTTGATAGATTTTTATCATCTGTATATTTTGGTGATCTTATCAGTGTCACTACTGGCAATAGTAAATTGGTCTCTGTGGTTCATATCTTACTATTTGGGTTTTCTCTGAAATCCCTTAAATTTCAAATAATTGTCTAGACATATGTGATAGGGGGAGTGTTACTTAATTTTTATCAGGTATGAATCATGTAAAGGGTTTGAAACCCAACTCAATTAGCCTGAAAATTATGGAAGTCAGCCATGGGTGGGGGGCAAATATATAGATCATGGTAGCAAGGTCCTTGTCTGAGAGGAAAGGGCATAATCAGCTGGCATGCTTGAGGTGGTTTTGATGAGCCCCCTCCCGGGTGCAGCCTGGAACTGGGGTAACACTGAGCCCTCTGACTCACCAGCCTGGTTTGCCTCTCACTGTGCTGCTGTGACAAACTGCAGACCGCTCCTGGTCCTACACTTCCACCAGCATTCACACAGGCAGGGACACCTCCAGCTGCAGTTACTGAATGAACCACCAGTAGAGAGGCTACAGCCAAAATACCCCCAGCTCCCCATCCCAGGACCCCAGAGCTGTACCGCCCTACTCAGGTCAAAAACCCGACCAGTATGAATCATTATCCAGTTCGCCCCTCCCTTGATGTGGAGAGCAATATGCACGACAAACCTGTGTTAACCAAGCTGAGATTTTCCCAAACACGTCATTCAAAAACACATTGGTTAAGATTAAACATAAAACAAGTTTATTAACTACAGAAAGATGGATTTTAAGTGATTATAAGTGATAGTAAACAGATCAAAGCAGATTACCTAGCAAATAAACAAAAACGTAAACTAAGCCTAATATACTGGATAGATAGGATCTGAATTAGCAATTTCTCACCTTGACTGATGATACAAGCAGGCTTACAGATTCTTGAGGTACAAGCTTCATCTGCTTCGCAGCCTGGGTCCCCCTCCCCTGTTCCAAGTCCTTTGTTTTCCAGAGGTTCTTTCAGGTATTGAGTTGTGTTGAGAATGAAGACAAAGCATGATGTCACTCCCCAACTTATATAGTTTCTCCATATGGCGGGAACCCTTTCTTCCAAGCTAAGTTCCCAGCGTAGTTTGTAGAAAAATACAGGTACCAAAGTGAAGTTCAGTGTCACGTGGTCTGGTCACATGCCTTTGCATGACTTGCTGAGTCATAGCCGCCATTATTCATAGGCTGGCTGAAGCGTTCCCAGATGAGGACAAACCTGTTCCATGGAGGTCCATTGTCTTTGCTGATGGGCCATTAGCACTGTCTAGCTCAGAGAAGGTGGGCAAACTTTTTGACTTGAGGGCCGCATCGGGTTTTGGAAATTGTATGGAGGGCCGGTTAGGGGAGGGGGTCGTGGCCTGGCTCCCACTCCCTATCCACACCTCCCCCCCCCCCCCCCCGGGACTCCTGCCCCATCCAATCCCCCCCCACTCCCTGTCCCCTGACTGCCCCCAACCACTCTCATTCCTGACGGCCCCCCTTGGGACCCCTGCCCCATCCAACCACCCCTCCTCCCTGTCCCCTGACTGCCCCCCGCTGGCCCATCCAACCCCGTTTCTCATTCCTGACTGCCCCCCTGGGACCCTTGCCCCATTCACCCCCCCCCCCCCCGCAAACTCCCCTGCCCCTTTACCGCGCTGCCTGGAGCACTGGTGGCTGGCGCGCTACAGCCGCACCGCTCGGTTGGAGCCAGCCACGCCGTCGCCACTGCGCAGCACAGAGCACCGGGTCAGGCTGGGCTCTGCAGCTGCGCTGCCCCAGAAGCTTGAAGCCCACCACCCAGAGCATTGCGCCGTGGCGGGGCGAGCTGAGGCTGCAGGGGAGGGGCAACAGCAGGGGAGGGGCTGGGGCTAGCCTCCCGGGCCAGGAGCTCAGGGGCCGGGCAGGAGGGTCCCGTGGGCTGTAGTTTTCCCACCTCTGGTCTAGCTTCTTCATTGTTGTACCTGAAAGGCTAGTTGTGGGTGTTTCCAACTTCAACATCTTTCAGTAACACATACATAGCAAAACTTCATAACTTCAAATACAATTATAGCACCTACAATCCAATGAGCTATTAATGATTAGCTGATCAAGACTTTTAGAATGATACCTCACAAGGCATGCTTTGTACAAAACATATAATTATATGACAGTGTTGAATATGGGGGTGCCAGGGTGTTGCTTTGCGGCACAGAGTGTCACAGTGGTAAAGGACTTTTCTTGCTACTGGTGCTTCCTGAGATGCAGGGAACAGGAATGAATTAAAAACATCTGTTATGGCTGGTCTAGATATACTTGGTCCTGCCTCAGTGCAGGGGGCTAGTTTGGATGATCTTTTGAGGTCCCTTGCAGCCCTATGCTTCTGTGAGTCTGTGAACCTGAAGTAGTACCAGACCAGGGGTTCTCAACCTTTTTCTCTCGGAGGCCTTCTTCAACAGGCTATAAAAACTCCAGGGGCCAGTGCTGGGGGTAGGGCGGCTCCAGGCACCAGCGCAGCAAGCACGTGCCTGGGGCGGCAAGCCGCCGTGAGGGCAGCAGTCAGGCAGCCTTCGGCAGCATGCCTGCGAGAGGTCTGCCAGTCCCGCGGCTTTGGCGGCAATTCGGTGGCGGGTACGCCGAAGGCGCGGGACCGCCAGATCACCTGCAGAAATGCCGCCAAATCCGCGTGACCAGCAGACTGCCCGCAGGCGTGCCACTGAAGGCTGCCTGACTGCCGTGCTTGGGGCGGCAAAAAACATAGAGCCGCCCCTGGCTGTGGGGGGGGCCCCTCAGGGCAGGGGCCTTGGGCATAGGCATAGTTTGACTTCTATTTGGGGGTGGGGGGCTGGGGCCAGTGGGGCTCAAGGCACCTCTGCATTGCGGGGTCCAGGGAGGGAGTGCCACCTTCACCCCTTGACTCACCTCAGCAGGCCACCGAGCCTGTCTGGGTTGGGGGCGGGGTGCAACCAAAAATTATAACTCAGACGTGGGGGGCGTAGCTCAAAAAGTTTGAAAACAGCTTAGGGTGCAGGGAAGGGAGTAGCTAGGGAGTGTGTGTGGGCAGGGGGGTCCCTCAGGGTATAGGGAGAGGGGTATTAGGGGCTGTGTGCTGGGAGGACTCCCCTGTGGTCCCTGTTCCCGGAGGGATCTGCCAGCCATGGAGCTGGGTCTCCCCACCCAGGTGGCTCTTACCGGCTGCCTCTGCGGGAGCAAAGGGGGCTGGGAGCTGAGGACCAGCTTCCACCTGGAGCACCAGCAGGAGAGGAAGGAATGCTGCCTGCTCCACAGCACCAGCCCCGCACTGCCCGGCTCCGGCTTTCTACCTCCGACCTGGTCAGGGGGTGGGGACTGGGGGAGGTGTGGAGATGCCACCGGGACTGCCATGATCTTGTGTTGCAGTTTTGCGGGGGGGGGGGGGGGGCAATGCCCTCCATGTCCCCAACTCTGGCCATGGGCTCAGGGCTTCTGCCCTACAGGGAGCGTCAGGGCTCTGAGATTCAGCCCCACACCTCCAGGCTTCAGCCCCGTGGGGGCGCCGAGGCTCGGGGCTTCAGTCCTGCGGCCCCCTTGAAAGGGCTTGCAGGCCCACAGGGGGCGGAGGACCCCTGATTGAGATGACAGCATTGTCTTGATAACTGGCAGGCAGATGCCCTTGATGAAGGTTGGGGTCAGTGCTAGGGCTGGCTACTTCTTCCTAATAGCATCACTTCCCTCCTGAATTAAGCCTGAGCCATGTATGGTTTTTTTATCTAGGTGCCGGTCATTCAGGTAGAGTGATATCTATGATTACTGCATCTGCTTATGACATTTAAGGCTAAATGTCATATTGGTGGGATTTGAACTTGAGGTATCTCATGACTGCTTGTAGAAGCTTAATGTACAAGGGATATGAATGATACCTGGTTAAATGCATGGATCTAATTCCTATTTAAAATAAATTTCAGTTCATTATATTAATACTCCAGCAGAACAATGTACTACTTGGGTGTTTAAAATCATGTGGACTTGAATGTTTTGCTTTAGCGTGCCTTGCAAGGCATGCAAGAATTTTGTCATGTTCTCCCTAAGGTGTAAAGACAGAGTGAATTTAGAAAAAAATCTGTTTTTTTGTTTTTGTTTTACTGTTTATATATCTATATCTTCTGTCATTTCTTAGAATTGCAAATGTAATTTGACTAATGAGGAACAAAATGAGATTTTTTTTATCAACTTGGATTAGAACTGGTTAAATCAGGAGGAAAAAAACGTCAGCCTTAACATACTAGACTGGCTTAACATACTAGAAAGTTAGTGGACCATGGTTTGAATCTTGGCATTGCAGCTGGATAAAGAATTGCAAGCATATTTAGTGGTGGATATTGAGATTCTAGGTCTATAATAGCTAGACAAAGGAATTGTTTTGTAAAAATGCTTCTTGTGGAAGGATAGAAACGGTGATTAATTTACATGAGTTGATAGAGCAAAACTACTTAGATGATCAGCACTAAAAATCAGTAATGTTTGATGCTTCAGTATTGGGGAATTTAAATATTAATCTGTTAAATAGTAATTTTTGATAGATAAAACCAAAATTTAAGCAAGTAAGCCATTAAATGATTTGCTTGATAAACTTTTTTCAAACACAATTTTTGTTGAAAAATGATTTTTTTAAATAGTTTTTCTTGACAAATTGTTAACATTATCAAAACTTCTTGTTTTAATGAAAAATTGTGACATTTATCACCATTGTTATAAAAGCTGTCAAGACATTTTTTTTTTCATTTACTGAAACCCAAGCTTTTGGTAGAGAAAAAGCTTGAATTTAAATAATATAAAAAAAAAGGGGGGGGGGGCAAAAAACCAAACCATGGTTCTGCTTTGAACTCTTAAAAGTGCAAACAACTTCAAATTATTTAATAAAACTGTATTCTTGACCAGTTCTAGAAATCAGCTATTCAATACTTGATGTAAACTATTTTTAATCCTAAAATGATATTAATACCCTGTTTCCCCGAAAATAAGACATCCTCCGAAAATAAGGCCTACTTACAGTTTTGCCTCTCGTTGTAATATAAGGCATCCCCCCGATAATAAGACCTTCCCGATAATAAGGCATCCACCGATAATAAGGCATTTTTCATTTCTGAAAAATAAGACATCCCCTGAAAATAAGACCTAGCGCATCTTTGGGAGCAAAAATTAATATAAGACACTGTCTTATTTTCGGGGAAACAGGGTAGTAGCATTGAGATATGTAAATGTCCTAGAATGTTTTCTTTTGTAAATAAAAATAAGTGGAATGAAGCAAACTACTTTTTTTTGATAATTTAGCAATACTATATATGTTCTTGTACTAGTTTAGTATTTCATAGGTATTTATATTTCATATTTTGCAACATACTCTCTGCAGCTGTTTGCCATGCTAGATGGTGCAATAACTTTTTTGTCATAGAATATTTCAGATTATCACATAGTGTATTGCAGTACAATTCAGGGAATTGAAGTGTGCTTCTGAAATTTAAGATGTACTAAATGTGTCACAGATGTTGTTTTGCCTGGCCTTGCAAGTGAGACTTGAATTGACTTTCTCAGCTGCAGGGACATCACTGGGAGTTGGTTACAGTGTGTTTTTTATGGGAGCCAAGTCATTGGAAGAATACGCTAACAAGGCGCATGCTGTGATTAAGCATTCACTTTAGATTTAAAAAACAACAATTCCCAAACCCTAATTAGACTCAATTAAAAAATTGTATCTCAGTGTAGCCACTAGTACAGCATGCCTGCTCTTTATTTATTCACTAATATGCATAAACAAAGAAGCCAAACATCAGGTTACATAACTTCTGGATGGTTATCAATAACAGTTGCTTGTTAGGAAGCACCAATTAAAAAAATCGATCATTTGATCCACAGTTGTATCTGAAGTTACCCAAACTGAAATACATGAACTGGGTAAGGTACAGCTATCTCCCTGACTCTTACAGAAAAATCATTTAAAAAATATGTTAATATATAGCAGCCTATCAAACTCCTGCTTGGAGACTGTAGGAAAAATGATGACCCAGAATCTAATAATAATGCTCTTTTTGGAACAGCTGTTATGCTTCTCTTGAAATAAATGGCAAAACCTCCACTGACTCAAATGGAAGCAGGATTGAGCCCTCTGTCTCTCCTTTGGCTTGGGAGATTACATATAAATAAAGAGTTTTAGTGATGGAGAATGTTGGTCTGTGTGATAACTGGCTTGGAGATAACTTGTGAAAAAATAAATCAAGATAGTTGTTTCTCTGTCTCTGGAAAAAAAAAAAAAAAAAAAAAAAACACCATGTGGAGTATGACAACTGGAAGAGTAACATCCAGTCTAATAAATCAAAAAGCTTTTGGTTGACATCTCACACTCTTGTAAGGTAGTTTTGGGACCTCTGACTGTGTAGATTTCTGTGGGTGGGAGGGGAAGGCATTATCACTTGCATACAGGCAGCCTGTCTGAAAAGGCAGCTAGGTGTAGGTTTAAACATGGTTTTCTGCAGTGGTGAAAACTTTCTAATCAATTCATGTAGTCTGGTATGAATGTTAATATATTAGAGATTTAATCCTAACATGTTTCATACATTTCCGTGCCATGTTTGCCATTTATGTTCTAAATCTGAGTTGAGCTGGGAGGGAACAAATCTCTCAGTAGTTCTGTTAACTCTATTCTGAAATATAATATTTTGGTTCTCTGTATTCTGTCAAGTGAAATGATGTTGGCACCATCACAATAAGAGAATTATACTGACATTGTCCTTTCTGTGGTTACATCAACTGAACTACACCTCATTTTCTTCACTGCTGAAGAACAAAGCAAAACCAGTTTATGCCTCGGTTTTCTTTTTTTCATGTTTTATTTCAGTAGTGTCTAGAGTCCCTGCAAAGTGCCATATAAAGACATCAGAGAGAGTCCCCAGTCCAAAGAATTTACCACTTTATTTATTTGAGATTTTACACAATGATTATGACAAAAGCAGGGAATGAGGAAGGGAGGATGAGGTTAATGGAAATAAGATCAAGGATTTAAATAGATAGCTATTGAACAGCCACTACCAATATTTAATACCAAATTAAAAAATAGCTGTAGCTGACCTTTTTTTTTTTTTTAAGGCATCATTATTGAAGTGGGTCTTGAGGAGAGGGTAGTGAATTTATGGATTTATTCAAAGGGTGTCCTCTGCAGGATGGGCAGTTTGCTAGGAGGTGCAGGGATGATTGTGAAAGAGCCTGATGAATAGGTAGAGTAGGCCAGCATTAATGGCAGAGCAAAGTGGATTGTGACATAAGAAGTGAGAGATCACATAGCAATGGGAAGACCTGAGAAAGACTTGAAGGTGAAGACAAACTTCAATCTGAGCCCGTGGAACAATTCAAAGAGGGGAGGGATGGCCTATTTCTGGGGCCTTGAATGACCAAGGTTCCACCCCTGACACCAGGTGCAAGTTTTGTCCTGGCATCCTCATAAGTTGACAGTATCTCGGACCGTTTTACTCTCCATTTTCAATGCTCCAGCTGACAATTCAGCAAAGACAGATGGTAGGGAATACCTGTACAGGTGGTTAAATGTAGATGAGATCCTGAATGAAACTGACTGATTTACTGAAAGGTGCTCACAACATATAGGATGCCTTTATGGTTTAGTCATTTGAATCTTCCTCGCTGCTGACATATGACCAGCGAGCTGTATTGGTAACTTTGACTCTCATGGAAAGTGAGGATTTCTCACCAAACCTCATTTATAAAAATGATGGATTGGGCAAAATCCTAGGTTTTGGAAACCTAATCACGTAAAACCATAGTGAATTAGGAATGGAATCGAACATCTACAACAGCTTGAATGAAGGCGATGCTGTGTTCCAGTTAATGCTCTTGACTTGTCCAACTAAATTGTGTTTTGAATAATTAAGTTTTTGACCATTACTTTTGGGCACAAATAAGTTTTGCTGGTACCCAGACAAAGATTTTTAGTACAGTGACCCAAGAGCCTATTTTTCTACCAACCTGGAAGCAGATGGGAAGCACTCATTTCTTCCTGATTCTATTCCTTAGATATGCAAGATAAGGAGATGGCTTACATTGGGTGATATTGCTAAAGGCACCAGTCAATTTAAAAAGTATATCTTTAGTCGCCTATCTACCGATGTTACTTGTAACATTTGGTTTCTTGATTATCTTGTAATTAAAGTTAGGATGACACAGTTCCATTTTTTTTTTTTTTAAGAAAGCTGTGACATTTTATAACAAGGAGATAAAATTACAGGTAAAACAACGTGCTCTGAAATAGTTACGTAGTAGACTAACTTAGAGTTTACCTTGCTATAATAGTGAATGTTGTCACTTGGCTAGAAGTCTCTCAGGGAAAGCTTCTAAGTAAATAGCTACAAAAACTACTGGGTTGTTTGTGCCAAAGTCTGCATGACTACCATGAAGAATGCTCATTTTTTTTAACCGGCAGCAGTGTTCTTAAAGCAGTGCAGGATTTCAATCCTTCAGAGACTTGCTATCCCGGTGTTATAGGATCAGATCAGTTCAACATACTAGTCTTGGAGGAAAATATCTCTGTGAAAGCACAACTTTAATTCTATCTCGATGGAAATTAAAGAAATTGGCTTATGGGGACTGAATGAAAATAATAGTATCTAGTTTAGCTGAGATCTTCCAGATTTGGCAATTATTGTTTTTTGAGTGCCAGACCATAGTTCAAGTGCTAAACAATCTTTCACATGGTGCTGCACTGCTAAGTCGGAACCTGAGAGCGTACACCTGGAGATCTTGTATCTCAACTAACTACTGCAACTGAGAATTTGCTCAACTGAACACAATTTTTTGCACAGTAGAAATTTTATAACTTAAGTTATTTTATCAGTTATGTACAAACTATCATTTGATTCATCGAGATTTTAAAGGTAAAGACAAGTATTTACAAAGGGATTTTTAAAAAATGTTTGTTTTGTTTAAGTGTGTATTGAAAATTTATAACACTTTTTAAAAAGCATCATTTGGGAGATCCTCTCCGTAGCTAGGTGGCAGGGTCCTTCTGCTAGCAGCTGGTGAAACACTTCATGAAGATGTAACAGTAATCAGTAAACAACTGTAGATTACTAACTCCATCCTGGGTTTAAGGGACATGTGAGTAGCTTTTCAGGCAGAGGGAAATGTGTCTAGGACAGAAGCCTCTGCAGGGAAACCCTAGGATCAGCAGAGAGAGCTCAGGCTGAAGTTCACATTTTTGTTTTGAGTTATCAGTAAAGCCAACCCCCAGGAAGGGTGTATGTTTGCACTGAACCTAGTGCGTGCAGATGTTTATGAAGTGTTGCCCCATGAGATTTTTCATTTTGCTCCTAGGACTAGCAGCTATGTACAGGATCCAAGTGTGGCTTGGTGGATTCTGAACAAGTTCATGGAACAAAGTGTTGGTTTTGTCAGCAATCTGGAATCAATTGCACCACTATATTATATCTGGCTGAAAGGCATTGTTTTTATTCCCTGCACTACATGGAAAAAGTAAGGAAGCCATCACATTTAAGATTCTTGTTCCCAGTGGGGTGAACGGCATATTAAGGGATTTAGAAAGCAGCTGAAAACTTAAAAGAAAAAAATTAATTGAATCTTATTAAGGTAACGCTAAGGCCATGTCTACACTCCTGCCTATGTCAGCAAAACTTACGTTGCTCAGGGGTGTGAATATTCCACCCCCCTGAGTGACATAAGTTACACCAACATAAGAGCTAGTGTGCACAGTGCTATGTCGGTGGGAGAACTTCTCCCACCGACGCCGCTTATGCCACTAGTGGAGGTGGTTTTTTGTATGCCAACGGGAGAAATATCTCCTGTCAGCATAGACCATCTTCACTACACACAGTGCAGTGGCAGAGCTGTAGCACTGTAAGTGTACACATGGCCTAATTTCAGATGCATTTTCTCTCCGTTCCTGAATACAATATGTTCTTTAATTGTTTTTTGTGTTGCTCAATTATAATCTAAATATATGTATTACAAGATTTGTGAATTGCTTCTATTTATTTCTGCGCACAGTGCATTTTTCTCATACTGTTCTTAAGCTGAATCTCTCTTGGAAATCGTTGGTGTCCTAGTGTGTGACATTGAAGACATGGGGGAGGGTAAGGAATCCATCAATTAGGGCCATGTTTTGAGACCTGTGAATGCAAAATCCCACAGAATGAAAAGCTGTCTACTGAAAACTCATTAATTTTAGACACATCCTGACTTCGCAGCTTTAAATGAAACTCATAGCATTATCTGCTTAATATTCCCCATCTCCCTCTATGCCCTGCTAACCCAGTGCTGTTGATCACCTTTTTCTAAAATTGTTGGATATTGGACTGGGATAATTTCTCTGAAGATAATTTTTGAACATTTTCTGCAGTTGCCAAGTGGAACCCTGAATGTAGGAAAATGTTTAACTATGGCATGTACAATGCATACATAACCTATAAAAACTCACCAAGTGAAGGTGTGGATGGACAGTTTCCACTTTTTTTTTATGGAAAGTGTCTTGAAGGAGTTAAATCATGATTCTAGGCATATTACAGGATTTTGTTTCATTTTTGTAACAATATTGCAACATACTGTAGCGCATAAATTTTGTGCTATACAGGAATGTCTTATGGCATTACTGGCTTATTAATGCATAGGGTAAAGTAAGGTGTAGCAAAAGCTGTGAGGGGATGGAGGGACAGAGTATCAAAGATTAAATAATTTATTTACCATTTTAAAAAGTGCTAATGTCATTTTATTTGTCTGAAATTGCTTAATTATCTGAGGAAACCGGAAGGCTTGTTGATTAAGGGGTGAACAGACTTGTTGACTTTAACACGTTTCTTATTTAGTGGTCACTTTCATCTGTTCTTATTCACTAGCAGAAAGGCAGTAAGAGTAGTAGCAATCCCATCCCTTCTGCCTCCACCACCCTGTCCACATTCCCCAGAGAAGGAGCATGTAATTTCCTTTTGAGACACACACAACATCCCTACCAAAGTCACCAAGACTTACAGATGGCAGTCCAGCAGTAGGCTGATAAGCCATGCAGCTGGCTCACAGAAGGCTTGTATTTTAGTCAGAGCTCTTAAATTATGTCTGACCACGTGGTTTGTGGGTTGATACTGCATAGTGAGCTAAAAATGGGGATCTGTTGTCTTCTTTAGAGAGACTTTTCAAACTGGAAAGCTATCTCTTGCTGTGTTTAATTGACTGACTTCTTTTAGTGTTGTCAAACAGTGGTTCTCCCTAAATAGACCATATTCCCTTCCTCTTGATTTCCTGAACCTCACTCATAGTGTTGAGATGTGACACTATTACCTGAGTGTTCAAAACAGTAATTGCCTGTCAGAGTCAAGGAGCAACTGTATCAAGATGAAAAGTTACTTTTGAAATAAATGTCTGAATAGCAAAGGGGGACATGTATTTTTTGGAAGTATAGTAAATGTTTCACATTATTTTTCCTGCAACGTGCTAGTTTTCTAAACATCTGCCCTCTGAAAATCAGGCCCATTTAAGTTGTCCCAAGTTGTGATTTTGGGTGCCCTCGTCACTTTTGAAAAGTTCACGCCTTGGCCTTGTGTTGTGATAGAATTCACAAGAACTATCATTTTGGCTGCTGGTGTACAGACTTCTGAAAATTTTGGGCCACCTTCTTTTGTATCATTGCAATATTCATTCAAAGCATGTAACAAATGGAAAGTTTTTGCTTGAAATCAATGGCTCTTTTGAGTAAGGAACCCATTCATGGCCACAGCTATGTGGGACATACAAATCATGAAATGAAGTATGCTGCACATAGAATCTTATGAGATTTGTAGAGAGCAGCACCAACTGGGAAATGTCCTTTTAAAAAACAAACCATAGTATCTATCAAGGATTTAGCTAAGTCCTCCATTGAAATGTATTGTGCCTAAATTAAACTGTATATAAGAACTTATTGTCTCAGATGTATTCTAGTTTTGAAAGTGCACACAGACACGAACTGAAGCAATGACTCTCAGTATCTGTTACACTGTGCATATAGTGTATCCATAGAGTGAGGTTTCCTTGTTTAAGTGGGTAGAAGATTATTTACTCCTGGGGGAATTCTGTGCCACTGCACAGTGCAGAGTTTGCGCAGAAATTAATGTTCTGCACAGGATTTCCTCTTTCTCCCACATATATGGGCTGCAGAGCTGCTGGCTGGCAGAGCCCAGCTTGCAAATAGAGGGGGAAGGGAGTTGGAGGTTTTCAGGCAGCAGCAGTTCTCAGCTCAACCTGCAGGAAACTCCATGCGTGCCGGAAACACCACGTAAGCCGCGGACCTACCATCAGGCTGTTTTTACCCTCTGGATCCCTGGGTTCTGGGGGGGAAGGGGTGCAGGTGTCTAGGCTGGGGGCACCCCGTGGCTGGGCTCTGGAGGGGAGTAGCGAGGTGCGAGTTTCTGGGTTGATGGGGGGCCGCAGTTGGACTCGGGGGGGGGGGGGGTAGAAGGTTCAAGTGTCTGGGCTGGGGGGATACCCCACAACCAGGGCTGGATTAACCTTTTGTGGGCCCCCATGTGGGCAATGGAGCATAGTGTGGGAAGGTCGGTATCCGGAATGAGGGGCCGGCCAGGGGCAATGGGGCTCCGCCCAGCCCAGTGCAGGGCACTATTCGCCAGATGCCTACCCAGCCCTGCGCTACCAGCGTACCCCTTCCCTTCTGGGGTGGGCCCATGCCGTGCCACACAGCCCCTCCGCCCAACACCCCCTAACTCCCTATGCCCAGCCCCCTGGACTCGCTATGCCCAGTGCCCCCCCCAAATGCACAGTACCCTGCACGCCACCATCCCTGCCCAATGCCCTCGCACCCACAGCCCCACCACAACTGCCCAGCACCTCACACAGACCCCCCCCCAGTGCCCCAACACACACAGATCTTCCCCTACCCTACCCAGTGCCCTTCCTCACAGCCCCACCACCACAACTACACCACTCCACAGTGACGACCCCCCCCCCCACTGCCCAGCACCCTAACACACAGAGGCCTTCCCTCATCACCCAGCACCCCTCAACAACCCCCTCCCCACTGCCTAGCACTCAAAAACACACAAACTTCCCCCACTGCCCTGCCCCTGGCCATACTCACCAGCCCTTCTGAACCAGCGCAGAGGAGGAATTCCTCCCCCACCCCCAGCACAGTGCTACAGGGCAGAATAGCTGAAGCTCGGGAGCACAGAGTGGCCCCATCCCCCAGGGTCCCATCCAGCCTACCTACTTGGCACTGGTGCCCATGGTGGAAAGGAGGCATTTCCTTGCAGGGGTGGGGCAGCCCCACTGACTTCCCCAGCCTGCCGCTTCTGTCTACCCTCAGCTGGCTGGCTGCTGGCCAACTCGGACAGAGAGGAGTGAGCAATGGGTGGGGGGAAGGTCCAGGGATGGGAAGTGGCCAGCAGGCAGGCCTTTGGTGCGGAGGGAAGCCCTGGGCCACCGGCCAGCAGAGAGGAACAAGCGTGGGGAGGAGGGGTCAGGGGGTGGAGAGGGGCCAGCCGCTCTGGGCACAGCGCAAGTGGAGTGGGCTGGGCCGGGCCGGGCCCCTTTTGAGCATGGGCATGGCACCTCTGGCGCCATTGTAAACCCGGTACTGCCCATGGCTAGGCTCTGGGGGCAGAGGGTGTGGGTTTCTGGCCCCCTGGCTGGTGGGGGTGGGGAAGGGGAGGGGAGGAGCAGAGAAACAGGAACTGGATTGTCTGTAGGGCAGTGGTTTTCAAACCTTTTTTCTGCCGACTCGGTTGAAGAAAATTGTTGGTGCCCGTGACCCAACGGAGTTGGGGATGAGGGGTGTGGGAGCGGCTCAGGGCTGGGGTGTGGGGGTAAGGGCTCTGGGATGGGGCCGGGGAGGAGGGGTTTGGGGTGCAGGAAGGGACTCGGTTTGGGGGAGGGCTCAGGGCTGGGGCAGGGAATTGGGGTACGGGGTAGGGACATGGGCTTACCTCGGGCAGCTCCCGGTCAGCGGGGGCCTAAAGCAGGACCGTGCTGCGCCCCAGAAGCAAGTCCGGCTCCTAGGCGGAAGCACGCAAGCGACTCCGTGTGGCGACTCTATGTGGCTCTTGCCCTCAGGCATCACCCCTGGCCAATGGGCGTGGGGAGCCGGTGCTCGGGGTGGGAGCAGCATGCAGAGACCTTTGGCCCCCCTGCGGCCTAGGAGCCAGACCTGCTGCCGGCCGCTTCCGGGGTGCAGCGCGGTGTCAGAACAGGTAGGGACTAGCCTGTCTTAGCCGGGCAGCACTGCCAATGGGACTTTTAATGGCCCGGTCGGTGGTGCTCACCAGAGCCTCCGTGACCCAGTTCCTTACATTCCGCGACCCAGTACTGGGTTGCGACCCGCAGTTTGAAAACCACTGTTGTAGGGGTTTCTTTAACTCTTGGGGGAATTTTTTTGTATCTGTATTGTTACAAACGTACTTGCTGGCAGGTATTTTGAAATCAATTACCAAAATAATTGATACTGGTGTGGTTATATAGAGTTGTTTTGACAAAGTATGCAGAATTTTTTAGAATTTTTTAATGTGTGCAAATTTTTTATTTTTTGGCGCAGAATTCCCCTAGGAGTAATTATTGTGTGTCATTTTGCATGCTTTTGTTCCTTTCATGACTTAAGGTATACACAGTTACCTAAAAACAGAAGTTATTCATTTGTGTTTGGGCAGTGGACCAGTCTGCAAAGTTCTGATTGATAATTGGGGTAGCCGGGTTGTGGGTGGTAAGAGGATAGTGTTCATATTCAAAACATTTCAACTGTTTTAGCTATGCACCTCTTGACTTCAGACTAACAGCTTTAGAAGTCCTAAGAAAGGGGTTTAATTAGAGTTGTTTTTAAAAAAACAACAAAAACCTCTCCCTTACCCCTCCTTCAGCAGAAAATCAAATTATGCAGGAAATATTTTAAAATTGCATATGAAGTTTTCTGTTGGTCTTATAAAGAAGAATTTGTGAATTTCACATGATTTTTCCTATTTCTAAGCTTCCCTGAATAGATGATTGAAGAGGCGGTTGTGTGTAAAACTTCTGATTATTCACAAGATTGGCCTAGGAGAATTTTCAGCATAGATCTCTCAAAGTATATTATATGTACCAAATATCCCTGATTCATACTGAATTGCCAACCTTTGAAAAAAATTAATTTGCATCTTGAATACTTTTTAAAACAAGCTCAATAGAAATTGGCCATATTTAAGGTACCCTGGCATTCATGTCTTTCAATTTTTAGGTGGCTGGCTAGTAAAAAACTCAGATCTTCGCTTCTGGCAACTCATCTCATGCACAGAGCAAGCTGAATGTTGCAGTCGAGGAGTCATCGAACTTTCAGAAGAATTCTGTTATTCTGTCTTCAAGACCTCATTAGTTTAGGAATGAATTGTGACAAAAAGAATTATACATCTAGCAGAGGAAAGATTAATTCAGCCATACAACCTGTCATCAGTTCTTTCATCTCCCACACAACAGTCAAATGTTACCTTCCACTTCTGGGAGGATTATTGGTGTGTGAAGACATAGTGCCTTGAGCTATTTTCCCATCTGTGATCTTACTGGCTTCCCGGAATTAAAGATATACATCAGAATATAGCACCTAGCCTAATCACTCCTTTTATCTGTTTAGGTGGTGGGTGGAATCTGGGAGAGTGTTAATAGCTCCGCAAGCCATTCATGTCACAATGGATGCTGAAAGGATGGTATGCTCATCTGAAGGACTAATTCTGTTGCAGCCTGTGGAATAGCCAGGAAACACACAGGAATATAGATTTCCTGGAGTGTCAGGTGATAGAACAAAGCTCTCAGGTTCTTTGATGCAGTGATAATAAGCAAGCGAACATCGATAGTGTTCAACAGAGCTGCAGTATTGTGCATTGCAAGGCACAAAAGAAGAACTTATACCCAAGAAGACCCATGCATTTTAGTTTGGGTGGAAGTAAGGAATGTGACAATACTGGCCACTTATATTGAGGCTTTGTCCTCACCCACAACTATTTCACATTTGGGGACAATATATACCTTCAAGTCAGCGGCACTTGTATGGGTACCCGCATGGCCCCACAGTATGCCAACATTTTTATGGCTGACTTAGAACAACGCTTCCTTAGCTCTCGTCCCCTAACGCCCCTACTCTACTTGCGCCACATTGATGACATCTTCATCATCTGGACCCATGGAAAAGAAGCCCTTGAGGAATTCCACCATGATTTCAATAATTTCCATCCCACCATCAACCTCAGCCTTCTAGATCAATCCACACAAGCAGTCCATTTCCTGGACACTACTGTGCTAATAAGCGATGGTCACATAAATACCACCCTATACCGGAAACCTACTGACCGCTACACTTACCTGCATGCCTCCAGCTTCCATCCAGGACACACCACACGATCCAATGTCTACAGCCAAGCTCTAAGATATAACCGCGTTTGCTCCAATCCCTCAGATAGAGACAAGCATCTACAAGATCTCTATCAAGCATTCTTAAAACTACAATACCCACCTGCTGAAGTGAAAAAACAGATTGACAGAGCCAGACGAGTACCTAGAAGTCACCTCCTACAAGACAGGCCCAACAAAGAAAATAACAGAACACCACTAGCTGTCACCTTCAGCCCCCAACTAAAACCTCTCCAGCGCATTATCAGAGATCTACAACCTATCCTGAAAGATGATCCTTTACTCTCACAGATCTTGGGAGACAGACCTGTCCTCGCTTACAGACAACCCCCCAACCTAAAGCAAATACTCACCAGCAACCACACATCACTGAACAAAAACACTGACCCAGGAACCTATCCTTGTAACAAAGTCCGATGCCAACTCTGTCCACATATCTATTCAAGTGACATCATCATAGGACCTAATCACATCAGCCATACCATCAGGGGCTCGTTCTCCTGCACATCTACCAATGTGATATATGCCATCATGTGCCAGCAATGCCCCTCTGCCATGTACATTGGCCAAACCGGACAGTTTCTACACAAAAGAATTAATGGACACAAATCTGACATCAGGAATCCTAATACTCAAAAACCAGTGGGAGAACACTTTAACCTGTCTGGTCATTCTATGACAGACCTGCGGATGGCTATCTTACAACAGAAAAACTTCAAAAACAGACTCCAACGAGAAACTGCTGAGCTAGAATTGATATGCAAACTAGATACAATCAACTCAGGATTGAATAAGGACTGGGAATGGCTGAGCCATTACAAACATTGAATCTATCTCCCCTTGTAAGTATTCTCACACTTCTTATCAAACTGTCTGTACTGGGCTATCTTGATTATCACTTCAAAAATTTTTTTTCCTCTTACTTAATTGGCCTCTCAGAGTTGGTAAGACAACTCCCTCCTGTTCATGCTCTCTCTGTGTGTGTGTGTGTGTGTGTGTGTGTGTGTGTGTGTGTGTGTATATATATATATATCGCCTCAATATATGTTTCACTCTATATGCATCCGAAGAAGTGGGCTGTAGTCCACGAAAGCTTATGCTCTAATAAATTTGTTAGTCTCTAAGGTGCCACAAGTCCTCCTGTTCTTCTTTTTGCGGATACAGACTAACACGGCTGCTACTCTGAAACCTTACATTGAGGAGAAACTAAATCTTGTAGCTCACTGGCTCAGGAGGTAGCAGGTGGTTTGTAGGAGATTGGTAACCTGCTCAAACAGTGTCCATCAGAAACTGAAAATCAGAACAGAAACCTCAGCCGTGCAGAACACAACACCATCCACAGCCTCAGGGACAACTCTGACATCATAATAAAAAAGGCTGACAAAGGAGGTGCTGTCGTCATCATGAATAGGTCAGAATATGAACGAGAGGCTGCTAGGCAGCTTTCTAACACCACATTCTACAGACCGTTACCCTCTGATCCCACTGAGGGTTACCAAAAGAAACTACACCATTTGCTCAAGAAACTCCCTGAAAAAGCACAGGAACAAATCTGCACAGACACACCCCTAGAATCCCGACCAGGGATGTTCTATCTGCTACCTAAGAGCCATAAACCTGGAAATCCTGGATGCCCCATCATCTCAGGCATTGGCACCCTGACAGCAGGATTGTCTGGCTATGTAGACTCTCTCCTCAGGCCCTATGCTACCAGCACTCCTAGCTACCTTCGAGACACCACTGACTTCCTGAGGAAACTACAGTCCATTGGTGATCTTCCAGAAAACACCATCCTGGCCACTATGGATGTAGAAGCCCTCTACACCAACATTCCACACAAAGATGGACTACTAGCTGTCAGGAACAGTATCCCTGATAATTTCACAGCAAACCTGGTGGCGGAACTTTGACTTTGTCCTCACCCACAACTATTTCACATTTGGGGACAATATATACCTTCAAGTCAGTGGCACTGCTATGGGTACCCGCATGGCCCCACAGTATGCCAACATTTTTATGGCTGACTTAGAACAACGCTTCCTCAGCTCTCGTCCCCTAACGCCCCTACTCTACTTGCGCTACATTGATGACATCTTCATCATCTGGACCCATGGAAAAGAAGCCCTTGAGGAATTCCACCATGATTTCAATAATTTCCATCGCACCATCAACCTCCGCCTGGACCAGTCCACACAAGAGAGCCACTTCCTGGACACTACTGTGCTAATAAGCGATGGTCACATAAACACCACCCTGTACTGGAAACCTGCTGACCGCTATACTTACCTACATGCCTCCAGCTTTCATCCAGACCACATCACACGATCCATTGTCTACAGCTAAGCTCTAAGATACAACCACATTTGCTCCAATCCCTCGGACAGAGACCAACACCTACAAGATCTCTATCAAGCGTTCTTAAAACTACAATATCCATCTGCTGAAGTGAAGAAATAGATTGACAGAGCCAGAAGAATACCCAGAAGTCACCTACTCCAGGACAGACCCAACAAAGAAAGTAACAGAACGCCACTAGCCATCACCTTCAGCCCCCAACTAAAACCTCTCCAGTGCATCATCAGGGATTTACAACCTATCTTGAAGGACGATACCTCACTCTCTCAGATCTTGGGAGACAGGCCAGTCCTCGCTTAGAGAGAGCCCCCAACCTGAAGCAAATACCAGCAACCACATACCACACAACAAAAACATTAATCCAGGAGCCTTGCCTTGCAACAAGCCCGTTGCCAACTCTATCCACATATCTATTCAAGGGACACCATCATAGGACCTAATCACATCAGCCACACCATCAGAGGCTCATTCACTTTCACATCTACCAATGTGATATATGCCATCATGTGCCAGCAATGCCACTCTTCCATGTACGTTGGCCAAACCGGACACTCTCTACACAAAAGAATAAATGGACACAAATCAGACGTCAAGAATTATAACATTAAAAAACCTGTCGGAGAACACTTCAGTCTCCCTGGTCACTCAATTACAGACCTAAGTCACAATATTCCAACAAAAAAACCTTCAAAAACAGACTCCGATGAGAAACTGCTGAATTGGAATTAATTTGCAAACTGGATACCATTAAATTAGGCTTGAATAAAGACTGGGAGTGGATGCGTCATTACACAAACTAAAACTATTTCCCCATGCTAATTTCCCCCCTACTGTTACTCACACCAGCTTGTCAATGGTTGGAAATGGGCCATCCTGATTATCACTACAAAAGTTTTTTTTTCTCCTGCTGATAATAGCCCACCTTAATTGATTAGTCTCGTTATAGCTGGTATGGCAATACCCATTTTGTGTGTGTATATAATCTTCCTACTGTATTTTCTATAGCATGCATCTGATGAAATGGGTTTTAGCCCATGAAAGCTTATAAATTTGTTAGTCTCTAAGGTGCCACAAGTACTCCTTGTTCTTTTTGAAAATCTGTGTAACTGTTAACACTGTTCCCTTCAGTACTTCAGGAATATTTTTCCTTATTTTGGATTTATTTACACTAAAAGTGTGAAGACTGTTAGAGACACAAGGTGGGTGAGGTAATATCTTTTATTGGACCAGCTTCTGTTGGTGAGAGAGACAAGCTTTTGAGCTACATAGAGCTCTTCTTCAGGGCTGTGTAGCTCGAAAGCTTGTCTTTCACCAACAGAAGTTGGTCCAATAAAAGATATTACTTCTCCCACCTTATGTCTCTGGTATCCTGGGACAAACAGCTACAGCAAAGCTGAAGAAAGTTAGTCAGGATTTTGGATGACAAATGTTTTTGTTTTTTAAATAAAAATTTCCTCTCCGTTCTCTTGTGTCCAAGATAGAAAAGAAATTTCCCCTTTGGATCGAGCCATATTAATTCTATTGGTATCATATGGACCTTACAGCTTCTCTTGGAGTAGGGACATTTCCATCAACCTACTTTGGAAACTTCTTATCAAAAGAAACATAGTGAGCCAGGCCCCTATGCATCATCATGACAAGAGCAGAGTTCACTTCACTGCATGCAGATTGAAATAACGAAAAGTGACCTACCCATGGATATTCATAAACTTTTGTTGATCTCATCTCTAGGTGAGTTCTCTAACTTTATATCCCTATGTTATCAGAGTTCTTATTGCTGACACTTTTTTCATCAGGCAACATTGGAATTTTAATTCATTTCTTAAAACAGTAGCCTTCAGTAGCTCTCCTTTTAAACCTTTGGCTGATATACCCTTTGGCCTTGGCTACACTGGCAATTCACAGTGCTGCACTTGCTGCGCTCAGGGGTGTGAAAAAACACACCCCCCCCCGAGCGCAGCGAGTGCAGCGCTGTAAAGCGCCAGTGTAATCAGTGCCTGCAGCGCTGCACGCTCTCTCGCAGTGCTGCAAGCTATTCCCCTCGGACAGGTGGAGTACTTGCAGCGCTGCGAGAGAGCTCTCGCAGCGCTGGCGGCGCGACTACACTCGCGCTTCACAGCTGTGGCAGCGCTGTGAATCCACGAGTGTAGCCAAGGCCTTTGACTTTCTCTCAAAATGGCATTATTGCAGTGACATCAGGGAGAAGAATTAGCACTTCATGTAAAATAATATGTATGTATGTATTGACAGTGTTTGTACTGTGGATAACAGAATTAGTTCCAAAAAAATCTATTTTGTTTCATTATCCATCTTTTGCTACAGACCGTGTCATCCGAGGGAAATGAAGCTTCGCTTCCTTAGTGTTACAACAGCAACTAAATATCTGAGCAGAGTCTCAGCACTTACACCGCAAATAGAGCTTTTTATGGCAAAATAAAAAGGGACAACAATGTCTTTAAACAGGGCAAAATGCCAGTTGCATTAGAAAAGCAAGTAAAAAGTGAAGAAAAAAAAATTCCAAGATTGTGCCACAAGATCTCTTATCTTTCTGGGCGGAGAGCATACCATGTCTTCCACAGTTCAAGAACATTTTGTAAGCAGCCCAGTTCTCTTTTGGAGAGACTCCCATTGGTCTCAACTGCCAATGGGAGCACTGCATGAGTGAAGACTGCAGAATTAGGGATTTAAGTGAATATACATTCATGACAGAAATCTGTTTGACCATAGACTTTTAATTTGTTCATGTTAATCAAATCCCACCACCAGGCCCTCATTCACTTCAGGTCTTACTCTACTGCATTCTTGGGTATAAGACTCTGGACTGATGGCAAGTCCATGGGAGTGGCTATTTTCTCTTTTTATAGGGATTTCTCATACCCCCATAGCCTCTACTGTTACACATTTGTTTATAAATGATTCCTCCAACATGCATCTGTCCATCAGTTTGGTTGCACACCTTCTCCATGGAAATGGCAATTGCATGTATGTATTCAGTTTGTATGAATGTTGTGATCTTCTACTTGGAGAAGACAAGTGGTTGGTGCTAGAGTGTGCTACTAGTTTTATCAGTCTGAGATACGTGCTGTTTTGTAGATGGAGGAAAATCCTCCATATTGATGAAAGTGGAAGGTACGAGTAAGCCAGTTGTGTAGGTAAGCATTAATCTCAAAACCAGAACATCTAGAGTTACAATAGTAGATCCAAACCCCCAAAAGTCGTGGAGGAGATGCAAGTCTTCATGGAATAAGACAAATTCTACCTAATAGAGGCTCAAACTTACCATGTGGGCCAGAACTGCCTGCTGCAGAGTTTCTTGCAGCTTCCTCCAAAGCTCTCAGCTGTCAGAGACAGGGCACCGGACTGGATGGATCATGAGTCTGTCTGAGCCAGGAAGACAGTTTCTCTGTTCTAAAAAATTACTCACTTTTAAGTTTAGTCTTGAAAAATGAGAAAAAAGGGAGCTGGAAGATATTGTTTGCTCCCTTTATTTTGCTGAGTTTGCTTTCCTGCTTGTTGACAACACACTTGATCTTGCAGCATTAACGTGCTACAGTTTTGTGATGTACGTTTGATCTTTAGGCATTTATGTGTGTTCTGTTTAATGAGAACTTTGCCTTTTGGGAGCACCTTTGCTATAAAATTCTGAAATATTTCATGGTTCCTCCTTCTGATCTTTATATTTTAACAAAAGTAAGTTAGATGAACTTTGCACCTGTCTTTAGAGGTAATTGAGTATTAGTTTTACACCTGGAGAACCTAGGACAGAAGGGGGTTGTGAACCAGGAATAGCACACTAGAATTCTTGCTTTCATTTCCCTGGCCTGGTAAAAGTACCACATCTCTTGCTCATGAAGAGAATCCGATTTTAATTCTGCTCTGCTGGTTTCCCTACTGAGGAGGAAGTGGACTGAAGATAAAAATTATATTGCACATAAACAAGCGTGCATGTACGGGGAGAAACCTTTTCTTTGTTTTGTACTATTATAAAAAATAACTTCCTGGGGTCTTGGAGATACTTGATCAGTAAAATAAGTGGTTGCCTAGGGAAAGAGTAGGACTATGGCTACACTGACTAGAGCAGAAGTTCTCAAACTCTGGTCTGTGGACCACCAGTGGTCCGCGAGTTCCATTCAGGTGGTCCGCGGATATCGTTCCCTCTAAGGTGTGCGCCTGGGCGGCTGCACACGAGAGAATGAAGGGCCACCCACTTAATTGGCTCCACTAATTAGGTGCCTGGACCCTGAAGAAGACATACATGTAAGGTGAGGTGGTGGCCTTGAGGGAAATAGGGGGTAGGTGGGAGAGGGCAGTGGGGTGAGAAGAGGGGGTGGGGGTAATTTGGGATGTGTAGGGCTGCGGCAGTCAGAGAAAGAGGCGACTTGCCCCAGCTCCAGGGCTGTGGCTGCCGGGGAGAGACGGCCCTTTTTCCCAGCCTCAGCTCTGTGGCTGCTGTGGTGGGGGGAGGGCACATCCATCGCATTAGAAAGGTAAGACTACTGATATTAAAATATGAGTTGTGTGCTTTTATTTACAGAACAAAAAATGTTTATTATTAAGGTTTATTTCTATAGTGCTTTTATCCAAAACGCTTTACAATAGTTTGCTAATGGTACAAACAACATTTGGAAAGCTCATTAAGTGGGCCGCCGAGACCCTCAGCAATTTTCAAGTGGTCTGCAAAAAAGAACCACTGGACTAGAGAGCTTATAGCAGTGCAGCTGCATTGGTGCACCTATGCTGCTGTAAGCTCTCTAATGTCAGCTTACAGCAGCTACGGGAGAGAGCTCTCCTATTGGCTTAACTATTCCAGCCCCCGCGAGCAGCAGTAGCTATGTTGGTGGGAGAAGCTCTCGCGCCGACATAGCGCTGTCCACACCAATGCTTATGTTGGTGTAATTTATGTCGCTCAGGGGATTAGTTTATTCACACCCCTGAGCGACATAAATTATGCTGACATAAGCTGTAGTGTAGACATAACCTAGGACTGTTGTAGAGGTTCTAAAGACTTCAGCACCTGCTCTCCAGCCAAGTTAAATCTGTAGAGTAATTTTGCATTGCAAAAATTCAACTTGGATTTGATACTATGTCATTTTAAATGAGTCATCTGCCTAAATCTAACTTGTTGTTTCTAGTCTGCAGAGTGTTGATACTGCAGGGGCTTTCATTTTAGCATTTCATGGAGTTTTTACAAAGGAGCAATTCAAAACTGAGTGCTGGCTGTCTGTGTTAATGGAATGCGTCAGTTAAGTCAATTTCCTGTTGCATGGGGAGAAAACTGAAGCAGACTTACTGAATGAGACAGGAGAGGTACAAAAAAAAAAGCAATTATTTGGTGGTTTGCAACAAGATAATTATGTTTCTTTGGAAGGTTTGACTGAACGACATGTTACATAACACGTAATTCTGTAAGGTATTAAATATGTCAGTTATAGACAAATTTTATACACAACAGTTCCAGTGGTTTAAAAATACAAGGTTTAACTGTTACACAAATCAGAGGCAATTCTGACACTTCATTTTCTTTGTTTCTTTCCCTTCACGCTCCTACTCCTAAAATAAAATTATTGTGGATATGGAGGAGCACAATAATGCTATGTGGAGACTAACACCTCTCTAAGTAGCCACTGAAATCAGTTCTTCCCCTTTTTAGTACCTTGGCTACAATAGTAATCTTCTTGTGAAAGCAGGTACTTGCCCATTGCAGTTTGATTGCCTACTGCTGCAAAGGTGCATTAACTCTTGAGGTTGCTTCTGAGTCTGGTTTTGCTTTTGAAAGTGATTTTTTTCCCCCCCTCGTGATGCCACCTTGGATATATGATGTTTTCTTTCTAGAATCAAAAGATATTGTATGGCATTATTAATTCTAGCGCAAGGGGTTGTAGGGATTAGTTTATGAAGAAACATGGAGATAAATATGCATAGCTCGTCTAAGCAGCAGCTAAGGAAGGGATGTTAATTGTCTGCAAGAATTGGAAGGGTTTAAACACCAAGGATGGTGAAGAATGCCTTAGCATATTACTTTGTGTGTGTGTGTGTGTGTGTGTGTGTGTGTGTGTGTAGGAGTAATTGTTTGAGACAAAGCGTTTGTCTACACTTGCAGTACTGCAGTAGCGCACTGGTAGAGTTGTGCTTCTGTAGCACTTAGTGAAGATGCTACCTATGCTGATAGGAGAGCTTCTCGCGTTGATGTGGGTACGCCACTTCCCCAAGAACTGGTACTTATGTTGATGGGAGAAGCCCTCCCGTTGATATAGTGCTGTCTAGGCTTGGCCTACACTACCAATTTATGTTGATATAACTACATTGCTCAGGGGTATGGAAAATCCACACCCTTGGGTGACCTAGTTATTCTGACCTAACCCCTGGTGTAGACAGTGCTATGTTGTCAGGAAGGCTTCTCCCATTGACGTAGATACCTCCTCTCTGGAAGGTGGATTAACTACACTGATGGGAGAAGCTCTCCTGTTGGCATAGGCAGTGTCTTTACTAAGTGCAACCAGTGGTGCAGCTGCACCAGTGCAGCGCTGTAAGTGTAGATAAGCCTCTACAGCAGGGGTTAGTTTGGAATAATGACATCCCTCTGGGATGTGGATTTTACTCCTGGGGGAAATTCTGCTCCACTGCGCAATACAAAATTTTGCCAAAATTAATGTTGGGCATGCAGAATTTCTTCCCCCCCCCCCCCCCCCCCCGAAATGGGCTGCAGAGATGTTGGGCACCACTAAAGGCCACTGGACCTGGCATAGCCCAGCTTGCAAATAGAAAACACTGCCAGATGGAGGTGGAGGGAGCTGGAGGGTTCTCAGCAGCTGCAGTTCCCAGCACGCCCTGAAGGAAAGAGGCGGGTGACGGGCAAGAAACTCCGGGCAAGCCTGGGACCCATTATCAGCCTGTTTCTCCCTCTGGATTCCTGGGCTCTAGGAGGGTCTGTGAGGGTCTGGGCCGGGGGGGCCTTGCAGCTGGACTCTGGGGGGGGGGGTAGGGATATGAGGTGTGTCTGTCTGAGCTGGGGGGGCACAGCTGGGGAGGGGTGGAAGGAGCAGAGAAACAGGAACTGGGCTGTCGTACGGGTTTCTTTAACACTCTACTCTTGGGGGAATTTGTGTCTGTATTGTTACAGAAATACTTGCTGACAGATATTTTGAAATAAATTACAAAAATAATTGAAACTGGTATGATTATATAGTGTTATTTTGACAAATAACATTTTCAGAATTTTACAGAATTTTAAAATATTGTACGCAGAATTTAATTTTTTGGTGCAGAATTCCCCTAGGAGTAGGATTTTCCACACCCCTGACTAAAATAATTACATCGACCTCAATTGGTTGTGTAGGCTGAGCCAAAGTGACGAGTGGAGGGGGCGGAACAACCCTGGATGAATAGCAGGAAGTACATTCCAACAATGAGATGTATTAAGCTGTAGAGTAGCCTCCCAAGTGAATTAGTCACAACGCCATTGTCTGACTTATTTTAAAATCAGAATGAACAAACAAATAGAAGACTTTCTATAGGGATCAGAGCAATACACTGACCCTGGAGTAATGGAATAGATGTCACTACTGAAATACATTGGGCTTTAAGACTCGTTTACAGCTTCATTTAATCAAAATCTTAGTGAAAGAAGGGAAAATTTTACTATGGTATAGATGGAAGTTCTTGAATGTGAGTGACATTTTGAGGACAGATGAAATAACTTGATTTTTATGAAAGATTGTTAAATGGTGCTCTCTTTTTGTTCATTTAAAAAAAAAAAAATAGACAATATGACCTGAGGGGTAAACACAGTGCTATTTGTTATGTACATTTTTATAAAAGATCTACAATAATGTGACAGCTCAGAGGTAACTTTCAGGGCATCCATTTTACATTAGTTCTGTCTGGGTGCTTCTGGCTTAGTTTTGGTAGATCAGTTTTTAAAAAAAAATCGAATTCCTTGTATAACTTTAAACACTGCCATAATATTATAGCTAGGCATTTATAAGGTGCCAGTCATTATGGTACCTTGGTATTATGTAATTTAATACAGTTTCCTTCTTTTTAAGGACACCCTGTATCTTGGCACTCTGTCAGCAAACATTATTTATTCTCAAAAAGAACAGGAGTACTTGTGGCACCTTAGAGACTAACAAATTTACCTGTCATTATTTATTCTGCCTTCATAATTAATACTGTTTGTATATGTAGCACCCAGGAGCCCTAGTTATCATAGAATTGTAGGACTGAAAGGGACCTCAAGAGGTCATCTAGTCCAGTCCCCTGTACTCATGGCAGGACTAAGTATTATCTAGACCAGTGGTTCTCAAACTAGGGCCGCCGCTTGTTCAGGGAAAGCCTCTGGCAGGCTGGGCCGATTTGTTTACCTGCCGCGTCCGCAGGTTCGGCTGATCGTGGCTCCAGGCCAATGGGGGCTGCAGGAAGTGGCGTGGGCCGAGGGATGTGCTGGCCGCCCGCCCACAGCCCCACCACAACTGTCCAGCACCCCGCACACAGAACCCCCCACTCCCTAGTGCTCCAACACACACATCTTCCACGCCCCTTCACAGCCCAGCACCCCCACCCCCTCGACTCCCCACAGACCCGCTCCCCCAAGCCCTTCTTCCCAGCCACACTCACTGGCCCTACTGAGAGGCGACTGTGTCTGCTGGGCTGAGCCGGAAATCGCTCTGGCCCCTCGGGAGTGGCGTGATCAGCCAGGCCAGGACCTGCCCCGGCTGGAGTCCCTCAAGACGTGCTTGCCTGGAGGGGCCCAGCCAAGCCCTCCACACTGTTCCCCCTCCCCCCCCCCCCCCCACCCACACACCTGGCTGAGACTGGCCACTCTGGTCACCCAGCTCTGAAGGCAGCTCAGAAGTAAGGGTGGCAATACCGCAACACCCCTAAAATAACCTTGTGACCCCTTTGCAACTCCCTTTTGGGTCAGGATCCCCAATTTGAGAAATGCTTGTCTCCCCTGTTAAATCTGTATAGTATAGGGTAAAACCATACAAAAGACCAGATTTCGCAGTATGAAACCAGATTTCACAGTCCGTGACGTGTTTTTCATGGCCGTGAATTTGATAGGGCCCTACTCATAGGTCATGTTTTCTAGAGCTTTAATCACTTTTGTTGCTCTTCTCTAGACTTCCTCCAATTTGTCCACATCTTTCCTGAAATGTGGTGCCCAGAACTGGACACAATGCGCCAGTTGAGGCCTAATCAGCATGGAGTAGATCAGAAGAATTACTTCTCATATCTTGCTTGAAACACTTGCTAATGCATCTGTCAGGACTGAGATCCCCACTTTGAACTTTAGGGTACAAATGTAGGGGCCTGCGTGAAAAACTTCTAAGCTTAACTACCAGCTTAGCTCTGGTTCGGCTGCCACCATCAATGGATTCCCTCCCTGGGAAGCCTTGAAAAACCCTCACCAAATCCCGGGTGAAAACAAATCCAAAACCCCTTGGATCTTAAAACAAGGAGAAATTAACCATTCCCCTCCTTCCTCCCACCAACTCCTGGTGAATCAGTTCCAACCCCCCCCTGGGATCTACAACAGGGAGAAATTAACCATCCCCCCTCCTTCCTCCCACCAACTCCTGGTGAATCAAGATCCAAAACCCCTTTGGATCTAAAACAAGGAAAAATCAATCAGGTTCTTAAAAAGAAGGTTTTTAATTAAAGAAAAAGGTAAAAATCATCTCTGTAAAATCAGTATGGAAATTAACCTTACAGGGTAATCAAACTTAAAGAGCTCAGAGGACTCCCCTCTAGTCTCAGGTTCAAAGTACAGCAAACAAAGATAAACACTCTAGTAAAAGGTACATTTACAAGTTGAGAAAAACAAAGGAAAACTAACACGCCTTGCCTGGCTATTTACTTACAAGTTTGAAATAGGAGAGGCTTGTTTAGAAAGATGTGGAGAACCTGGATTGATGTCTGGTCCCTCTCATTCCCGGAGAACGAACACCGTCCCAAAACAAAGAACACAAACAAAAGCCTTCCCCCCCCCAAGATTTGAAAGTATCTTGTCCCCTTATTGGTCCTTTAGGTCAGATGCCAGCCAGGTTACCTGAGCTTCTTAACCCTTTACAGGGAAAAGGATTTTGGAGTCTCTGGCCAGGAGGGATTTATAGTACTGTACACAGGACAGCTATTACCCTTCCCTTTATAGTTATGACACGCCCCCCCAAATCACAGATAGTGTTGGATGTTCGGTTCCACACTGGCTGTGATTTCTTCCTGGAGTTTTAGGAGAAAACAGAGTTAATAAGACACATGTACCTTTAGACATACGACTGATTATATAAAAACTAACAATATGTTTCATTCCAAAAACAATTGTTAACCAGTTAACTCTGGGAAACTTTCCCGGGAGAGTGCATCAGCCACTTTGTTAGAAGCTCCCGAAATGTGTTGTATTTCAAAATCAAAATCTTGGAGAGCTAAACTCCACCGAAGAAGTTTTTCGTTATTTCCCTTGGCGGTATGAAGCCACTGTAGCGCAGCATGGTCTGTTTGTAGTTGGAAACGCCGTCCCCAAACATATGGGCGTAGCTTTTCCAGCGCGTACACAATGGCATAGCATTCCTTTTCGCTGATTGACCAATGGCTTTCCCTCTCAGACAGTTTCTTACTGAGAAATACGACAGGATGGAATTCTTGATCCGGTCCTTCCTGCATTAAAACTGCTCCCACGCCTCGCTCGGACGCATCTGTGGTTACTTGGAACGGTTTGTCAAAGTCTGGGGCCCTTAGCACAGGGTCAGACATGAGTGTTGCCTTAAGCTGGTTAAAGGCCTTTTGACACTCATTAGTCCACTGAACTGCATTTGGCTGTTTCTTTTTGGTTAGGTCTGTCAGCGGGGCGGCGATTTGGCTGTAGTGGGGTACAAATCGCCTATAATATCCAGCCAAGCCTAAGAAGGATTGGACCTGTTTCTTAGACTTTGGAACCGGCCACTTTTGGATAGCATCCACTTTGGCCTGTATGGGATTTATAGTTCCTTGACCCACCTGGTGCCCCAGGTAAGTCACTCTGTTTTGGCCTATTTGACACTTTTTAGCCTTAACAGTTAGTCCTGCCTGCTGGATGCGCTCGAAAACTTTTTCCAGGTGCTCCATGTGCTCTGCCCATGAATCAGAAAAAATGGCCACATCATCGAGGTAGGCAACTGCAGATTCTCCCAATCCCGCTAGGAGACCATCTACAAGTCTTTGGAAGGTGGCGGGTGCATTTCGCAACCCGAAAGGGAGTACATTGAATTCATACACCCATGCCTGGGTGACGAAGGCTGACCTTTCCTTAGCGGGTTCATCTAGTGGTACTTGCCAGTACCCCTTGGTTAAGTCTAAAGTAGAGATGAATTGGGCATGTCCCAATTTCTCCAATAGCTCATCTGTGCGTGGCATTGGATAGTTGTCAGGACGAGTTACAGCATTTAGCTTACGGTAGTCCACGCAAAAGCGTATTTCCCCATCTGGTTTGGGAACTAGAACCACTGGAGATGCCCATGCACTCTTAGAGGGGCGGATTATACCCATCTGTAGCATGTCCTGGATCTCCCTTTGTATAGCAGTTTTGGCATGAGGTGACTCCCGGTAGGGTGGGGTTCTAATAGGGTGAGCATTACCTGTGTCAATGGAGTGGTATGCCCGTTCGGTCCATCCTGGAGTGGCTGAGAAAATTGGTGCAAAGCTTGTGCACAGCTCCTTGATCTGCTGTCGCTGCAGACGTCCAAGGGTCATGGAGAGGTTCACCTCTTCCACGCCACCATCCTTTTTTCCTTCGTAGTAGACACCTTCAGGCCACTCCGCGTCATCTGTTTCCTGGGCTGTAAACTGGCAAACGTTTAATTCTCTGGAATAAAAGGGCTTAAGAGAATTAACATGGTATACCTTAGGCTTTATGTTGGAGGTGGGGGAGGCTATGAGATAGTTAACAGCTCCTAGGCGCTCCTGGACCGTGAATGGTCCTTCCCACGACGCTTCCATTTTATGGGCCTGGATTGCCTTTAAGACCATGACTTGGTCTCCTACTTTGAAGGACCGTTCTCTGGAATGTTTATCATACCAGGCCTTTTGCTCTTCCTGAGCATCCTTTAGGTTTTCTTTAGCAAGGGCCAAAGAATGTCGGAGGGTGTTTTGTAGGTTGCTTACAAAGTCTAGAATGTTTGTTCCTGGAGAAGGCGTAAACCCCTCCCATTGCTGCTTCACCAACTGTAATGGCCCCTTAACCTCACGGCCATACACAAGTTCAAATGGTGAAAACCCTAAACTGGGATGTGGTACAGCCCTGTAGGCAAAAAGCAACTGCTGCAACACGAGGTCCCAATCATTGGAGTGTTCATTTACAAATGTACGTATCATGGCCCCCAAAGTTCCATTAAACCTCTCCACCAGGCCATTGGTTTCATGGTGGTAAGGGGTGGCAACCAAGTGATTCACCCCATGAGCTTCCCACAGGCTTTCCATGGTTCCTGCCAGGAAGTTAGTTCCCGAATCTGTAAGGATGTCGGAGGGCCAACCTACCCTGGCAAAAATGTCTGTTAATTCCTGGCACACACTTTTAGCCCTGGTGTTGCTTAAGGGTACTGCTTCCGGCCATCGGGTAGCAAAATCCATGAAAGTCAGTACGTACTGCTTTCCTCTGGGTGTCTTCTTTGGGAAAGGACCCAGAATATCCACAGCTACGCGCTGAAATGGGACCTCAATTATGGGTAGTGGCTGGAGAGGGGCTTTAACCTGGTCTTGGGGTTTTCCCACTCGTTGGCACACCTCACAAGACCGGACATAATTAGCAACGTCCTTGCCCATTCCCTCCCAGTGGAAGGACTTCCCCAACCGGTCTTTGGTTCTGTTCACCCCAGAATGGCCACTGGGATGATCATGGGCTAAGCTCAAGAGCTTTACCCGATACTTAGTGGGAACTACCAACTGCCTTTGAGGATGCCAGTCTTCCTGGTGCCCACCAGAAAGAGTCTCCTTGTATAAAAGTCCTTGTTCTACAACAAACCGGGATCGGTTAGAAGAGCTGAGAGGCGGTGGGGTGCTCCGCGCCGCCGCCCAAGCTTTTTGAAGGCTGTCATCTGCTTCCTGCTCGGCCTGGAACTGTTCCCTTGATGCTGGAGACATCAGTTCCTCCTTGGACTGTGGACTGGGGCTTAGTCCCTCTGGAAGTGATGCAGGTGCTGGGGCTGTTTCCATTGACTGTGAACCGCTGTCCGCTGGTGCACTATGTGGTAACTCAGGCTCTGGCTGAGCCTCTTGGGTAGGGTTATCTGCTGCTTCTGCCAGTTCAGGCTCGCTGGTGCCCTCTGGCATTGGAGTTGTAGACGGGTTTGCAAGCGCTGGACTCAGGGCTGGCAATGGTTCTGGTGCTGGTTGCGTTGCCAGTTCCGGTTCTGGGACTGGCTTTGGCTGGGTCTCTGGGATTGGATCCACTACGGCTGTTGCAGTCGTTGGCAGAGGATCCAGTTCCACCACCTTTGTCTGGGTCTCCGGTAACACAGACGGGGCCCTGGTGGACGGCTCAGGAACAGGGATGGGGGTGAAAGCTTGCTTAGCCTGGCTGCGGGTGACTATTCCCACCCTCTTGGCTACCTTCACATGGTTGGCCAAATCTTCCCCCAGCAGCATGGGAATGGGATAATTGTCATAGACTGCAAAAGTCCACATTCCTGACCAGCCCTTGTACTGGACATGCAACGTGGCTGTAGGCAAGGTTACAGATTGTGACACGAAGGGTTGAATTGTCACTGTAGCCTCTGGGTTGATGAGTTTGGGGTCCACTAGGGATTGGTGGATAGTTGACACTTGAGCCCCAGTGTCCCTCCAAGCGGTAACCTTCCTTCCGCCCACTCTCAAGGTTTCCCTTCGCTCCGAGGGTATGAGAGAGGCATCTGGGTTTGGGGATCTTTGGTGTGATTGGGGTGTAATGAACTGTAATCGGTTGGGGTTCTTGGGGCAGTGAGCCTTTATATGTCCCAGTCCATTACATTTAAAACATCGCCCTGCTAAGGTATCACCGGGACGAGGTTGGTTGGTGGAGACTGGTGTGGTGGGGTGAGAAGGCGTCTGGGGTTTCCCTTGGGATGTGGGTGGGGCCTTGGGTTGTCCCCGGTGGTAAGGTTTTGTTTCGGCTTGCCCCTTCTGATATTCGCTCCAACTGCTACTAGTTTTTTTCTTTTCTGCCACCTCCACCCATTGGGCTCCAATCTCCCCCGCCTCAGTTACAGTTTTGGGCTTCCTATCTAGGATGTACCTTTCTATTTCCTCAGGAACACCCTCTAAAAACTGCTCCATTTTTACTAGGGAAAGCAGATCTTCCAGAGATTTAACATTTGCTCCTGATACCCAGGCATCACAATTTTTGTCAATGTGGTAGGCATGACGGGTAAATGACACATCTGGTTTCCACTTTAGGGCTCTGAACCGCCGACGGGCATGCTCGGGTGTTAGCCCCATTCTGAGTCTGGCCTTGTTTTTAAAAAGTTCATAACTGTTCATGTGTTCCTTAGGCATTTCAGCCGCCACCTCTGCTAAGGGTCCACTGAGCTGCGGCCTCAGCTCTACCATGTACTGGTCTGCAGTGATGCTGTATCCAAGGCAGGCCCTTTCAAAATTTTCTAAGAAGGCCTCAGTATCATCGCCTGCCTTGTAGATGGGGAATTTTCTGGGATGGGAAGTGGTACCTGGAGGGGGGTTGTTAGCATTGGCTGGTGCATCCTGCTTAGCCTTTGCTACTTCCAGTTCATGCTTCCTTTCTTTTTCTTTCAGCTCCATCTCTTTTTCTTTCAGCTCCATCTCTTTTTCTTTCATCTTCATCTCTTTTTCTTTCAGCTCCATCTCTCTCTTGTGGGCCTCCTCTTTGGCTTTTTCTTCTCTTTCTCTCTGCTCTGTCTCGAGTTTTGTTAATTGAAGCAGTCTCTGATGTTTTCTTTCATTTTCTTCTGCTTCTAGTTTGGCCAGTTCTATTTTGTTAGCTACTTCTTTGGTAGTCATTTTCCTGTTTTCTTGTGCTGGGTAACCCCCTTTGCAGTTGACAAACTGGGAAGCTCTCAGCTCTGGCTGCTGCGGAGTTAACAGTAACTTTCTAACTAGCTACTCCCGAGGATGTAAAAAGAAAAAAAAAACAATTCAGCTTGTAAATACCTTTTACCAGTCATTTGCTAATTGAACCCTTCTCTTAACAAAGGACCTGTAAAAAAAAACTTAACACCTCTGCCTTCAGGCAAGGAGAGATAAGATATGCATCTATCTACTTCCAGCTCGGCTTTCCAAGCAGCTAGAAGGAAAAAAAAATCTCACTGGCTTTTGGGTTTAAAATGATCCCACCGCTATTCACCATGTCAGGACTGAGATCCCCACTTTGAACTTTAGGGTACAAATGTAGGGGCCTGCGTGAAAAACTTCTAAGCTTAACTACCAGCTTAGCTCTGGTTCGGCTGCCACCATCAATGGATTCCCTCCCTGGGAAGCCTTGAAAAACCCTCACCAAATCCCGGGTGAAAACAAATCCAAAACCCCTTGGATCTTAAAACAAGGAGAAATTAACCATTCCCCTCCTTCCTCCCACCAACTCCTGGTGAATCAGTTCCAACCCCCCCCTGGGATCTACAACAGGGAGAAATTAACCATCCCCCCTCCTTCCTCCCACCAACTCCTGGTGAATCAAGATCCAAAACCCCTTTGGATCTAAAACAAGGAAAAATCAATCAGGTTCTTAAAAAGAAGGTTTTTAATTAAAGAAAAAGGTAAAAATCATCTCTGTAAAATCAGTATGGAAATTAACCTTACAGGGTAATCAAACTTAAAGAGCTCAGAGGACTCCCCTCTAGTCTCAGGTTCAAAGTACAGCAAACAAAGATAAACACTCTAGTAAAAGGTACATTTACAAGTTGAGAAAAACAAAGGAAAACTAACACGCCTTGCCTGGCTATTTACTTACAAGTTTGAAATAGGAGAGGCTTGTTTAGAAAGATGTGGAGAACCTGGATTGATGTCTGGTCCCTCTCATTCCCGGAGAACGAACACCGTCCCAAAACAAAGAACACAAACAAAAGCCTTCCCCCCCCCCCCCCAGATTTGAAAGTATCTTGTCCCCTTATTGGTCCTTTAGGTCAGATGCCAGCCAGGTTACCTGAGCTTCTTAACCCTTTACAGGGAAAAGGATTTTGGAGTCTCTGGCCAGGAGGGATTTATAGTACTGTACACAGGACAGCTATTACCCTTCCCTTTATAGTTATGACAGCATCCCAGAATGATGCAGTGTGGTTTTTTTTTTTTCTTTTTCTTTTCAAAATCGTTACACTGTTCACTCATTTTTAGCTTGAGGTCCACAATGACCCCCAGATCCCTTTCTGCAATACTCCTTCTTAGGTAGTCATTTCCCATTTTGTATGTGTGCAACTGATTTTTCCTTCATAAGTGGAGTACTTTGCATTTGTCCTTGTTGAATTTTATCCTATTTACTTCTGACCATTTCTTCAGTTTGTCCACATCATTTTGAATTTTAATCCTGTCCTCTAAAGCACTTGCAACCCCTCCCAGCTTGGTATTGTCTGCAAACTTTATAAGTATACTCTCTATGCCATTATCTAAACCATTGATGAAGATATTGAACAGAACCAGACCCAGAACTGATCCTTTTGGGACCCCACTCGATATGCCCTTCCAGCTTGACTGTAGAACACTGATAACTACTCTCTGGGATTGGTTTTCCAACCAGTTATGCACCCACCTTATAGTAGCTCCATCTAGGTTGTATTTCAGTATTTTGTTTTATGAGAAGGTCATATGAGACCATATCAAAAGCCTTACTAAAGTCAAAACTACCACATCTATCACTCCACTCCGCCCCCCCTCCCCCCCTCCACAAGGCTTGTTACCCTGTCAAAGAAAGCTACTAGGTTGGTTTAACAGGATGTGTTCTTGACAAATCCATGCTGACTTTTACTTATCACCTTATCTTCTAGGTGTTTCCAAATTGATTGCTTAATTATTTGTTCCATTATCTTTCTGGGTACTGAAGTTAAGCTGACTGGTCTGTAACTCCCCGGGTTGTCCTTATTTCCCTTTTTATAGATTGGCACTATATTTACCCTTTTCCAGTCCCCTGGAATTTCTCCTGTCTTCAATTTATTTTGAAGATAAATTGCCAATGGCTCAGATATCTCCTCAATCAGATCATTGAGTATTCTAGGATGTATTTCAGCAGGCCCTGGTAACTTGAAGACATCTAACTTGTGTAAGTAATTTTTAATTTGTTCTTTCCCTATTTTAGCCTCTGATCTTACCTCAATTTTGCTGGCATCCACTATGTTAGATATCCAATTGCTTCTAACCTTTTTGGTGAAAACTGAAACAAAGAAGAGCCAGATTATGAGCTAGGACCCCATTGTGTTAGGTGCTGTGCAAATACCCCTTGTGCCAAAGAGCTTACACTATAAGTAATGGGTTTTTCACTCTTAAGCATAAATAGAACTGAGGTAGGAGCAGAGAGAAATGACTTGTGAGGTGAATAATGCAGTCCCATTTGTTACAATAAACCAATTAGTGTAATGCAAACTTTGTGGAAAGTAAAAAGAACAGGAGTACTTGTGGCACCTTAGAGACTAACAAATTTATTTGGGCATAAGCTTTCATGGGCTAAAACCCACTTCATCGGATGCATGCAGTGGAAAATACAGTAGGAAGATAGATAGAGATATATATATAAGGTGCCACAAGTACTCCTGTTCTTTTTGCTGATACAGACTAACACGGCTGCCACTCTGAAATTTGTGGAAAATAGCATTGCCCTGAGCCAGGGAGAGCAGAGTGAACAGTCCTTTCCCCCTCAGCCTCATCCTCCTCTTACTTTAACCCCTGAAAGCTTTACAGGCACATGGTCAAACCTGGCCTGTGCCAACATGAAATATGACCAAAGGGGGTCCCAAATGGTTTTGTTTTTAATGGTACTTTTTCCTTCACGGTGTGACTTCACTATGGAGAAGTAGATCAGCCTGTGAAGTGAGGGCCACAACAGACTGAAAACTGAATTATTGAAGATAAGAACAAAATAAAACTAGGAGTCTAAACTTCGAACATATACAATGCACACTCTGTACCCTGTCAGTGGGAGAGGGTCTCGCGTACTGAGACTTTGGGAGAGTGATTTTGTTTAGGTAATATTTTTTTCTAAAATTGTAAGATTTTTGCAACCCTTCTTTTTGTGACTATTGGCCTTTGTGAGGGACAGATTTAAAGGAAAGCTGTCCTTTCAGGTGCTAATGGATAAGGGATTATTACTGTTGGGGGCTGACAGCCCAGGGTCTCATTTGAACAGCCCTCTCTGGGAGCGGAATGGGAAAGTGAGTTTGTATTTCATTTGTTGCAGAGTTGTTGTAGATGTATTGGTCCCAGGATATATGAGAGACTAGATGGGTGAGGTAATACAGTTTATTGGACTGACTTCTGTTGGTTACAGAGACAAGCTTTTGAGCTACGCGAAGTACTACTACATCTTTTTCCCAGACTCGAAGAGGAGCTCTGTGTAGCTCAAAAGCTTGTCTCTTTCACCGACAGAAGTTAGTCCAATGAAAGGTATTACTTACTCACCATGTCTCTTTTTAATTTGTTGCTCAGTTTTAGAGGATAAATGGACACAAGTCAGATATCAGGAATGGCAATATACAAAAACCTGTAGGAGAACACTTCAACCTCCCTGGCCACACAATAGCAGATGTAAAGGTAGCCATCTTACAGCAAAAAAACTTCAGGACCAGACTCCAAAGAGAAACTGCTGAGCTCCAGTTCATTTGCAAATTTGACACCATCAGATCAGGATTAAACAAAGACTGTGAATGGCTTTCCAACTACAGAAGCAGTTTCTCCTCCCTTGGTGTTCACACCTCAACTGCTAGCAGAGCACCTCACCCTCCCTGATTGAACTAACCTCGTTATCTCCACACTGATTTATACTTGCCTCTGGAGATTTCCATTACTTGCATCTGAAGAAGTGAGGTTCTTACCCACGAAAGCTTATGCTCCCAATACTTCTGTTAGTCTCAAAGGTGCCACAGGACCCTCTGTTGCTTTTTGCTCAGTTTTGTGGTTCTTTGTGAGGAATAGAAAGACTTATTGTGTTAGTAACTTTGTCTTACCGCTTTACATAATATGAGGGCTAAAGGAAGAGACTTTCACAGATTATGGGATGAATAAAGTAGGAGTGTACTTAGAGAAAATTACTTTACTTTTCCATGGCAGTCTAGAACAATATCTTGATTTGTGGTGAGGGCTGATCCCTGTCTAGTGTTTGTGGTTTGAGTAAAGAAATACAAACTGTGTTGAGATTTAAAGGAGCCCAGTGAGCTGTACCACCAGGAGGTGCTCTCAGGGTAACATCTGACAGGGTCATATCTCCTCTGTATGAGGCAATGGAGCTTGCATTTCCTCTGACAAATATTAGACATTTTAACATAGTGATTCCCCCCTTAGGAGGGGACCTAGAGCTGTGTATCTTTTGCCTGAAGACCAGTGATTCTCTCTCTTAGCAGTATGGGAAGGGCAGGGTACCTGTGACACTATGACACCAGTTCAATACCTATCTGGAGATCACAATGCCCAGACTGAGAATCCCATGCTATAGACTGAAACAGATGTCCCGTAAAATGTACGGAAGAGTGTATGAAGCCTAGTAACCTGTAGCTATTCCAAGATTCACTCATGACCATACTTTAGCGTTAACCCTGCTGTGTCTGTCTGGTCTCTTAACCTGTGGGGAGAAGGGATGTAAATTATCTTGCTACTTCATGTGGAAGCCAAAAATTTAGACCTGTAATTCACTATGGTTCTGATACTGCTTGAAATACTTTATACCTAAACACAGGAATTTATTGGCCTCTCTGATGTCCAATTATAATTCTGTTACTTCATATTTTTGTGGCTATCCCAGTTTAAATTAAGATCAAACTTCATCTACACAGAACATGCAGTTTCTTTTCTTTATAAGTGTACATTATAGTAATGGTAACTCTGATACAATAATTTTACCAGGTTGTTTTGTTCTGGATTTGTTTTTTAATGGAATGATACGTTTTTTCCCTCTTTTCATAATAATTCCATTACATGGTCATAGTTTATGGCTAACTTAAATAGCAGGGAAGAAGAATGCTGTTGTTGAATGAGTAAGGCTTAGATGACGCATGTGTCCCAGCAGTTCATTTTGTAAACACTGAAGAGCATTGCAAAATATTTTTTTACGATGCTTGTAAAGTGGTTTCAGTGAATCAAATCTGCTCTGTATCTTTTTGAACGTTCAAAATAAAGGATTTGCCGTTGTGAATTTATCAAAATAACTTACTAGTGTCAGTCTGCTTTTTGTGCGGGTGTAGATATTCTCGTTGCTTGTATTGCCTTAGTTATGTGACTCAGGTATCAAATATCTACATCATAGAGTCATTGCTGGCCCTTCCCACAATCCCAAGTCTGGATTTAGAATTCTCCTGTGAATCGTGGTGGTAAAGGTTTCAGTCACCCCTACCTCTGAACTTTTACTCCTTTCAGCCCTGAATTCATGTTCTGGTGGTAGTGGTTCTTAAATTTCTTTTGTTCCCTTTTCTTTCTATTTCATTCATTTCTGTCTCATTCAGTATGCTGCTTTCTCATGATACATATTTCATATGTGATTTGTTCTTGCAGATAACGTGCTATTTTTTGTTGTTGTTGTTAAAGAATTCATTGGTGGATTCTTAGATTGTAAGCTCCTTGAGTCAGGGATTATATTGCCTAGCACAGTGGAGCTCTGATTGTGATTGCATTTTAGTAGCATCCCGAAGCCTCTAATAATTAATAAAAATTCCATATCTTAATCATTGGTCTTAACTCTAGAGACTAAAGTCCACTGTCCAAACAACAATTACAGCACAGTAGTGACAAAACACACTCTCCTCAATGCACTGTTAACCTGGGTTTGACCTCCCCTGAAGGTGAGAGGGGTAAGTTCAAATGTACGCCCATGTTTTCTTCTGCTTTTCTGCTCAGGCTGCCAACTGAGAATGCTAATTGGGGTGATACAGCAAAAATATCTTGGCTAGTGGGCACCAGTTTGATAGGAATTGGATTGAACCTCCCAATGTATTCTGGATTGATAGCTTCTTAGTGGCCTATCTAGTCACTACCATCTTGTTCGTGAATCACAGCAGTGACCCAAATGGGTGAGGCTCCTAAACCCATATAGCAGAATGCTACTGAGTAAGACTCCAGTTCGTATAGTATAGGAAGATGGAATGAACTAATAATGCATATGATATGGCACCACCACAAATACAGTCTTGGGTCTATTCCAAATTGCAGCAAGCTCTTAAAAATACTTTATTCTCAGCACCTTCCATGCTTAAAATTGCTACATTATAAAATGGTGATTGAAATTAAGATGAAAATTTATAACAATCTCTTGTAAGCTCAGCCCACTAGGTAGCTCTTCTTAGATCTTGGGCCATTACTTTATGCTTGAGGTAGTAAGAGTCTGATCTATTTCAAGGTCAAGGTGCAGAAGTCAGAGCATTTCTGTTCAAAGATGGAAACATTTATTCCTTTATTCATTGCTGCATCAGAAATGTTCTCTAATGTTAAACAAAGTCCTTACATGCACTTAGAATTGCCTGGTGCCTGAAGTACCAACAATGCAACTCAGAAACAATCTATCATCAAAGTTAAAACGGAGGTAGACTGAAGACATGCTTTACCTTTTCCCGTGTCCTTTTGAAAGGCAGCTTTGGCCCCTTAGAAGCACATCTACAGTGCTTTTAGGCATGTTGACCATCTGTTCTGGTAGCCTCTCTGCTTCTCTCAGAAGATTTTATTTTATTTTATTTGGGTTTTTTGTAGAGTGGGCTTTAGATCTGTTTTGCAGAACTAGGCCATCCAGTTTCCTGGCTCAGATTCATCAGATGGTTGCAAGCTCCCTGAGAGCTAGAATTCCTCTAGTAGAGGACAGAATTATAATTTAAGGAAAGAAGGATGGAAATTGGGGGTCGGCGAATCCCATTTGAGACTGTGCAAGACTATGCTCTTTCAGCCTGCAATGTGAGGACATCTTGGAGGATGGAAATGGGGTCAGATTGACTTGTTTGGTTCTCTCAAGCCAGGCAGAGGCAATAAGACAATAGTCTCCAGATGTGAACTGATAATCATAGAATCATAGAATATCAGAGTTGGAAGGGACCTCAAGAGGTCATCTAGTCCAACCCCCTGCTCAAAGCAGGACCAATTCCCAGCTAAATCATCCCAGCCAGGGCTTTGTCAAGCCGGGCCTTAAAAACCTCCAAGGAAGGAGACTCCACCACCTCCCTAGGTAACGCATTCCAGTGTTTCACCACCCTCCTAGTGAAATAGTTTTTCCTGATATCCAACCTGGACCTCCCCCACTGCAACTTGAGACCATTGCTCCTTGTTCTGTCATCTGCCACCACTGAGAACAGCCGAGCTCCATCCTCTTTGGAACCCCCCTTCAGGTAGTTGAAGGCTGCTATCAAATCCCCCCTCATTCTTCTCTTCTGGAGACTAAACAATCCCAGTTCCCTCAGCCTCTCCTCATAAGTCATGTGCCCCAGACCCCTAATAATTTTTGTTGCCCTCCACTGGACTCTTTCCAATTTTTCCACATCCTTCTTGTAGTGTGGGGCCCAAAACTGGACACAGTATTCCAGATGAGGCCTCACCAATGTCGAATAATGGAAAAAGAAGTGGTTCGGGACTATTTAGAAAAACTGGACGTGCACAAGTCCATGGGGCCGGATGCGCTGCATCCGAGGGTGCTAAAGGAGTTGGCGGGTGAGATTGCAGAGCCATTAGCCATTATTTTTGAAAACTCATGGCGATCAGGGGAGGTCCCAGATGACTGGAAAAAGGCTAATGTAGTGCCCATCTTTAAAAAAGGGAAGGAGGAGGATCCGGGGAACTACAGGCCAGTCAGCCTCACCTCAGTCCCTGGAAAAATCATGGAGCAGGTCCTCAAGGAATCAATTATGAAACATTTAGAGGAGAGGAAAGTGATCAGGAACAGTCAGCATGGATTCACGAAGGGGAAGTCGTGCCTGACTAACCTAATTGCCTTCTATGATGAGATAACTGGCTCTGTGGATGAGGGGAAAGCAGTGGAGGTGTTATTCCTTGACTTTAGCAAAGCTTTTGATAGGCTGAGTCTTAAGATCCTTAAGAAGGTTGCATAGTACTTTAGGTACTTTAGCTGGATGTATGAGGCAGTGCATTATAGAAGCTTACGCACATGGTGTTTAGTGGGTCCAGTGCGGATTCTGAGCTAAAGGCAGCAACTTGGTCATCCCTTCATGAATATCCCAAGCAGACTTGTTTATGCTCAGATTGTGCTTATAGATAGAAATGCTAGAGTAGTCCTCCATTAAGCTTCCAACCTTGTCCTTTCCTTTCTGTGGGAATAAGGGGATCCCAGGCATCTCAAACTAGTGTCCCTGGGGAGAGAAATAAGAACGTTTACCTATTAATTTATTTCTAGCATTAGGGGACACCAATTTATGACTAGGGCTGGCTGGAGAACATGAAATTCCATTTCATGTAAAATTTTAAGACTTTGAGATTTGTTTACTTTCACATTAGAAGGAAAACGAGACCTAGACAATAATCTGGCGGTTAGGGCACTGCCTTTTCTGCCTTCAGGGCTAGGACCTGATTCCGGGTCTTCCATATCCAAGGTGAGTGGCATAAGCACCTGACTATTGATTTATTATGTGGTTGTGTTTCCCCCTCTCCCCCCGGACCAAAAATTGCATCCTAGACGTTCCTGATGAGTGGTGGTGTTCCCTCAAAAGTTTCAGTTTTGACAAAATGGCATTTTCTGATGAACAAATGAAGCCCCCCCCCCCCCCCATTCCCATCTACCGGGGTTACTCAAAAAAACAATCAAAACTCTAAATGCAAAATAGTCTTAGAGTCCTGAAAAGGAGGATTCATATATCTAACTTTCTAACACTTGTTTCCCTTCCTTTGCTCCTTTAGCACTTTTAGATTTTGAGAGGACACTAATGAACAAGTTAAGAGGGGAGGTGTTACGGACTGCTTCAGTAATCAGTCAGAAAACTGGAATTTTGGGAAAGCCTTAAAAAGCAACAAGGTGGGTGAGGTTATATATATATATATATTTTAATTGAAACTACTTCTATTGAACTTAACAAGCCTTTGAACTGCACAGAGCTCTTCATCAGGTCTGGGAAAAGTCACAGCAAAATGCAAGATGGAACAGATTGTTTAGCATAAGTAGTTAGCACATAAATCTGCCTTAAAACTACCTTCACCAAACAAGGACACTCCACCCGAGAAGTAGATCGCATCATGGAACGGATCACTCAAATACCCAGAGAAAACCTGCTTCAATACAGAAATTAAAATCCCCTCTGACAGCACAGCCCTAGTTGTGACCTATTATCCCACCCTGGAACCCATATGGGGTGTCCTCAAAGAACTACAACCCATAGGCCATGGGGACCGCATCCTGAAAGAAATCTTTCCTGAACCCTCTCTTCTGGCCATCAAACTCTCCAAGCTCATCATCAGAAGCAAGCTCCCCACAGACCAGGACACACCAACTCAAGTTTGGCACCAGGCCCTGCCAGAACAACAGATGCAAAACTGATAGACATTATCTCCACTGCTACATTGATCAACATTCCGCACAGCACACCTTTCAAGATCCATGGATCCTACACATGCCTCTCACAACATATGGTGTACCTCATCCAGTGCACTAAATGCCCCAATAAGAATTATGTGGTTGAAACTAATCACTCTACACTTGAATGAACTCGCATAGGAAAATGATAAAAGATAAAAGCATTCTATCACCTGTGAGTGAAAACTTTTCACAAGTGAACACTCTCCATTTGACCTCAGAGTCCTCATCCTCAAAAGAAATCTGTACAACACTTACAAAATACGAGCCTAAGAGCTTAAAGTCATAACTCTGCTATACACCCAAAATTATGGACTGAACAGAGACACTGGATTTACGGCTTATTAGAACAATCCATAACTCATTATCCTCCTCTTTGTCCTATAACTGCAGAATGAAGGATCCCTTAGAATATGCACTAACTACTTATGCTAAACAATTTGTTCTGCTTTGCATTTTGCTATGAAACTGGGAATTCCTTTCCCAGACCTGAAGAAGAGCTCTGTGTGGCTCGAAAGTTTCTCTCTCACCCACAGAAGTTGGTCCAATAAAAGATATTACCACACCCACCTTCTGGAACTGATAAGGTTACAACTACACTGCATATGACAATTAAGGAGCCCCAATTTTGAAATGGAATAGAAAAAAAAAAGGGGGATAAAATTTTTATTTTTGCAAATAAAAAGCCTGTCACTTCACTGAATACTCAAGGTCGAAAGAAGAAACAAATCCTTAAAACAATTGATAGGCGGCCCAAGTAAAGAAGACTGCTGCTTTTATTATGCTGCAGTAGTCTTGGGCTATGTCTACACTACTGCGGTAGTGTACACTACGCAACTCCAGCTACATGAATAACGTAGCTGGAGTCGACGTACCTTAGGTCGAGTTACCGCGGGGACTACAGCACGGGGGGGTCGACGGGAGAAACTCTCCCATCGACTTACCTTACTCTACTTTTTGGGGGTAGAGTACAGGGGTTGACTGGAGAGTGATTTGCTGTTGATTTGGCAGGTCTTCACTAAACTCGCTAAATTGACCGCCGGTGGATCGATCTTAGAGCGTCGATCCCGGCTGTAGTGTAGATATAGCCTTGTTGACACAAAACACTCAATGGTTTGAGTTCATTCATATGGAAGAGTAAATTAGGTGGTTGTATTGAAAGTTATTACTTGTATTCCACTAGCAATCTCATTCATTTCCTTGTTTTTGATTTATATAACTAGCATTCACCCTTTTAGGAAATGCTGATGCCCTGTTCCACGTCACCTGAGGATTTTTTCCATTCTCTTAAAGTCTCTCACTTTTTTTCAGCTGGCAGGACTGGAAACATTCACTTGGAGCGACAGCCTTTCAGAGCTGTTAAACATTTTAAACGGGTGAAGTTTTAACTAGGCTCAGCTTGGTCTGTGGCCAAGTAAACTCTAATGCAAAGTAGTGATTTATATAGAAATGTTTACTGTACTATTATAATTATATTTATGGCCGTTTTTATGTAAAGTAGTCTTTGTGACACTTGAAATGCCCAACGAGCTTAGAGCTTGAGCTTGTTTTCAATGTAGCAAGAATACAAAACACTGCTGAATTTTTTTTTTTTTTTTAAATATTTCTTCCTAGCAGGAAAAGAGGACACAGAAGAGAGGTTATGGAGAATTTAATGGTTAACAATGACATTGCTCCAGTGCAGCTATAGAAAGAGGGTATATAAAAAAAACTCAAACCCTTAGTCCTCAGTGAATGCATTCTGCTTTCCTACAGCTCTTAAACCATTTCAGCTCTGTCTAATGTACCAGCAGTGCTGACTTATAGCTGGTGTGTGCTTATGGTGGAATGCCACCTAGTGTAATCCTGTAGCTACTGGAATAAGAAACTTTCTGGCTCTTATCCCTTCCAGAACCACTTATTTTTATTCCAGGGCTGGAGCACCCACGGAATAAAAATGAGTGGGTGTTTAGCCCCCACCAGCAGTCAATTCCGCCATCCTCCCCAGTGCCTTCTGCCCTCTGGCAGCCCCACTGATCAACTCCTCCCACTCCCTCCCAGCTGTTCTGTGGTGTGCAGGAGGCGCAGTGGGGGAGGGGAAGGAGTGGGAACAGGGCATGCTTGGGGGAGTGGGTGGGAAGGGGTGGGTGTGGGAAGAGGGTGTGGCCTTGGAGGAAGGGATGGAGTAGGGGCAGGGCTGGCGGTGGGGTGGGAAGGCGGGGGCGACTACACCCTGGATAGAGAGGAAGTCGGCGCCATGTCCAGAACCACCTGCTGCTGCAAGGCAGGGGCAAGATCTCTGCTACTTTACCACATTGCTGTGAGGATAGAGCATGGGGGCAAAGGGGGAAGAGGTCTCCGCTATTCTACACTTCTCCTTACGTGTGTTGTCTTATTCTCTTGTAAATAACTCTCTCATGTCTATTTTGGGCTACGGAGTATTTACACTCTGCCACTTGGGAAGCTGATACATTTCTTGTCCATTTCGCACTGTGGAAAGTCTTTGAATTGCATCCCAAAAATGGAGGCTCTTTTTAACTTCACTTTGACTGCTGCTCTGCAAATACATAGGCAGCAGCAAAGGCCCTGGAGCATCAGGCAGACTCAGGAAGATGTCATGTCACCAGCTTATATTGAGATGGTTATCTTTACAGCCATAAGGGATATAAAAACTGAAACTGATTTTTTTGAAAGGCTCTTAAATTCTCCAAAGCTTATGGCTTAGACTTGAATGCTCTTGAAGGAAATCTTTCCACTCATCACAAGTGAGTGAACAAGTAACTTCAGTCCTGGTGACTTAAAGCGATTTTTGAAATAATTTCGTTTGTGAGTAATGCAAGAATTTGAATGCAGATTTCTGGAGTCTGAAAATCAGAATGACTTTGTTACGTTTTCATTGTTTTTATTCATAAAAACTAAAAATTCACAGATGCCTAGTTAATCTGTCTTGTTTGTACTGTGTTCTCTCAGTGGCAGACACACACAGTGGGAAGTGAATCAGGGCAACAATAGGTCAGCAGCATGCCCCAGATATTAATGAGAAATTAACATGAGTAACACAAGTCAATGGACTACATATGTTTGCAATAGTTTAATAGCTACAAAACCTCCTTCCATTAGAGACATTTACATTTGGAGGGGACCACCATAGTACAGTGGCAGTTCTTGTATAAAGATGATCCAAAGATTGACTTGGCTATAGAAGAAAGCATTGTTCTTATACTGTCAATGGTGACTTAATATGAATCTAGGGATCTAACACGGCTAGAAAAATTGGGGAGCGATGCAACTGTTTAAACAGTAGATTGTGCAGAACTTTGAAGGATTTGATCTCAGAAATCCTGATTTCTGTATTATTCTCTACTAAATGTCCTTGAGTAGAGATTATGGAAGTGTAACCTTTTCCTCCCTGTTGCTTCTGTTGCTTATTCTCCTCCTGATGTGTGATATCAGAATCTTTTCCAGCTGAAGCAGTTTTGGTGTTGAAGTAGAGGGTTCTGATGGTGAAATTGTTTCTACTGCTTCTGACAGACTAATGGCCTCTTAAAATAGAAGTCCTCAATTTTCTGCAGTTGCCTTTGGGATAAAAAAAATACAGAAAATACTGACTAGAAGTATTTTTTATGCATTAAGTATTTATTTATTTTACCTAGGAAGTGTGAAGTATGAATAGTTTAGTAAAAATAGTAGAAACTGGTTATTTAGGGTATGTCTACACTGCAATATAAGCCATGGGTTAGTGGGACTTGAGTCAGCTGACCCGTGGTAGGGAACCCTGGGCCTGACCATCTACATTGTATTTCAATCCTAGGTTAAAACTTCTCTAGCCTGTTCTCAAACCTAGGACTCTCATGTCCATGTTGCAGTGCACAGACCTGAGTCAAAGTAAGTGTATCCCAGTGTCCCTAGCATGTGCACTCCCCTCCTCCGAAATAAGACTGCTTTAACCCGTGGTGCACTGTGGGAAAACGTTACTGCCTGCCCTGCACCCAGGAAGCAGCTTGCTTTGCAAAAGGCTTGATTGGTTTCCTCTCCATTGCAAACCCAGGAGGCTCTCTGATAGTGTTGCTTGCAGAACAGTGATGAGAAGAGAATGGGTTAACACTGACCTGAGTTGGTGCCATTTACAAAGGGAGGATGGCTTCCATTTTCAATAGAGTGGATTGCAGATTGATAGGATAGAGAGGACTAAGGAAATTCCCCCATGGAATTGTGGGATATTTCCGGTTTACTCCTGAGACCCAAGTCAAGCGGGGCTGTGTTTACACTGCAAAGCAATAGGGCTCTGACCCTGGGTCCCAGCTTAATTCAAGCTCAGACCCTCCAGCCCTGCAGAGTCCTGGAACCCTGGGTCAGCACAATTGCAGTGTAAACGCAAGTAGGGGTTAGGCTTAACCCCAGTCTCAATTACAGACTTATACTGCAGTGCAGACATATACCCTCTGATCACCTGTTTCTGTATGATGTGTTGTCTGAATCTTCAAGGAAAAAAATGTAGGATCTTAGCTTTTTAAAATCCTTTGCAGTTCTACAGACAGTGCTTCTCTCTCCCCCCACCCCCAAAAAGCTAAAGAGCTGCCTTGTGATCACTTATGAAATCAGTGTGGGATTTCCCCCTCTCTCTCTCACGTTTTAGTAATTTCGTATTTCAGCTAGGCAGCCCTAGTAAGTAACTGGGTGGTTTAAACCTCCAAGAAGGGACCTCAGGAGGTCATCTAGTCCAACCCCCTGCTCAAAGCAGGACCAATTCCCAACTAAATCATCCCAGCCAGGGCTTTGTCAAGTCTGACCTTAAAAACCTCTAAGAAAGGAGTCTGGTGGCACCTTAAAGGCTAACAGATTTATTTGAGCATAAGCTTTCGTGGGTAAAAACCTCACTTCTTCAGCTGCATCTGAAGAAGTGAGGTTTTTACCCACGAAAGCTTATGCCCAAATAAATCTGTTAGTCTTTAAGGTGCCACCAGACTCCTTGTTGTTTTTTGTAGATACAGACTAACACGGCTACCCCCTGATACTAAGGAAGGAGATTCCACCACCTTCCTAGGTAACACATTCCAGTGCTTTACCACTCTCCTAGTGAAAAAAGTTTTTCCTAATATCCAACCTAAGTCTCCCCCACTGCAACTTGAGACCATTACTCCTTGTTCTGTCATCTGGTACCACTGAACAATCTAGATCCATCCTCTTTGGAACCCTCTTTCAGGTAGTTGAAAGCCGCTATCAAATCCCCCCTCATTCTTCTCTTCTGCAGACTAAACAATCCCAGTTCCCTCAGCCTCTCCTCATAAGTCATGTGCTTGAGCCCCCTAATCATTTTTGTTGCCCTCCGCTGGACTCTTTCCAATTTTTCCACATTCTTCTTGTAGTGTGGGGCCCAAAACTGGACACAGTACTCCAGATGAGGCCTCACCAATGTCAAATAGAGGGGAATGATCACGTCCCTCGATCTGCTGGCAATGCCCCTACTTATACAGCCCAAAATGCCGTTAGCCTTCTTGGCAACAAAGGCACACCGTTGACTCATATCCAGCTTCTTGTCCACTGTAACCCCTAGATCCTTTTCTGCAGAACTGCTGCCTAGCCATTCGGTCCCTAGTCTGAAACCGTGAATGGGATTCTTCTGTCCTAAGTGCAGGACTCTGCACTTGTCTTTGTTGAACCTCATCAGGTTTCTTTTGGCACAATCCTCTAATTTGTCTAGGTCCCTCTGTATCCTATCCCTACCCTCCAGCCTATCTACCACTCCTTCCAGTTTAGTGTCATCTGCAAACTTGCTGAGAGTGCAGTCCACACCATCCTCCAGATCATTAATGAAGATATTGAATAAAACCGGCCCCAGGACCGACCCTTGGAGCACTCCGCTTGAAACTGGCTGCCAACTAGACATGGAGCCATTGATCACTACCTGTTGAGCCCGACGATCTAGCCAGCTTTCTATCCACCTTATAGTCCATTCATCCAGCCCATACTTCTTTAACTTGCCGGCAAGAATACTGTGGGAGACCGTATCAAAAGCGTTGCTAAAGTCAAGGAATAACACGTCCACTGCTTTCCCCTCATCCACAGACTCCGTTATCTCCTCATAGAATGCAATTAGGTTAGTCAGGTATGACTTGCCCTTGGTGAATCCATGCTGACTGTTCCCGATCACTTTCTTCTCCTCTAAGTGCTTCAGAATTGATTCCTTGAGGACCTGCTCCATGATTTTTCCAGGGACTGAGGTGAGGCTGACTGGCCTGTAGTTCCCCGGATCCTCCTCCTTCCCTTTTTTTTAAAGATGGGAACTACATTAGCCTTTTTCCAGTCATCCGGGACCTCCCCCGATCGCCATGAGTTTTCAAAGATAATGGCCAATGGCTCTGCAATCACATCTGCCAACTCCTTTAGCACCCTCGGATGCAGTGCATCCGGCCCCATGGACTTGTGCTTGTCCAGTTTTTCTAAATAGTCCCAAACCACTTCTTTCTCCACAGAGGGCTGGTCACCCCCTCCCCATACTGTGCTGCCCAGTGCAGCAGTTTGTGAGCTGACCTTGTTTGTGAAGACAGAGGCAAAAAAAGCATTGAGTACATTAGCTTTTTCCACATCCTCTTGTTACTCTTAACATCTCTTGCTAGCTGCAACTCCAAGTGTGATTTTGGCCTTCCTGATTTCACTTCTGCATGCCTGAGCAATATTTTTATACTCCTCCCTGGTCATTTGTCCAATCTTCCACTGCTTGTAAGCTTCTTTTTTGCGTTTAAGATCAGCAAGGATTTCACTGTTAAGCCAAGCTGGTCGCCTGACATATTTAGTATTCTTTCTACACATCGGGATGGTTTATTCCTGCAACCTCAATAAGGATTCTTTAAAATACAGCCAGCTCTCCTGGACTCCTTTCCCCCTCATGTTATTCTCCCAGGGGATCCTACCCATCCATTCCCTGAGGGAGTCGGTCTGCTTTTCTGAAGTCCAGGGTCCGTATTCTGCTGCTTTCCTTTCTTCCTTGTATCAGGATCCTGAACTTGACCATCTCATGGTCACTGCCTCCCAGGTTCCCATCCACTTTTGCTTCCCCTACTAATTCTTCCCTGTTTGTGAGTAGCAGGTCAAGAAGAGCTCTGCCCCTAGTTGGTTCCTCCAGCACTTGCACCAGGAAATTGTCCTCTATACTTTCCAAAAACTTCCTGGATTGTCTGTGCGCTGCTGTATTGCTCTCCCAGCAGATATCAGGTGATTAAAGTCTCCCATGAGAACCAGGGCCTGTGATCTAGTAACTTCTGCTAGTTGCCGGAAGACAGCCTCGTCCACCTCATCCCCCTGGTCTGATGGTCTATAGCAGACTCTGACCACCACATCACCCTTGTTGATCACACTTCTAAACTTAATCCAGAGACTCTCAGGTTTTTCTGCAGTTTCATACTGGAGCTCTGAGCAGTCATACTCCTCTCTTACATACAATGCAACTCCTCCACCTTTTCTGCCCTGCCTGTCCTTCCTGAACAGTTTATATCCATCCATGACCGTACTCCAGTCATTTGAGTTATCCCACCAAGTCTCTTGCGTCTGATGAAGTGGGCATTCACCCACGAAAGCTTATGCTCCAATACTTCTGTTAGTCTTAAAGGTGCCACAGGACCCTCTGTTGCTTTTTACAGATTCAGACTAACACGGCTACCCCTCTGATACTTGACACCAAGTCTCTGTTATTCCAATCACATCATAGTTCCTTGACTGTGCCAGGACTTCCAGTTCTCCCTGCTTGTTTCCCAGGCTTCTTGCATTTGTGTATAGGCACTTTAGATAACTCACTGATTGTCCCGCTTTCTCAGTCTGAGACAGGAGTCCTCCCCTCTTGCACTCTCCTGCTCGTGCTTCCTCCCGGTATCCCATTTCTCCACTTACCTCAGGGCTTTGGTCTCCTTCCCCCGGTGAACCTAGTTTAAAGCCCTCCTCACTAGGTTAGCCAGCCTGCTTGTGAAGATGCTTCCCTCTCTTCGTTAGGTGGAGCCTCCTCCTTGGAACACCATCCCATGGTTGTAGAATCCAAAGCCTTCTCTCCAACACCACCTGCGTAGCCATTCATTGACTTCCACAATTCCACATATAGTACTTGTATATACTTTGGTTTTTAAAATACTTTTTTTGAGTTTGTTTTAAGGGAATGCTTAAAACATGTGTTTTTAAAGGTCTAGAATTCCAGTTAATATCAACAACAAAAAAGGGAGAACTTTTAAAAATCCTTCAGCTCTGGATGCTACTGGAAACTGATTTGAATTTGTGCAACAAATGATGTTTGCGGTCCATACATATTTGATTTGGTTTACCCTCCTCCTCACTCATATATTAGTGCTTTAAGAATGTGTCACTCCATGATAAGACGTCATAAAATCATCAATTCTTTCACTAATGGATGTTGATGCAGATCTCTGTTGGAATGTTGATATGGGGTATATTTATACTGCAACTGGGAGCATGCCTCCCAGCCCTGGTAGAAAGATATGTGCTAGATCTGTTTGAGTTAGTGTGCTAAAAATAGCAGAGAGGATGTTGTGGCACAGGCTAGCAGCCTGTGTGTGGACCCAGGGAGTGGGGTTGAGTGGGCTTATAGTCATGGGCGCTAGTCTGTGTCACAGCATCTACACTGCTAGTTCTAGCATACTAACTCAAGCAGAACTAGCATGTGTCTGTTTACCCTGGCTGGGAATCACACCTCCCAAATGTAGACGTATCCATCAGATCTGAGAACCTGACATGTGGCACACTAGAGGGCTTCATTCTCCTCTTTGGAAAGGAGGAGTATTGGTAAGCAAACACTCTTTAAAGTGAGCATATATTTGCTGCACATACAGCCAATGAAGTGATCTCATCCCGATCTCTAGGTAGCAGAGGTAAATCAAAAGAAGCACATTCTATGTCAAGACCCCCTGGTACTCCACAGCAAATCAGACTTCAGTTCTGTGGTCAGACCTCTGAAGTGCTGCAGCACTCCAATACAGAGACTGGAAATCTTTTGGGCACCTCAAATAAATTTTAGCTTTCATGACATTAAATATGAAAATAAAAAAGAATTATTGTACTAATCTGTCTTTAATTTGATATATTCAATTGGTTATGCATTTTTAATTTTCAGAGTGCTGTAAATATGCTGTAAACGTTGTGAAGGTGGAATCTGCAGACTGACAATTGGGTAGGCACCACTTGGATCTTTTGGCACTTGGCAATGTGTGGGACACAGTTAAAGGTTGTGGGGTTACGTTGTTAGCTGGTTGTTAGCCTAAGTGTTCAGCAGAGAAATAGTTGACTCTGAAACCTAATTCTGACCATTTTAAACGGTCATTGATATCAATGGGAGCAGTTCACGTTGTTCTTGCAGCTATTTTAGGATGCTTGCAGATTCAGAAGACAGCAGTTCATTGGCTTACACTTGGTTTATGTTTGAATGTTCTCTTTTCAACCAAACTGGCTACAAATCATTTTTTTTTTTTTAAGCCAGAAAGCTTAGATTTTTAGAACACAGTTATAGAGCATGGGGGGATTCTACAGCAAATCTTTGTGGCTGCAGAATTGTCTGATATCTTAAGAGAATATACCTAGCACTGTTTGTAACTTTTCCCCCTTAGGTTGACGGTATCCTTGGAATACTGCTTTGGGTACCTGTGGACTTTTCATTTTTCTTGCCCACCTCACTGTAGACTATCACTAGTGGAGGAAGGCAAAAATGCAACTGTCAGTCATTATTACCAAGGAGGTTTTCACAAAACATAAGATGCTGGCTGCCTCTTGCTGTCCCAGAATACAGCAGCACACTGTTCTCCCGCCCCCCAGTTTTAAATGTATATCTCAGAATTTTTATACCATTACATTGATATCAAAATGCACTGTTTATAAGCTGTATTTTATGTTTAGTAAATACAGTAGTAGGAAAATTCAGATGCAAACTTCCCAACAGTACACTTTTTCAATCAAAATGGGTTGGATCTCAGTCTAAACTGGCTGAGTTGCAGAGACTTGTCAATAAAACATTAATGACTTACAACCCAACCCCATCTTAATGAAATATTTAAATTAAACTTCTCTATGCTGCCGTTCATATAAATGTTGTAGAAACAAACCCCGGATGTTTTAAGTTGTTCTTAATTCAGATTGGCTAGGGTCTCATTAATCTTATTTTACAGCCTGGCTTTAAGAAGCTTTTTTTGTTCATGTAATTCTTTAATGATGTAAACTGATTTGACTGAAGAGAACAAAATGAAACCCCTTTAAGCACAAGAACTTCTTGTTTTCTTGTGAAAAGCCGCTTACCCACATTGAGAAAACCATGTGAAAAAACCTCAGTAAAAATCTGTTCAGTATCGTCTAGTGCAGACTTGAGTCGGGTTAAGTTAAGTTTTACTGAAATAAATAATTACATCAGATGTCATAAGGAAAGACCTGTTGGTTTCAGCTAGTTCTTACTTAAGTTTAGAAGCTTTTTCTTTTGAGAAACCTTATATACCGGATTTGGTGGGAAAAAGTTAGTTTTCATTTAACAAAGTAAATGTTCCCTTTTCATTTGTGGAGATAAGATGGAGGTGCAAGGACCGTCATTTTGTTCTGCGTTTGCACACAATGGAGTCCCGGTCCATGAGTAGTGATCTTAGGTGCTACAGTAATACAAATAATTGGTAACTGAATCTCAGGAGATGTGGTCTGATATGAATTTAGTTATTTTCTGTTAATGGGGGAGTGAATCTAGAAGGAAATGTCTTCTGTGAGTAAGGTCCACTGTTGGTATAAGTCAAATGACCAGTTTGTAGGCATAGTAAATCCAATAGCTGACTGGGTATCCTTGAGATAAGAGGTTGGCATATTTTGCTTTGTCTTCCCATAGTAAAGTAATCTGGTGACATATGAAAATATTTCCTTATTTAATATCCACCATGGCTTTCCACAGGAGGCTTGATTTTATAGTGTTGCTCCTGATTTGGTAATACAGCTGCCTGTCATTTATTCCCTAAACAAGAGGGAAATGGTGTGGAAAAAGCAAACGCAGATGACATTCAATCCCCCCAAACGCCAAATGGGTAGAAGATACAAAGAAGCTTAGTATGATCTGGGATTAATTTCTTCAGCCTGTAAAATGTTATTACAACCTAAGTTTTGAGGTTCATCATTTGATACCCCATTGATGTGAGTGAGAGAAGAGTGTATTTTGCACTTGGCTAAACTATTTGAATACCTGTCATTTCTCTAAATCAAAAGTGAGCAAACTGCAGGTCCTGGTGGGATAGAGATTAATGTTTGGATTCAGAGTAAGTTTGACGTGCCTCTTAATCAGGTTCATTTGAGAAAGATGTTAAGTGTATTATTGGCTGGAAATAATACACTGGAAAACTTCAATGGTATAAAGTTACTCCATTTCCAATTTGGTTTTCTTCCTGACCTTTGCTTAGGTCTCTGTAGTTATTGCTGCAAATCCACATGGAGCTGCTCTAAAGTGCAGTACATAAAAACATCTGGTTGCTTAAAATCCTGATGAAAAAGTGGAAAATAATGGAAGTAAACTTAGTGTAGTGCAAGACTTAAAAAAAAGCTTATGTCTGCAGTGTTTAAAAGTAGCATGAATTACTGCAATTTAAGTTTTTTAACCATTTAAAAATGTATTTTCTCAAACATATATTCCACTAACAACTACGGTTTTCTTTGTGCGGGTCTTGAGTATTTTGCTCTTCAGAGAGAGAAAGGTTACTTGTAAAATGGTTCTCCCCTTGTGTTCCCCACACCTCCCGGCCCTTACCCCACAACTTTGAAGTCTTCAGTTCTTCCTGTGCGTGCAGGAGCGTGCAGCGTCCACTGGGCTGGTGAGTCTGTGAACATGCAATGGCAGAAACTATAAATCGAACCATCTGTGGAAGCAAAGCCCTTTAGATTATATTAATATCAAATTATTATTGTGGAACCATTAAACTGGTTGTGTGGGTGGAGAAAGGCAGACAGTTTTCTCTTGGTTAACTCATCAGGAAATGATATCATTCTCTGCACAGTAATTTGTATGTCTCCCAAGAGGCAAAGCCACAGTGGTACTTGCTCAGTCTCTGACCTATTAGTAACTGGATCCTGGTAACCAAAGCTGATCACAACTTTTTGAGTGTAGTAACAAAGCTTGATGTGTGTGTATGCACCTCTCTGAAGAAAAGACCATAGAAAAAAGTTTTATTCAAGGCCATATTTGCATGACTACTCAACGATATCCAGTTAATAGCAGAAGTGTACAGGTTATGAAAATTGTACTAAATATTTTTTAGCTAAATGTGACTAATGGTTATTCATTTAAGTAACTGTGTTTCAGGAAATTATTGATGTACTTTACATGGAATATGCTAGAATCTTTATTTGTTTGGATGGACTCTGTCAGTGAAAGAGAAGCATATTGTAAATGAAACAAACTGTACCATAGAATTTCTGTGAATAGAAATTCCATGCTTGAATAATAAGAATATAGCAATAGGAATAGATTGTCGACCAGCTGATGAGGATGGTGATTGTGAAATACACTGTTGGAAATGGGCCATCCTGATTATCACCACAAAAGTTTTTTTTCTCCTGCTGATAAATAGCCCACCTTAACTGATTACTCTCATTATAGTTAGTATGGCAACACCCATTTTTTCCATGTCCTCTGTGTAGATATATCTTCCTACTGTATTTTCCACTGCATGCATCCGATGAAGTGGGTTTTAGCCCACGAAAGCTTGTGCTCAAATAAATTTGCTAGTCTCTAAGGTGCCACAGGTACTCCTTGTTCTTTTTGCCGATACAGACTAACACAACTACCACTCAAACCTGTCAGGGAATTTAGAGAGGCTACAAAAAAAAAAAAAGAAAAAAAAAGAAAAGAAAATCCAGTAATAATGGGGAATTTGAACTATCCCTTGATTGATTTATGTCACCCCTCATGGCAGGATGCAGAGATAAAATTTCTCCACACCATTAATGACAGCTACTTGGAGCAGCTGGTCCTGGAACCCACAAAGGGAGAGGCGGTTCTTGATTTTAGTCCTAAGTGGTGCGCAGGATATCATCCAAGAGGTGAATATAGCTGAACAGCTTGTTAATGGCGACCATAATGTAATTAAATTTTACATCTTTGGGGGGAGAGGGAAGGGAAATACCAAAGCACCCCACCACGGTAGCATTTAACTTTGAAAAGAGGAACTACACAAAAATGAGGAAGCTAGTTACATGGAAATTAAAAGGACCAGTCACAAGAGTGAAATGCCTGCAAGCTACATAGGAACTATTTAAAAACACCGTAATAGAGGATCTAACTAAATGTATGTTACCAAATAAAAATAAAGGACAAAAAAATGAAGAGGCAAAAAAGCATTCTTTAAAAACTGAAAGTCAGATCCTACTGAGGAAAATAGAAAGGAGCATAAACTCTGGCAAGTTAAGTGTAAAAGTATAATTAGGCAGGCCAAGAAAGAATTTGAAGAGCAACTAGCAAAAGACACACAAACAGCAAGTTTTTTTCAAGTACATCAGAAGAGGAAGCCTGCCAAACAATTAGTGGGGCCACTGGACGATCAACGTGCTAAAGGAGCACTCAAGGAAGAGAGTGCCATTGTGGAGAAGCTAAATGAATTCTTTGCATTGGTTTTCGCTGCAGAGGATGAGGAAGATTCCCACATGAGCCACTTTTTAAGGTGTCAAATCTGAGCAACTGTCCCAGATTGAGGTGGTTTTTGGAATAAAATGATAAATTAAACAACAAGAAGTCACCATGATCAGAGGGTATTTGCCCAAGAATTCTGAAGGAACTCAAATATGAAATTGCAGAACTACTAACTGTGGTATGTAACCTATTGCTTAAATTAGTTTGTGTACCAGATGACTGTCGGATAGCTAATGTAATTCTGATTTTTTTTTAATAAAAGGCTCGAGAGAGAATATTGGCAATTACAGGCAAGTAAGGCTAACTTCAGTATCAGGCAAATTGGCTGAAACTACAGCAAAGACGACAATTTATCAGACACGTAGATGAACACAATATGTTGGGGAAGTGTCAACACAGCTTTTGTAAAGAGAAATCATGCCTAACCAATCTATTAGAATTCTTGAGGGTGTCAACAAGTATGTGGACAAGGGTGATCCAATTAATACAGTGTATGTGGACTTTCAGAAAGTCTTTGACAAGGTCCCACATGAAAGGCTCTTAAGCAAAGTAAGCCATCATGGGATAAGAGGGAAGATCCCTTCCTGGATCAGTAACTGGTTAAAAAGATAGGAAACAAAGGTTAAGAATAAACAGTTAGTTTGCATGGTGGAGAAAGATAAATAGCGAGGTCCCCCACGGATTTGTACTGTGACTTGTGGTGTTCATCCTATTCATGAATTATCTGGAAAAAAGGGTAAACAGTGAGGTGGAAAAATTTGCAGATGATACAAAACTATTCAAGATAGTTAAGTCCAAAGCAGATTGTGAAGAGTTACAAAGAGGTCTCACAAAACTGGGTGAGTGGGCAACAAAATGGCAGATGAAATTCAGTGTCAAGTGCAAAGTAATGCACATTCTTGAAGTCATCATGGATAGTTCTCTGAAAACATCTGCTCAGTGTGCAGTGGCAATCAAAAAAGCTAACCATGTTAGGAACCATTAGGAAAGGGATAGACTGTAAAACAGAAAATATCATAATGCCACTCTATAAATTCATGGTACACCTGTACCTTGAATACTGCATGCAGTTCTAGTCACCCCATCTCAAAAAGATATATTAGAATTGGAAAAGGCACAGAAAAGGTAAACAAAAATTATTAGGGATATGGAACGGCTTCTGTATGACGAGATTTTAAAAAGTGGGACTAAGGAGTTGTGATAGAGGGCTATAAAATCAGGAATGATGAGGAGAAAATGAATAAGGATGTATTATTTACCCCTTCAGATAACACAAGAACCAGTGTCACACAATGAAATTAATAGGCAGCAGTTTTAAAAGAAACCTAAGGAAGTACTACTTTGCACAGCGTACAGTCAACCTGTGGAACTCATTGCCAGGGGATGTTGTGAAAGCGAAAAATATAATTGGATTAAAAAAAGAATTAGATGAAATCATGGAGGATAGGGCCATCAGTGGCTCTTAGTCAGGATGGCCAGGGATGCAACCCTATGCTCTGGGTGTCCCTAAATCTGTGACTGCTAGAAGCTGGGCCTGTACAACAGGAGGTGGATCACTTGATAATTGTGCTATTTTGTTCATTGCCACTGGAGCTTCTGGCACTGAACAGTATCAGAAGACAAGATACTGGGATAGCTGGACCACTGGCATGACCAAGTATGGCCATTCTTATGTAATAACACACTTTAATAAGATAAAATCCTATTTAAACCCCGCTGTGTTTTAAAATTGAATAATTGTAAATGGTAGGAGTGTCGTATTGATAAATATTCAGATGGAACCCAGGTGAATAAATCCAAATTTGTGTATGTCGTGACTAGAGTTGGCTGAAAATATTGATGTATATTTTTGGATTTTTTTCCTCTGAAAAAATCTGTTTTGCTTGGTTTTGACCAGGTTTTTGAAAGTTAGAAATTTTGATGAAAAATTTGAACCACTTTTTGTGAAACAATTTTTTCTGCATATTTTTATTTTTAAACCAGCTTTGGTTTTGAACCCTAATCTTATGATGGGATGGGAGGAGGAAAGGAAGAGGGCAGAAGGCACTGGGAGCATGTGGTCTGTTGTGTTTTGGGTAGAAGGTGAAAATCCCACAAGTAGCAAGTCCAAATCTCTGTTAATGTTGACCTCTGTACATTAATAAAATAATGCACAAATTTCTAGTGTCACTAAGTCTAACACTGTGGTTCCATCTAAGGCTTTCATTAACTTCTATAGCAAATTTGCTTAGTTTACAAGTAGAATAGTATTTTTTCCTAATTGTCGGCTGTGCAAACTAACTCTGGGATCTGAAAATCAAAGTGTTCTCTTTTTGGCTTGTGCGTATTCAGAGTAAGGGATTGTCTACACAGTGTGGTGGTAGAAGTGTTGAACTAGAAGTGTTTAAACTGTACAGCAGAGGTTCTCAAACAGTGGTTCACGAGCTCCATTCAAGTGGTCCGTGGATAGTTCCCTCTAAGGTGCGCATGAGAGAATGAAGGGCCACCCACCTAATTAGTGGAGACACGCAGGTGTGGCTCCACTAATTAGGTGCCTGGACCCTGGAGAAGATGCACATGTAAGGTGAGGTGATGGCCTTGGGGGGGGGGGGGGGAATAGGGGGTAGGTGGGAGGGGGTGGTGGGGTGAGAAGAGGGAGTGGGGGGAATTTGGGACATGCAGGGCTGTGGCGGTCAGAGAAAGAGGCAACTTTCCCCAGCTCCAGGGCTGCAACTGCTGTGGAGAGATGGCCCTCCTTCCCAGCCTCAGCCCTGTGGTTGGGGAAAGACTCCCCTCTTTCCCAGCCCCAGCTTGGGGCTGCAGCGGCCGGGGGGGGGGGGAGGGCACATCCATCGCATTAGAAAGGTAATATTAAATTTACCTTTAAAATATGAGTTGTGTGTAGGGTGACCAGACAGCAAGTGTGAAAAATCAGGACAGGGGGTGGGGAGTAATAGGAGCCTATATAAGGAAAAGCCCCAAATATCGGGACTGTCCCTATAAAATCGGGACATCTGGTCACCCTAGTTGTGTGTTTTTATTGGTAGAACAAAAAAAGGTTGTTTATTATTAAGGGTTTTTTTTTTATATAGCGCTTTTATCCAAAGTGCTTTACAATAGTTAGCTAATGGTACAAACAACATTTGGAAAGATCATTAAGTGGTCCACTGAGACCCTCAGCAATTTTCAAGGTGTGTGTGTGTGTGTGTGAGTTTGAGAACCACTACTGTAGAGAACTCTAATGCATGGAGCTTTAGCTGCCCCCATAAACCCTGTTGGTGTGCTCTAAAGGTACCTAGTTTGCATTGATGTAGTCAGTCATGTTTCAGACAAAACTAGCTAATATGCACTAGGTGCCTTTCAGAATGCACCAGCAGAGTCTACATGGGGTAGTTAGTGCTCTACAGCCGAAACCCTTTTGGTTCACACTGCACCATGTAGACAAGCCTTAAAATCATGGAATATGAGGGTTGGAAGGGACCTCAGGAGGTCATCTAGTCCAACCCCCTGCTGGGCTGATCCCCCGACAGATTTTTGCCCCAGATCCCTAAATGGCCCCCTCAAGGATTGAACTCACAACCCTGGGTTTAGCAGGCCAATGCTCAAACTACTGAGCTTTTATCCCTTAGAGAGCATGTAGTAGCAACTTTGTTAAAACTTGCACTCGACATTCAAGAACAGTATTAGAATCCATCTTATTGTCCTAGAGCAGGGGTTGGCAACCTTTCAGAAGTGGTGGGTCGAGTCTTCATTTATTCACTCTAATTTAAGGTTTTGCATGCCAGTAATGCATTAACGTTATAGAAAGAGACCTTCTAAAAAGTCTATAATATATAACTAAATTATTGTTGTATGTAAAGTAAATAAGGTTCTTAAAATGTTTAAGAAGCTTCATTAAAATTAAATTAAAATACAGAGCGCCCCGGACCAGTGGCCAGGACCCGGGCAGTGTGAGTGTCACTGAAAATCAGCTCGCGTGCCACCTTGCCCTGTCCTAGAGCTTTGACTCTGCAGGGCTAACAGGAGTAAAATGTAGAAAAAGCTTATCATTCTTTGAAAAGTAATCAGCTGTGCTTCAGGTGAAACATATCGGAGATAAAAGGTGCTTTTTTTTTAAATATAGTCACTCCTCTGAATGTAGCCACACTTGAAGAGTAAGCAAGAAGTAAACAACCCTCTGCTTTTTCCTACATATCCGAAAGGGTGGAGAGAAAAGAGGATCTAGAGTTTGAATGCCTCTCAAGGCGTTCTGTAAGGCCCTCCTCTTTTTTGAAAGTGCGATCTCCCCACAGCCGGGATGATATTAAAACACTTTTTAAATGTTTAAATGCACATGTTACGTGACACAAACATGGATTATTTATGTCCTAGGTAATAGTAAATACCCTCTACTCCTCCATCCTCTTAAGGCAATGGTCACCAACCTGTCGATTGTGATTGACTGATCTGCCAGTTGATCACGATCTCCAAGCCGCTAAAAGTCCGGCGGCGCATTGGCTGGGAGCTGCAGGGGCGGCGCTTGCGGGTGTGGGCAATGCGCGGTGGCCCGCTTTCCCTCACCCTCCCCACCCGCCGGGGCCGCAGAGACATGCCAGCAGCCAGCTGCTTCCAGGAGTGACGTGGGGCCATGGCAGGCAGGCAGCCTGCCTGAGCACCGCTGCGCCGTGGACGGGGTGCTGCCTGTGTTAAGCACCTCCCGGCTGGAGCCTGGACCTTGCACCCCCTCTTTGCCCCAGCCTAGAGCCCCCTCCTGCACCCAAACTCCTTCCCAGAGCCCACACCTCTCGTCCCCTCCTGCACCCCAACCCCCAGCTCAGGGCCCTCTCCTGCACCCCAATCCCCTGCCCCAGGCTCAGCCAATGCACACCCCACAGTTGAGAATGGTACACTGATTTGGGACAATCCCTGAAGGATTTTGGATCTATAAACCACAAATGACACCAATAAAAAGTAAAACTCATGAACTGTCCAGTGGATTCTATGAGATTAGGTGCAGTGTGACCACATGACCCTGTGCCCAAACTCCCTCTAAGCTTGCACCCGTCACTCCTGCACCCCTGCCCCAGGCTCAGCCTGGAGTCCCCGCCCACACTCCGAACACCTTGGCGGCAGCCCAGAGTCTGCACCCCCTCCCACACTCCAGCCCAGGGAAAGTGAGTGAGGGTGGGGGAGAGCAAGCTACGGAGGGAGGGGGGAATGGAGTGAGCAGGGCAGGGCCTCGGAAGGGGCAGGATAGCTCCTGGGTTGATCTTAAATTCAAAAAGTGGTCTTGGGCATAAGAAGTTTGGAGACCACTGTCTTAAGGTATGTCTACACTTACAGCAATGTGTAGAGTACAGACACTGCACACCCAGCTAGCACAGGTATAAATAGTGTAAACAGTGAGGCATGGCTTAGGTGAGTTGAGCAGTGTGCCCTACACGCCTAAACCCCTAAGGCATATATCCTACTTGACTTTCTATGTGCCCAAGTGGCGGCTCCTATGTCTACACTGCTGTTTTTTAGCAGTGTAGAGTCCTGCTGCTTCTTGTTGCTGGAGCCTTTCCCTGCCCCAATGAAAGGGTCTGCCACATCCCCTCTGCCTTTCCCTGCCATGTGTAGCTACACACAGCTGTAAGAAGTGTGGATGCAGCCTGCCTTTCATTGCAGCATGTAGCTAAATGAGTAGTGCCTGTACTCTACACATGCCTGTAAGCATAGACATAACCTGACACACAACTTAACACTACCAAAACTACTGTATAGCAGACCCCACATGATAACCTTAATTCTTCCTCCTATGAAGGCTAGCCTTTCATCAGCCTTCTACCAAGCCAAATACCAAGATAATACCCCCAATCTTCTCTTTTGTATCTTGTCATAGACTTTAAGGTCAGAAGGGATCATTATGATAGTCAGTCTGGCTACAGGCTATAGAAATTCTATTCCAATGCAACATCCAACATCTATGGGTCAGCTACATACACCAATTCACCATCCCCACTCCTTATCATTAGTCCTTTTGAGCCATATTCCACGATATGCCTCCATATTTCTTACTTGCACCCGGTTTATGTATTTGCATTCATGATCAATTTTGTTTGAAAAAGACTTTCTTCTTTTGACTTCCCAAAGTGTCAAACAAATGCAGTATCAAGATGTTCAGGTGGTAATAATGCATCTCTTGCCATTTCTGACAGTCCCCTGATGAGTTAGTGAAGATAACATGTGGCAGCTCTTTGCAGATGTCCTGTGGTGTGCAAAATGATGTTCAGATGCCTTGCTGTATTGTTATAGTTCAGTGGCATTTCTTCCAAAGCTGCTTTTCGAGGCTGTGGAAAGTATTCTTCTAATATCTGGTCAAACTGAATGTCAAATAGCCTAAATATGCCAACTTAGAAAGTAAAAACACACTAATTTGTAGCAGTTTTCAAATTAGTGTTAATACCTTAATACAGTGGTTCTTAACTTGGGGTGCATGATGCCCTTTCCGGGGGTGCAAGACATGCTAGATTTTTTTTAAGAAGGTAAATCATCGAAAACACAAATTAAGCACAGGCACATAAGTACAACTACTTTGTTTCATAAAACCTATGTATTTATTATTATAGATTTTAACTATTACTGTAATATATATAAACAAAAATATATCTAGGTTTAAGGGGTGCAATAACATTTTTTAGGTTTAAGGGGTGCAATAACATATTTTGATTTTTGATAAGGGGTGCGAGAATGTATTTTGAGAACCAAAGGGGTGCAGGCTGCAATAAAGGTTAAGAACCATCTCAGTTAACCTCACCTTTAAGGTCTGAGTACAGACCACAGGGTACAATAAATATACACATGCTTCATTTTTTTTTCAGACCTTAATGTGTAACAAACCAGAGTGAGGCATAAAACGTCATTTACTAGATTTAAAGCCAATTAAATTTCTTCTTAAAATTGAAACTAATGCTGATGGCACCAAATGGCTCGGTTATTAGGCTCACCAAATCCCCATGTATGCAGCAGGGCAACAGCAGTGGAGAATTCCTGTTCTCTAGTAGTATAACTTACTTTTTTCTAATAAAGGTTTTGAAATTGCAGTGGACATGAGACCGCTATAGATCTGTGTTAAAATGCAGTATGTAATTGTTCATGGGCATGGCATAAGATCTTGTTTATGTTCAGGTGTTCTTTTAACTGTATGCTAAATACTGGAAAGAAAGAGGCACTTCTGTGAATTTACACTTCATGGGAACTACTGATGTTTTTTTTGCCCAAGAACATAATATAACTCCTATGAAGTGTCTCATTGTTTACTCGATTAAATATGTTAGTAGCATAATTGCCAAGAATACTGTATAATGTTTTTAATCATAGAAATACTATCAAAAAGATACCAAAAGAATGTACTTGTTAACTTGTAGGAAAATATTAAAAAAAAAAAAAAAAAAAGAGGAAGGATGGTTCAGTGATTAGGGCACAAGCCTAAAACTTGGGAGACCTGGGTTCAATTCCATGCTTTGCCACATGTTTCCTGTGGGACCTTGGGCAAGTCATTTAGCCTCTGTGCCTCAATTCCCCATCTGTAAAATGGGGATAATATACTTCCATACTTCACAGGTGTGTTGTGAGGATAAATATATTGAAGACTTGTAAAGTACTTTGATCAATTGATGAAAAGTGCTGTAAGAGTTAGGTATTATTAATCTGGATGTTAAGAATAAAAGAGTCTTTCCATAGCACTTTTCCTCAAGAAACATTACTTCTAGTATACAATAGCTGTACCAAACGAATGCATGTCTGAAACCCCGAGATGTTCTCAATCCTTTATGGAGGCGAAGGGAGAGAAGAATGACATTTCTTGAAGGATACTATCATGGTGTTCCTAGTCTTTTTTAAAAACCTACTTATCTCCTATTCTGTTACTACCACATGGATATTTTAAAGCTGAAATCTGTTTCCTTAACTGTTCCTTTCTCTCTCTGATGTACAGACACTGTTTTATTATCCATGGGGTGTTAATGAATGCTGAGCTGCTGTCATTGATTCTTTTTAAAACAAAACCTTTTTTTATTTAAAGGGGAAAAAACAGCACACCCACAAGCTCACAGGATGATTTTTACTTTGTAAACATAGGGGAGAAGAGAAAAACAGATCAGATTTAGGGACTAGTCTGTCTGGAAAGCATTCTTTCAGCATCATAAATTCAAAATGATATTGGCATTGGGATTATATATCTTACTTGACATCTCCCCGCAGGTTGAGCGTAAGCCAAATAGATTTTGATTAATTGCTTTATTAAAGGATACAGGCTTCAGTTTAACTGTTGTCATCTTTTTCTATTACAACTTTGTTTTTTTATCTGTCCTGCATTACTGGTTGCATCTTACTCAAACCAGTACCCAAAAGTTGGCCCTTAGGGCTTTTCTACATGAACATAGTCGGCAGTAGGCATGGGTGTGAATCTAGCCTGCCATGCAGTAACTCTCCCTGTGAACCCTGCTGCTGCACACTAACAGTTCTTTAGTGTCCTTTGATTTAGTTCAGTGGCTTACAAGCTCCTTTCATTTGCGAACCCGTAAAATTTTGTTTGAATGGAGGCACGGACCCCTTTGGAAATCTTAGATAGTCTGCGGACCACCAGGGGTCTGTGGACCCCAGTGATCTAGTCCTATTTTAAAGTGTGGTACTCTGAGTACTATGAACAAATCACAGAGATTCATGGAACTTAAAGTTTTTTGCAAGGTTTCACGATTTAAGGCTGATTTTATCCCGTGGATCGTTGATCACCTTCCAGATGAGAGAGATTTATGATTCCACTTTCTTGTATAGGTTGTAGAGTACAATACTCTGAAGTTGCAATATTCTTCATTTATTACACTCCCAACATTCCAGTTTCAGTATTTGACTTTGACACCCTGTGACAGGGTTGGGAGAAAACCCTGTCCAGTGCAGGGCGAGTGCGCCCTGTCACACCGAATCAATATACTCACCCTTTTTAGCAGGGTAATGAGGCCTAATGGCCCCTAATAGCTGGGCAGTGTGGCCCAATGGCCAAAGTCAATAGGTTTGCCCCTCTTAGCAGGGCATTAAGATCTAGTGGTCACAGTATAGTTTTGCCCCTCTTAGTGGGACAGTAAGGCCTAGCGGCTATAGTTAGTAAATCTGCCTCAGGGCGACAGGGTAGTAAGGCTTAGCAGCCAGAGACCATAGATTCGCCCTTCTCGGCAGGGCAGTAAGGCCTAGCGGCCAAAGTCAGTAAATTCACCCCGGTTAACAAGGCAGCGTCACCTAATAGTCAGTGTCAATAGATTTTATTCCTAGGGGAATTCTGCGCCATTGCATGTGCGCAGAATTTGTCCCCACAGATTTCTTTGCTTCCCCGCAGAAAAATGACTAACAGGGAAGCTGCAAGAGCAGTCACACACTACTTCCTAGCTGTGCAGGTACATTTTTTTCAGGCACCTGGAGCAGCAGGCAGAGAGGTAAATCACCGCAGGACAGGGGACACCCCAGCCATTAGCTCCTACCCTGCACCAGGATCAACCCGGCTGGGCTGGAGGCAGGAGAGAACGGGACTTCTTCTTCCCCTACAAGGAGTGGCTGAGGCTATGTCAGATCCACCCCCAGAAATCTCCCCCCAGCTGCAGGAAGCTCAACATCCTCCCTTGCTTCCTGTCCCCATTGCACCTCAGCTGCGGGGGGAGGTGTCGCTGTACAGGGAGCTGCTCCCCTATCCACCCAGTCCCTGTGCATCTGGACCTCCCGTACCTAAACACCCCTGCCAAGCCTTACCCTGTACACCCAGAACCTCCCTAGCCCTCCATACCTGAACCCCACCTCATCGAACCTCAACTCCTGCATCTGGAGCACCCTGGCCCCAGGTCCCCTGCCTTCAGACTCCCATCCCTATCCCAGATCACCCCCACTGAGCTCCCTGCTCTCAAACCCCCACCCTGACAAGCCCCACCCTGAGCCCGACTGACCAGTAGCTGTCTGGTATTGCAAGCTTCCACAGGGCTATCGCCACTCGCTTCTCAACTGTGAGGGCTGCTCTCATCCTGATATTCTGGCGCTTCAGGGCAGGGGAAAGCAAGTCACAAAGTTCCATGAAAGTGCCCTTACGCATGCAAAAGTTTTGCAGCCACTGGGAATTGTCCCATACCTGCAACACGATGCGGTCCCACCAGTCTGTGCTTGTTTCCCGTGCCCAGAATTGGCGTTCCACGGCATGAACCTGCCCCAGTAACACCATGATTTGCACATTGCTGGGGCCCGTACCTTGTGTGAGGGCTATGTCCATGTCAATTTCCTCATCACTCTCGTCACCGCGCTGCAATCACCTCATCAGCTGGTCCTGGTTTTGCTTTGGCATGTCCTGGCTCTGCATATACTCCAGGACAATGCGCGTGGTGTTCATAGTGCTCATAATTGCCGCGATGATCTGAGCAGGCTCCATGATCCCAGGGCTATGGCGTCTGGTCTGAAAAAAGGCGCGAAACTATTGTCTGATGGAGGAAGGGAGGGAGGGGCGAGTGACGACATGGCGTACAGGTACTGGGAATTAAAATCAACAAAGGTGGCTGTGCATCAGGGAGAAACACAAACAACTGTCACACAGAATGGCCCCCCCAAAGACTGAACTCAAAACCCTGGGTTTGGCAGGCCGTTGATTTCACGGAGGGAGGGGGAAGCAAATGAATACCTCTATTTTTTACATCTTAAGCTGTCCGCAGACGGAGCAGCATGACTGATAGCCCTCGGCATCTTCTGGGTACTTGGCAGAAGATACTGTACTCTGACTGCTAGCCATCATCGTCAAGATGGTTCAATAGGACTGCCGGCAGGACTGAGTCTCCAGGAGACACAGCATGTCTGCCCAGATGCCTCTGATTGAACTGGAATATGACGATGACGGATACCAGTGATACTGCACCATCTACTGCCAAAAGGCAATTAGCTGCTGCTGTGTAGCAATGCAGTACCACGTCTGCCGGCACCCAGATGACATGTGGTGATGGTGAGCTGAGCTGAGCGGGCTCCATGCTTGCCATGGTATGTCGTCTGCACAGGTAACCCAGGTAAAAAGGCGCGAATCGATTGTCTGCCGTTTCTCTGACGGAGGGGGAGGGGCCTCATGACATGTACCCAGAACCCACCGCGACACTGTTTTGCATGATCAGGCATTGGGATCTCAACCCCGAATTCCAATGGGCGGCGGAGACTGTGGGAACTGTGGGATAGCTACCCACAGTGCAACGCTCCGGAAGTTGACGCTAGCCTCGGTACTGTGGACCCGGTCCGCCAACTTCATGTACTTAGAGCATTTTATGTGGGGACACACACAATCGACTGTATAAAACCAATATCTATAAAACTGGCTTCTATAAATTCAACCTAATTTCGTAGTGTAGACATACTCTTAGGCACTACCTTTGTAGCTTCAGGGCCAATTAGGTGGTCTGTGTGCTCTGGATACAGTCAACATGGCCCAGTCCTTATTGAGGTGGGCAGGCTTCAGCTTGAGGTCACTGTGGAGAGGCCTGGTCAGGAGGACGCTGTCTGGAAAGTTTTGCTGTTGCAACTGCATTCCATGTATTCTTTCAAAATACAAAAACAGGAATTGTATGGGCCCCACCCTAAGGAATCCCTTTCCAGCCTTCTAGTGAGGGATAATGGCTATGTGGCCTATTCTTGGCACCTCCATACGTTATAGGCCTAAGCTGTTTCTTAAAAATATCCATGTTCTCATACATTCTTTCATCAGACTGGAAATAAGTTTAACTAGTCCATGACCATTGCCACATCCTTGCATCAAGCAAGAAAATTACGGTAGTATAATAGTAGGACCACAACTGGCTACAAATTTGATTTATACTCCATAACTTTTGATCTAAAAACAAAAGAGCTGATTTTACATCTTAGTGATGTAAATTCTATTTTAGTATAAAACAGCTGAAGCTTTTATGCCAACCCAAAATCTTCACTAGGACTCCTTTTTTCACATTTTCCATCCGTGTGTGTCTGTTTTTTTTTTTTTTTTAATTTCATCCTAAAAACTGAATTTTAGAACTAAAACGTATTTGCCAGCCCAAAATTTTACTTGTGAAAATCTATTTTCTGATGTAGTAGAATTATAAATACTGTATTGTCTTGCCCTGCTTTCCCCCCTTCCCCCCCAGATCTTCCTTTGTTCTGTGCTGGGTTTGATCATTTTTTTATTTCTCTGATATGCAAAATATGATATAAACCCATCTTCATATAGTTCCACTAGTTTAAACTAAAACTAGAATATAACAAATAGAGCCATTGTGGCTTTCCACTTTTTTTCTTCCTCTTGCTCCACTAAAAAGTTCCTCACAAGAATAGAGAGAGAGAAAGATGCACATTCAGGATCCAGAAATTAACTGTATCCAGCTGTTTTGTTACTCTCAGACTTCATAATCTGCTCTGGGAGTTGAAGCAGAACTGTAGGGCTGAAGGGTCACCACCCTGGCATCGTTGATGCAGTGCTAATAAAAAGCCACTTTCAGCTGGCATGAAATTGGTTATTACTGGATCGTGCATTGGGAGACAGAAAAATTCACTGTCCTGCTTAGTCTTGAAAGAATATGTATACAGAGTCCCAGCTTTGTGAGCAATTGGATATATTATCAATTATTAAAGCTATAGTATCACTTTTCCTGTTACGGGCCTTGTTTTGTATTAAATCATTTTTAGAACAGATGGCTAACAGAAGTTTAGTGTGTTGTTTTTTCTTTCTCCTTTGCCATAGCACATTCTCTGCAGGGATTAGTTTAATTTTGCTTCTGAAAGTGTTGAAAGCTCAGCCTCTGATATTACAAGGTTAAAATGAATGGCTCTTTTAAAAACGAAAACCAACTCTCTTCTAAATGCTTTGCACACTCTCAATGACTTTGACTAAGCTTACAATTTTAGACATATTCACCCAAATCTTTTGTCACAGGACCTCTGTCGGAGTCTGTGAGACCTGAATATGTGTAATTCGTAATTAGAGGAGCAAAACATATTATGGTAGGAGTGCCAAATATCCAGTTCTCAGGCCAACTCTGGCCTGCTTGGTGTGTTTATCTGGCTCCCATGACAGATTCAGATTCTGCAGAATTTAAAGTTTAGTGTCAAATAGGAATAAGTTTCTAGTCCTAGAGGCTACTAAGATAACTTTCCAAATGTAAATTAATACAGCACCGTCTTGGACACCCTGAAAGGATAACTCTATCTGAATGAACTGTCCACAGTCATCTCAATAAATTCTTGGCTATTAAGCCTAATGATGATACTGTATAGGCCACATTTTATCTTAAATGAACAATTTTGTGCCTAATTTATTTACACAATTATTGCAGTTGTGTACATAAATTGGGTAATTGGATAAACAAATAGACAACAGGCCGCAATAGTGGTGGTCTTAAAAGTGCCCTCCATCACTTCTTTTCCACTGAGTGGTGCTGAATGCAGCAGTGAATGTTGCTAAAAGTTGAGTTATTTCACCAGGCCTGTGTTCTGTCCTCAGTCTTTGTGCAAACAATCCACTGTTGTCAGTGAGAGAGCTGCAGAGAATTGAGCTCTAGCTCAGTAACCCCAGTTAGCAGCCCATTATCAAAAATGTAATTCCGTCATTCCTATAGAATCCGTTTCATGCCCCTGTAAATGAACTCTGCACCCTTCCTAAAAACACGGACAGTGTAAACACTATTCTCTCCCCCCCCACCGCTAACTGCTTCACCTGTACACAGCATGACACATCTGCTGCTGCCGGATGTACCTAGATCAGGGGTGGGCAAACTTTTTGGCCTGAGGGCCACATCTTGGTATGCAAGTGTGGTGGGTCATAAATGCTCACAAAATTGGGGGTTGGGGTGTGGGAAGGGGTGAGGGCTCTGGCTGGGGGTGCGAGCTCTGGGGTAGGGCTGGGGATGAGGGGTTTGGGGTGCAGGAGGTTGCTCTGGGCTGGGACGGAGGAGTTTGGAGGGTGGGAGGGGGATAAGGGCTGGGGCAGGGTGTTGGGTCGTGGTAGGGGGTCAGGGGTGCAGGCTCAGGCAGCGCTTATCTCAAGCAGCTACCAGAAGCTGCCCCTCCAGCTCCCGTTGACCGCGGCTCCTGGCCAATGGGAGCTGCGGAAGTAGCACTTGGGATGGGAGCAGTGTGTGGAGCCCCTTGGCTGCCCCTACATGTAGGAGCCCAAGGGGGGATATGCCACTGCTTTTGGTAGCTGCGCGAAGCGGGCAAGCCCCAGACCCCGCTCCCCGGCAGGAGCTTGAGGGCTGGATTAAAACATCTGGAGGGTCGGATGTAGCCCCCGGGCCGTAGTTTGCCCACCCCTGACATAGGTAGTCACTGACAGTCTGTCATTTCAATGAAAAAGTGATTTGTGAAGCTCTCACAAGGGGCGGAAAGCAATCTGAAAGGATTTGAAGTGGCACACAGAAGTAACTTAAGCTATAGTTAACCATGCAGTGATAATACAAATAGTAAAAATATTGAAAGCAGGAAACTGTATTTGCTGGCAGGAAAGCTTGTTTAATGTTTCCAGCCAGGGAGCAGAATTTAGAGCGGGGGAAATATCCATGGAGTCTACAAATGGATTCCTGAAAAGGGACTGAAGTCTATCAAAAGAACCTGAGCACAGATATGGGATTAGAGTCTTAGCACAGAGATGGGGTAATGTTTTGGTGCTGGCTGTAAAATTTCCTTACTGTTCCTACTGTTTTGTTGTTCCCAGCAGCACTGCCAGATTTGCATGTGTCCATTGTGGTCAGCAAGATGACTGCTATCATTACTGGGTGAGGTTCAGGAATGACCACTGTAATTAGAAACCTCCCTTTCAAATATTGCAGTTTACATATGTATGGTTAAGGAGGTTGCCATCTTTTTGATAAAACTCCGTGTAGGACACATAGTTGAAGCAAAATTTAACAGGCTTGATAATCTTAGGGTATGCATACACTGCTGTCTGAGGTGTGATTATGGCTCAGATGGACGTAGCCACGCTAGCACAGCTAAAAATAGCACTGTAGATGTCATAGCCTGGGCTTCAGCTCAGGCTGTACAAGCAAGTTAGGGACCCTGGATACATGCTCGTGTAGGTTTGGGGAGGGGCTCTGCTCCTGGCCCCCTTCTCGGGTCCTGGCTGCTGGCCCGCCAGCCGCTCTGCTCTTGGCCCGGTGCTGGGAGTCCCAGCTGCTGCCCGGCGCTGTGTGGTGGTGGGGTATGGGGGCAGATCCTGGCTGCTGCCTAGCCTCCGCACGGCGGGATTTGGGGTCCAGCTGCCCGTCCCACACCCAGGGCTCCACTCCTAGCCCCGCTCTGGGCGGGGGCGCTGGGCATAGGGGACTGTGGGTGGTTTTAGAGTGGTAGGTGCTGTGGCCCACAACGATAAACAGGTTGAGAACCACTGCGTTAGAGTAACAGCTCTACTTGCCTGATAAAGCAGTATTTTATTTGGGTAGCATTTTTACAAAATCTCAACCTGCTCCCCCAATTTTAGTCCATATTTACCATACTACTACTGAAAAATTGTCAAGCCTGTGCATGTGCTTGAACTATTATTTGGCTCACTGTAACAGCTTTGCACTTTCAAACTACTCAGGTGGGTAGGTGTCAAAAGTAGAGATCAGGATCTAAGACCACTGATGAAACTCATGTAGCTTTTGGAGCAGTTGGACATCTTCAGAGAACCGCTGCAGTCATCGGGTGAATTTCTGGATTGCAGCACAGAAAAAAATTGGGCAAGTGGAGGGGTTCATCTTTCTTTTAGGGTTTTAAGTTCCATGGTATGGGGAAAAACTCTGCATTGAGCTCTCCCTGGCCATTTACAGATGATTAATTGGCGGAAATGTACTGTAAAAGAGACTTGGGGTAATTTAGCTGCTAATAAAGGTGACTGTTTCCTGCTGTTATGAGAATACTTATGCTGTTATGTCTTTTTATTTCTAGAAGGCTGTGGTCTGCTTTTAATGCACACTAGAACTGAATATTTTAAATTTTAAATTTAAAAAAATATATATCTTGGATCGATACACTTACCCTCACATCCTCTGGACATACTCAGTACTGAATAATGCATTGCAGCCTTTTTAAGTGCCTCATTTGAAAATGTAATAAGCAAATTTACTTTAGTGACATGCTAAATGATTGTGTGATTTGAGACTTCCTAATAGAGCAGAATGAAAAATATAGCTCAAAACAAATTAATACTCAATATTATTCACAGTGCTGCAAAAAGCTTACATGATAAGATGCTTAGGTTTTTGCAAATCCTAAGCGGTATGGTTATGTTTGTTTACTTTTTTTAAATGACTGTAACCTAGGATTGTATACCTGTTCTAAAGCAAACGAGAACTGCCTGGTGGTGGGGTTTTGGGGAGGGGAAAAGGAAGTGGTGATGGAGAATAAGGTGGTAGACATAAATTGTTGAAACCACAGATAGGTTTTTAAAAATGATAAATGCAAACCAGAATCTTTGACTTCCATAAAACTATATATACCCTCCCCTACTGTATTTTCTTATAGGCAGAGAGTTTCGGGGGAGGGGCTGTCTCATTATTTTGTGTGTGCAGTGCCCAGCCCAGTGGTCCCTGATTGGGGCCTGTATACAAAGCAGTGATTAATAAAGCAATATTGAACTAAGGTGACTAGAAGCATCAGCTAGAGTCTCCACTTCTGGTATTCTCTCCACTGGCATCAGCATACAATACAAAAACAGCCAGCTCCTTTTTAATAACCCCGGCTCTATAGGGGGCAGACATTGGGTGGACAACAATCGTCATTCCTTCTAGTTTCTCTTTATTTGGCACACTAAAAGTAGAACTGGTAGGTGGTTTTGGTGCCAGGTACTCATTGGGCCCCATTCTCAACTGTCCCTGCATCTTGTGCAGTCATTTATGCCTGGGCAAGGGTGTACAATACTATCAAATCAGAATATTAGCATTTAGGACGCTCTTTGCACAGGTGTAAATAACTACACAAGGTTCAAAGCAGTGGAGGATCAGGTTCAATTGCCTTTGGGGGTAGCTGTGTCCTTCATATTCCTTTAAACTCTTTTTAGGCTGAAGGCAAATACTATAGCAATATGTGGATGCATAGGGGGACTCAGAAGTTCATTAACATCTCTTTCCTTGTGGTTCCTTCTACTTTTGCAACAGGCCAAAAAGGAGCTCTTTCCAAATTTCTCATGCCTCTCTCAACAAGATTGAAATCTTTTCATGAATGTTAAAAACCCAGGCTAAAAAACCTTAATCCAAACTAATTAAGAGAGAGGATTCCAAATGTAAGAGATTACTAAATGTAAGAGATCTCTAAAATGGGAGGTCTCTAAAATATTTTGTCATCTTTTTTCTGCTGCTTTTGTATGATCACCAAAACAATACCGTAAAACTCTTTGGTGGAATAAATTAGTTCACGTTAAACAGAATCTGGAAACTTCCCTGTGCTTCCAAAATTGATCGTTACTGCCTTAGTGCTTAGTCAGGGACATCCCTCCCAATATGATTTTATTTCTGGCAAGTACCTGAAAGGGGATTCCAAAGAGGATGGATCTAGACTGTTCTCAGTGGTACCAGATGACAGAACAAGGAGTAATGGACTCAAGTTGCAGTGGGGGAGGTTTAGGTTGAATATTAGGAAAAACTTTTTCACTAGGAGAGTAATGAAGCACTGGAATGGGTTACCTAGGGAGGTGGTGGAATCTCCTTCCTTAGAGGTTTTTAAGGTCAGGCTTGACAAAGCCCTGGCTGGGATGATTTAGTTGGGATTAGGTCCTGCTTTGAGCAAGGGGTTGGACTAGATGACCTCCTGAGGTCCCTTCCAACCCTGATATTCTATGAAATGGAGCAGGCGCTCTCAAGGTCTCTAGCAGATACTTATTTGCTGATCTTACAGAATGCTGAGCTTTTCCTTTAAAATTATTAGAAGTTTTTAAATTTATTTTATAGTCAAATTGCCACTTGTAGCCAATGTCCTAGATACCCTCTTTGCCTTATTGTGGTCCAATTCAGTTGCCCATCTTACAAATTGAAAGATTGAGGGCGAGTGGAAGGAGAAAGGACATCTGAGATGCATACACTGAGGCCCCAAAACTCAGAAGTGATGTTATTCAATGGAAATATGCTATTAGGAGATTTCCACAAGGAAAGCTGTCAAGGTTGCATCCAGATTTAACCTGGTTCCTCAGTTCAGCTCTTCCATCAAGGAGGGGGAAAATCCCTATATATAGGAACTAAGATGAGCTCCTAAAACGTGTCTGGCTAGACCTAACATGCAGGCCTCTGACCATATCTTCATTTGGAGCCGAGAATTAATTTTCCAACTTCACAGGATAGAATCAAACAACTTGTATAAAAGGTAATGTAAATCTGCCATTTCAAGAGTCCCTAAGCCTAATGGAGAAATTAAACATTTTTCTTTCTCTTTCCTTTGTACCAGTTCAACTTCAGATGGGTGGGTTCTAGGTAGAAATGTCATGAAAAAGGAAGTAATTTTGTGGAATTGTAATATACTTTACTTATTTACATTCTATTATCTATACCAAGTGATACAGAATAAAACAAATATAATTTCTGAATAGAGAAATGATAATCCAGATACTGTCATTTCCTTTAAAAGGAGCATATTGGGGGCCTTTAAGATTTGTTTTGTAAACAATGAATTTCTAATCAATACATGGACAGTGCAGCCAAGAGTATCTGAGCACCATCATTGCCAGGAGGCGTTGGAGATTGATCAGTCTTGTGGTTCCATCACCAGAGTAGCAATAAGATGGACACCTGAAGGCAAGTGAAAATGAGGCTGCCCGAAAACAACATGGTGAAGAGCTGTGGAAGCTGAGCTGAAAAACCTGGGACACAGCTGGGGAACCACTGAAAGACTTGACAGAAACAGACAGGAGTGGAGGAGCTTTGTCACTGCCCTAAACGCCAGCGGTGTAATAGGAACATCATGATGATGATGATATGCAAAGTGGTTTTTATGTAATTTACTCTTTAGGAAGATCATCAGGAAAATCTAGCCTGGCATTGGATTATTTCAAGGTTTAGATTTACTGAGCACAAGTGGTAGGTGGGTGGTGTTTTTTTGTTTTGTTTTGTTTTAAAGTTTCTTGGGTAGAAAGTGTTGTAAGACTAATCTGATCTTTATTTTAGAAAAAATTACCCATTTAGTTTATTTGGATTTGTACAAACACACAAAAAGTGAGTACTCAAACACACAAATTAGAAGAATAAAACAGATAATTCGTAACTAATACCACAACACCCACTAAAATTCAACTTCCTACATCACACCCACAATCCCCCCCCCATCCCCATAGAGATATAACCTCCATCAAACCATTCTCTCTGCTCAAGCAAATTGCACCTTGCATAGGGCATTGAAGGACAATGGGCTATTTCAGACAGGGTAGGGAGATGGTTCCAAATCTGAGGATCCCTCATGGAGAGCATTACCTCCAGCCCCCCTCCCCCTTTTAAACTGAGGGGGATCCAGCCCAAGGCCCTCTGCTGTTTGCAGTTGTGATAAGGCACAAAGTGAGAAGCTGTCTTTCATGTAGGAAGGTCTTAAGCCATTTATGGTTGTCCAGTATAGATAAAAACCAACACTTTAAATTCATCCTGGAAAGGAATAGGCAGGCAGTGCAAGTCACAGAACATAGCTATCACATGCTCTTGCTGAGAAGTATCATTTAGCAGATGAATTAATGCATACTGCAAAAGGTTAAGTTTCTGGATTGATTTAAGGTGTAGTTGTGGCAGTGTGTATCCCAACGTTCACCCCTTTTACAGGATTATGATACATTTTGTACAAGTATCCCTTGTGAGGTATCATTTGGAAATCCATAATTCGCTGATAATTATTGTCTTGGTAAAATGTGTTCCAAATCTGGAAGCAGCCACAAACCAGTTCCCCTGAGACAATATGCTAGCTAATGCCTCAGCCAAGTGTCAGCAAAGTCAAATGGACTATCACCTGGTTAAGTGGCCATTCTTTATCAGGAAAGCGGAGAGGAGCAGAAATCTACATGAAGAACAAAAGAAACAGCTGGGGGTTCCTGTCAACACAAACTTTGTCTCCTGAGCCTCAGCTTTAGATGATTCTCAAAGAAGAGAAATGCTATAAGAAAGGAGAACAAATGCCCCAAGATTATCTCTCCCCTTTCTCTTTGTCCATGGCATCAACAACACTTGAAGAGTAAAGGAAACAGCATTGGCCTGGGAGAAAGATCCTGACCAAAAGAGTTCAGCCAGTAAGATTGCTAAGACGTGGTGAGAGAGACTTTTGTTTTGAATCTGCGTAGCTTGTTAAGTTAGGAATTAGCTGCAATTTACTTTCATTTTCTTGTACCCAATTCTCACTTTTATGCTTCATTACTTGTAATCACTTAAAATCTGTCTTTCTGTAGTTAATACATTTATTTTAGTGTTTTATCTAAACCAGTGTGTTTGTATAGAAGTGTTTGGGAAGCTCCCGTTGGGACAACAGGATTTGTGCATATAATTTTTGATTAATAAAATGACAGACTCTCTATGAGCTTGTATTGTCCAGGAGAGTGCTGGAAGTACAAGACACACATTTCTGGGGGAAAGTCTGGGACTAGAAATTTGCTGGTGTTGCTCTGCAGTGTAATTCAAGAGTGGCTGGCCATACCACTCATACAGTAAAACTGGGAGTAATTTAAAGGCTGGAGGCTGTCTGTGAGCAGACCAACAGTGGTTGCTGTCACAGCTAAGCAGTGTAAAAGGCACCCCAGGTTTGAGAACTGAGGGGACACAGCTGTTCATCAGTCCAGATTGTACCCTGGGTAATGTGATAGTAGTACTATACAAGGTTCATTGCCGTTCTCTAGCTTTGACATTACAGAGACCTAGATCATGGTAGCAAGGTCTGAATCCAAATGAAACCGTTGTATTCTCATAGCCAGAACTGTTCCCTGACATTGCTAGTATTGTAATCACAAATGGAGAGTAAACACCTTTGATACATCCTGGCCATGTCTTTTGGTGGCTTTCCCCGGCCTACTGGCTTATGCAGACTGAGATGCCGCCAGCTAGTTTTTAGACATGCCCCAAGCTCACTAGATACTGGAGAAGGAGTTTAACAGCTCCAGCTGGGTGAGGTGTTGTCAGCACCCTGAACAGGTTGCAGCCTATACCCCCGTACCAGCATTTCAGTTCGCCCCATAGATCCATTGAATATTAAGAAAGACAATTTGGAACCCTGTGGAATGTCAAATGATAGCAGCCTTAGAGAAGAGGAACGGCACATCCTGAGAACATCAGCCCAGGGAAGAACAGAACCAGCCAGTAGCAGCAGTCCTCAGCAGAGTCAACAATACCTCATGGTCTATGGTTCTGAAGAACTACTGAAACATCTGTCATCTGCATCCTTAACATATCTTCATGGCCAGGAGGCTATTGTCTAGCAGCCTTACCAGTGCAGTTTCTGTTCCATATCCAAGTTGGTACCCAGATGGACAAAGATCAAGAATATCTGAGGTGGTTAGTCACTCAGTTGTCCTGACACAACCTTCTCTAAAATCTTTACCAGAAATGGAAGATGTGATGGTGGGGGATAGCCGGTTGTCAGCATCAAATATTGGTTTCTTGAGCAAAGTACCCACAGTAGCTTCTTTAAGAGAAGCCAGCACCCTGCCGTCCTTAATGTAGGTGTTAACAGTTTCTTTCAGCAATAGATCCAATATTCCCTCACTAGTCTCCATCACCCAGAAGGGATGCAGATCCTAAGAATAGATTGTGGGATGGAGTGTGTCCAGTACCTCTAGCACATCAGTGAGCATTGCTCATCCAGAGGAGACCTAGCATTTTGTCCCTTCAAGATTCCTTTCTGTAAGGATAGAGGCAGACAGACTGTTGCTTCTTCAAGAATGGCCCCATGCCCTCAAATTGAAGTATACCTTGATAACATTTCTACATTTTCCAGACTGAGAGCTAAAGTTTAATCTGTTGGGAACAGAGAATAAAGAAATCCAGCCCCCTCCCTTCTTTTTCCTTCCGCTTAGACCAGTGCAGCCTGGCAAAGGGGCTAGTACTCTATGGGTTTGTAGAGAAAGGATAATTTCCAGTATCACTTAATTCTTCTACGCAGCAGATAAATAATTAAAATGCTGCTGCAGGAAACCCTAAACGCAAGGTCCCACAGGGCATGGCATATGCAGTGCAGTGTAAAGAATAGGCAGCAGCTAGATATGAGTGTGAAAAGGATGATTCCCGAATTCTTCAGTGTGGTTGTTGTCAAAAGCATTTACCTTGCTCACCCTCTTTGCTCCTTATTGTCCTGAAGAAGAGGCCATTTTGTCTCACCCTTCTAATAACCATCTATCACAACAGAACATCTTTCCCAAGGATAACAAGGCAAAAGTGAGGCACTTCAGTCTCTTTAATACTTACTGTCCTGACGCCTTTTTCAATGAGGCTACATTAGCATTCCTTTAGGAAATTTGTGTAGACTGATCCATTTCCCAACCGGCCTCTTCTCTTTCTCCTCATACATATTAACTTTTGGTGAGACTGAATGTTCTGCTCCTCTCCACTCTTATTTTTTAGCCTTGGAAGTATCTGTTGATATAATAAACTATTGGAAATTCCCTCTTTGTAATATTCGTAAAGCCCTACTCTTTTAAACTTGAGGCAGTCAAGAATTCTGCAGCCAGAATGTTCTGTAAAGAAGAACCATGCAATGCTTTCTAGTTCTACTTCCACATCCCCCACACAAATCCTTTGTTGGTTTCTTCTCAATCTCTGAATCAAGTTAAAAAACAGCCTTTCTGATTTTTCCCCAAGTATGGACTCATTCCGTACTCATTGAGTCCCAGTTTATTCACACCACTGATGTTGGCCTCTCCCTTTTATTTCCATCACTAGCAGACTGATTGCCTTTGCAAAGATACTGTGGACCATTCAGAGCTGTCACTCGGAATCTTGGGCTGAAGTCTTGTCCAGTCCTGTTCCCACCAGGCAAGATAATGAAGGCAGGAGTTGGGGATGCTCCTGCTTTTTAACTTACAATGTATTGGTAAACTGTGAGAAGTGCATTCACTCTTAGCTATTAAAAAGACCAAGAGATGTATTAGGATGGATAACATGTTAGTACCTTGCATAGCAGTAGCTCTATGGAAGAAGGTGAACTTTTGGACTCGGAGGACCAGGTTCACCGCTGAAATAATTGGGTGCATCCTATTGAAGTCAACTGAATTGAACTTTCTTAGCCCAGCAATGGATTCTGCTCAGCTCAGACTCATCCAAAATAAGCTGTTTCTAGGAGAATACTCTGGCCTTGTTTTCACTACTGCGCTAAATCAATGCCACTGCCATGAATGGGAGAGCGTCTCCCATCGACATAGCACAGTATAGACACTGCTTTCAGTCTACTTAAGTTACGTAACTTACATAACTTAACTAGCGTAAGTTAGGTTGATTTACAAGGTTAGTGGAGAAGGCCTCTGACAGAAGTGATCAAGTCTGTTGTAATGCATTAGGTATACAGGAGGAATAAGAAGAGAAGGCTTCAGGCAAATTTCTTTGCTCTGAGAGAACAAATATTCTTTTTATCTGTCACCTTTGAGGATGCAATCAAAGGAGAATGAGAATTCTGATAAAAAGACTAGAATTAATTGCTAAATGTTGTGACTCTTTGCTGCAATATTTGCACAGTTTGATTGTCCAATCCATCCTTAAAGTGAATGCACTTCTAGTGTCTCTAGCAAAGGTGATGGTTATGCCATCCTTTGGAACAAAACAATCATCCCATTGAAGAAACGTTAGGAAAACCTTTTGAAGCAGTATCTGTATCTCTGTCTTTTTGTTATATGTTTACTACAGAGGGATTCCATTGATGTAAAAAAATATTTTGCTCTTTGGTATTAAGACTAGCTTTTTGAGTATCTACTGTAGTATTTTGAGGTATTTCTCTTTCCAGTTAAGGTCCACACCAGGCAAAAACAGATTTAAAAGGGAAAAAAAATTTAGCCAAACTTATTTGCTACTCAGATATTTGGGTTTCATTTCACTTTAGGGCTAAGTTTTGGGTGGACTGTATTTTGTCTGAACCAGTTTGCACAGTACTGTTGGCTAGAGGTGCTGCCAAGCAGCCTTCTTTCCTGTGGGAGGAACTCAGCTTTGTAGTGTTGTTGAAATCAGTTACAGTATATTTGTGAGTAAAGTTAAGCATTGTGACAGGTTCCTCTCCCGGGGTGCCACCTGCAGCTGGGGTGCTACTGAGCCCTCCTGACCCACCAGCCTGGGCTCCCTCTCACACGGTGCTGCTGTGATAAGTTACCAAGCTCTCCAAGCTTGCTCTTTCACCAGCGCACACACAGGTAGGGACACATCCAGATGCAGTACATACAGGTCGCTGTGATCAGCTCTGCCTGGGGAGGCTACAGCTAAGGAACTGCCCAGCTGCTCAAGAGCACACCCCTCTCTGGAGTGTAAACCCCAAATTATACCATTTTGCACTGCACAGAGATCTGTACAGCATAAGCTCATGAAATTCGCCCCCTCCCTCAATGTGGAGAGAGACTATACAACAGCTTTTTGCCCCAAGTTATAACTCCCACAAACTGGTTTGTGATAAAGCAAATATATTAACTACAAAAGATAGATTTTAAGTGATTATAAGGGATGGCAAACAGATCAAAGCAGGTTACCTAGCAACTAAACAAAAATGCAATCTAAGCTTAATATACTAAAGAGATTGGATATAAGTAGCAAATTCTCACCCTAAATGATGATTTAAGCTGACTGCAGAGATTCTTAAGAGGCCAGCTGCCCTTGCTTGCAGCTTAAAAACCTCGGGTATTCCTTTCACAGGCTAGAAATTCCTCTAGCCTGGGTCCAGCACTTCCCCCCAGTTTAGTCCTTGTTCCTCAGCTGTTTCCAAGGTGTTCCCACAGTCCAGCTCAACACCTTCTGTCGCTAGATGTTGTGGGAAGGTGGAGTAGATCGGGGCGCATCTTGGGACTGGGCTCAATGTCCCATGATGCATTGCTTTTTGTCCCAGCACTCCTTGGGCTTCCAGCTTCCTTTCACAGCATTTTTCAATGGCCCTTCTTTGCTGTGCACCCCGGCATCATTGTGAGAAGGGGTGGATCCCGGACTGCTCTCCTATGCTCTGTTAACTGTCATGAAGACATCATGGACAGCAGTGCAGTGAATTTTGAAGTTCCCAACTGAAGATGACTCCCAGTTGCCTGACATGCTGAGTGATATGAATAGGAGCAACTTTAGATTGCTTTTGGCATTCACAGAACAGCTGTATAGGGAAGACCGTCACTTTTGGGCTCAGAAAATAAGCACTGAGTGGTGGGATCGTATCATCATGCAGGTGTGGGATGATGAGCAGTGGCTACAGAACTTTCGGATGTGGAAAGCCACCTTCCTGGAACTGTGTGCAGAGCTCGCCCCTGCTCTGCGGTGCAAGGGCACCAGAGTGAGAGCTGCCCTATCGGTAGAGAAGCATGTGGCAATCACTGTGTGGAAGCTGACAACTCCAGACTGCTACCGCGAATCAATTTGGAGTGGGAAAGTCGACCGTTGGGGGGCTGTTATTGCAAGTGTGCAGGGCAATAAATCGCATCCTGCTACGAAGGACCGTGAGTCTGGGAAATGTGTGTGAAATAGTGAACAGGTTTGCAGAAATGGGTTTCCCTAACTGTGGAGGGGTGATAGATTGCATACATATTCTAATTTTGGCACCAGACTACCTTGCGACGAAGTATATCAATAGGAAGGGGCACTTCTCTGTAGTGTTGCAGGCGCTTGTGGATCACCGTGGACATATCCCTGACATCAACACGAAGTTGTCCAGGAAGGTGCATGATGCATGCATCTTCAGGAACACTGGCCTATACAGAAAGCTACAAGAAAATTACAATGGGGGATGTTGAAATGCCCATAGTGATCCTGGGAGACCCGACGTATCCCTTACAGACGTGGCTAATGAAACCTTACACTGGACACCTGGACAGCAGTAAGGAGCGATTCAACAACAGGCTGAGTAGATGCTGGATGACAGTGGAATGTACCTTTGGCAGATTAAAGGTGTGCTGGCGATGCCTTTATGACAGGTTAGACCTCAATGAGGATAATATTCCTATGGTCATAGCTGCGTGCTGTATGTTGCATAATCTCTGTGAAACTAAGGGTGAAAGGTTTGCTCAGGGGTGGAGTGCTGAAGCAGACCGCTTGGCTGCTGATTTTGCGCAACCAGATACCAGGGCTATCAGAAGGGCCCAGAGGGAGGCAATGCGAATCAGGGAGGCTTTGAGGCAACACTTTGAAAATGAGAACCAGTAATGTATATCTCTGTGATTGGTTTTGCAATGTTACATTACATGTAGTTTTCCTAGGAAACAATGGTGACGTTTGGGGCCTTACATTCCAGTAAGCAAATGATTTAAAATGCCTGTGCATGTATTGGTAGTGCCTGCTATCTCAGTTTGTAGTAAACAAATAAATATGGGTTACCATTTAAAAACTTTGCTTTTATTGCACAAGAAACAGTACACACAAACAAACACACAAAGATGCTTGGTGGGAAAGGAGGTACCAGGGAAGGGCAGACTTTCACAGCTGTGTGTAGGTCCAGCTATCATTGTGAAAGTTGTCCGAGGGGGTGGAGTGAAGGAGAAACTGAGAAGTCCCAGAAAGGACTGTGTGGGTGGAGTTTTGTGGGGCACAGAAAAGATTTCTGAATGTGCTGCAGGGGTGGGCGAGCACGGATCTGCTCAGTCTTCAGCAGTACTAAGGACTGTAACATCTGCATTTGCCCCTCCATTATTTTAATCATCCAATCATGCGTCGTTAACAAACTCTTGATTCTCTTTTCTGTCCTGCCGTTCAGCTTCCCAGCACTCCTTGTGTTCCCTTTTCTCTGCATTGGAGCAGTGCAATACCTCCTGGAACATGTCTTCTTTGCTCCGTCTTGGGCGCTTTCTTATCTGGCGGAGATGCTCGGCTGGGGTGTGTGGGGTGTTCCTGAAGGCCACATCTGCCAAAGCACAAGGGACAATGCACAGAAGCAGGATTGTTAAATTCACACACAACATTGAAACATTTCAGTTAAATGCACCTTTGGCAACATAATAATCACTATCTCACTGACCCTTGGCAGGCACACATCTCTGCGAACACCCAAAGCATGGTGAGTATTGGCTGGCTCGGGGTGGGGAAGGGCAGGGGCAGGGAGACGCTCCACATGGGAAAAGACCACACACTCTGCAAGGGTCATGGTGCAGCCGACTAGGAAAAAAATAAAAAGTTCTCTCCCACTTTTCCACAGGCGGGGGTCATTCTAGCAGACATCTCACTGCTAAGGGTAAGCAGGGAAACGAGGGTACATCTACTCCATGCTTGTGGCTTCCGTCCTGCTCCCTGTGCTGCTCGCCTGTGTGCCACTTTGGTTATTGCATAAGTGATTGCCCAATGGCGCGGGGAAAATTTCCTACAATGGGGGAAGGAACAAAGTTGTTCTGCCACGGAATCTTTGGCAGAGGATTACCGAGTACCTCCAAGAAACTTTTCTGGAGATCTCTCTGGAGGATTCCCGTGAGAACTCGGTGTGCAGCAACATCCTGTTTCGCCGTAACAACTAGCTAGACAGGAAAATGTCCACCTCACAGAAACACAGCCAGCCTTCCACATTTCTATACCCTGAACCCACCTCCGCACTATACAAACCACAGCCACTTACCAGGAGTCTCCTTTCCTGCTTCTTGCTCACCGGAGAGCAACTGCTGAGACTGGCTAGACATCTCTGGAGTGGAGAACAGTTCCTGGCTGCCTGCCCTACCGGCTGATCCTGCTGGGAGCTCCACATCATCATCTAACTCCACCTCTGTCCTCTTTCCACCGCCTCCAGGCCCTCCGAAGTATCCATGGGGCTTTTGGCGATGGAGGTGGGGTCACCACCAAGGATAGCATCCAGCTCTTTATAGAACCAGCAGGTCTTAGGTGTAGCATCAGAGTGACAGTTTGCCTCCTTCACCTTATAGTACACCTGCCTCAGCTCCTTTATCTTCGCTCTGCACTGCAGCATGTCCCAATCATAGTCCTTTTCGTGCAAACCTCGAGAAATGTGCCTGTAGGTATCCCAATTCCTATGGCTCAAGCACGCAGCCTTCTCTTTCCATATACTGATCAGATCCAACAGCTCTTCAGTAGTCCAAGCAGGAGAGCGTTTGCTGTGATAACCCGCCTTGATCGCCTGGGAAGATGTGATGAGATCTCTCCACGCTGAGCCAGCAGGAAATGGAATTTCAAAAATTCAAGGGGTTTCTAAGTGGTGGATGGTTGTTTATCTGGCTGCAGGGCAGTGGAGTTCAAACTGCTGACTAGAGCAGTCAGGTTGAGCATTGTGGGACACCAATTAAAGCAATAAAATCAAGCCTGGTGTCTACGCTGACACTTTGTCAAGAAAAATTTAGAGGAAAAAGATGTATTTCTTTAGTCAGGGTGGTTGTATTTTGTTACCAAAACTGGGCATTTTTCCCAGTGACAAAAGTCACATCGCAGTGTGTACACATTCACTCTTTTGTCAACAAAACTTGGTAGTGTAGACAAGGCCTAATAGTACTTAGCAGAATCAAAAGATACTCCTTAAAGTTCTGTCTTCTAAAACTTTAATCATGCCTTGCCTAACAACTGTCTTTTAAATTGAGCTCACAAAGAGGATGATTGAGGCCCTGAATGTTTGGGTCACTTGTATAACTTGTATACTCTGAGTACTAAAATTTTTTTTTGCTGCTCAGAAGCAAAAAAAAAAAAAAAACATGTTGGCCAAACAGTTTAAAGCTCAGTGAAGGTTATTTATTTTCTTCTTTGTCAGCATAGTTAAGGATCTGTGTCACTGAGAAGTGTCTCTATGGATAATGGGGTTACTGAGGTACAGAATAAGCTTAATTTTAATTAGGCAGCTATGTTTGTTTTTTGGGCTGCATGTTACCTCACCACTAGAGTTTTTTTACAGCTGCAACACAGTTTTTACAAAGTGCATCTTTATTTTAAAAAAGGATGTGTTAAATCTGAACAAAGGGATCTAAAACACTTGTATCTGGTCTAGGTAATCTCTGTCAAAGAGGAGGTTAATATAAATTTAGTTGCTGTTTTCAGTGCTTCTAATATCTGCATTTTAGAGGAGGCCAGAACCAGAAAGCATGTCAATTGTATTTTGGTTGGATATCAACTGACACAAGGTCTTTAGAGAATAGAACTCAAATCACAATGCAGGCTCTCTTTAATTTGTTAAGAAAAAAAAGCATTTTATATTTTTCTTTAAAAGTGTGACCTAGTTATCACGATGAGCAAATGTAACTAGAGTTTTTCTTACAAAAGTTAATTCTAAGTCCGATTCAAGTTGTGTGCACTTTTTCTCTCACATATGGCTTCCCACACAATGATGTCATGTACAGCTAAATGCCAAAAAAGTGTGAATGCTCCCAGCAAAAGCTAGACTTTGAACTGTGACTTACAGTTCTATGTGTGTGCGCGTAAGCTGAAGCAGAGCTTTGGGCTTGTACAGTGTAACTGCCTTTATTTTTCTTAGCACTCTGGGTTTTCTTTTTATGTATCTGCAGTATTCTCAGGAGAATGTGATTAGTTCCTTAATTCAGTCTTCTCTCCTGACTTCTCCCGCAAATGCTCCACAATACCCTAGTTTTGAATAATCACTGTTATCTTGTTTTCACATCTGGATCATGGCAAGTTTGTTAAGAGGAGTTACAGAATGTGAATGCTCGGGGCGTCCATTGGTGTGAATGTTTTTTGGACAGCCTTAAAAGAGGATTTCTCTTATAATCAGATCCATGGGTCCTCTGTCTTCATGGTTCAAACCACCCCACCCCCTTCCAAAAAAAAAGAACAACCCTGTGTACTGTGCATCTATTTTGTTCACACAAGGCTTCTTAATATGCAGAATGTCCAAAGGCAATAATGTTGCACAGTACGGTTCTACATATGTTTACTGTTGTTTTTTAAATCCCTTCCCTGCCCTCTTTCCCTACTTCCTGACTCATAAGTCTGTCATTATTTTTGCTGTATTAAAAATTTAACTGAGATCACAAGTTTCTCAAAGCAAGGATTATTTTTGTTTTGTTTTTTGGGGCTTTTTAATTTGTTTATAAAGCAGCATGCACAACAATGGTGCTAAATAAATAAAAGCTGCATTTTTCTTTATCTGCCAAGGACTCAGCAGAGGGTCTTAATTCCACTCCAGCAAAGGATGTCATTACAAGAAATTCCTGAATCAGAGTAATGACTGCAGCTATTTCTATCAGCTACTGCAGAGGAAATACAGAATCCTGAACTAAGTCAAAAGCTTTTCTCCCTTAAAATGAGTGGGGCCCTTTTTGTCAGTCGCTATGGGAAACTATTTTCAAGCTGGAGGAGGAGAAAAATGGCGAATTTAATCATTTTGTAGTGATAAGTCGTAAAAGTAGAGCTTGTTATGGGCCTGATCGTGTCTTACAGGATTTTGGCCCATGTTGAGGGCAGTGTGCAGGTGCAGTACCCCCTAAGGATCACCATGAAACGCGGGTGGCCAACCTGAGCCTGAGAAGGAGCCAGAATTTACCAATGAACATTGCCAAAGAGCCACAGTAATACGTCAAAAACAACGAGGCGTACTTGTGGCACCTTATAGACTAACAGATTTATTTGTTAGTCTATAAGATGCCACAAGTACGCCTCGTTGTTTTTGCTGATACAGACTAACATGGTTACCACTCTGAAACCTGTCACCATGTAAGGCAGCCCCCCCATTAGCTCCCCCTCACTCCCAGCGCTTCCCGCTCATCAACAGCCCCGCCAATCAGCGCCTCCCCATTCCTCCCCTCACCTCCCGATCAGCTGTTTCGTCGCGTGCAGGAGGCTTGGAGGGGGAGGAGGAAGAGCGAGGGCACAGCAGGCTCAGGGGAGGGGGCGGGAAGGGTTGGAGTGGGGGCAGAGCCAGGGGTTGAGAAGTGAGCAGCCCCTGGCACATTGGAAAGTTGGCACCAGTAATTCCAGCCCCGGAGTCGGTGCCTATACAAGGAACCGCATATTAACTTCTGAAGAGCTGCATGTGACTCCGGAGTCACAGGTTGGCCACCCTTGCATGAAAGATTGTGCTCAGAGAGGCAGGATTTCTGCCTAGGCTCTCCAGCATGCAGTGAGAATTCATCTGCTGCTACACCTCTCGTGTGAGCCTGGCCATCTCTGCTGGCAAACATGAAGAGAGAGCCTTGCCACCTCTGTCTCCTTTGTTGTAAAGAGCTTGCTCCCGGAAAGTCTTCAGTTGTGTCTAGCTGCTGCACAGGAGTGCAGACTACCAGATGGGTAGCTTCTTGTACTGTCTGCACCTGTGGAGCAGCTGGGCACACTCTGAGCCTACATGGATAAAGAGAGACTTCAGGATGTCCTCCTTTTGGAAATCTATAGAAACGTAAAAGGCACTGAAAGTGTGTGAATGTTATATATCTTCTCACGCACTTTATACTTGCACTAAAGTTTTGAAATATAACCATTTATACTTGGCCTGGTATTTTATCTCCTGCTTTGTATAATGCTGAAACTTAGCATAGGCTTCTGGACTTTTGCCTTATTGAAGGTGGACTAAGCAACTTAATTCATCGCAATTAAATTTCATAAGCACATATGTTAAATATGGTAGACATTTTGGATCTTTTAGAATAAAAAAAAATTCTCAGAGAAATAACTATTGAGCATGGCCTGTGTGCTTTTCAAAAGTGTGCACTGGTGTCGTAAATATAGTAACCTGTTGTGATTGGAGTTCCCGGGGGGTCACTCTGAGATCGCTCAATTAGGGCAAACTGCAAAGAATGGGGCAGACAATTCCCAAAACTGGTGGTTATTCTAATACTTAGATTCTCCAAGCCAGCAACAAAAAGCTTCTACAATACCTTACTGGTTACCCAGAAGCCAGAAATACAGTTCCCTTAAAACAACCAAGCCTTGGGCTTCCACCCAGACAGCCAGGTCAAAAATGATGAGAATTACTGAAAATCTTGTTCATCATATAAAAAGTTCTACCAATCTCAAAGGATTGGAGATTGGTACATTACCCTCCAGATTAATGAATATTTCAGATCTTACCCAAATACATGATTACAGCCAATTCTTATTAACTAAACTAAAATTTATTTAAAAAAAGAAGAGAGTGAGTATTGGTTAAAGGTAGGGTAGGAATAGAGTTCTTAAGTCAGTTTCATAGTAGAGATGGTGAGCCCTAGAGTTGCAAAGAGCCCTTTTCAGAATCAGTTAATCAGGTTATAGTCCAATGTCCAAATATTCAATATCAGGGCAGTCCAGATGGGACTGGAGACCTCAGTCTTGCGACTTAAACTTCCCTTGCATGAAGCTTAAGCAGGTCTGAGATTAAAAGGATCGGGGCATAAGATTTCTTTATATAGATCACTGGCAGTTATAATAGCCTTTTGACTGTAGATATTCCTTTGGTGAAGAACAGCAGCTTTGAAGTAGAACTACCTGTTTCTTATGTACACACAAGTAACTAGTTGCATTCATCAGCATAAGGTAATTATCCATTAAGCAGTTCATAGACCATTTACTACAGACTTCAAAGAGAAATATAGACAATGACATTATTACACCCAAGTTTCATCTAAATGTTAATATTTCCTTTTGGTCTCTGAATCAATAGCTCTAATAATAGCCAGGAGCCATTTGTTTACATGGTTAGCATCTAACAAGATATAAGTAATTCATACAATTAGTATTACCTCTAATTTTCTAAAAATACATTTCAAAGCTCTAGTCTATCTAACATGAAATGGCCCCAATTACCATTTACATACTTTTCAAACATGTCTCTAAAGGTTGAATCTGGTTCAGTTAGCCTGCTAGTTGTGTAACCCTTTCTGGCCCTGTCACATCTGTGTATTCTATTGGCCTAGTATGACTTTCTGTAACATTTTATAAAGATTTTGCCATACTTGTGGTTCAGTTATATATGTCCCCAAGCAAGGTAATAATATTCTATCAGTATGCATGCCACTATATAGGGATCAAAAACTTAAAAAGCCTCGATCCACTCTCCTGGTTAGTACATGCTCTCCAAATTAGTGGGTGCACTTAAAAAGTTGTTCCATATTCTGTCTTAATATAACTGCTGTAGTGCTTTATGATTTATAAGAGAAAGAAGCAAAGCAAGCTCCCTTCTCAGTCATTCTTTTACTACTTTTGTACACCTCTCTACAAAAAAGTCCCAGGCATCCTGCTTTTCAAGTGCAAATGCTACTATAAATTGGTATTTTCTTGTGAGGCAGGCATCCAAGTAAATTTGCCCACAGACTTGATAGGAGAACTGTGTAAATGGTTTGTGAGGACACAGCATACAAAGACCTGCTTGACCACAGCTAATCCAGAAAGGACAATGTTAAATGATTAAACAGTCATAGAGTCTTTGAGTTTTTGACCCTTTGAGGAAGACTTTATGATTCTTCAAATGCATTTGCCACTATCATTGTGGTGAGGATTTCTCTGCACCAGGCACACAGATGGTCCCCTCTTGAGCTGCATTCAGGCATTTCCATCTCCTTTTGCTCCCTGTGGCAAGTGGGGAAAATGTTGGCAAATGTCTTTTTGAAACGGAAGGCATGCTATCCCTCAACATACCGACATTTAAGTAATTGTGTGACTTGTACATTGCATGCAGAGCGCTTTACCATGTCATAATTTAGGATCCATTGTTATGTAATGCATTAATCATAATAATTTCCCGTATTGGTCTAAGTACTATCATGTGGTTGTCTCTGTTTAATGTTATTGAGCATGGTAACAGGAGGGAGCTTTGTTCCTTATCTACAGAATAAGAGCATTAAAATAGGAATGTACTGTTACAAATAAACTTTTATTACGTGTAGGTCACTGTGTCCATGCACATTCAAAAGATCATTCATAAAGTAACTTTTGTTTTGAGTAGTTTGCTGGTCCTGGTTGAGGCTTACAGACCTCTGCTTACCCACTTCCAAGTGTTGCTCTGGCTTCTCGAAGAGAGAGCATTTTTATTTCTACCCTCAAAACGTAGTTTTCAAAAAATGTATAGTCTCTTCTATTGCATTCGTCACTGTAATGTCTGAGCATCTCACATCCATTAATGAATTCAGCTTTGCAACATTCCTCTAAGGCAGGAAATTAATAGCCCATATTACAGATGGAGAACTGAGAAACAGATGAGTGAAGTGACTTTCCTAAGGTCACAGAGGATGTTTGTGGCAGAGCTGGGACTAGAAATTGGATCTCTGGACTGGGACTCCAGTGCTTTTTACCGCAAGATCATTCTTCCTTCCCTTGGAGGACAGTTTATAGATGACATTGGGTGTATGATGCGGGAGTGCCGCAAGATCATAGAAATATATGTCTCCTATGACTTCCATGAAAAGTTGGCTGTCCCGCTGCCTGCTTATGACACACACTTGGCTGGATAGCATTGTGTAATTTGTTGCAGAAGGAGTCTATATACCTCTACCTCGATATAACGTGACCCGATATAACACAAATTTGGATATAACGCGGTAAAGCCGTGCTCCAGGGAAGCGGGGCTGCACACTCTGGTGGATCAAAGCTAGTTCAATATAACACGGTTTCACCTATAACGCGGTAAGATTTTTTGTCTCCCTAGGACAGCGTTATAGCGAGGTAGAGGTGTATTATGGAACAAGACCTCTGATTTGGTTATAGGAAGGTACAGCCCTGTTGTTTCTTGTCTACCAGAGTTTGTGTTGGTGTATCCACAATGGTGTATGGCCATAATCCTATTTGTACTTGAAATCTCCAAAGGTAGATCGACCAGTTTGAATAAGCATCATGTTCTCATCCTCAGAAGTCCTCAATGACATACTTGAATTACTGGTGAGTTATGTTCTAACTCCACTCATTACTGTGGGTAGTTTGGAAGTTAATGTTAAAGATAGTTTATCAGCATGGCGTCACTGGCAAACACTTATGTCTGCACCGACTAAAGAGTAGTCTGCAACCTAAGCCATTGCACTTGTGCCTCCGTTACTCATCTGCTCATAGCCACAAGTGTTCTCCTTTTACTTTTTCAAGCTGTAGCTCAGAATCATAATTCTGTTTCCTGAGCCATCTAATCTCTTTTTTTAATGTTATCAGCTTTGTGGATTTTGGCTTGTTGGATTGGTGCCCTGTCATCATTGCCTGGCTCAGTAACAGTATAGTTGTCCACAGATAACAGCCTTGCTGGCAGACAAGACAGTACTGATATTAGTCAATAACGTTGTGCAGTTCATAACATAAACATACAGACCACCTGTGCTCTGGTATATTTTATTGTCCCAGAGAATAGCTGGATTGGCTGCTTTGCAGTAATGAGGGGTTTGTCTGTCGTGCAGTATGCTTTACCTGAGGCTTGCCTTCTTCCATGAACATCACTTTATTTTTATGCTTTCTCTTCTATCTGCTTTTTTGGAGCCCCTGCTACAAGTCCTATCTATTCTTGATGAGTTGTGCACACCGTTCTGATATGTAGCAGTCTAATAATGCAGTGTTGTCCTGGAGATGGCAGAAAACAATAATTTGTATTATTAATGACATGCCATTGATACTCCCTTGTTTCTTAAGAGCCCAGCAGTGTGTACAGTATGTAAAACTTTGGCTAGCAAACTTGCTATCCGATTGTTCAAAATCAATAATGAACAAATAGTCATGGAGTTTAAGGCGAGAAGGGACTACCAGATTACCTGGTGTGACCTCCTGTACATCACAGGCCACCATCACTAGCTACTGCCTTTGTTCTGTTGAATTTCATCCCATTTCTCTTACTCCAGTCTCTGCAAGTTCACTTCCTATATAATAATCTGATCCTTTTCTGTATTGATGGTGCCTCCCAACTTTGTGTCATCAGCAGATTTCATTAACACACTCCTTTTTGTGCCAAGGTTGTTAAAATATTGATAAGATTGGTCCCAAGTCTGATCCTTGAGGAACTCCACCACTAACATCCTTTCAGTCCAATAACTCGTCTTTCAGCACCACCCATTGCCTTCTTCCCTTTGGCTGGTTTCTTACCCACCTTACAATTATTGAACTAATTCCCATATTTTCTAATTTAACTAACGATTTCCCATGTAGCACTGTGTCAAATGCTTTCGTGTAGTCCAAGTACATTAGATCTACTGAATTTCCCTTATTTAAAAAATCAGTTATCTTAGCAAAGAAGAAAATCAGGTTAGTCTGGCACAATCTACCTTTGGTAAACTCATGTTGCATTATATTCCCTTTTCTGTTTACCTCCATGAATGTAATTATTCTTTCCTGCAAGATTTGTTCTAAAGCTTTGCAAGCTATTGAAGTGAGACTATTAGACATTCCATTTGTCGAAGCGCCCAGCACTTTCATCCTTTCTCTGTTAGTAACTTCTCCAAGGCATTTATATCTCAGTAAAACTTCAGTATCCTTCACAGCATCTTACAGGAGCTTGCTCACTTTCATGACATCTGTCAGATGGCTCTCAAGGCCATTTAAAGGACACCAGAGCATGGCAAAGGTCTTGCTTGCTTTTACTGTATGTTAACCCTTTATGTGGTTTGAATAAGAACTAATGGAAATCTCCTCTCAAGAAATGCCTATTACAAAGTCACAGCCTGGATTCAGAGCAACATTCCTCACCTTCTTATATTTGTATATATAAGCTTATATTGCCAGCCTGCATGCTCATTAGATGTCTTGCAGTACTGCAACTGTTTTTACAACACAATATCATGCAACAACTCTCAATTGCTTCCAGCAGAATTTGCTTAGTATTCATTCTTCTATCACTATCATAATGCCAAAAATCCACAGAGTTCTCAGTATGAATCTCTGGATGATGCACAGAGATAGTGCAGGCACCATTGAAAGTGATTCCAGTGTCCCTGGAACAGGCATAAATATCAGCAGATATAGATTTGGACCAGTGTTCCCAGGACATGTGAAGAGATCGGTTCATAATTGCACACAGTAAGTAGATTGTAGTAATACTTGCATTTCATAATAGAGATGCATAGTGTATACATTTTTATAGTTGGTGTGGTTGTTGTGGTAAAGAAGCCTAATACATCTGCCTTGCTGATGCAGATGAAAATATAAGTCACAAACAAAAAACAAAGAACTGCCTCCCCTAAAGTCTCTGGGTGTTCAAGATAAGTTTGGCATTGCCATAAGCAAGTGCACAGAGAACAAAGTATGAGAAAGGAGGACAGTATTATGGAAACACTAGGTAAATCTTTGTGTGTGTGTGTGTGTGTGTATACTACATATAGAAGTTATATATGTTTACAATGTTCAGTCAATAGTCTGTCGCTTTATTCTTTGGTCATTGTCTGCACACTCAAGAGGTGATTAAGAAGAAGCACAAAAACCAGGTCAAAAGATGGATCAATGTCAGGGAGGCGTCTTCTGATGGAGCGATGCACCCTGGAGTTTAACCTGAACTATATCCAAAGCACCTGCTGAAGTTTTGTGTCTGGGGAGCAATTAGCAGACAAGGTGTTGGCCTTCATATTGGAAGGCACTTTTTCACAATCATTCCAATTACTATGCAAGTGAATCAAAATCTTTTGTAAAATTCATAATGATATGGTACACTGCCCTATATACTGGGTTCACAGGGATAATGGAATGAAAACTATTTGAGCAGAAAATCATCAAGGATACAATTGTGATTACGTATGGGTATTAGTCTTGCACAGATTTTTTTTTTGCCAAGGAAGATACAATCAAAAGATTGTTTACTGTAATGCAGTGATTTTATACTTGGTCCATGCTTTATGGTCACTCTGTTTTTTGTTCATATAGTGACCCAAGGCCACATAACTGCTTCTGCCTGTATTGAGGCGCAGGGGATAAACTCTGTTCAGATTTTACCTGAGTGAGTAGTGCATATGCTGCAAGATACTGTGCATGAGTTCCATAAAATAAAATTTTACCATAGCACACGTCCTTTATTGGTAGTGTCCTGCATACTAGTTCTAATCTGTTGGCATTTTTCAGATCACCAGATATGAAACTAATCACATTAATGTGTCAGCAGTTGAAAAATTATATTGGGGCATTTGCCAGACTGACCAAAAAGGAGCAGCTTGTCACAGCATCATTTTTGGGGGGTGGTGGTGGTGGTAGTCTGAAAGTGTAACAGACATATGAGCTACCTTTGCAAAGACTTGCCACAGGTTATTGAATGTAAGAGATGCTCTAGCAGGATGTAAACACAACTCCAGTTGGACAACTTAATGTACCTCTATAGAGCACTTTTTGTTTTATATCACCGCATTGTATATGATGATATGTAATTATATTTCTTAACTGTTTAGTTCCTTTTCTGTGACTAAACTGTCTTGTGTATATTTTCCCTTGTTACATGCACCATTGCAGTGGTGTTTCAGTAGCATCCCATGAACACTACCGTGACAGCAGTGGGGTTGGGTGGGATAGCAGGGTGATCAGATGGCATATTTTATATGTGAAGTGTCCTGAGGTAGCTCTCTTGCGTTTGGCTGCAGGGTCAGTACTTGGATACTGAAACTCACATGGAGTATTCAAGACACAATCTGCCTTCCTCATTCACACAAGCACACATGTTTCTGAAACAGCTGCCATATAGGTCTCCCATCACACCCCAAGAACACCACCATGAAAGGGGAAAGTGACATGCGAAGAGAAAGCAAGTAATGTTCAGATGAGGGTATATCCTGACAGTTGGTTTTCAGCTTTTCTCATAGATGCTCAAGTCCAGCCATTTCCAGTTGGATCCTGGTAGATGGGAACAGTAAAATTGTATTCCCAATGAAGTAATAGAGTTATAATTACTCTACCCGTGGCTTGTGAGTGCAGAGTAATGATCAAATGAAATGGTCACAGTATACTGCTCAGAGACTAGGAGAGGACCACATGGCCGCATTAACATAGGTTCATATCTTGTTAGAAGCAATTAATAAACTCTAGTGTAGCTTTGACACTGAGCTAAGTGTCGCTCAAAAGCTTGTCTCTTTCACCAACAGAAGTTTGTCCAATAACAGAGATCACCTCACCCACCCTGTCTCTTTAAAAATCCTATCAGTTTGGTGGGTTTAGTTAGACGAGGGATTGGCAACCTTTGGCACGCGGCTCGCCAGGGTAAGCACCCTGGTGGGCTGGGCTGGTTTGTTTACCGGCCGCTTCCGCAGGTTCAGCCGATTGCGGCTCCCACTGGCCACGGTTTGCCGCTCCAGGCCAAAGGTTGCCGATCCCTGAGCTAGTCCATTGCTATGCTGCGTCAGGTGTGGATTGGGAAGAGCTTAACATTAAGCTACTCTGCCTCCATGGAATGTATTACTGTAATAAAACTTAACATTTGTGTTGACAGTCTATACTGTCATTCAGAAGTTTTGTCTCAGTCTTGGTTGTCACTTTACGATTATTATCTCAGAATTCTGAGTATGTTGCCTATTAACCACCATTTGTAGGGTTTCCTGAAACAGTCTTAGTTTGATTGTATTTGCTTACATTATAACTGATCAAATTTTGTCTTTTATTTTTCAGATGGTGTATCCTTGGAGAAGCAAAATCTTTCCTTACTCTCAGTGGGATCTAAACTACATCGAAGTACAGTGAGCAGCATAGCACACATGGCCTTAACACAAAGCACAGTACAACCCCAGGAAAAAAATTTTCTTCATGTGGTTTTATCATCACTTACCACTCCCTTTGATATGACTTTATTTGACCAAGAAAGAATGAGCAGAAGTTCAGAAGGAAGAACTATGCCTGTGGGAGATGTCACAGTAACTAGCAATGAAGCATTTTTAAGTGACGATGGATTGATTAGCTCCTTTCCGAATGAACAGTGGACTCCTTCACTAAAGTCTATTACAGTGGAGTATCATTCAGATAATTCAGTAGAGCCACCAAGAGAAACCTTAGAAACTGTGTTGCTAAAACCTTCATTATCTGTCCTTTTGTTGCCATATGACGAAATGAAAACAGCACAACAAATGACATCATCACGTGCTGCCTCTGGTCACAGTCGTGCTTTCACACAATTGAAGCCTTTTGCTCCAGATGGTATAATTCCAACTACAAGCAGAGACTTGCTATTGTACCCCACAAATACAGATATTTATTTAAGTTCCACTACATCAGAGGTGGTGGTTGGACTGGCGGGAAATGTAGATGGAAGCTATGCATCTAGTTCAGACTCCTCACTGTTTTTGCCTTTTGATACTACTTCAGAAGGGTCCTCTGTTCTTACAAGACAGCTGAATGAGGATAGCCAACTTAACCCAGATGCTTTGGCAAAAAGTACTGATCAATACACTGAAGCTTACCCTGATGTGAATAGGGATGCAACAGAAACTTTGGATCTAAGGGCCTATTCTGTTGCAAGCATTTCTAGGGCAGCACCTGTTTTGGTAACCAGCATGGAGCCTGCTTTGTTTTCAATTAGTCTTCCATATGTGTCTTTCCCAGTTCACTCAGCTGCTGGTTCCACTGACTCAGATACTTTTGTTACTGATGACTTGTTTACACATGTGTTTTCCCATAAATCCTCCAGTACAACACCAAATTTGCCTGGCAATTTAGAAATACCAAGTCAAGTTGAGCTCTTCAATGAGTTCATAAGCCCAGTGCCTTTCACTAGACCATATGCTTCATGTTCGTACTGTGACTTTGCCTCAGTTCCACCAGAACAAGTCTTTTCAGCAGGACACACAGAACATGATGTGGGTTCGGGTGATTATATTGAAACATTGTCCTTCACAGCCTCTGAGGAAAAAGGCATTACTCCACTTACAACTGTAGTTACTGACTTGTATGAGCTGGAGGAGTCAACTCCTGAAATCTTTGATACTACTTTTCCATCAAGACCCGTTGTTTCATTTTCTTCAAGACTTATAGAAGTCTCTGAGTCAGACTTGTTTTTTTCAAACAGTGTGGACGTTGGTCTTAACATAATGAGTACAACAATATTGCCTTCCTACAGACAGCCCTCTGAAGGAATATCATTGGATATCACTTCTGTTCAATTCCCCTTCCCTATTACTGAAACTGTTACTTTAATATCTGGTATTAGAGCAAAACCTTCTGATATCACCAGCGTTCTCCTTGAATCCGTGTTTACCACAAGTGAGAATATACCGTCAGTTACATTCAAACATACAGGCCTGCTGGAATCACCTGAATTTATGCCCTCAGAATCTGTACTTTGGCTTGACAAAACACCTGCAAGTGTTTCAATGGACAAATCATCTGTAAATATTTCAGATTTTTCATCCAACCTTTTATCAACACCGTTTCTCTCTGAACCTAGCAGCTGGTCATCTTTATCATCTGCTGTATCCACCTTTTATTCAAGAATGCCAAGTGATTTATCAACACTATTACCTCAGGTCTTCCCTACACTGCTGGGGACATCGGTAGTTTTTGATGATTCCTCTAGTTGGGAATCAACTGAGTTTCCTGCCATTGACAGCACAAGCACAGAGGTTTCTCATCTCTCTCCCTGGCAGACTTCATACCTTTATTCAAATACATTTTCTGTTCCAAACACACACAATCCTGAAGTAATATCATCAAGTTTTTACTCTTACTCTTCCATGTTACTAGAAGGAACATCAGTCTTGCTAATGGATTCTGAAGTTTCGTTTACCTCAATTTTCACAGAAGCTACCTCTCAGTTAGAGTCTTCACTCTTCTCCCTTGAATCAGCAGTTCCTACACTGGTGCTGTCCATTTCTGACTCAGAATCTTTTCTCACCAGCAATATCTTGGTTGATGAAACACAGTTGACCTCATGGTTTACCACCTTTCAGACAACTCCTGTCTTAAGTGTATCTTCGTCCCTTCTCTCAACTGTTACAGCTTCAGATGAGGATACTGGTGCTACTGCTAACCACACATTGCTTTTAACATCTCTTTCCAAGGCAACTGCTAGTACAGCACATTTTACAACAAATCCATATACACCGTTGTTGAATACGGATGTGAACAGCATTACCGCTTCACCTACAGAGTCAATTTCTGTGGTTACATCATTTGTACCTACACAGCTGCCTCCATCCATAAACACTTCCACTGAATTTGGCACACAAACAAAAACTAGTGTAACTGAAGTTACCAATAGAACAAGTGCTACTACTGCCACTACTACCACCATTAGTAGCATAGTTGGCCATCGTACAACTACTGAGAGCAACTCAAGTACTTCCTCATCCCCTTCTACTGCTGTAGTGACCACGACTCCATCTGAAGCTATAATTATCACCTCTGCCATGACCACAACCCGACAACCATATGTTTGTGACATCACTGTTCCCGATACTTACTTAATCATGGCTGGTAAGATATTGCTAACTTTTTCAATTTTTTTCTTTAAAATTATTTCAAAACTATTCCCCATTCTCCCCCCCCCCCCCACACACACAAATCACTAATGAACATCACCTTCTAATGCTAATCTTATCATTTAAATTACACATGTATGGGCGCTCAATGAACATTTGAAAGGAACACAGCATGGAATGTAGATTACTAAATGTAAACCTACTGTCTTGTTTACATGTACTTGTTATGAAGGGCCAGATTTTCAAAACTCAGCCTATATTTCCATGCATACAGCCTGGTTTGTATCCCTTGCTCATACAAATTATAAAATTTAGCTGCACAAAACCTGTCCCTTGTGCACAAGTGTAGTGCAAATGGTGCTTTAAAATTGATCATGCATACATGTAGGCTTAATTGCAGCTCCTTTATAATTTTGGTGTTAAATTTATAGTATTCTTACAGGACTCTTATGCAGACTCTTTTAATAACATGGTGGAATAAGTTTCCCTTTCAAGATATTGGGACTGTTTATAAATGCCATAATTTAAAATAAACTTTAGAACATGTGAAACTAAAGTCAGTTTTTCTAAATATCTTTAACATTTTATTTTGTCATGTGAAAATGAGCTATGTACCTGTATTTGGATTATTTTAGTTGGACTTGGTGTGGTTATGATCAGAAAAGTGACTTTGTTTGCTTAAAAAGAAAGTTGCCTTGTTACTGCCAAGCTAACTACAGTTGTGAAGGAGCCATATTTGATGTCAACCAACAAAAAATTTCCATTTAAGTTTTATGGTCAGAATGTGTGCGTTTGATGTATAAAACAGAAAGAACAGAGTTTAATTTTTTCCAGATATGAGGGTGAGTTGGCTGTGCTAGTGTTAAGAAAGATCGTGGGTTTTTTTGGGGGGGGGAGGAGAGAACTTGTAAACAGAGCAGTTTTATTATGCAAATATTTGATGGAGAATAAATACAAAATACCAAGATGCCATTTTACAGTTGTTTTCAATAATCACTGTCATAATTTAAAGTGTGGTTATGGTTAGCAATGCACCTGTGAGTGTTTATAAAGTACCTTCTTAGTCAACAGTCTGCCTCCATGTGTAATCAGTGCAGTGTTTGCTTGCTTTTTTTTTTTTTAAACAAAAATAACATTGGTGGTTTTTTTTTAAAAGCCTATTAGTAGTGTATATCCAACACAGTTATTGGACAGCAATTTGCATTCTATTCTGGCTTATGCATCATCTACAGAATTGTTAACTGTATTACAACAGCAGAATCTTTATTACAAGTGCTCAAATAAAAAAGAACACAGTTTGACTTTCAGATCCAGTTTGAATTTAAGGTCATTGTTTTTACTAGCAGATGAACAAATTTGATATGGAAAAAGTTGAGAGAAAATAACCACAGAATCCATGAAGCTATTTATAGAGTCACTTTTTCAGGGTATAATTGCACTTCTGTCTGCATCTTATCCCTATGTCTTACGCCTTCAACACACTTGACCTCATTACCTGCTTTGTCTTGCATCAAAAAACTGAAAATGCAACATTGAACCAAAGCACCATAGATGAAGCTAAAATGAACTTACTGACTCTCGTTAATTTCCAGTGCTGGCCCGCAGAGCTGTGCTAGAAAATGTCAGTGATTCCATCAAAGAAGTGCTGAGAGTTCAGTTCAGGCGCTCAGTAGAACTGGAGGTAAGTGGTACCAAATGTGTATGTTCTTTGCTTAGTATAATACTATAGTGTGGTGTGTTTTTGTTTTTAATTTTCCTGTATAAAATTACGATTAAAAACACAAAAACCTGGTGATTCTAAAGCACAGAGGAATTTTGTTTGAGGTTAAACAGGAATACTGTATACATAAAACATCTTTTCTTGCATTTTTAGTGCAAGTGTAACATGAATTGTTACTTATATTTTTATAATGTGACAGATTTAGGGAAGTGCGCCTTTCTCTCTGGCTTGGATAAGCAGTGCTCCCCCTCAGCTCACACTCTTTATTGGCTGCTGTGTTGAGCGCTGCCCCACCTGTTTCAATCCACTTTAACCCCTGCATAGATTAATATTGAAAGGTGAACTGAAAAGCTTATACCATCTGAAATATCAGTTCAGGGCCCTGTCTTTCTCCAGTGCCAGCTGATGACATCCCAAGCACTTAAAACAAGACAGGGAGCCTTCTCCATAGCTTGTGCTCGTTTATGTTTTAGTGATATCAGTGCTTGCAGGGGAAATGTGGAATCCTGAACTTGATAGGTCGAAGAACATAAGAAATAATTTTCAATTGTTAAATGTCATTTTTAAGTCTACAGATAGGTAAGTCTGGGATATTCAGTAGTGTTTTTCCCTCTCTCCTCTGTGATGATGAAGTTTGTGTTTTTGTTTGTTTTAAAGGCTTAGACCACCCTCCAGGTTGGGGCACAAATCAAGTTTGGGAATCATAGGACCTTGAGAGGTCATCTAGTTCAGTAGTCCCCTGCACCCATGGCAGGACTAAGTATTATTTAGACCAGTGGTTCCCAAACTTGTTCTGCTGCTTGTGCAGGGAAAGCCCCTGGTAGGTTCGGCCAGTCGTGGCTCCCACTGTCCACGGTTCGCGGCTCCAGGCCAATGGGAGCTGCTGGAAGCGGCGGCCAGTACGTCCCTCGGCCCACACCGCTTCCAGCAGCTCCCATTGCCCTGGAGCGGCGAACCGCGGCCAGTGGGAGCCGCGATCGGCCAAACCTGCGGATGCGGCAGGTACACAAACTGGCCCAGCCTGCCAGGGGCTTTCCCTGCACAAGCAGCGGAACGAGTTTGGGAACCACTGATTTAGACAATCCCTGACAGGGGTTTGGAGATTTTTAAGAGCAGGTTAGACAATGATGGAGATTCCACAACCTCCCTTGACAATTTATTTCAGTGCTTAACTACCTTCACAGTTAGGAAGTTTTTCCTAAAGTCCTTCTAAACCGCTCTTGCTGCAATTTAAGCCCGTTACTTCTTGTCCTATCCTCAAAGATTAAGAAAAACAATTCTTCTCCCTCCTCCTTGTAATAACCTTTTATGTACTTGAAAATTGTTATCGTGTCCCCTCTCGGTCGTCTCTTCTCCAGGCTAAACAAACCCAGTTTTTTCAATCTTCCCTCATAGTTCATGTTTTCTAGACCTTTAATCATTTTTGTTGCTCTTGTCTGGACTTTCTCCAATTTCCCACATTTTTCCTGAAATGTGGTGCCCAGAACTGGACACAATACTCCAGTTGAGGCCTAATCAGCGCGGAGTAGAGCAGAAGAATTACTTTTTGTCATCTTTATATAACATTTCAACATAGTTCCCAAGGCTAAAAAATCAGTGTAAATTGGGACTTATATTAAAGGCTGCATTCAGCAAAAAGTACCCCTTTTAAAAAAATTCTCTGACAGACCCTAGAAGTAGTTTTTTGGGTGGCAAACGCAATGCTGACTTTACTCTCTGCACAATCAGATACTCTAAAATTTGAAATAATTACCATTGTTATGTAATGGTGGAAGAATCTGGCCCCTGAAGACTGAGCAAAGTTTAATTTACAATTTAATTGTTTACAAGGGTTTAATTGTATCTTTGTTCTGGGATGTTACATTTTGAGACTAACAGTAACTAACATAGTAATGCTAACAGTAACTCTTTGGGGCCAGCTCAGTTTAGCATTTTGGGTGTATTTCTGTTTACCTTAAGAATTACTGGCTTAGCTTTCTTTCATTCTTAACTATTATTGTTGACTCTACTGAATATTTTGAAGACTATTCAAAACATCTGCTGTTTATTCTCAGTGTTGTTCATTCAACAAACCAAGTTTTATAAACAAAGAGCTTTTCTCTAGCTTTCTGTTAATTTGACCATAATAGTTCAGCACAGATGCAACATCTCATTCTGTGCAAGATTTCTTTTTTAATTTTCCCAGCTTTCCTGGGTGGCTGAAGGCTAGTCTTAACTGCCTAGTTATAAAATAAAATAAATTAATGGAGATATCCTATCTCCTAGAACTGGAAGGGACCTTGAAAGGTCATCGAGTCCAGCCTCCTGCCTTCGCTAGCAGGACCAAGTACTGATTTTGCCCCAGATCCCTAAGTGGCCTCCTTAAGGATTGAACTCACAAGCCTGGGTTTAGCAGGCTAATGCTCAAACCACTGAGCTATCCCTCCCCCTAGGTTAACTTGAGTTATAACTCGTATGTTGCCCCTAACTTGATTCCCGTCCACATACACAAACCCTTAACTTGAGCGTAGTAGTGCTTGTAACTTGAGGTGCCTGGCCTGTTGGGGAGGGGGTAAGCTAAAGCTCAAGTTAACACAACTCTGTGTTAATCTGAGTGTAGATATCAGTTTAACTGCAATGAAGACGTAGCTTGAGGCACAAGAAGATCCAGCAGCTTGCCCCAAGGTCACAAAAGGAGTTAGTTACTCAGTTATGATTTGAATCTGGGATAATATTAACTCCCCAAGCCTTCATGCTTTCCTTATAAACATTGTTTAAAGAGAAACTGGCCCTACAACTGTACAGATTTATATAGTCTAGCAAAGCCTCCCTTGATTGGACAAATCTCAAATGTGTTGACCGTCAAGTTTGTTGCAAGTGCAACCCATATGAAAGGTTTGTCTTTGCTGCAAAGTTATCTTGAGTTATAACTTAAGTGTTGTTCTGTCTACTCTCACAAATTTCTAGCTCGAGCACAGTGATGTTTTAAACTCAAGCTAGCTGGCCTGTTGGGGTATTGGTTGAAGAATGAGTGCTGCTGATGCTCAAGCTACTGCATGCTGCCTGGATGCAGATAGTCTGCTTGAGTGCTGACATGTCTCTAATGCTGTCCCAGAATTCTCCTTGGGACCTTTGTTGTGTTTACCGTCCTGCTCCCTGGTTCAGGATTGAAAGTTACCTCCAGTCAGTATAAATAGCCTGCTTTGGTTTTCAGACAGTGCCTTAGCACGCAGCTTTCTGCACCTGTTGCACTTCTTCAGACCAGATGGCATCTGGTAGAGCATGCTAAGCATGCATCTAGCTGGCCTGAGTCTGACACCCATGTTCTTGTGGACCCTGTGGCGTGAGGCCAGTCAGAATGGCATCAGGACCAGAAATCAAGAGTCTTATAATGCTACCTCCAGTAAGCTCATTGAGGATGGGCTTCACTGGACTAGAGAAGATAAAATCCATGAAGAACCTGTACTGCCAGGCAAAGAACCACAAGTCCTAGCCTGATGACTCCCCTAGAATGTCCCCATTCTCTGAGGAGCTGCACTGGGTGCTCAGCAGTGTCCCAACCATGGAGCCTGAGTACACCCTGGACACCTCAAGGGCCCCCTGGAATGTGCATGGACTCAGGGGAGGAACTGGAGCCAGGGTCAACACCAGCCACAGCAATCTCAGCTGAGGCAGAGCAGATGTTTGCCACGTCCACGCACAGCCAGTCTGACCTCGTTCAGTACTCCTAGGACCTGTTTGGGGAGGAGATGGAGAAACAGACTGAGGAGAATGCAGCAGAGGAATCAGTGTCACCTCAGTTGGGTAAGGGAGTGAGTGATTTGCCCTTGTTATGGCTAGGGGGGATATGACAACATAAGGGGGCTGTTGTTGCCTGTTTAGGACCAATCTCTATTACTGTAGTGGGGGGCGTTGAGTGCTGGAGGGCAGGCTTTTATATTATACTGGTTTTAGGTTCACTTGAGGGGAAAGGGGAGAAATATCATCCCATTGGGCATGTACAGTCCAAGATGAATTCTGCGTGGGGGAACAAAATTTTAAACATGCAAGCAGTGATTTTTTTTGTGGTGCACACCCCTGCAGATATGCAAAGCCGTGGCTATTAATACAAGCCGAGCAATGGTCGCAAACACAGCAATGGGGGTGAGACAAGTATGGCTACAGAATGCGTGTACAGCAATGTTTTTTCTCACACTACCCTAGCATTATGTTTTTGGAGGCAGCCAAAGCTTTTAAAAAAAAAAAAAAAAAACACTAGCCTAGGAAATAAGTCCATTGCATGGTCTTTGGCAGTATTAAATCCAGAGCACTTGCAAAGTCTCTTGGAAATACAGGTCTGTGGTCTGGCTGCCAGAGTGGAAGGGGGTAGGTTGCAAAGGCACATCTGTGGTGGTTCTGTGTTACTGCCTCTAGTTCAGCATCTTGTTTATACTATCCCAGATTAGTTCACTAGTCCTCAGTCATCAGTCTGCCCATCACTCGCCAGATGATGAAACAGCTTCCTGGCATAGATGGGTGGTTATCTTCCAGAGTCCTGGAACACCTGTTCAGTGATTTCAGGCAGGTCACCTCTTCCATTGCCTGCACAACTTGAAATAACAGTACTGTCATGGAGTTAATGTTCTGTCATCCCAGGCCTGTCCCTCGCACACTCAAGTCCCCAACCCCCCTTTTAAAAATGAAATAATAAAAAAAAAGTGTGTGACTGTTGTGACAAAGTTCCTCCTCTATCTTGGTGGGTCCTGTGCTTATTGGCGGATTTTCTTGCTGCAGAGATTCACCATGTGGGTTGGGGAACAGCCCAGAGACCTTCCCCTCTGAGAGAACCCACAGTACAGGTCAATTGGGAGGTTTGGGGGGAACCCGGGCCCACCCTCTACTCCGGGTTCCAGCCCAGGGCCCTGTGGACTGCAGCTGTCTATAGTGCCTCCTGTAACAGCTGCATGACAGCTACAACTCCCTGGGCTACTTCCCCATGGCCTCCTTCAAACACCTTCCTTATTCTCACCACAGGACCTTCCTCCTGGTGTCTGATAACGCTCGTGCTTCTCAGTCCTCCAGCAGCACACCCTCTCAGCTCCTTGCGTCTCTTGCTCCCAGCTCCTCACACCACAAACTGAAGTGAGCTCCTTTTAAAACCCAGGTGCCTTGATAAGCCTGCCTTAATTGATTCTAGCAGCTTCTTCTTAATTGGCTCCAGGTGTCCTAATTAGCCTGCCTGCCTTAACTGATTCTAGCAGGTTCCTGATTACTCTAGTGCAACCCCCGCTCTGGTCACTCAGGAAACAGAAAACTACTCATCCAGTGACCAGTATATTTGCCCTCTACCAGACTCCTGTACCCCACTGGTCTGGGTCTGTCACACTGTATAAAGCATTTGCCATTGTTGGGGGCAGGGGAGGGAACGCTGGAACTGAGCAGCTTCAGAGTAGAGAAATGCAAAGATGGAGGACAATGAATGCCAAGGAGGTATAAGTTGTGACTTTTCCCTTGCTGTGAAGTTAAAGGGGAGAAACTTTTCTTTTTTCCCCCTCTGGGCAGAAGAATAATGCATTGTTTTTCAGGACCATCTGCCCCAGTGCAGGTGAGACATCCACGTAGGAGACCACTGACAGTGAACACCAGGGTCCAGAACCTCTGAAGCAAAAGGAAAAGGATAAAGGACAACCTGCTGCACAGGGACTTTGTCCGTAGATGAGACTGCCTCTTTGAGCTCCTAGGGAGATGATAGAACAGGACTGGCAGAACCAGGCTGCAGCTGAGGGGATGCTGGAGAGGAAGAAGATGGCTGCAAACAACATCACCCATGATTGTACCATGAGGGAGCAGGACCATGAGGAGTAGAGGGATCTGTCTGAGCACATGCTGGGACTGATGGCCAGCAGGTTCCAGTACAACTTGGGTCTGGACCCTGTCTAGGTCAGCCTCCTGCTGTTGCCTCCCCTCCACACTAATACATCCTGCAGCCAGTGACCTCTGAATAAGGGGTAACCCAGTCCATAGATGGGAGGGAGGGCACATGGTCAGCTGTACCCTGTGCACTCCACTTGGTGCAGGCACAGCAGAGTAACATCAAGTACTCTGACTATGTGCGTTTTTGTTACACGGGATGTGGTATTGCACACCCTGTGCACTTGACTGCCTTCTGACCGCTGCACTGGCAGTGTTACTCTTCCAATAAAATCTTTTGCTGTACAGTCCCTTGGTGTGTAAGTACTTTGAGAACAAGACAGAGAGGAACTGTATTGAACTGCCTTGAGTGCAGGGGACTGGACTAAATGGCCTAGTGAGGTCCCTTCCAGTCCTACACTTCTATGATTTTAATACTCTCACAGCTTGACAATACATATACAAGCACATGATTCTCATATAGGTGCAGTCCATTACAGTAACTGCTTACCTATCTTATTTTCACCTTCCAAACCAAGGAGTCCATTACTTCCCTATCTCTTCCAGGACCAACCTTAGCTGACGCACATTTTGGTTACCTGTATCAGACTTGTTAAGCAGCACAATCATTGCCCCAGTCGTGCCCAAAGTATTCCCTCTTAACCTCACATATGTTGTACAGAACACAACGTACCCCAATGACATGAATGGCATTATAGAAGCTGCAGTCTAAATGGTTTTGTAGGCAACATTATCTGACCTTCAGTCAGCCAAATGTACCACCATCCTGCAGCTGCACATGGTATAATTGAACCTTCTGCCAGATGTCCTCACATCGGGGCAGGGCTTTATGAGCCAGGGCAATAGAGGATAAGCTGGTTTCCCAAAATAACAGAGGACACAGACATCATATTGATATCCCACTGGGTGGGAATAAAGTCCCCGCTTGTCAAATTTCAAAAAGGCAGAATCTCCGGAATGCACTGGCATCATGCTCCCTGGCCGTGCATCCCATGAAGTTGCATGTGAACCTCCCTCTGCGGTCAGCCAAGGATGGCTGAACAATGGAATAGTATGCTTTCTGGTTTATGTAGTCATGCGGTCTTTGTGGAGCATGCAGATAATGGGCACATTTGTACCACCAATGATGCCAGCACAGTCCAGGTAGCCAATTTGCCTGAAGACAGCTATTATTTCATGAACATTTCCAGTCTTCACCAAACTATAATTCACTAAAGCTATAATTGCTTTGCAAACCTCCATCACCACAGCACTGATGGTTGACTTCCTGATGCCAAACTGATTAGCCACTGACCTGCATCAGTCTGAGGTCGCCAGCTTCCAGAGAGCAATAACAACACACTTCCATACTAGTATGGCCTGTCTCATCTGCTTATCCTGCCTTTAAAGTGCTGGGAAAAGCTCTTCACACAGCTCCAGGAAGGTGGTGAAAGTTCTGTGTCCGCTGCTGGTCATCCCAGGTCTGCATTACATTGCAGTCTCACCACTTGGTGCTTTGGAACAGCTGGTCAGCATAGAGAGAGTTCTCAGGTACGACAGTTGTGACATTGTGCAGTCTATATGGTTTTATAAAAAATTAATAATAAGTGAATATAATGTAACAGAAATATGCTTCATGCAAAAGGTCTCTTGTAAGGTATCATTACAAAGCTTATAATCTACTGAGTGTGATCATCCTATTTGTATAAATGTATCACTCTTGTACCTGAAACTAAAAATATAAAATATAACTCTGAGGGCCTATTGTAATTATGCGAAGTGTGGGCCATTAATGATGGTTTGGAATCTTGATGACTCCCATTAACTAGGACTCTTGTCTGCAAATGGCTGTGTTTTACCTGTAAGTCTTCCTGTATATGTGTGCTGGCAAGTGGGTAATGAAGTCTTGCAGTGACATGTGATCGTGTCACCTGAACTGGAATCCATCTTTAACCTGGTGCTTTTCCAGTGAGGGGCGGTAGAAACCCAGAGGGACAAAGGGTTCCCGCCTTATGCAAAAGATATATAAAGGGGTGGAACAGAACAAGAGAGAGAAGAGCCATCATGAAGAATCTTAGCTACCACCTGAGCTAGAACAAGAGCTGTACCAGGGGAAAGAATTGTGCCCATGCCTGGAAGGTGTCCAGTCTGAGGAAAAAAACTTACTAAAACATCTCTGAGGGTGAGATTATCTGTATTCAGTTTGATTAGACATAGATTTGCGCATTTTATTTTTATTTTGCTTGGTGACTTACTTTGTTCTGTCTGTTACTACTTGGAACCACTTACATCTATAAAGTCTATGAGTCTAAATCCTACTTTCTGTACTTAATAAAATCACTTTTTACTTATTAACTAACTCAGAGTATGTATTAATACCTGGAGGAGCAAACAACTGTGCATATCTCTCTATCAGTGTTATAGAGGGCGAACAATTTATGAGTTTACCCTGCATAAGCTTTATATAGGGTAAAATGGATTTATTTGGGTTTAGACCCCATTGGGAGTTGGGCATCTGAGTGCTAAAGACAAGCACACTTCTGTGAGCTGCTTTCAGGTAGACCTGCAGCTTTGGGGCAAGTAATTCAGATTCTGGGTCTTTGTTGGAGCAGATGGAAGTGTCTGGCTCAGCAAGACGGTGCTGGAGTCCTGAGCTGGCAGGGAAAACAGGGATAGAAGTAGTCTTGGCACATCAGGTGGCAGCTCCCAGGGGGTTTCTGTGATCCAATCCATCACAACAGTGTGCATGAGCTGCTCCCCAGAAGACCTAACACCTCATTTGGCTCATTACAGCACTTGCGTAGGGTGACCTGATGTCCCATTTTTAAAGGGAAAGTCCCATTTTGGGGGACTTTTTCTTATATAGGCTCCTATTAACCCCCACTCTCTATCCTGTTTTTTGCCACAGTTGCTATCTGGTAACCTTACACCTGCGTGCATGCAATAATTCTAGTATAGCTAAAGTTACCTTTGCAGTGTGGTTACTGTCCCCCAAGGTAGGCTAGCTCAAGTGGAGAAACTCAAATATTGTAACTCGAGTTAACGCTGAAGTGAAGACCTATCTTAAGAATGTGGATCGTTGTCGCCATCTGGTAGCTGGTCCACATAAGAGGTTTATGAGTTTCTGCTACATAATTTAGTCCTATGATTTAAATGGTAGAAGTTCATCATTTTAACTGTCAAGGTCCTGGATTCAAATCCCTCTGTTAGCCTAAGCAATTGGTTTTACAAGGCTCCTCTACCTTCCTGGGCTTTTTCAAGGAGGATAGTGATGTGGATTAAAGGGATACGGTATGGCTTGTTAAGGGTGGCTATCTAGGCTTCTGGTAAGCTCTTTAATTGGATTATTTATTTTTGCTAATTGTGAATAGTTATGACTGGCAACTACTATTATTTGTTTATATACTTTCATTTTATGTATATTAATAGTCTGTGTAGCTTAGAATAGGCGTTTCTGCAGTAGATCTGCAGAATAAACAATTTTGATATGAAATGTCCTTTCTCTTCTCCATTTAGACGAATCCAGTGATTCCAAACTATGGGCCATATCCTTATCTGGTGTAAGTCTGTATGGCTGAATTGAAGTCAAAGGTTCACTTCAGTGGACGTACACTGATTTACACTAGCTGAGAACTGGTCCTGTATGTTTCGGTAATATGAGAAACTTCTGCTGACATGGTGATGTCAACTGCAATAAAACCAAACATATTGCTAAATATTTGTAAGATGACCAGAGTAAACATTTGATATCCTGTCCCTTTATGATTTTTCTCTTTCAAATTCATTCCTTTCATGTCCACTATTGCCATGCAGAGCTCCTGATAGGATATATTGGCCCTAAGGCTGCTGGGAGTCAGCTCTTCTTATAAATAATGGAGCTAGTCTTCCGAGCCTTGGTTCATCATTTTCAAATTCTTTCTTGTCAAAGGCAGAGAACATCTCTGTAGAATAAGTCATGCTTATGTTGCACTAGAAGAGTACCATCATATGTGTTTTCTCTTAGCGACGCATTGGGGGTGGCTGTTTTTAACTGCATAAAGCTGAAGCATTCTTGCTTCCCTAGCCTACCAGAATAAAATTTCATGTCAGTAATGGAATAATGCCAAGGTTGTTAGGCTTTAAAATTAACAGCTGTCCAATATAGTAACATGTATTAATGACTGCAGTCATGCAGCTTTCTAAACAGATTCTTCCTTGGTGCTTAACTTAACCAAGCAAACAAATCTGACTTCTTTTTTTTTTGGCAACAGTATCATGAACTGGTTTATGTATAGTACAACTTGAGGTAAATGAGTGCATTTTGTTTTTAATATTTCTTTTTTTACATCTCCTATTATAGCTACAGGTGTTTCATTTTTACAGGGTGATGCACAGTAAAATAGGCGGCAGTTTTGTTAAATTTAGCATAGTAGCAAGGTATCCTTTACAAAAAGAAAATGTTTGGCCGCAATTTGATGTAACTGCTGCTCAGCTGAAATATGAACAAATGTTAATCTTAAACAGGAATTGAAAATGCTTTCTTTCAACTTTTGCAATCTGAATTCAAGAGAATCTGTCAACTCTGTGCTGCATAGGGCTTATGAGACTAGTTGATCAGTTCTGATTCCATCCTATGGAAGGCGGTATACAAATACACATTAGTCAGGTCATTATAGTATTTATTTATGTTTTAAGACTTCTCCTTATCCTGTTAGTGATTTAGGCCAAAATTTTCAAACCTGGCTGTCTAAAGTTAGGCACCTAAATGATAGGCATCTAAATAAAAGTGGCCTTGTTTTTCGGAGGTGCTCTTGTGCCTCCCATTAATTTCAGTGAGATCTGTGCTTGTCATTTCTGAAATTTAGGCTGTTTTTGTTTAGGTGCCTAAATATGGTTTGAAAATGTCGCCTTTAGGATGTTAAGCTGTACATCCTCGCACACGCAATAATTCAAAACATAACAAGCTTTGCATTTCACTTTTAACACCTACTGGCCTTAGTAAGAGACCTTTGGGAAATCAAATGCTTTCTAGGGATACTTTTTATTATCGGACACTTGGTACGGTGGGTGGTGGTGGTGAAGCATACTACTTAGACTTTTGTCTTGGGCCTGTAATGGATCTCCTCTCACTACCTTCCTCCAACTCACACTTCTCAAAATCTTTCAAATTATTTTTCTTTTGGATTTATTTCTACCTTCTGCTATGATGAAGCACAAAAATGGACTCATTTGGTGTGTATTGACTGTTCAGACTAAATACTTTATGAAAAATTTGGGGGAGTTTAGAGGATAACAGTTTTTTTCTTCTCTGACCACTGAAGTGTCAGACTAGAGTACATCAGTATCAGTGCGAGCTATGCTGGGCTGTTCTCCTTCTGCATGTTTTACTTTAGAAAATGCCAAATAATTGCAGTTGCAGGATTGAAAATTCTGTTTCCTCTTTTTTTCTTGCCTGCCTTCTTTTGTAGGTAATAGACAACATTTCTCTGTCATTCCTTCCCCATTTCACAAACTGAAGCTGCTGAAAACATTTCTTCTTGAGATAAAAGGGTAAACTTCAGGCAAAATGGGTTGAAGTATCTGTTTATATTGAACTAATTTGAATGCTACAGGTCTGGATCCATTTACGATAAAACCTGACGGCAGCACACTTTTGGCATCTAATTACAAGGAATATAGGGAGATCTGTATGTCTTGAGACCGTATTTTTTCCTTTGATACTTGAGGTTGTTTCTTGCTGGTTTTTTTAAAATCTTTTTTAATACATCTTGCTCATTTTATTTATCAAAAAGAAGAAAAAGCTGTCTATTGTGTCCTCTGAAAATTAATTTCTATTAATTTGTGCTTCCATAGAGATGTCAATAAGAGACGCATAGCGCTGTGTGCTCTTCCACAAAGTTAATCCTCAGCTTCAAATCCTTCAGGGTCTCTCCTCATTTGGGCAAGGTCTAGAGAGAGCTGGTGTCTCCCTCTGTAAAGATGTGGAAGTGTACCTGAAGTCTTAGGGCTCTGGTCTTGGCTTTTTGTGTAGAAAGTGTGTCACAGTGTGATCATGTGTGATAGATGGAGGGAACTAGGAGTGTGAAGAAGCAGCCAGGAAGTAGGTGTGTTGATTGGGTTAGGGGAGACTTCCTCTTGGAGAAAGAAACACTGTAAAATACTCAAATTAAATCCTTCACCTTGTTTTTGTTTTTGATATGTTGTACGGATATACAAAAGTGCCTGCTTTGAAACCTTCGCTTGGTTTTATAGTAAATCCTCTATTTAGATGCTCATCTGTTATGTGATGGCTAGAGAGCTTCAGAATAGACGGCTTAACGCTAGAATTATCTTCTGAAAGGAATAGCAGGAGATATATGAATTGTGGGAAGCTCCTATTGGTGGTAGCTGTGCTGAAATAAGGGGGAGGAGTGTCTTCTGGAAAAAAAAAAGTGTATGTATATGTACACACACAAAATTGTATTATATTTATAAACTATATTGTGTGTATATTGCTTCCTGCATAACACACAAACACACAGAGTCAATGGGATGTATACACTATCATATGTGTGTCCAGTATACAAGAAGCCATGCTGGTGATCCAGTAAGTAGCCCGTTGTTGGTTTGGAATCTATAGTGTCCCCCAACATCGTGTAGAGGGCGAGATATTGTGCTGCCAGAGATGATACATAAAACTGAAGTCCTGACCACTTTGTGGCCATTTAAATTCCCATCATACTTTTTGCAAAAGCAAAGATGAATGTACTGAACCAGTGGCTCTCAACCTTTCCAGATTACTGTATCCCTTTCACAAGTCTGATTTATCTTGCGTACCCCCAAGTTTCACCTCACTTAAAAACTAAACTTACTTACAAAATCAAACCTAAAAATACAAAAGTGTCACAGCACACTATTCATGACAGATTGCTTGCTTTCTCATTTTTACCATATAATTATAAAATAAATCGATTGGAATATAAATTTGTACTTACATTTCAATAGAGCAGTATGAACAAGTCATTGTCTGTATGAAATTTTAGTTTGTAATGACTTCGTTAGTACGTAGCCTGTTGTAAAACTAGGCAAATATCTAGATGAGTTGATGTACTCCCTGGAAAATCTCTGCGTACCCCTAGGGGTACACATAACCCTGGTTGAGAACCATTGTACTGTACAACTTCTAATTGGGCCAGCTTAGCAAAGGGAAGATTCTCTTGTGATTACTCCACTGAAGTGGGAGTCTCCAGATAAAGGTTCTATTCCCAGCTCTCTGACTTAGTGTACTTCTCTTTCCTCAGCTGTAAAATTAAGATAATATTTTCCTACCTGTTAGGGATGCGTTACTTAATTTATCCATGTTGGTAAACTGCTTCTATTTCACAGTCCATCTAATGATCTTGAGGTGTGAAGTATTGTTGCCAATATTGATGCTGATAATTTTATTTAATTTCTTTTCCATAGGTTTATAAAATTTCCCCAAAATTCTCTTTCTTGGTGACATCAGGTCCTTTTGTTTACACGGCAATAGCTGTCATAAATGTGCTTATGAACAGCAGCCTTCTCCGTGGTCAGGCCCCTGTCATCCTGTCACTACAGCCTTCTTTCACCATGCCAGATTCCAGGTTCCAAGTTCACACAGGTGAGTTTTTGTTACTGTGCTTCACACTGTAGAGAGGGGGAGAAATAACTTAGTATTGAAACAGACTTTGATCTGGAAGAAGGATGGTCTTGTGATTAATATACAAGATGGGGAATCAAAAGATTTAGGCTTTACTCTTGTGAGGCTTAATTCATGCATATTAACAAAGTGCTTTGAGATCTTTGGATGGAAAATGCTATATACATTCAAAATATTGCTATGACTGTTGTTTATTTAATTAGTTGAAAAACTTTTACTTGGCAAGAGGTGAACACAATGTTCTGTTCTACTCCCTACTTTGTGTTATAGCTGATGATGTCTCTAACAAAGTCAGTGTAGGGAGTTTGCATTTTTTTTACCGTGCTTTAAGAGTTAACAGTTTTATCACGGTGCAAAACTCCAGATCTTTCTTCATCCTCACTGACCACTTACCATTTGCAAACCATTGCAGGGGAAATACAGAACCCTGAATAAGGGTCTTGGCAGGTACATAAAAGAGAAACGTCTTTTGTTCTCCAGTATTTTGCTTTTAATATTAAGGCATATTTAATTATTTATTCATATATGTCTGAAAATTATTTTTGAATTTAAAGTTTATTTTGTTTAGAATGTTTAATTATTTTGCTTATAATTTAATTTTAAAAACTCATTTTAAAAAGACCTTTTTATATTCACGTGGATTTACATTCATGATGTGGGAGACTGGTGCTGTCAATCTGACACCTTTCACTAGCATTGTGCATGCTAATTAAGCACTGGTGAAAGGTGCCAGAACGACAACACTAGAGAGTGAAGTTCTTATTATATATTTAAGAATTTCGCTTTCAAGTGCTGTTGCTCCTTTCACCAGTGCTTAATTAGTGTGTGCATGTGTACACACATGCACGCACACATTATATATAACGTATGCATGCTTATTAAGTGCTGTTGAAAGGTGCTAGACTGGTATCAATGGATGCCTGGTAGACCAAAGTTGGAATCTTTCAACCAAACTTATACTAGACTTCACCATCAGCCTACAAAGAAGATTGCTGCTGGTCTTCTTTTTAAAGATTTTTCATAAAAAAGTCTTGGATAATTCAGGGATTCCAGAGCTTCAGATGACTGACTCAGTATTAGAGACAGTTTGTGTTCAGCTGGGGATCTTTCAGTAGCCTGTAATAGGAAGTGGATTTTTTTTTTGGCTGCAGAATCTCTTGACAGAAAGTGAGCCTTATTGTCACATCAGATTTTATTGACAAGAAAACCTTCTGCATCGATACAGAACGGTTTCTGCAGTAATTAATTTCTTGAGCTGCACTATTTGGACTTTCAGCTGCCATGAGTGCAGTTGGGATTTAATGGAAAACTGATGCATTTATGGAGGGGGAGGGTTCCCTGCTTCCCCACTTTCTCCCTTCAGTGCAAATACTGCACTCAGTAGGAATAACACATACCCTTTACCTCCAGTGCTTCAGTTTGTGCCTCGAAACGTTGATACTGGCTTCTGTAACTTCAGCCAGCGCATTGAAAAAGGGCTGACAATGGCATTCCTGGAGGTGAGAAAACATCACCAGGATATCTACAACTTCACAGTGCAGGTAAGAATGCTAGCATGCTCTGAGAAAAAAGAAGTTCACTGTACTCTGCATCACACATTTTGAATGGGTAATCTAACAGTGGGTTTATATTGAGGATAACTAATAGATTTTAAGGTTTTTGGGTTCCACGGTTCATCAGTGTTTACACCTGTGCCATGTGCTATTATCTGAACTTTAGATCTGGAAAGTGAGGAGTCTTTATTGGATATTGTACCTAATAAAGGGGCTTAAAACTCACTGGCTATAAACTCTAAATCTAATTAATAAGACATGCTGCCTTTTTTTCCTGAAAGTTTATGTATTCTAGCTTTGTTCTAAAACTAAAATCAATAAAAATTGTGCTGTATAAACTCATAAACAAAGTAAATAGTATCTAATCACCATAAAAATAAAATAACTTATTTGTGTTTAAGTACAATATGTATTTAAAGTGAAGAATATATGCAAAATATTATATAATATAGCTACTAGGTGAAGTTCCAGGGAAAGACCTATGGAAGCACATTTTGAGGTCTGATTGCACTTTGTTTCCACCCGTCTTTGGCTCTGGTAGTGCAGGGCGTGTTGGATTTTGACAGGATAGCTCTCTTTCCACAGTGTTCATTTACCTTACATTGAGAGTCTCTTCCTGTCTGTTCCACATAGGTAAGGTATCCACACAGGCTTTTTTTGTGGATAGCTTTTGTTTTGCTGTGTTTGACTTTATTCTGGACATTTTCTTCAGTCGTTTTCTGGATGGCACCTTTCACATCAGCATGGATTGTAACACAATTTAAAGAATAAATCTTGGACGGGAAATAGTGTAAGGTAACTCTATGTCCTTGTTGAGACAGTGTGGCTGAATCAGTCTGAAATGGATGTTACGCAACAATCTTGTAAAGCATCCCACTTTATATTATTATTTAAAAAAAAAAAAAAGCAGGAGAGGGAGGGAACAGAAGTGCTAGTGGTTTTGCTGTTCCTGACCTGTTCTAGCTTTGTCTTTTCAGATACTGAATATAACTCTGAGCAAGCCTCGTGCGGCATTTCGGCAGGGGCCTGTGAACATTGTCTTTGCCATTCAGGATACATATGGATTCTTGAATGGATCTGAAATCAGTGAGCTGCTGAGGAACCTGTCTGTGGTGGAGTTCAGTTTCTACTTGGGCTTTCCTGTGCAGCAAATTGCCGAACGTGAGTACTTCATGTCACTAAGGCTGCAGAAGATTGGTTTTGTGTGGTGTTCTCTACAGTTTCATAGTAATGTTCTATATAAGTGTTAACATTAGTTAATTTCCTTAGCTTCTAATTTGGTCTTTCCATGCAAATCTGTACAACAGTGCCTTTGGTCACATAAACTGTCCCTGTGCAACAGTAGCTGAGCTTAATCACTAACTCTAGTATTGGTTCAATCTGTAATTTGCAAGGGGAGGAGACGAAATCAGAACACTTGTCCATAGGCAGCTAAGACTTCTGTTTTGTTTGTGAGACAATACAATGAGATTCTCTCATATTCTGGGCTTGTGGTCTCAATCTCTCAAATAAATTAAAATGAATTATTGTTGCTGCATTAATTGTCTGAAAGCATTTCTCTTCACTCATTTGCTTGGTTTTAGTATGTCTTACTCTCACTTAATCTTATAGTTCTTAGTTTTGTATGTCTTTTAACCCAAATTTTAAAATGCTAGTACCCCAACAAGTCTGTGATTGTCAAGAAGGTCAGAGAGTATGTCATAATTTATTTCAAATTGAGCTACATAATATGGACTATGTCTTTCTAGCTTGAAAACTGTATCTGATCACACAGAATAATCCTAGATTAGTTCTCTATCAGTCCAGTCTGCTGTTACATGCTCATTGTCACTGTATCCATGTAGAGGAGCAGACTCACCCCTGCAGCGCCTCCTGCTGGTCTCTCAGGGAATTAGCTCGATTTCCTGCCTGAAGCGCCCTCTGCAGGCCAGTGATCCACCTTGTCACTGGTCCCGTGTCCCTCCCAGAACCCTGGTGCTCCTTGCTCTGGGTGCTGCCCCCTGGCAGTACCCACACACTCTGAGTCTCCCCCCCCTAGGGGATCCCCTCACCCACTAACCCAACCTTGCCTCAGTGTAAGGCTACTGCCAGTCACCATCTAGCCCCATTCCCTGGGGCAGACTGCAGTACCAGCCACTCATCATAGGCAAGGTTGGGTTTGGACCTGCTGCCTTTGCCTACCTCTGGGCTGCCCTCTGCAACCCCCAGTACCTGTTGGCCCAATGCTAGGCCAGCCTGGGGCTTTCCAGGCTGGAGCTCCTCTGCCTTTCCCCAGCCCTGCTCCACTCAAGTACCCTGTCTCAAGCTCCCTGCAGTCAGGCCTTTCTCTCTCTGAATGCAGAAGGTGAGTGTTTCCTTGCTCCTGGCTCAAGCCTTTATAGGGCCAGCTGGGCTCTGATTGGGGCGTGGCCCAGCTGCAGCTGCTTCCCCCAATCAGCCCAGGTCTTTCCTGCCCCAGCCCCCAGCAGGGCTGGCTTTAATCCTTCCCAGGCAGGAGCGGGTGACCACCCCGCTACAGTCCATGAATATGTTTTGTTTCTGGCCCTGCATCAAGCTTGTAGAAAATAGGGGCTGGTAAGCTTCTGTACTTAGGCCATTCATTTATATTTGCATCAAATCCTTTACAATATGTTAGTGGGCTGGTTTGTTTTGATTAATTTCGTCAAAAGTCCAAAGCAAAATGGTTGAGAAACACTGATATAGGGCATTCTCCATTTCCTCCTCGCTGAGTACCTGTGGAAAGTGGTCCAGTAGATGGTTCTCTTTTTTTCACCAGGTCACTGTGTAGAGTCAGAACAACAAAACCATGTGCATGATCATTGCTTTAGCCTGTTGAATCTGGTATCCCTACATACAATGGCAGATTCAAGCATACAGATCAGATTTTTCTGCAGCTTTGTCCAGACACAGAAGAATTTACCCCTGCACATTTGCCATCCCTAAGGATTTGTGACCCAAGGGACAAGATACCTTCCATTGCTGTGAATTCCAGCATTGGATTCTGTAGCCTGTGCAAAGGCTCAGACACCAAGAGATTTTTCCCGTCTTGCACAGGAAGAGAGACTTAGTCATGGTGTTAAGTAAATCATAAAATTCAATGTGATCACAAATTTGCCTGTCTTGAACTCTTTAAGAGTAGCGCTGACTTGAGCTGCATCAGCCCTTGATTCCATTTGTGGAGTGTGTTCCAAGTTGGGGACAGCCAATTGATATTTTTATATCACTGCCTTCAGTGATCTGACCTAACTAGCAATTCACTGTATTTGATGTCTACTGCTAAATAGCACAACATTTGCCTCAAAGGCCTCAGTATGGGTTTGGATTTGCCAGTGTCTTTTGGGGACTGGAGTAGTCAAATTTGAAGATGTCTTTAAAAATAAATTCAGACTTTTTAAAATAGACATAATCAGCTTTGAGTCCAGAATATAACAGGATCAAGGATGTGGGTAATGCTGTGCACAACAACATGAGAAATATCTTGTCTAAACTTGGCCGGTTCAGGATTTGAACAGCTCATATTCACCGCAGTTCTGTCCAAACAGTTCTGTCCAAACAGCAACCAGTTTTGATTTGAACTTTTCAGCTTTGATTCCCATGGCTCCTAAAGTTGTTATTATTCTTTGTGTGATAACGTTAACTGTCCCATGTTCTAAGTCTGCTGTGTCAGCAAAGAGACTGCAAAGCTTTTCACCCTCACAAATCTGATGCCCTCTGATTCTTTCTCAGCTATGGGTCTGGCAGTGAATCCCTCAGCAAGCACAATAATAAACCTAGCTTGCGTGCATTTCTGAGCAATCTCCCTCAGTGTATGTCTACACTGCAATTAAAAATCTGCTTGACTGGGCACATGTCACCTCAGGACAGGATGCAGAGATAAAGTTTCCTGACACCTTAAATGACTGCTTCTTGGAGCAGCTAGTCCTGGAACCCGCAAGAGAAGAGGCAATTCTAGATTTAGTCCCGAGTGGAGCACAGGATCTGATCCAAGAGGTGAATATAGCTGAACTGCTTGGTAATAGTGACCATAACACAATAAAATTTAACATCCCTGTCGGGGGGGGGGGAGACCAAAGCAGCCCACCACAGTAACATTTAATTTCAGAAAAGGAGACTACACTAAAATGAGGAAGTTAGTTAAACAGAAATTAAAAGTGAAATCCCTGCAAACTGCATGGAAACTTTTTAATGACACCATAATAGAGGCTCAATTTAAATGTATACCCCAAATTAAAAAACACAGTAAGAGGATCAAAAAAGTGCCAATGTGGCTAAACAACAAAGTAAAAGAAGCAGTTAGAGGCAAACAGGCCTCCTTTAAAAAGTGGAATTCCTTGTGAGGAAAATAGAAAGGAGTATAAACTCTAGCAAGTGAAGTGTAAAAATATAATTTGGAAGGCCAAAAAAGAAGTTAAAGAATAGCTAGCCAAAGGCTCAAAAAGTAACAGGAAAAAATGTTTAAGTACTTCAGAATCAGGAAGCCTGCTAAACAACCAGTGGGGCCACTAGATAATCGAGATGCTAAAGGAGCACTCAAGGATGATAAGGCCATTGCAGAGAAACTATGTTAATTCTTTGCATTGGTCTTCACGGCTGAAGATGTGAGGGAGCTTCCCAAGCCTGAGCTGTTCTTTTTAGGTGACAAATCTGAGGAATTGTCCCAGATTGCGGTGTCATTAGAGGAGGTTTTGAAACAAACTGATAGATTAAACAGTAGTAAGTCACCAGGACCAGATGGTATTCACCCAAGAGTTCTGAAGGAACTCAAATGTGAAACTACAGAATTGCTAACTGTGGTGTGTAATGTGTTACTTAAATTTGCCTCTGTAGCAGATGACTGGTGGATAGCTAATCATAGAATATCAGGGTTGGAAGGGACCTCAGGAGGTCATCTAGTCCAACCCCCTGCTCAAAGCAGGACCAATCCCGAGACAGATTTTTGCCCCAAATCCCTAAGTGGCCCCCTCAAGGATTGAACTCACAACCCTGGGTTTAGCAGCCCAATGCTCAAACCACTGAACTATTCCTCCCCCCACCAATGTAACACCAATTTTTTAAAAAGTCCCTAGAGTCAATCCTGGGAATTTCAGGCCAGTAAGTCTAACTCCAATACCAGGCAACTTGGTTGAAACTATAGCAAAGAACAGAATTATCAGAGACATAGATAAACATGGTATATCGGGGAAGTCTCAACATGGTTTTTGTAAAGGGAAATTGTGCCTCACCAATCTGCTAGAATTCTTAGAGGGAGTCAACAAGCATGTGGACAAGGGGGATCCAGTGCATATAGTGTACTTCAACTTTCAGAAAGCCTTTGACAGGGTCCCTCACCGCAGGCTCTTAAGCAAAGTAAGCTGTCATGGGATAAGAGGGAAGGTGCTCTCATGGATCAGTTGCTGGTTGAAAGACAGTAAACAAAGGGTAGAAATCAACGGTCCATTTTCAGAATGGAGAGAGGTAAATAGTGGTGTCTCCCAGGGGTCTGTACTGGGCCCAGTATTGTTCAACATATTCATAAATGATTTGGAAAAATGGGAAATAACGAGGTGGCAAAATTTGCAGATGATACAAAACTATTCAAGATAGGTAAATCCAAAGCAGACTGCGAAGAGTTACAAAGGGATCTCACAAAACTGGGTAACTGGGCAACAAAATGGCAGATGAAATACAATGTTGATAAATGCAGAGTAATGCACATTGGAAAACATAATCCCAACTATACTTATAAAATGATGGGGTCTAAATTAGCTGTTACCACTCAAGAAAGAGATCTAGGAGTCACTGTGGCTAGTTCTCTGAAAACATCCACTCAATGTGCAGCAGCAGTCAAAAAAGCTAACAGAATGTTGGGAATAACTAAGAAAGGGATAGGTAACACTGGTCTACAATTTTTGAGAAGTCGTCTGCTTCAGAGATAAAATATGCTATTTATTATGTATTTTGATGTGCTGAATTCAAATATGACAATTAAAACAACTGATTGGCTACTGTTTCTAAGACATTTAAGTTTTTACATTTTATGTCTATGTATATTGTGTAGATAGTAGAGTTTTAATCATAAATTGTAAACCTAGGTCTTTTCATGTGTTTATGGTTGCTTTACATGATAATATTTCACCTGTCCTGTTTATGTAACACTCTAAAAATCAGCAAAAGGGTTATATAAATAAAATTTATTATGAAACAAAAGGCAAAAAACTATTATGTACATAGTTTAGTCCTATTCAGTGTCTACTCGGCGCTTCTTGGCTTGTCTCTTGTATTCATTAAATGGAGCAGCTCTTGTCACTGTCCAGCAATAGTCTGCAAGCATTGATGGGCTCCATTTTCCTTGATAGCGTTTCTCCATTGTTGCAATGTCCTGGTGAAATTGCTCGCCGTGCTCGTCGCTCACTGCTCCGCAGTTCGGTGGAAAAAAATCTAGATGAGAGTGCAAAAAAATGTATCTTTAGTGACATGTTGCAACCAAGGCTTTTGTATGCCTTGAGGAGGTTTTCCACCAACAACCTGTAGTTGTCTGCCTTGTTGTTTCCGAGAAAATTTATTGCCACTAACTGGAAGGCTTTCCATGCCGTCTTTTCCTTGCCACGCAGTGCATGGTCAAATGCATCATTTCGAAGAAGTTCACGAATCTGAGGACCAACGAAGACACCTTCCTTTATCTTAGCTTCACTTAACCTTGGCAATTTTCCACGGAGGTACTTGAAAGCTGCTTGTGTTTTGTTAATGGCCTTGACAAAGTTCTTCATCAGACCCAGCTTGATGTGTAAGGGTGGTAACAAAATCTTCCTTGATTCAACAAGTGGTGGATGCTGAACACTTTTCCTCCCAGGCTCCAATGACTGTCGGAGTGGCCAATCTTTCTTGATGTAGTGGGAATCTCTTGCATGACTATCCCATTCGCAGAGAAAACAGCAGTACTTTGTGTATCCAGTCTGCAGACCAAGCAAGAGAGCAACAACCTTCAAATCGCCACAAAGCTGCCACTGATGTTGGTCATAGTTTATGCACCTCAAAAGTTGTTTCATGTTGTCATAGGTTTCCTTCATATGGACTGCATGACCAACTGGAATTGATGGCAAAACATTGCCATTATGCAGTAAAACAGCTTTAAGACTCGTCTTCGATGAATCAATGAACAGTCTCCACTCATCTGGATCGTGAACGATGTTGAGGGCTGCCATCACACCATGGATGTTGTTGCAGGCTACAAGATCACCTTCCATGAAGAAGAATGGGACAAGATCCTTTTGACGGTCACGGAACATGGAAACCCTAACATCACCTGCCAGGAGATTCCACTGCTGTAGTCTGGAGCCCAACAGCTCTGCCTTACTCTTGGGTAGTTCAAAATCCCTGACAAGGTCATTCAGTTCACCTGGTGTTATGAGGTGTGGTTCAGAGGAGGAGGATGGGAGAAAATGTGGGTTCTGTGACATTGATGGTTCAGGACCAGAAGTTTCATCCTCTTCCTCTTCCTCATCTGACTCAAGTGAGAATGATTCTGGTGCATCAGGAACCAGCAGTCCTTCTCCGTGGGGTCCTGGGCGTATAGCTGATGGAATGTTTGGATAATGCACAGTCCACTTTTTCTTCTTTGACACACCTTTCCCAACTGGAGGCACCATGCAGAACTAACAATTGTTGGTATGATCTGTTGGCTCTCTCCAAATCATTGGCACTGCAAAAGGCATAGATTTCCTTTTCCTGTTCAACCACTGGCGAAGATTTGTTGCACAAGTGTTGCAGCATATGTGTGGGGCCCACCTCTTGTCCTGATCTCCAATTTTGCAGCCAGAATACAGGTGATAGGCTTTCTTAACCATAGTGGTTATACTGCGCTTTTGTGATGCAAAAGTCACTTCACCACAAACATAGCAGAAGTTATCTGCACTGTTCACACAAGTACGAGGCATCTCTGCTCACTTTGGCTAAACAGAACTGTGTCCCTTTGCAAAATCAAACACTGACAAATAAGAGAGCACGACACTGTATGATTTCTAGAGCTGATCTAGGGCAATTTGTTCAGCAGAGTGATGTAAGCTTCGTTATGATTGCATCATCCATGACTTCTAGGAATAACATGATGCAATTCATATCATGTATGACGCAATCCCAGCTTCAGATTGCATCATTCATTGTTTTGCCTAAAAAGCAAGTACTGTCCAAACCCAGTCATTGATTTATTCATAGATCCAGTCAAAGATGTATTTTAGTCATTTCTGGTTTAAATTGAGATCCCTTCCCTTTATAACTCACTTATCCTCCGCCATTCCCATGTCAAGGGTCGTGTATACTGACCCAATAGCATATCTTGAAAACTAGAGCCAATCAACAATTTTAAGCATCATTTTCGTTCTCAGTGACCCAGAATTAGTAAAGTTTGACTACATTTATTTCAGAAGCATTTTGGCTGTAGAGCAGTGTAATATGATAGAAAATATCATATTGCCTCTATATGAACCCCTGGTATGTCCACATCTTGAATACTGCGTGCAGATGTGGTCACCCCATCTCAAAAAAAGATATATTGGAATTGGAAAAGGTACAGAAAAGGGCAACAAAAATGATTATGATATGGAGCAGCTTCTGTATGAGAAGAGATTAATAAGACTGGGACTTTTCAGCTTGAAAAAGAGATGGCTAAGGGGGGGATATGATTGAGGTCTATAAAATCATAACTGATGTGGGGAAAGTAAATAAGGAAGTATTATTTACTCCTTCTCGTGGCACAAGAACTAGGGGTCACCAAATGAAATGAATAGGCAGCAGGTTGAAAAGAAACAAAAGAGAGTATTTCTTCACACTGGAACTCTTTGCCAGAGGATGTTGTGAAGGCCAAGACTGTAACAGGGTTAAAAAAAGAACTAGATAACTTCATGGAGGATAGGTCCATCAATGGCTATTAACTAAGATGGGAAGGGAAGCAAAACCCTGCTTTAAAGTGTCCCTAGCCTCTGTTTGCCAGAAGATGTTGGAAATGGGCGACAGAGGGTGGATCACTTGATGATTACCTGTTCTGTTCATTTCCTCTGAAACACCTAGTAATGGCCACTGTCAGAAGACAGGATACTGGGCTAGATGGACTATTGGTCTGACCCAGGATAGCCCTTCTTATAAGAGGTCCACCCTTGTCAGAAATCTGCTTATGCATTCAGCAAATTGTACGGAATCCTTCATCTTTGATGCAAAATCCATGGATATTTAGCTTTTCATTAATTCTGGAAAGTTCATTTACATCTCAATTTCTCATATTGCCTAGCATACTTTTCTGTGCCATTTGCTTCTTAGTTACTTGGCCCACCACTTTCAGTATTAACTATGAAGGGTTGTTTGATGCATTCCAAAGATTTTTCCCGGTGTTTTTTTTTCCCCCAATCAATCTTGTCTGTGTATATATATATTTTTTATATATAAATGTGTTTAAAATAGTGTGCAAGTAAAGAATTGATTTGCAAATTCCAGGTGAGTTTAGTTGCAAGCAAGTTGATATTGATTCAAACTAAGGAAAATCTAATATTATATTATAACTCAAACTGTTGGGCATGATTAAATTAAACTTTTGACAGCCTGAATATGAATAACTGTGTCTGGAAAAAGAAATTTGTTATGCCCAGTCTTTGTCTATTTTAGATCATCTTCTATATAAAAACCTTTTACTGGAGACAGTTCATAAAGCTTAAACAGAATGCAAATGCTTGCGGGATAGTCCTAACGCAGTACATGGTTAGGTTATAAGGTACTTAGGGATGTTTTGCCAATCTTAACTTTCTTATTTTTAATAAAGGTTCTGTATGCACAAGGGAGGGAGGGTTCTGTGCAAGAATAATGGCAGTGGGATTGGTTAAGGGTGGGAGATGCCAGCTTTTTTCTTTTTTTCTCTTTTCTTTCAAGGTACTAAAGAGTGCTAGGCAATTTTAACATCTTAGCTCTACTAAAATATCGTGTCTGTTATTTCATTTTCCCTCCTTTCTGTCCATTTGTTTTTCCTTGCCCATGTGTTTACATTTAATTTCTCATATTAGAAACTGATTCAGGCAGAGATTTTACTACACATTTGCACAGTGCTTTGCACAAAGAGAGCCCAACTTAATCAAGGCTTCTAGGGTGCTACTGAAATACCAATAATTAATAAGAGAGTACGTTTTATAATCTGGATTGACAAGCATCTTGTGCATGGTGGACTGCTATGAAGACAATTATAGTGTTATCATAATCATAGTGTGCTGTTGCCAGTCCCAGGCATCCAAAAATCAGGAATCAAGCCCCCCCAAAAATCATGAGTTTCTTTTTAAAATAATAAACTCTGGGCTCTTTTTCTTTGCTCTTTGGCTTCTGAACCTTTAGGGATCACTCTCTTCAATTTTCAGGCTTTATTCTGCAGGAATATACTTCTTGTTTTGAATGCAAGCGCTGAGATTCTCATGCATTCACATGATTCCAGCAGCTGGGACTCTGAACAACAAATATCATGAGACTTGCCATAAAATCTTGAAAGTGGGCAACACTGATAGTGCTGTATGTTCCATAAAAGGTACACTGTGTCAAATGAAAGGCTCCATGTTCCAAAGAGAGTGCAGTCTTAAAGGCACGAAAGGGTACAGGACAATATGATACAATACAGTACGAGATGAAACGACATGGCTAGTAGGTTTCAGCGAACAGGTTGGCTTTTGAATTTAAGTGAGTCGATTATTCCAACCCCTCCTCCCCGGTACAAAAAAGTTCAAAAAAAGCCTGTTTGATTAAAGAACTGTTTTTAATTTCCCCTTTCCAGTTCAGTTCTGGTTTGTAAACTTACTGGACTCCTGATAAATAGCCCAATGGTGCACTAATATGGATCAATGAGATGTATCAGGTTACTTCTTTGAATTCTCCACATTCTGTCCATTTTTTATTATTTAATCCTCCACATTTCTGCAGAACGGTGGACGTTTTAGTAAGACCATTGGTTTCTCTGCCTATTTTCATAAAAAGCACAGCTGATAACTTCCAGAACCCCATATATTGGGTGATTTATTTTGTTTGGAGACAGATCACTCTACTGGATGGCTTAAGGGAGAGGTTAAAGAGTGAAGAATCGTTTTAGGAATAGTTTAAAAATGGTCTATATAACGTATGGTTTATGACTTCAGTTCTTTCTATGTAAATGTTCCCCAAATCCTGGTATCTAACCTGAGAAATGTCTCGCTCAGTAAGATGTTGCTAATCAATACAAAGTATCATTAAAAACTGAAGGAAAGTGAAAAGGCAATTGAGTAAAGTTTTTCTGGGGCTCTTTAACAAATCTCCCATGGAAACTATTAAAATCACAATGGTTATTGGATTCTAAAGGAAATACAATTTTTAATTAGAATAGTAGAATCCAGTGCTGACTAGAGAGGGGAAAGGGTGAATGGAGGTGCACCCAAAGCCATGAGACGGGGAGATTGGGAGACCATAGTATGGAGAAAGGGTTGCACACAGAGCCCCTGGTATGAGGGAGGGGGCGTGTACAAAGAACAGAAATTACATTTGGGTTATTCAGTACTTCTTCTGGGTGTCAGGTGCATTTAAATACCAGCCCATATTATATTGCACGTAGGTGTACTATGTTCTGTTTTTGCATTTTACAATTCATTACCTAGATCATGCCAAAAAAGCAAGCGGCCTCTACAAAGGCTGAGTAGCAATGGGAACATTGTCAATGTGAAACTCCTTCTGAGCATGAAACGCAGTGGCAAGTTGGACAAAGCTCAGCTGTACTGGTGCAGTGTTTTAAGTGTAGACCTGCCCTACATGTTCCCGATCCTTTCATGCGCTCTTTGCCAAGCTTTCAGCCCAGGACTGCACGGCTGAAAGATTAGAGCACTTCTCCCGCTGTACCATCAAGAGCAGATGCTCAAGGATTTTTTTTTTTTAAGTTTTTAGTTCAGTTAATTCTATATGAAATTTCTTAGGCATACAGGAATTTGCATACATTAAATCATTTTCAAGCACTAATTAGAAAAAAGAGTATATCATATTGAGTGTCAAAGCACAACTGTTACCTTGTTTAAAAAAAAAGGAAGTAATTAAACACTCTAACAGTTCAAAATTTTATTGCCATTGGCAGATGGTTAATTATCTTGTGATCTTGCTTTTCCTGGGCTTTGGAAAACACCAGTGCAGCTGCAGTTTACACATTTTTTTGCAGGATGATATTTTTAGATTGAGGTAAATGAGTGCATTACCATAGTAAACCAATCTCCAACCTTCTAGCTATACTGAGCCATGTCCACTCATCCTTTGGTTTAGAAGGACCCTGCAGCAATATATATTTTTGTATAATATATAAATGTAAAACGTGTGGGGCGCTTCCTGTTTGTATATTGCAAGTGTAATTTTTAGAAATTTGTTATGTAATATCTCATTCAAATACATAAACGGCCATATTCTGATACCCTTACGCACATTGACCACTATTGTACTTCACAGTAGTGGCCCTATTGAAGTCTCAATAGCACTATTTGAGAAGCAAGATGCTACTAAACTGGAATAAGAGTATCAGAAAATGTTGAATTTGACGTCAGTTTTTGGGCATAGTGCCATTTAATTTAAACAAGACGAGAATAAAGAATAAATTATTTCACTCTAGAGAATGAAAATGCAGTGTCAAAAACCGAGGTTTAAAAAAAAAAGGTGCTATATATCTAGAGGCTCTTCTGCTTTTGCGTTAGGGGAGAAAAGAGTGATCAGGTTTTTAATAGTAAAAATCACCAGATTCTGGAAGGTAACATATTTATGGAAACAACCTTAGTACACCTAGAAAGAGGTCTTAGCTAGCTAGTCTGCAAATAAGACACACTAAATAAATTGGAAAGTTAATAATTTTTTTGTTTCTTTGCCTACAATAGCAGGAATTGAACAAATTATAGGGTAGTGGTTAAAACACAGAACTGGAAGTCAGGATATCTTGATTTTTGGTTTGATTCACCTTGTGACCTTAGGCCAAATCTGTTTAATTTTGTGTGCCTCACTCTCCCCATCCTTAAAATGGGTTTTAAAAAAATGATCTTTGTTAAGCGCTTTAAGAACTTCAGATGATTCAGGGAAAACTTTGACAAAACTGCCCCCCCCCCTTTACTTTCATGAAGTTTCAATCTCTTTTCAGGAAAACTAGTCCCAGCCTCTGTCTTTATCTATTCACGAGTGTCTCTTTACTTTGCTCCAATGGGAATCTGGGCTGAAATCCTGGCCCCACTGACGTTGATGGGAGTTTTTTCATTAACTTTAATGAGGCCAGGATTTCACTCCTGAATCTTAGCGTTTCCAGGAGGCTAGTCATTTTGACAAAACTTGGGCTATTGAACAAAATAAAACCAAAATGTCACGGGATTTTTCATGGAATTCATTTATGATTTTCATAAATCCGATTTGATCTTCACAATGTTTAATGTATATTTTATTTTATTATGGGTTGGAATACAAAATAGGTACATTCAGTTTTCTCCTTTATACTTAAGTCTTAACTTTTCTACTTGGTTGCAGTCACAAAGAAATAGATGCTTTCTTCCTCAAAAAGCCATGAATGACTCACCCAGAGCAGCGGTTCTCAAGCTGTGAGTCGGGACCCCTAAGCGGGTCACAACCCCATTTTAATGGGGTCGCCAGGGCTGGCGTTAGACTTGTTGGGGCCAGGGCTGAAGCCAAAGTCTGAGCCCCACCACCCAGGGCTGAAGCTGAAGCCCAAGGGCTTCATCCTTGGGTGGCAGGGGTCAGGCTTCGGCTTCAGCCCCAGGCGGCCGGGGTCATGTAGTAGTTTTCGTTGTCAGAAGGGGGTCGCAGTGCAATGAAGTTTGAGAAACCATGAGTCATCCAGTGTACAGCCTGATCTTAGCATTCAAAAATCTCATCTTACATTAACGACAAATTAGCCAAACGGGCTTTGCTTACTATTTCTAGAAGCAAAGCTGTCAGGGTGGTATGTTAAATATTTCAGGTAATTAATCTGACCACTTTAGTCAGCTGTTTTTCATTCAGACATATGAACCAGAAAATATGTATCAAGAGCAATGTCTTTCTGTCTCTTATGTATAACACTAAGAGTTATATCAGCAAATAAGATGTTCATTGACTTAATGTGAATTATGAAACAGCCTCTTTTCTTGTTTTTGTGCTATTGAGTATACAGTTCTTACAGATGTTTTTTCCCCTCATCCTTTTTTTTTTTTTTCTCCCCCAGCCTTTCATTACCCTCAACTCAATGTGTCTCAATTGATGAAATCTTCCTGGGTGAGAACAGGTATGTAGACTATATAAGGATAGATAGCTGACACACCTTTCTTTTTTTAGCCGGGACCTAGATAACACATTAATAAATTTTGAAATTGCTTACGGTTTGAGGTAATAACTATATCCAGATCTGAATAAACTCCAAAGCAAATGAATGAATAACCTGGAACTGCTGGGAAATGCACTTGTGTAGAATGAACTGCAATTCCTTGTTTATTGGCTCAAAAATTGTTTTATATTTAGAATGCAGTTTATTCAAAGTGCAGGAACACAGCTCTGCTATACAGAGGGTGCTGTATACACTAACTGCCTTTTAAGTTGGACATTGCTTTTTTTTAAGATTTTTTTTTTTTAACTTTTAATACTTGATTTAATCATGGGACCTTACACCAAAGCACACACTATGCAACAGAATACAAGTAGATGCCAAACAATTTTAGGGACTGTAATGATGCAGCTCCATCCCATTTCATTTTTTTCCTCAATTAGTTTCCAGCAAATTGCTCTAGTCCAAGTCAGCTGATCTAATTTGCCCTGAATATAATCCTAGAACAGTGAGAGTTAGTGCTTTCTGTAACTATGCCCTTCTGGTGTGGAATACACTTCCTGCTATTATTTGTAATTCTCAATCTATTTGAATTTAAAAGAAGGTGAAAAAATTCTCTTGTCAAGTTTCCAGCATTTAATTGTTCTTGATCACTGATCGTTTATTTTGCTATTGAATTCTGAGATACTCCATTTGTGACTAGAGCCAGTAGAAAGATACCACTTATTTTTTGTGGGAAATTTCTTTGTGGGAAGGGGGGAATCTAAAATTTCCTGTGAAAATTTTTTTTGTTTGTTTTTCAATGGAAAAACTGAAACAAAAAGCTAAAAATATTTGACTATTTGAAAATCGTTTTGGCTTAAAAAGAATTCAAAACTGAAACACGAGCATTTGTAGTGAAAACCAAATGAAAAAAATAAAATTTTAGCCAAAAATACGAAGTATTTTCTGAAAACTGAATTTCTGAGCTTTTGATCTGTTTTTTCAACCAAAAGAAAAGAAAAGAAAAATTTGACCAAAATGAAAATTTTCTAAATTTTCATCAAAAAAATGTTTCAACCAGCTCTGTTTGTGAGGAATATTTTTGATATATTAATTTCTGTTGCTGAGCGTGTCAGTCCAGCATCCTTCTTCACTAGAAATTTCAGAAGCAGGTAAATCCTTTTCCATGCACCTGTGATTGAGAAGTACAGTAGGCTAGTGCTAGTCACAGAGTCAGCTGCTTTTCTGTACATTAATGGACCCCTAACTCATGCTGACCAGTTTCTGTGCACCACTGCTCTCATAGGCTTAGGCTCAGGGCTGTCTGAAACAGGTGACAATACACTTTTCTACTTTCTGTTTCCTACCTGTTCTGCTATTTCTGTCCTATTTTTATATCCCCTATCCATGCCTACCCCGACTCTGTGACTGGTGAACACAAAGTATGGTTAACATTGAAAGCAGGTAAATCGGAATTGGTTATAACTTTGAATTCTTTACTCTCTGCTGCTTTTGTTTTGATATTTTCATACATTTAGCTTTTTTGGAGGCAGGGCTGCCCCACGACTGCATTTGTTCTGGACCAGGCTACCCCCCATGAAGTTCCAGCAATCACCTCAGCGTTTTTTTCTTTTAATTCCCCTTCTTCCAAAGTCTTACATTGCAACTTGCAATCTCCAGCTGAGCTGGAAGGGATTCGTGTGAGAATATTTCAATGCTATGCTTAAATAGTCCAGCAGAGGGCTTTAGAGAATGATTCAAGGCCTGCAATTGAAGTTGCATAAAAGACACTGAGAACTAATGCTTCTTACTAATTTGTTTGTTCTTGGGTTGCCTTTTTTTTTTTTTTTTTTTTTTAATGTAGTTCTCTTGGGTGTTGTCGACCAGCGAATTCAGGAGGAAGTGTTTCAGGCTGGGATGGAGCGGAAACTGGCTCAGCTGTTAAATGAGGCTTTGACCGGAGGGCGAATATGGAAACGAGCCACATTTGCAGGCAACAACATTGTGCAGGTACTAATAGATCAGAGGCTGGACGTGTGCTTGTGTGCACTCACGTGTGTGTGTAAAAGGGAATGAACTATTCAAACAGTAAATAATACCTACCACTTTAAGGAAGGAGAGATGAAATGAAAGCCTCTAGTCCAGCTGCTGTATGTGACTGATACATAAATCATGTTGTGCAACTAACATTCTTTTCGCTGCCCTGCTGCCTTTTGAACTAATGACTGTGATAACAGTGAAAACAACAGGAGTGTTAACTGGTTATAAAGTAAGTGTTGTGATTTTAAAAACAATCCTCAGAAACAGCTCTTAAAAGCAGCCTATTTTAAGAACTGACTGAGTTCTTGATTTAGTTGAGGTGTCTTGCAAAGAGGGACAGCGTTCTTATGGATCAAAGTCTGCCCTCCCCCTCCCTTTTGCGGTGGCCACACAGCTCTTAAAACGCTTCTAGGTACTCTGTCGTGTTTTGTAACAGTATATAAATATGAAATAGGATAATGCGCCTGAGTGCTGCTGGCACTTATGCTATGCAGCTAAGGGATCTTGTCAAACAGAATAACATAATACACTTTTTAACTGCCTGTTTGGTATGATATTCTCGGTCATTGAAGTTGCAGTGAAAGAAGAATTAACTGCACCAGCACCACATTTGGCATCCATGACAGCCCCTCCCATGCTATGATATCTGGGTGTTGATAGTTCTTAGTCTGTACCTTCATTGTGGCTGGTGGTGTTCACTTAGGCGAAAGCCACCTTCTGGCTGCAAAGATTTGAAAACTTAACCTTTTACTTCGATTTCTGGCTGTCACAGATGGTCCTTTATCAGCCAGATCAACAAACTGAAACCCAGTCTACCTTTTTAATGGGAAAGTTGTTTAAAAATAACTTTGCCAGCTAATCCATCAACAGTTGACCTTAGAGTTGCCATACAGGCAGTTCAGACCTATCATCTTCCTTTGGTATAACCCTGCAGTTTCCCCTCCTGTTTTAATTTCCAGATGTTTGAAGGTCTGGGGCTCAAAGAAGCATCTGTTCTAAGAGAAGTTTGTATTTTATTTCTTTTGCACTGCTGTGATTCACTGTGAATAAGGTGCCCTGTTTCAGATTTTTCATTCTCCCCATTGCACATGTTTATCCCTCTGCCTCTTGATATAAAATAAACCTTATGTCTTACCCACAAAGAGGCGATCATATTGAAAATACATACAGCTAGGCTGCATGTAAAAAGTTACTCTTTTATCCTTTACTGTAATTAATCTCCAGGTCTGTGTTGTTTACATGCACAGGTTTTAAGAGAGATTTCTTTCTAGCTATAGCATTGTATTTCACTGGGAGAGAGCATAGAGCTTTACTCCCAGAGGTGGCTGTATTTCTGCTAATTCTATGTGCCAGGTCTTAGGCCTGGTCTACACTTAAAAATGCTTAGGGCCAGCGGCACTGGAATAATTTGTATAGTGGGGGGTGGCTGAGAGCCATTGAATTAAGCTGTAAACCCTGTATATGATGGAAACCACTTCAAGGCACGGGGTGCGGCAGCAGCACCCCTAGGTCCAGCACCTGTGCTTAGGGCTGTGAAAAATTTTGTGTCCTGAGTGCTGTAAGTTAGGTTGACCTAACCCTGGCGTAGATGTAGCTAGGTCAATGGAAGAATTCTTGCGTTGACCTAGCTACCACCTCTTGGAGAGGTGGATTATCTACATTGATGGAAAAAACCCTCCACTGATGTAGGAAGCATCTGCACTAAGGCATTACAGTAGCACAGCTGGAACAGCTGTGTTGCAGATATGGCCCCAGTCACCAATAACTCTTCCTTTTTACTGCGTCATTGGCACAAAGTAGCTATCGAGCTTCCTTAACTGGGCAGCAGCTGAGGATTCCCCCAGTGGTGAGGGAGTACAACCTCCTACTGCATGCCACAACCTTTGCTTAGTTCCCTAAGGATACCAGCCTTTCATCACTCCTTTTTACCAAACTATACCATACCATCCCAACACTACACCAAACCACCATAGCTAATTGTGTTATGTGAGGGTAGTTTGGTGAATGGGTGTGTGGAGAAGAGAAAGTTGAAGGGGGAAGAGTTCAGGTTGTGGTATATGGTAATTGTGATAATGCTAAGACACATGCCTGTAGGTGAAGGAGGAGAGGATATATATTGCCAAATGGCTTAACTTCTTATATCCTTGCTTTTGTGGGCTAGTGTCAGGTATGCAGTGTATGTAGCAACCCTGTCCTCTTCACAGTGAAGTTTTGTATACTTTATATATAATGCTTCCAACGGCCCTTTTGGTGCATAAGTGATACCTGTAGTCCCTTGTGTGTGTTGGCTGACAATTACCTATTTTATCTCCTGGATCAAGTTATTAACTATCAGAAAGTGACCACACTTTTGTAATTTTTCTTTTTTACACTCTGTTGTTTGCCAGTACCTATTTAGAAGACACACAGGGAAGAATCTTATGCCCCCACAAACACAACCGTTCATGTGTCTTCAACCAAATTTGGATTTACAGTCCTAGAGTGAGCGTGGAGTTATATAGTCTCTGCGCTATTTGACTAAGAATTCTGGAGCACATACTTTTAGCCTGCATGTAACTGAGTGTAAACATGAACATAAACATTTCTCTCCCTATCTGCAATATTTTTTCTTCTATAGGCAAAAGAGTATCTAGTACAGTGCACTATTTAAATAATGCGACTTGTCATTTAAGCAGGACTTGTGTTCTTCCCTTCTCAGCCCTCAGAACCACATATTAGACTGTGAAACTTCGCAGTGTTCCCACCAAAAATGATGAAGTTCTTTTAAGTTAGGCTGCCCTTTGCAGATAGGTGTATCTCCATTTATTATATTACCTATCTCATAGAGCTGGAAGGGACCCCGAAAGGTCATTGATTCCAGCCCCCTGCCTTCACTAGCAGGACCGAGTACTGATTTTGCCCCACATCCCTAAGTGACCCTCCTCAAGGATTGAACTCACAAGCCTGGATTTAGCAGGCCAATGCTCAAACCACTGAGCTATCCCTATTAATGTGGTAATAGGGTAACCTTGACTTTTGGGGGATCAGCAGCTGTTTTATTAAGGGAGTGACCATCTTTTCATAAGAATTGTTATTCTCTCAGTGTTCGAAACATAGAACTACTGCACATGCTCCTTATCCTGCCTCTTGCAGCCACTCACTAACAGGATCTGCTAAAGCTGCAGAGTTTTAGTGCGTACAGTGGTGCTATAGGTTTGGCCTGTAATTATTGAAGGCGAGGTAGCAGAAATGTAGGTGTAAGCCCAGATTCCTGACCCCAATAAAGCTACTCTGCACCATTACATGAGGATTTTTTTGGTGTAAGGGACTCCCAGGTGGTGCAGAGCTGGTCCTGTGCCATCATGCCCAGCCCTCACATAGTGTGACACATGTCTGAGACCGGGTGGGTGGCTGGAGTGTTGTGGCATTCCAGTGGTCCATTGGCTGCACAATGGCCCCTGGGGGCCCTTTTCAAATTGTTGTAACATAGAACATCACCTCTCCCACCTCAGCTGAGGATATGAGGCATAGCAATCAATTCTCAACCGCAATAAACCTTTTAATTTTGCTGCAGCAGGTTTTGCAGGTTTCCCTGGATGAGACTGTGAACTGGTTTAGAGAAGTGTGTGTGTGTGTGTGTGTGTGCGCGTGTTTATATGTGCGTTCAGAGGACACCATGACACAAATAACAAAATTTCCCGTCTCTGCATGTTCTTTATTTTCAACCTTTCTCTTACACTGCAGGATAACAGCATGTGTTGCATAATGTCGTGCATTGTTCTGATAGCTCTTCTATAATACCAACCCACAATGGAGTGAAATAAGGGCACAGACTGCCAGTTGTACCAAATTGGGTGTTATTTTAGTCAGGAGGACATTTGTCCCCTGGAGACTAAACTGAGACCACCCATTCATTTCACTTGTGACAAGCCAGTTTAGAATTGAGGGTTCCTGAGGTGAAAGGCACTTTGTATTAAAACACAACACCACTGAGTGCTGTGGAAATTGAAGAGCTTGCACTGAAAATGAGGCAATTGTTGATAAATGCTATCACAATAATTGTTTTCCTTTCCTATGCTGTGAAAGTAGAACTGGCACCATTGGGGGGGGGGGCACATTTTTTCTTATATATTTATTGGAAAACATAACTGGGTAAAATCACTTCTTTATATCTAAACACTTTTGAACCTTTCATAAAAATAAGAGGTTTGGACTGACAGTGCCCAAATTCTCATCTTTTCTTTTCCCTTTCTCTCATCTGCATTGCTCATATGGTGGCACTCTCTGTTAGATAGACACCTAAAGCCATAGCTACACACAGGGTTTACAGCCTTACAGCGGCTTATTATACACAACACAATCCCATCTATGTTTATATGCAAATATTCCACAGAGAATTTCACCTTTTATAGCTTCTTCTTGCAAATGCAAGGCATACTCTGTAGGTTATATTACATCATGCAGACTTAGAGACACTTGACATTTTTATGAGTAGTCTGTCTTGTCAGCTCTCATGCACTTTTATGAGGAATGAGGCTGTTAAGTACGGTTTTAAAGAACCCCACCAGAAGCTCATATTAAAATAATACTTAATTTACTTTAGATTGAAATTATCTCTGCTTCTTTTGAATGCTGTAGAGAACAAAAAGGTGAATCCTAGAAAAGAATGGCAATGAAGGTTGTGGCACAAAGTGACAAAAGCAGTGAAGTTCTCAGTTAAAGGAAAACTACAGAAATTAAATAGCTCACATGGCTAATATTTAGTTATCTAAGAATCTGTATGAGAAAATAATTATTATATAGCAACCTTGATATCAAAGGTGGGTTCAGTTTTTCACTGAGAGCAGTGCCTTCTTTTGTATGATCAGTGTACCCTTCCCAAATTGACAGCACATAATCTGAGAGTAAAGATTGAGGTTACTTGGGATTTTTATGATTTTTAAATGGAAACTTTACAAATTTCCACTGTCTGACCTTTTAGTTGGTCTAGTGAAGACCCGCTAAATCGACCGCAGATCGCTCTCCCGTCGACTCCAGTACTCCACCGGAACGAGAAGTGTAAGGTAAGTTGACCGGAGAGCATCTCCCTTCGACACAGAGCAGTGTAGACACCGCAGTAAGTCGACCTAAGCTACATCGACTCCAGCTACATTATTCATGTAGCTGGAGTTGCATAACTTAGGTTGAATTACCCGTGCAGTATAGACAAGGCCTGGTTTGATGAACCAGAGGTAGTTCAACAGACCTGTACTGGCAGCAGAGAGCCTGAGGGACCTATCCAGCACATGTGGGTGTTCCTGGCAGTGGTGTTTGGAGTGGATTTCTGAAGGGAACTATAGTGTTTCCACGTACCTTAGGCTTCCAGTAATACCCTCAGCTAGAGATTAAGTCCTCAGGCTCCCCTCTGCCTATGACTGTTGGACAAACCCGTTCTGTTATGGCAAACCAGATTTCCAGCTGGCAAAATAGAGGTGGTTTGCTGGCTGGGATAGCTGCAACAGGAACAGATCTTGTAGCTGGCTCCTCATACAGATTTATTTACTAGTCCCTCCCAACATGACAATTGCAAAATCAGGGCCTAAATGCCAAATTGGATGAATACTTGATATTAGTCACAAATACTGCGACATGTAGACCCAGCAAGATTACTTAAGGACACAGCTGCCATCATTTAAGCTGCACCAGTGTATTTCCTGGCTTTGCAGGTTTATGCAACAACTTACTCAAACCTAAGGTAGACTTTGTGTGTGTGTGTGTGTGTTTTGCTCATTTAACGTATGGTTCATGCTGTAATGTCTGCTAAGTAATCCAGACCCTGGAACAGCTTGACTTAATTACATTGATGTTTAAATCCTATTTTTGATAAAGCAGAATCTCTTTTTGTTCTTTTTTCCTGTGGGATGTACATATTTCAAAAAGAGAAGTAATCCTGCTGTTTACTAACAAATTGGCAACTGATTATAGGATCTTTTGGCTTGCTGACATTTGGCAAATGCTTTCTGAGTTCCTCCACTACCTAGATTTTCCTACTGTAATTTATGTACTGGAATTGGTTACCAAGGCAACACTATTCACTGACCTATGGTACTCCTTTGGAAACATTTTTTTTAAATTAATTTTTACTGACACTGGAACACAGTTAAGCTTTTAGTCTGTAAAGGTTAAAGCACATGTCTAATATTAACCAAAAAGATGTGATTTATGCCAGCAGAAACAGAGTGAATTGCACTGACGAGGTTTTTTTTTTAATGATTTAAATTCTTGCTTTTTTCATATGCTTCCTCTCCCTTCTCCTTCACCCTCAAAGCATAGATATAAAATGCTGGCTCTTGCTTCTTAACATGTGGAAGGCATCTTCATTTGCCTGGAAAACTGGATTTCTATGCATTTGGTGCTGTCTTTAGCACCTTAAAGGACAGACCTTTACAAATTATAAAACAAAAATAATTTGAAATTGTACAGAAGACCTCACTGGGAAAATAGTATGAGACATACTACACATAGACCACAGTGTATATATATGTATATAGTTTATGCCTTGTACTATGAAATATATCTAAAATAATACTTTAGATGTAAACTGCTATGTAAGTGTAGAGAAATCCAGAGTTTTGCAGAAATGGGTATTAATTAACCCATTTTACAGATGTTGACTTGATAAAGTGTGCAGATGACCCAAAAATTGGGTGTGTGGTATATAATGAAGAGGACGGGTCACTGATTCAGAGCAAATTAGATTGCTTGCTAAACTGGGCATAAGCAACCAATATGTGTTTATGGCTAAATTTAAATGCGTACATCTGGGAACAAAGAATGTAGACCATACTTAGGTATGGGCATCTCTATCCTGGGAAGATCTGGGGTCGTGGTGGATAATCTAGCTGAACATGAGCTCCTAGTGCAGTGGTTCTCAACCTATTTATCATTGTGGGCCACATATGCAGCCCACAAAGTGTTACCTGGGCCACAGGTTGAGAGCCACAGTGCCCCCCCCCCAAACCCCTGTACCCGGCGCCCTCCACCCAGAGCCCCCTCCACAGAGTGGGGCCAGAAGCAGAGAGCTGGGCAGGGGGCAGGGACCCAGACCCTGCCATGTGGGGTCGGGCAGTGGCCTGGACCCTGGTGGCAGCCTGCAGCCCGCCGGGCAGCCACCGGCAGCCCAGAGCCCACCATGCGGCAGGGCAGCTTGGAACCCGCAGCCTTTAGCACACAGCTGAGCTGGGCCGCAACTGTGTGCTAACTGGGCTGCATGCAGGCTGTTGCTTGAGAACCGCTGTCCTAGTGTAATCTTGATTAGTAGAGTGGTTTTTTTATCCTGTATTTGGCACTGGTGCGACTGTTGCTGGAATAGTGTGTCCAGTTCTGTTGCTCACAGTTCAAGAACAGTGTTGATAAATTGGAGAGGGTTCAAAGAAGAGCCATAAGAGGATGAGCATGTTCTGGGTTGCAGCACGCCCTGGGCTGCCTGCAGCAGACAACGCCTGCCTGCCCATCCACTGCTGACCGTGTCCGGACCCGGAGCTCACAGCCAGAGCAGCAGGCTGCCTTGTAAATCATTATATTAAAATTTGTACCATTATTTGCAAGCAACAGCTGGTGCGGGGTGGAAATTTGTCCTGTGGGTGACTTCCCAGCTAAGGTGCCCCATGGCTCGGTGGGTGGGATCACCCCTGCCGCTGACTGTCTGGAAGCAGGCATGGAGAGACATGTTCCCGATTGAGCAGCCACAGCAGGCCAGGTGGGGAGGGCCCTCTCCCCCTCCTATGCAATCTCTGCTACAGGGGCTCTAGTGTGACCCTCTCTGGCCTGGACAGCATCCCAGTGTTGAGCCCCACATGGGGCTCCTGCTGCCTACTGCACGGAGCTGGACTTGGAGCAACCCCCTCTGTCCCAGCTGCACCACCTCCAAAGTCACTGCAGCGCAGCGACCCGGAGGAGGATATAATGCTGACCCTGCAGCTGTTTCGTGGGCCCAGCTCAGGCAATGCTTAAAGTAGGCAGAGTCGCAAGCGGTCACAGTCCTGGCAAAAAAGAATTAAAAGTAGAGTTGGAAGCACAAAGGGGTGCTTCCCTACCGAGTGCATGAACATTTATTTCAGCTGGAATTATCGAAGAGCTCCCTCCCCCCATACATGCTTTTTCCAGGTTAATTTCCCCCCCCCCCAAGTATTATATATCATGGCAATAGTATTGTATATTGTATGGATGCGGCCCACATAACACACAGAGAACTACATATGTGGCCCACAGTGGTAAATAGATTGAGAACCATTGAGTTATAGACTGCTCCTCAGCTGGCAGAAGAGTTGAGGGACAATGGGAGGGGTATACTCTTTATGGGTTTCTTTTTTCAATCTTTTTACTGAAAAGAAATCTGTCTTGTTTGTGTGTTAGAGCGTGAAATCTAAAGCGTATATTCATGATATAATTGCATCAGAGCCCAGTACACTGTTACGATAAAGGACTGTCAATGATTTCATCATAAACTTGATGTTCTGAGATGGAATGTTACAGCTGATACAACTGGTGTGAACTGGAATATTGCACTGCATTCCTTATAACAATTTGAGTGTTTGGAAACTGGGGAGAGGAGAGTAGTTGGCTTTGCTTTCATAAGCCCTGATCCTACAAACACCGATGCATGTGTTTAACTGTAAACATGTGCACAAATGGTTAAAAGAGAATTCTGTGAGAGAACAATACTATTGCCCTACTGTTATGATTCTTTCCATATCGCATAACTTTGGTTCAGTCTTCCATAGAATCATTCCCAGCATTTATTTCACCTACTTTTAAACTGAATGCACCATGTAAATGGTTAATCCAAAGGTGATTAAAATTTATTAGATTTAATTTTACAAGAACAGAGTATTGAAGTTCTCATCTACAATTTAAATGTTCATTGATTAGAAGGTATCTACAGGGCTGCTTCAGAGAACACATATTTTTGATTAATGGCATTAAAGCTGCACTGAAGGAATGGCTTCTTAATGTGTTGTGTAAATTCTTGGCTTCCTGTAGGAAGGTTCGGTGCTCTAGATGTGCACAAGCAAAATGATTCATTTGAAGCAAATAGAAAGCCTGCCTATGCATATGGGTAACATCCACACAATTGGGTCTAAATCAGGTAAATGAAGTAAAAAACAATAAAGTGAAGCCAAAATAGGTGCTTTGGGAAGGGCAAGTGAAATCAAACCCACGGACCCTTAGAGTATTACAAATTCCTGACATCACACTCCAACTGCATTGTAAAATTTAGCTGGGAATTAACTTTTTTATTTGGCACAAATCTGAATCACTAGACATCACTCCTACTCTTATTCCCACACCCAGAAATCTGTGCTATAGCGATACCAAAGTTGTTCAAGCCAAGAACTTCAGATCTGTGCTTGAACTGTTGTGTTGTGCAAAGGATTAGTTCATTGTAAATAATTGCCTCCTCAGTCACCAGGCAGTCATTTCTGTAGATTTATCCCTTTCCTGCAGTACTTGAATGTTGGCTTGTGTAATTAGGGCACTGATTTAACATTGCATTGATGTAATCATCCACTGGAATAGATGGAGTTTTCTCTTAATAATTAATTGTGATTATTAGTCCATTATTATTACTTATGAGGTGATGTCTTGAGTTTTACTTTGGGAGCAAATTATTATGGATTAACGATAAACACCTAGCAATCAGTTTATGATGTCCATGCTTGCTCAGTGTTAACTAGAATGCTGCTAAAATCAGGGATATTTGCATGCTTAGAAATAGTGTAGAATTAGGTCTTATATTGTCTCTTTAGTACTTTCACAATCTTGGAGTTGTTTACACAACACATGTCTTTCTGCTGGGTGTCTCTGGCTACTGTCAATTTCCAGGTTTCGCAATGAGCGTTTAGTGGGGTACCATGTGTTCTGGTGTGCCTGGTCTGATGGATATTAAGATTTCACCTTAGTGGCAATATGTTTTCTCACCATGATCTAATTTGGGGCTTTTTGCTCTTCCGTCATCAGGAGTTAGTGACAGTGGCAATTCAAAGAGAAGCACTGATTCTCTCTAGGTAAAGCTGTTCTCATTGCCTTTCTTTTTGAGTGCAAACCCTTAAGCATAGTATTGTGCGAGGAAAGGGTTAAAAGATGAAATATGGGAGGACCTTGGAGGAAAAAATATTTTTATTTGAAGTTTAAAACATTCCTGTATCTCTTCAGATTGTCAACATGTCACGGCTAGTGGGTGCTGATAACGCTGTAGAACTGATCTATTTTGTGGAGGATCAAACTGGAGAGAGGCTCAGCGCTGTAAAATCTTCAGATCTGATTAACAGAGTTGACATCCAGAGAGCCGCCATCATTCTTGGATACCGCATTCAAGGCGCAGTTGCACAACGTAAGTCCCACCAACTCTGCATCACTGTACCCCTGAAGAGAAAGGGGAGACATGACCATAGTTATGGAAATTTGGGGACTTCTCCAAGCAAACTGTAATATGTATTATATCATCTCTGTAATGCATTAGAACTGTCTGTGTGGTGCCTGCTCTGAAAGAATCGTCCGCCAGTCAGAAATGGGACTTTAGAGGCCCTTTGTGCTGCTCCAGCCCCTTTGAGCACCATGAAGGAGCTGGAGCAGGGGTGAGGATCTCACCCGTGAATTTGCAAAAAAAAGTATACTTGTGGGATGGAATATTCCATCTGTGTGAAATATGCAATTTACACATTACTCTTTTTACAATCCCCGTCCCCCCCAAAAAAGCAACAACAAAAAAAGCCACTTCTTGTTTGTGAGTGAAAGATGCAGTTACTGTGGGAAGGGGTTGTTTGGATCATATCAGCTGGGAGGCATAACTTGTGGCTTCTTTTCCTTGATTGAATGTCATAGATCTCATTTTTATTTACTGATCTACTAGTGATATGTCTGTAGTTTGACCTTGTCATCACCCGTTAATAAAGTTTCATTAACTAGATGTGCATGAGCATTAGTATAGGAGATCCCTAGTACAACAACTCAATGAGAGTTGTGAGATGGGAAAATGAAATGGAAAATATTTACAGCCAAATGAAGCTAAGGTGCCATACAGAAGAATTACTCTAAACTGTACACCCTGGGAAGGGGGAAAGGCTTAACATCTATAACATTTGTAATATAAACAATATAATATCTCTGACTAGATTTAAATCCATAATTTATTTATTTTCAGTGTAGGCAACACATAGAAACATACGGACACAGGACTGGAAGGGGTCTCCTGGATCATTCAGTCCAGTCACCTCCTATCTCCGGCAATCACATCTCATAATCCAGTTCATAAATTTACCAAACTCCATTTAAAACTACTTAGATTGTTTGCCCCCAGTACTCCTATTGGAACACAAGACATTGCTGTATATGGATGAGAAGTGAGTGATACGATAGCACAAAGTCTTTTTGCTTTGGTAGCAGTAGCTAGAATAGCCAGATATAATACAGCATGTGTCTGATCTACAAAGTTACTTGCAGAAAGATATTTATGAAAAAATATGTTTGCCCAGTGAGGTAGTCATTATGAAAATATTAATGATTGGATCAAGTATGATTTTAAAATATTATTTCCCCTCTAGTTTAGTAGTTTAGGGTAACTCCGTTACCTTTTAAGCTTATTATGTTCTAGATTTATTAATGTAGTGTAATATTTGTTTGGGAAATATTCACAAAGTTGCAAGGATAAACCAGTATTGGGATGTTATTTAAGAACATAAGAACGGCCATATGGGGTCAAACCAAAGTTCCATCTAGCCCCATATCCTGTCTTCTGAAAGTGGCCAATGCTAGAGGGAATGAACAGAACAGGTAATCATCAAGTGATCCATCCCCTATCGCCCATTCCCAGTTTCTGGTAAACAGAGGTTAGAGATACCATCCCTGCCCATCCTGGCTAATAGCCATTGATGGACCTATCCTCCATGAATTTATCTAGTTCTTTTTTTGAATCCTGTTATAGTCTTGGCCTTCACAACATCCTCTGGCAAGGAATTCTACAGATTAAGTGTGCCTTGTGTGAAAAAGTACTTCTTTTTGTTTCTTTTCAACCTGCTGCCTATTCATTTCATTTGGTGACCTCTAGTTCTTGTGTTATGAGAAGGAGTAAATGTCACTTCCTTATTTACTTTCTCCACATCAGACATGATTTTATAGACCTCTATCATATCCCCGCCTTAGTCGTCTCTTTTACAAGCTGAAAAATCCCAGTTTTATTAATCTCTCCTCATATGGAAGCCATTCCATACCCCTAATCATTTTTGTTGTCCTTTTCTGAACATTTTCCAATTCCAATGTATCTTTTTTGAGATGGGGCAACCACATCTGCGCGCAGTATTCAAGATGTGGGTGTACCATGGATTTATATAGAGGCAATATGATATTTTCTATCATATTATCTACCCCTTTCATAATTATTCCCAACATTCTGTTTGCTTTTTTGACTCCCACTGTACATTGAGTGGATGTTTTAAAAAACGATCCACAATGACTCCAAGATCTTTCTTGAGTGGTAAAAGCTAATTTAGACACCATGATTTTATATGTATAGTTGGGATTATGTTTTCCAATGTGCATTACTTTGCATTTATCAACATTGTATTTCATCTGCCATTTTCTTGCCCAGTCAGCCTGTTTTCTGAGATCTTTTTGTAGCTCTTCGCAGTCTGCTTGGGATTTAACTATCTTGAGTAGTTTTGTATCATCTGCAGATTTTGCCACCTCACTGTTTATCCCTTTTTCCAGATCATTTATGAATATGCTGAATAGGACTGGGCCCAGTACTGACCACTGGGGGACACCACTATTTACATCTCTCCATTCTGAAAACTGACCATTTATTCCTACCCTTTGTTTCCTATCTTTTAATCAGTTACTAATCCATGAGAAGATCTTTCTCTTATCCCATGACAGCTTACTTTCCTTAAGAACCTTTGGTGAGGGACCTTGTCAAAGGCATTCTGAAAATCTAAGTATACTATATCCACTGGATCCCCCTTGTCCACATGCTTGTTGACCCCCTCGAAGAATTCTAGTAGATTGGCGAGCCATGATTTCCCTTTACAAAAAACATGTTGTCTCTTCCCCAACAAATTTGTTCTTTACTGTAGTTTCAACCAGTTTGTCCTGTACTGAAGTCAGGTTTACCGGCCTGTAATTGCCGGGATCACTTCTGGAGCCCTTTTTAAAAATTAGAGTCACATTAGCTATCGTCCAGTCATTTGGTACATAAGCTGATTTAAATGATAGGTTACAAACTACAGTTAGTAGTTCTGCAATTTCACATTTGAGTTCCTTCAGAACTCTTGGGTGAATACCATCTGGTCCTGGTGACTTATTACTTTTTAGTTTATCAGTTTGTTCCAAAACTTCCTCTAATGACACCTCAATCTGGGACAGTTCCTCAGATTTGTCACCTAAAAAGAATGGCTCAGGTTTGGGAATCTACCTCACATCCTCAGCCTTGAAGACCGATGCAAAGAATTAATTTAGCTTCTCCGCAATGGCCTTATCATCCTTGAGTGCTCCTTTAGCATCTCAGACAACCACTGGCCCCACTGGTTGTTTAGCAGGCTTCCTGCTTCTGATGTACTTAAAAACAAATTTGCTATTACTTTTTGAATCTTTGGCTAGCTGTTCTTCAAATTCTTTTTTGGCCTTTTATGCTCCTTTCTATTTTCCTCACTAGTGTTTAAGTTCCACTTTTTAAAGGATGCCTTTTTGTCTCCCACTCCTTCTTTTACTTTGTTTTTTAGCCATGGGGGTATTTTTTTGATTCTCTTACTATGTTGTTTAATTTGGCGTATACATTTAAATTGAGCCTCTATTATGATGTCTTTAAAAAGTTTCTATGCAACTTGCAGGGATTTCACTTTTGACACTGTACCTTTTAATTTCTGTTTCACTAACTTCCTCATTTTTGTGTAGTCCCCCTTCCTGAAGTTAAATGCAACGGTATTGGGCTGCTGTGGTGTTTTCCCGCCACAGGGAAAATGCTAATGGGTGTACAAGCTCAACTGTGTTTTTAAGTTTGTTCTCGTTTATTTTATCGTTTAAATTAAATTTCAGTTCCAAAGAATTAATTAAAAACAGTTTGAAGATCAAAAATCACAAATAAAAAGCATATATTTTATTTTTATGTGTTTGTCTCTCCTGTTGCTGTCAAAAGCCCACAGAAACCAAAGGAAAACTTAATATATTGATAGAAATAGTGAAACTGACTATACTCCAAGTGGTATCAAATGTGCAAAGTAAACAAAAGGGGGAAATTGTGATAATTATTTTCCTCTAATCTCTTGCAATTGTACCAACTGGAGTTGTTACTTGTAAGAATAATACACAAAAATAAATTCACGCAGAAATGTTTCAGAGTAGCAGACGTGTTAGTCTGTATCCGCAAAAAGAACAGGAGTACTTGTGGCACCTTAGAGACTAACAAATTTATTAGAGCATAAGCTTTCGTGGGCTACAGCCCACTTCTTCGGATGCATATAGAGTGGAACATATATTGAGGAGAAATATATACACACATACAGAGAGCATGAACAGGTGGGAGTTGTCTTACCAACTATGAGAGGCCAATTAAGTAAGAGAAAAAAACTTTTGAAGTGATAATCAAGATAGCCCAGTACAGACAGTTTGATAAGAAGTGTGAGAATACTTACAAGGGGAGATAGATTCAATGTTTGTAATGGCTCAGCCATTCCCAGTCCTTATTCAATCCTGAGTTGATTGTATCTAGTTTGCATATCAATTCCAGCTCAGCAGTCTCTCGTTGGAGTCTGTTTTTGAAGTTTTTCTGTTGTAAGATAAACACAGGTCTGTCATTAAATGGCCAGACAGGTTAAAGTGTTCTCCCACTGGTTTTTGAATATTATGATTCCTGATGTCAGATTTGTGTCCATTAATTCTTTTGTGTAGAAACTGTCCGGTTTGGCCAATGTACATGGCAGAGGGGCATTGCTGGCACATGATGGCATATATCACATTGGTAGATGTGCAGGTGAACGAGCCCCTGATGGTAAGGCTGATGTAATTAGGTCCTATAATGATGTCACTTGAATAGATATGTGGACAGAGTTGGCATCGGGCTTTGTTACAAGGATAGGTTCCTGGGTCAGTGTTTTTGTTCAGTGATGTGTGGTTGCTGGTGAGTATTTGCTTTAGGTTGGGGGGTTGTCTGTAAGCGAGGACAGGTCTGTCTCCCAAGATCTGTGAGAGTAAAGGATCATCTTTCAGGATAGGTTGTAGATCTCTGATGATGCGCTGGAGAGGTTTTAGTTGGGGGCTGAAGGTGACAGCTAGTGGTGTTCTGTTATTTTCTTTGTTGGGCCTGTCTTGTAGGAGGTGACTTCTGGGTACTCGTCTGGCTCTGTCAATCTGTTTTTTCACTTCAGCAGGGTGGGTATTGTAGTTTTAAGAATGCTTGATAGAGATCTTGTAGGTGCTTGTCTCTATCTGAGGGATTGGAGCAAATGCGGTTATATCTTAGAGCTTGGCTGTAGACAATAGATCGTGTGGTGTGTCCTGGATGGAAGCTGGAGGCATGTAGGTAAGTGTAGCGGTCAGTAGGTTTCCGGTATAGGGTGGTATTTATGTGACCATTGCTTATTAGCACAGTAGTGTCCAGGAAATGGACCGCTTGTGTGGATTGATCTAGGCTGAGGTTGGTGGTGGGATGGAAATTATTGAAATCATGGTGGAATTCCTCAAGGGCTTCTTTTCCATGGGTCCAGATGATGAAGATGTCATCAATGTAGCGCAAGTAGAGTAGGGGCGTTAGGGGATGAGAGCTAAGGAAGCGTTGTTCTAAGTCAGCCATAAAAATGTTGGCATACTGTGGGGCCATGCGGGGACCCATAGCAGTGCCGCTGACTTGAAGGTATATATTGTCCCCAAATGTGAAATAGTTGTGGGTGAGGACAAAGTCACAAAGTTCAGCCACCAGGTTAGCTGTGACATTATTGTCACAGGAACAGTATCCCCAAATTATCGGGGATACTGTTCCTGATAGCTTTAGTCCATCTTTGTGTGGAATATTGGTGTAGAGGGCTTCTGCGTCCATAGTGGCCAGGATGGTGTTTTCTGGAAGATCACCGATGGATTGTAGTTTCCTCAGGAAGTCAGTGGTGTCTCGAAGATAGCTGGGAGTGCTGGTAGCGTAGGGTCTGAGGAGAGAGTCCACATAACCAGACAAGCCTGATGTTAGGGTGCCAATGCCTGAGATGATGGGGCATCCAGGATTTCCAGGTTTATGGATCTTCTGTAGCAAATAGAATACCCCTGGTATTTTAGTTTGAAGGGTCCCTTTAAAAATTACAATTCTGACTGAAAATGTTTTACCTGCTATTGTTTCAAGTAGCATCTACAATTACTGTAAATGAACTTGACTAGAATTATTTTTCTCTATTTCCAGTTTGTTTGCTTTGTGTATAGTCAGTTTCCTTATGTCCCCTTGTATAATTAGTTTCCTCTTTTGTTAGTACGGACTTGCACATAATAGCGGGAAAGAAAAACATTTAGTAAATAAATTGGAAAAATGTGATTGCAGAACTCAGGGGTAGGTGTAATACTGCATGTGAAAATACTGTTTAGCCTGGTTTTTGTAGGTGACTGGATTTCAAATTGACTGTGTCCCTTTTACAAAGTCAGGGTACAGGCAAACCCACTTTCACTTGCAACTTAAGCACAGGTCTCCAGAATTGAAAGTGGGCTTTAAGACAATTGATCATTTGCTCCACACTCGTGTTTCCTGGCCAAGATGTACATTAAGTAATACATTTATCACCTTGCCTATACTGCACAGTCAGTTTCCTATAAATGTAGTTCTTTACTAACAATTATGAGAGGGTAGAAATGAATATCCCCTGAAGTGTCAACAAATAAAAAATATATAACTATATAAAATTCTTGTCTCCTCCTTACCCCCTTCTAACTCTGCAGCTGTGGATAAAGTGAAAGAGTCATCGTCTGAGTCTCAGAATAACAATCTGTGGATTATTGTTGGTGTGGCAGTCCCAGTGGCTGTGGTGCTGCTTATCATTATTATTTTATACTGGAAGCTCTGCCGAACAGACAAGTTGGAGTTTCAGCCAGACACCATGAGCAATATTCAGCAGCGACAGAAGGTAAAAGGGGATGGGAAGATGTGTTGGGAATAGTTAAGGTAACCTGAGCACTTGTGAATGCAACAGTATAGGAAATATATAGTGTCGTTAGATGGGAAGGTGAGACGTACCAGGCCGAGGCTTCCTGCAATCTGGAAAAAAAGGTGGAATTGCTATGAATCACACAATAATATAAATCCAAAAAACTCAGTGGTTCCCATTGCTTTTCCTTTGCCTGTTGTATCATCTAATGCTGTGTCACACCCCTAGGGGAAACCTTTGGGGAAACCTAAGTGATAAGGTTGAAAGAAACTTGCTTGCATCGTTTAATCCATCTTCTTATCTCTGTTCCGTGTGAGAAAGATGCTGTATTATTCCTTCTAGATGCAAGAAATTCTCTAACTTTGTCTGGACCATCTCTGTGTCTTATGAATGCCTCATAAGCCAAACTGTTCCATTGCCCAATTGTCCCATTAATTCCTGGAAGTCCAGACTTATCTTAAGGCTCCTTCGACATAGGCTATTACAAAGTTATTAACTGTTTTGCAAGTATATTGCAAAAAGCAAGTATTTTGTCCTCTTAACTTTCTAATTTTACAAGTGATTTAGCTTCCCAAAATGGCAGCTAAAACCTCTTATTCCTCCCACCAATCATGTATAATTTGTCGTATCACAAATAACATAGTATATGCATATAATGAAATCTTATAACCTGGGCTGTGTAAAGGGTCTGTTTTCGTTGCTGTGCCGTTCTGTATGGCTTTGTGTGTGTATGTATACAGAGATATATGTGTGTGCCCTACTGAGTGGAATATATCAGACTTTGGTCATATCAGTTCTCTGTGCTGGCAGAGCTGTTGCTTTAACTTCCCAGATAGAGAATCTTTGTTTTTTTGGAGCTGATATACTGAGCTCACTCAATATTGATGCAAGTATGCAGTTGGTTAACAACTTAAAGCTCTGTCTACATTGCAACCAGGGGTTTAATGTGTAGCTTTTGTAGATGTACCTGTACTATCTTTAATCTAGCTAGTTAACTAAAAATAACAGTGATGCCCTCGTGGCACAAGCTTTAGTGCAGGTTGTATAATCCCACCTCGTCCCCCTGGTAGATACATGCATTGGTAGGCATTATGAAGCCTTGGCAGCAGTGTCCTCATTGCTATTTTTAGTGAACTACCTAGATTAAAGATAACATGGGTGTGTCTACATGTGTTGAAGATTACACCCCTACTTGCAGTGTAGATGTAGCCTGAGTATTCAGCCATAAATGTTTATGTGGTATGTGCAACGTTTCCCTCCACAAATTTATGTGGGGCAAGGCATTGTCTGGCCTTGCTGTGTTTCCCAAAAGTGGGGGAAGGTTTGGAAATGTAAAAAAACAAACAAACAAAAAAAACCACCCAAAACAACCACTCTGCTTTGACTCAGTACTGATTCACAGGGAAGCGTGCTGCCTGATGAATCACAAACCTCGCTTTTTCCAGAAGCCCAAAGTGGTTTTTGGAGTTCTTCACCCAAGCATTAAGCAAAGCAAACCATATGTCTACCCCAGTCCAGCACTGGGATCTGCTAGAGCAAACCCTTGCTTCTGTGTGCTGCCCCCTGCAAGTGAGCAGGTCTCAACATGGGCTCTGGGGCCCCTGCTTAGTAGGTCCTGATGCAGGCCTGGGGCTTTAGCTTGTGAGATTGAACAAGATCAGAGCTTCGGGTATTATAGCTAAAGTCATGGAGGGGCAGGCTATGGATGGTGAGGAATTTGGTAGTGTATTTTTATGCTAAACTGCCTAAAGCTGTATTTTCATAAAAGACGCATTAGTACAATGACAGAACTAGTATGGCATCCTCTTTTTTCTTTGTACTTACTGAACAAAACTGAGAAGGACAGGGCAGTGTGTCTGAAATACTTTTAGTGACTAACCTCTTGCTTTTTCTTGCCATGGACATTAGTACAGTATTACTACAGTTATGTTCGGCGTACTGTCACCTCATGGTCAGTTAGTCAGTTTCCTCTGTAAAAGTCTTCTCTGAACACAGTTAATTAAAGAAGGGAAAGGTGAAAGTAGAAAGTGGCTGTACTTCTAAAGCAACAAGAACAAATCGATAGCAGCTCCCACTTATAGTTGCAGAATCAAGGTCAACAAGAAGTGAAACCTTATGTGAACTTTCATTTTACCCTGGCTGTGGTAATATTTAATTCAGAGTTTGATTGGAAGAATACTTTATCCTGAATAGGAGTTGAAAATTAATTTGGGATTTGGCATGTAGTGAAGGATAATACTTTTGATAGAGTTTGGTTTGGAGGAAGTGTTTAAAAATAAACTTAACAGTGATAAATGGTATTTGTTAAGCACTGGTAACGTGCAAAGGTCTGTGCTATATAATAAACAAAGGAAGACCCAATTCCTTCCTCAGGAGGATTAAAATTGAAGTAGGTAGGCAATAATTAGCTATGAAGGCAGTTGAGAGACTTAAAGGATGGTTGCTAATTTAGGGTGAAATTAACCCCAATTTTGATGTCTTTGTGCAAGTCATCTCTGCAGTGAGGTGACTTTCACCACTAGCATATATGAAAAGTGCTTAACAGCTCATAATTTTCCCCAGAAATTTCAGAGTGAGATGGTGGCTGATTACATGAAATCTTGCAATACAACATATTACAATAGCTTCAACATTTGTTATTATTTTTTTATTAATTTGTAATGAAATGCAAACATTCATTTCCGTTTTATTAAAGTGTCTAATAAATTTGTGTCCCAACAGGGGAATCTGTAACCTCAGTGTACTCTTGTATCCTCCAAATCCTCAATTTTCTGTTATCTCAAGCAGAGATAACAGAAGCAGTCTCTTTGTCCCACAGACCAGAAACAGCTTAAGTAGTATCTATTTTGTTTTGGAAATATCTGGACTCTATACTCAGTTTGTCCTTTCCTTTGCTGTTTCCATTGTACTTTCCATTTTAATCACTAGAGAGTCAAAATTTTTGATTTTTTTTGTTCAAGTCTTGCTTCAGGTGTCTAGAGAGCCTGCAACATTATTTTTTTAGGGAAGTATCTGTAAGCACAACAGTATAATACAAACTGAAAAGGACCTGTAAGGTCATCTAGTCCAACCCTCAGGTGTCAGTGGAAGATTATCCCTATAATACATTTTCTAATGCTTTGCTGAGCCTATATTAAATGTTGCAGGTGATCGGTCTTTAACTACTTACAGAATGCATTCCCAGAAGAGCTTCCCAGTAGCATTTTGCTTCCTTTCCCCCAGTGCTGACCCATGGACAAAGGAAATGATCCTACCCCTTTGCTGATAGTGAATCTTCTTTGGGTTTTTCTTGGTATCGTGTCACAAGATAGTTGTAGCAAGTTCGTATAGGGAATTCCCCAGTCTGTTGTTCAGCAAAAACACAGTGTGTATGACCACAAAATTGTGGAAAGTTTACTGAGCACTAAAGGGTGCTGAACAGCCAAATCAGCGCTCAAACAATGACACCACTTTGCTCGGGCCCTGCTCTTTAAATTTTATATATGTTTACAGTCAGTTTTATTGCATTAAATAAAAAGAAGAAATACAAATGGAGTGAAATAATGTAACAAAGGGCTTGGGTCTGAAAATCATCCAAACTTCATATAAAAATGTATTTTTTTCTCCTTCCTTTTCAGTGAGATTAAGACACTAGTACCAATGGAAAATGAGGTCCTCCATTTTATCTGTAAACTGAAAGGTATAAGTAGTGGTGGCCTGTTTTGTGAGACATGAAATGTGTCTATACAGAGTATTTCGTATCTGCAGGGAGCAAGATCCTTATCAAACCCTCATAGACCTAGTCTACACTTGAAAGTTGTATCTGTATAACTGTTTCAGTTAGAGGTGTGATTTTTTTTGTTGATTAAAGCTGTGGTGTGGATGCACTTATAGTAGTGTAAAGGTGACTTATACTAGTATATGAAACAGACAAGATAGGTGAGGTAATATCTTTTATTGAACCAACTTCTGTTGGTGGAAGGGACAAGCTTTTGATCTTCAGAGTTCTTCAAGGGAAGGTAACCAGAGCATCTGAGTTAAATACAAGTTGGGAGAGATTGTTAGATGTAAAGGAGTCACACAAGCTGTAGACGACCATGTAAGATTAAGTGGGCAATGTAGAGTTAGATCAGGGGTCTCAAACTCAAATGACCACGAGGGCCACATGAGGACTAGTGCATTGAACCGAGGACCGCATCACTAACACCCCCACCCTTGCTGCCTCTGGCCCCGCCCCCACTCCACCCCTTCCATTAGGCCCCGCCCCTGTCCCACCTCTTCCCACGCCTTCCCTGCCCCATTCCAACGCCTTCCCTGAAGTCCCCACCCCAACGCTGCCCCCAGGGGGAGCAGAAAGGGTTCAGGGTGCGGCGGGGGCTCAGGGCAGGGAGTTGAGGTGCAGGAGGGGTGCGGGATGCGGCAGGGGGCTCAGGGCAGGGAGTGCAGGAGGGGTGTGGGATGTGGCGGGGGCTCAGGGCAGGGAGTTGGGGGGTGGGGTGCAAGAGGGGTGCAGGGTGTGAGCTCCAGCCCAGCACCGCTTACCTAGAGCGGCTCCGGGGTGGCAGCAGCGCGCCCCGGGGCCAGGGCAGGCTCCCTGCCTGCCTACCCCGGCCCTGCACCGCTCCATTCCAGGAAGCAGCTGGAACCATGTCCCTGCAGCCCCTGGGGGAGGCGGGGTGGGCTCAGGGTTCTGTGCGTGTGCTGCTCTTGCCGCTCCTCTAGGTACCTCCCACAAAGCTCCCATTGGCCGCGGTTCCCTGTTCCCGGCCAATGGGAGCTGCGGGGGGTGGTGACTGGAAGGAGCCAATGCAGGAGCCCTCTGCCTCCTTTCCTCCCCTCCCCCTGACCCGAAGGGGCATGCTGCCAGCTGCGCGGGGCTCGCAACGCCACAGGGGGCAATCCCGCGGGTAAGCAGAGGGGCGGGGGGGCGTGGGAAGCTTGGTGGGCCACACGCAAGAGCCCCATGGGCTGAGTGTTTGAGACCCCTTAGTTAGATTGTTAAGCATGAGGGCTTCAAACATGCTGTATCAGAGTACTTTAAATTAAGTGAGCAATTAAGTGTTAGCAAACCGTAGGGTGTGTTACAAACGGTTGTAATGAGCCATAAAACCAGTGTCTCTGTTTAGTCCGTGTTTTTTACTGTCTAGCAGAGTTGTAAATTTACGTTCCCAGGCTCATCTGTTGAAGTTTGTGTGCAGGTTTCCTTTGAAGATAAGGACTCTGAGGTCAAATATGGTTTGTGAAAAGTGTTCACCCAGAGATGATACAGTGTTTTTGGCTGTTATCATTTTTCTGTGTGAGCTCATTTGAGAGCGTATCGATTGTCTGGTTTCACCCACATAGTTTTTGTTGTGGCATGTGATGCACTGGATGAGGTACACCATGTTGGGATAGGCATGTGTAAGACCCCATGAATCTTGAAAAGGGGGGAGGGGTGATTTGAGCATCATGCCCATGGAGATATGTCTGTAGGGTTTTTTCTGTTATTCTGGAAGGGTCTGGTGCCACTTTGAGTTGGTGTGTCCTGTCTGTGAGGAGCTTGTTTCTGATGATCAACCCCTAATGCTTAACAATCTGTCCTAACTTGTATTTATCTCAGACACCCTGGATTACCTTACCCAGACCTGAAGAAGAGCTCTGTGAAGCTTGAAAGCTTGTCCCTTTCACCAACAGAAATTGGTCCAATAAAAGATAGTACTTCACCTACCTTATCTCTCTCATACACTGGGAGACCAGATGGCTACAACAAAACTGCAAACTTTACCAGTATAGTTATACTCCTTTTTACACATGAATAGCAATATTGCTATGAAGCATTCTTGTACCAGTATAACTGTGTCCACACTAGGAGGATTGTATCTCTTTATCTATGCTGGTATAGTTAAAAGTGATAGACATTTCTAATGTAGGCAAGGTGATTCTCCTTCAGTAGTATTCAGAAGCACAGAAGGATTAGAATTTTTAATTATGGAAGTTATATTTTTCCAAATACTAGGAGACTCCATTAACAATGTTTGTGTTTCTAAAAATCTTTAAAAGAAAAAATGTAATGTGAAGAAATAGATGGTTTTAAATACCAAAGTATTCATTAAAACATCCAAGGCACCGTTCGCTGGAAGAAAGGATATAATGTTGAAGCACAAAGTATATTGTAGACTACCTATTGCATGGTTGAGAAGATGAATTGAGGGATTTTTTTTATAGCATGTGATATATGCAGGTGGCATGAAACCCAGTGCGCCTCTGCAATTTTATGAGTAAGGCTTATATTCTTGGGGATGTTTTTACCCCTAATTTAGAGCCTATTTTACATCCTTTTCACTGGATGCCATAAAGCGTGTCTGTGTTTTTTCCAACTCTTAAAGACACCATGAAGTCTGCAGGCTATCAGTATCAGTCCACAACCAGCCACTCTGTCTTCCTTCCACTTGTGTGAATTAATCAAGCATGTAACTGACAGCTGGAGCGCACAGGCTGGAAGGATTTGCAGGGAATACCTATCATGAGGAAGCATAGTCCAGTGGTTCGGGTGCTAGCCTGAGACTTGGGAGAGCTGGCTTCAGCTGCCTGCTCTGCCACACATTTCCTGTGTAACCTTGAGCAAGTCCTTTGGTCTCTCTGTGCCACAGTTCTCCATATTGCAAATGGGGATAATAGTAGTTCCCTACCTCACAAGGGTGTTGTCAGGATAAATACTTTGTGAGGTGCTCAGAGGCTACAGCGACGGGAGCCATATAAGTACTTTAGGGATCTAGAAGACAGAAAACAGAAACTTTGTTGAGAGTGGCCTTGAAAAAGAAAAAGCTTTGAACAACAAATCTGATTCATCCCAACCCCATAGCATTAAAATTGGGCTTTACAAAGCTATATTACAGTAACTCCTCACTTAAAGTCATCCCGGTTAACCTTGTTTCGTTGTTACGTTGCTGATCAATTAGGGAACATGCTCGTTTAAAGTTGTGCAATGCTCCCTTCTAACGTCGTTTGGCAGCCGCCTGCTTTGTCCACTTCTTGCAGGAAGAGCAGCCCGTTGGAGCTAGCTGGTGGGGGCTTGGAACCAGGGTGGACCGGCAGCCCCCCATCAGCTCCCCGCTCCCCTAAGTTCCCTGTGCAGCAGCTACCCTGCAGGCTACCAATTGCCGGCAGTTCAACTGTCCCTCCCCCCACTGCCATGTGCTGTTCCTGCCCTCTGCCTTGGAGCTGCTCCCCGAGACTTCTGCTTGCTATGCAGGGGGGAAGGGAGGAGGAGGGGGGCTGTCAGGGTGTCCCCCTCCCCCCTGCTCCTGCACCCCGCTTACCCCATCTTCCATAGAGCGGGGGACACACACGACAGGGTTCAGGACGGAGGGAGCTTGCTGGCAGCAGCTGCGGTCTCGGCAAGCTTATCTAATTAACAAGGCAGTGTACTTAAAGGGGGAATGCGCATCTCTCTCTCACACACGGTGTGTGTCTCTGTCTCTGTCTGCCATGCTGTCTCCCCTCCCTCCATTCCTGCTGCCTTGTAGAGTGTGAGAGTTAATCCTTGAGGGCTCAGCCAATTGCTAGTTCATCATTTAGCAGTAAGGCATTCCCTGGGAAATATCCCACCCTCTGGCTCCTCCACCTCAACCAAGTTTCACAATCATCATCACTGTGTACCCGTATTAAATTGTTTGTTTAAAACTTATACTATCTGTGTGTGTGTGTGTGTGTGTGTGTGTGTGTGTGTAGATAGATAGGTATAGCCTTTTGTCTAGTGAAAAAAATGTCCCTGGAACCTAACCCCCTCATTTACATTAATTCTTATGGGGAAATTGGATTTGCTTAACATCATTTTGCTTAAAGTCGCATTTTTCAGGAACATAACTACAATGTTAAGTGAGGAATTACTGTACATTGCATTTGGTGCAAGGGTTTAGATGAGAAACCAGTATCTAAACCAGAATTGTTTGGACCCTCCTTAAATTGGTAGATTATGAATCAATCAGAGCAGTGAATTTCTGCAGCAGCTACTTTAAGTGGAACCATCTCAGATCTGTCTCTGAGAAGGAGCTGCTTTTTGAACACCAGAGTTACATAAAGGGCACATAAAACATTCATGACTGGCTCTGTAAGCCATTGCGTTACACAAGAAATTCACCTTGATGTGATCTGTATTGTCACATTGGCTAAGGATTTCATTGCCTTTGGAAGTAGAGAGTGCAAAAGAGACACTTGTAAATGACAGGATTCCTTCTTGAGCCTACCTATATCCATCATAATCTCATAACTTGATGAACTTTCTTCTCTGTAAGGGAACTGCACCTCTATGGAAAGTTGGGTTTTTGCCAAAGTCCAGTTTTCTTCTCTTTGAGAAAACGGACAAATGCTTTTCATGTCAGCACAGTCCTCCTGTTTTGTGCTGGAGAGCCTGCTTGTTCTGCAGAATGTTACCACGCCCCGTCCTCCTTGGAGAGGTAAAGGTTGTGTTTATTACCTGTAAGGCGACTAGGTTAAGCAGCATTATTTCTCTCCTGCTGATCATCCAAAAATTGCTTAATGAAACCTGATCTGTTCTGGATGTCCATTTTATTTTGGTTGTCAATTTGCCTAAGCTGTACAAGCTTCCAGCTGATAAAACCAAATTCTACTCTACGGTTCCGAAGGTGGTTTTAGCCGTTGTCAATTATTTAGGGGAAAGTTCTCCTCTGTACTGAAGGCGATCAATATCATCCACAGAGGTGTCCTGGATAAGTATATTGATTTATTTAAAAGATCTTGTAAGTTCTCTTAGAACTATTTGGCACTTTGTATCCACTGGCTTTACAGCTATGGCTTTGACTGAATGGCATGTTCAATTCCTCTACCTTCACCAGAAGACCACATCTAAAAGTCCAGAGATGACTTTCCACCTTTCAGGGCACCGGAACAAATTGTGTGCCTTGCTCTGCTCCATTTGTGCCACTCAGGTGCCTCAAAGGCAGCAGAGAAGGGCTACATCTCCCTTGCTGTGGATTCTGCCAGAGGACATAGAACATACAGAACCCTGCCTGCAGTTCCCAACATGGGATGTGTCAGGTTGGGGAAGGAGACATGGCCAAAGCACACTGTACTCCCGGTATTCCCAGCTAATGTGCAGTCCCTTGGGGGAACTGTTGCCAGCTGGCCGAGGCGCTTCTTTAATGTGCACCAGGGCTGATAGCTGGGATCAGGGACTCTGGAACAACTTGTATAGCGGGGGTGCTGAGAGCCATCGAAGCAAACTGTATATGATGCAAATCACTTCAAGCCAAGGGGTGCGGCAGCACCCCGAGCACCCCTAGTTCCAGCACCTATGGCTGGATGAGTATTCCTGATGCCCCCTGCTTTGCCAGAAACCTGTGTCTGTACGTATCTGCAAGTAGTACTTTTTCAAGAAGGGACACCTATTAAGTCAAAGTGCACTGGGAAACTTTAGTGTGCAGTGGCAGGGTCCACATGGACATTTAGTGCCTGGCACACTGGAGCACTGTAGATTTACACCCCAGCTTGCCACTGCACACTAATGGTTTGTCTGGACAGGCCCTGAAAAGGTGGCGGGTCAGCTGATTGGTGGATGTATATATTTCATAGTTGTGGGCTGGTCCGGGTATGAGTTGTTCTATTTTTGAATTATTGTGTATTAAGTGCATAGAGCTTTATCACAGGCAATTTTAGTATGTTTAAATGTAAGAGATAAACATTCTACTTATATGAACTCAGGGCTGCCTTTGTTTATTGTGCTCAATAAAACCTCAACAGCAAGACAAAAAAGCAAGAAAATAAATTTTTGTTTTGTACAGTGTTGAATTGGCAATAAAAAGTGGGGGGGAAAATTCTTTCTTAGTGAGTTTTGAAAATGCTGTGCTACCTCTTTTACAGATTTTCAATTGATGTCAGATTTGTTTGTGTGGCATGGAGGAATAATTATTTGAAAGAACAAGTTGATATCAGTAAACAGCTATTTAAGGGAGTAGCTTTTGTAGAAAATGTACTGGTGTGACTGGTCTACTGTAAGGCACTGTTTATGCTAGAAGTACAGCTGTGCTTTTGTAACCCCTTCTCAGCAATTTCATCTGACCTAGTTGTAAAAAACATGTTCAGAACTGTCCCCACCCTGCAGCATTTCTGCCTCACAACTGAGGCTGGACCAGTATTTGTATGTCCGTACTCAACATGCTGTCTAACTGTTTTGTATCAGCCCATTCTGGAAAAATGAGAGCTGCTATCCCAGCAGCCTATGGGGCAATGCACACAAGGTCCAATTCAAAGGCCATTAACTTCATTTGATCATTGGGTCATGCCAGCCAAAGCAGTTCTGCAAGCACACTTACAGGGTCCTAGCTACACTGCCAAAAACATTAAAAAAGTGTGCTGAAGGAATAACCAGATGACAGACATGTTGCCAGCCTAGGCCTGTGGCCCAGGGGAAAACACTCTTTTCTGCCACAGTTACTGACATAGTTTTAATGACATGGTGTGTAGAGCCAGTCATGCCACTAACTGGTTAAAAGTTGTAACATTGTCATGTGCTCAGTGTCTGTGTATCGGTGTTGCTAACCCCAAGTGTTAAAAAATCATGAATCAGCTCCCTCCCTCCCACATGAGATTGGCTTTCAAATCATGGGATTTTTTTTTATTTGAGTTATTTTCCTTTATTTTTTGTCTAGTGCTGGTTGAAACTCAACATTTCCATACTGTGGGAAATTCCAGCATTTCAGAATTTCCTTTCATCCCTAATTGCAATGAAAAGTTGAGATTTTGAAATTTCCTGTGAAGTGAAAATTAAAAATAAAAATCATTTCAGAAATCTCGAAATGACGTTATCAAAATGTTTCAGTAAGATTGAAGTGTTTTGCCAGCCATATTGGAAAAAGTATTTCCATATTTTTTTGTTGTAGATTTCAATGAAATCTATACATTACTGTGAAGTGTTTAGATTTTGTCGACTCAGCATTTTCTGACAGAAAACTGTTCCGTCTGAAAACTTCCAACCTGCTCTACTTGTGTCATCTGTGAGGGGGCAATATTCATGAGTGTTGCTGACTGATGGTTGCCTGTGAAATTGTTCTATAGCTTAGGCAATTGCTGCTGTTTTGTAGATGTCGTTGCAGCTGCTATGAGTTTTCCAAGTCTCTTTTTTTTCCACTTTGAGATATTGCAGGAGCTTGTCCATGCTCAGTATCAAGCCGTACTTGTAGTTAATGCCTTTAATGGAAGGAAAATACAGTTGTTCTTAGTTTTTGTGAAGTTTACTGAGGTTCATGTTAAAACTGGGGAGGAAGTACAGAAAGATTGGGGAGGGTGACATGAATCACTGAAAAGAAGCTTTCATAAAGAAGGTGCTTCGGAATGGATGTCTGAGAGTTTCGAGGTTAAAAAAATACCTTGAGGCAGAGCTCTGAAGTGGTCCTTTTTGAAAGATTCCTCCTTCAGTAAGTATTTGCGCAATATGGATTTAGGGTGGCCAGATGTCTCAATATCTGGGGCTTTGACTTATATAGGTGCCTATCTGGTCACCTATGTGAATTAGACATTCCAGGGTCAAATTTTTCAAATTACGTTCCTGCAGTAAATTACAGATGATACAATCTAGACTTTTAATTACCTGTTTTTTGGCACAACCAAGTTGTTAAACATTTAAGTTCTATTATTTGTGTTTGCAGTTGATTGTACCTGTCAGGACTTTTTGCTCCAAAACCATAAACCCCTCCTACTTGTGCTCGGGGAGAATTGCCATTAACTGATGTGTTAGGGCTTGTATTCTCTGTAAACCAATCCCAGGAAGATGATGGCATTCTCACATACACAAAACTAGGTGGTTCTCTACCACCTAGTAGAGAACAATGTTGCATAGACGCACTGTGGTCGTTCATTACATTTAGCACTTTGCCACCCTAGGTACCATTCTTGTTTCAGATAAAATGTTTCCTGGGCCAGCAGCTGTGAGTGATTCCTATGCTATTCACAATGGTTAATCAAAATTAAAAAACAGTACAAACTGTTCTGTGGCTTGTTATGACAAGAATTGGTAGTATCATTCGTGTTCCATTTCCTATGCTAGTCATGTCCACAGGTACAAGTGATTCCCTTTTTGGTAATTTCAGAGAGGCCATGAATTGACAAAGCCATGATTCTGGCTCTTGTCTTTTGAAGTGGTCCTTTTGATAAACAGAAGACTTCAGTTTCTTATACCTTCAGTATAGCACCTGTTATCATTATTGTTGTTGTTGAATTCAAATATTGTATGCATTTATTAGTTGTATATGCATTTTACAGGCAGGTAAGTAGAAAAGGACCCTGCTCCTGTCCCAAAGAGCTTTACAATCTAGATAAGCAATGTAAAAACAAACCTGGAGTAGGTGAGGGGGAGTGATAACCTACAAACACAGTGGGATTAAATGGTAAAATGTAGTATGTGTCTTGGTAGTTCCAAAACTTTAGTTAGTGGTAAATGTTTCCAAATGTTTCTCTTAATAATGTGCTGGGAGGAATTGGTTAATAGGTCACTTGGAAAAAATATCATTTTAAAAATAACTTGGAGAATTGGATAGAGAAGTGGTAAACCAAATAAAGTGCAATTAAATGTACACCTTTGTATGCACGGCCATTGCTAGAAATAGTTTGCATTACTGGTGCATTCTGAGAGTAGTACAATGAATTCACACTTGACCATGCTGTGTTATCCTCGGAATACATACAAGAACTTAATGCTGTAATTCTGAAATTGTGGAAGTCTGTGACCATTGTATAACTTTTAGCTGTCAGACCACTGAAATAGATCTTTGGCGTCTGCTAGTGCTATGTTTATTGGCTTTATTCTCCTCCCCAGATTTAAATTAGTAGATATCAAAATATCTTTACTGGGAAGTTTTTTTAAAGTAGGTGTTCACTATTTTATCCTGTTGGTTTTCCAGAATTGTGTGCACTAGCATTTTAGCTATGTCATAATTCAGCAAGACATTTTTACAGGGTTTCCAGTGCTGTTCACAGATTAGCTGCCAGAGCTGAAATATTATTCTTGGGATCAAACTTAGTTCCTTTGTTTCATTAGCAATATATTTTGGCAACCTCTGTTCAGTGCATATGTCTCTTCAAAGAACAAGGCAATACTATTCATATAAAAATAAATAGAAAAAACTATGTCTCAAATATAATATGTAGAATAGTATATCAATAGTAGCTGTAAGCGTAGGAGATGTGTGATGAATGCTTTACGAAATGAGTACGTTATTTTAAAAAAATCAATTTCCTCCATATTGTTTTCCATTCTAACTGTTCACAGATGTGTGTCCAAACAGTATTATTGGAAAACAAATTGGTCTCATTCATGTTGTGCCTTTACCTAGGAAAACAGTATATTGGCAAACACATGGTTTATGTTAAAAGCGTCAAATGATTTTCAGCCAGTCTCATCCCCCTTGATTGGATGAACATTACTGAATGTCTCGGCCAAGATTTTCAAAAATGGAATCCTCATGCTAGTCTCCTTAAATCCATATTTAGGCACCTGAATAAATGGTCTGATTTTTCAAAAGTGTTGGTCACCTAAGAGCTCCCATTGAATTTGGTGTCTAAATATAGACTTCAGAGGCTATCCCGAGGCACCAGTTTTTAAAAAATCTTGACTCTCGATTTCAATAGATATTACCTTGTGCTGAACAATAGCTGCCTTAACAATGGGTTAGCTCATTCTCTTTATTGAAGGTGTGACTGTACTTTTCACTAAATTTTGTAATTGCTTTTTGTTTTGCCATTTAGAAACTTAGTTTTAAAAATTGAGTTTTTTACAACGTAAAATTAAACATCCCCCCAAGGTAACCTAACCTGAGATTTTCAAAGTACTGATTTTGTGCAGTCTTAGGCACAGGCTGAGAAGGCAATAAAATAAAGCTGAGAGGTTTTATTTCAGTGCCTGGACAGACAGATGTACCAGCACAAATGTGCTTTCTTCAAAAAGGTGTAATAGTTTGATCTCTTCCATTCCTACCCCCACAATTTCCCTCACTGGTGTATGAGGAATAAAATGACTGATCTACCCATGGGATTCTGTTTACTTCTATTCAGAGATGAACATAGATCGTATAATCAGGTCAGCCTGCTACAGCTTATCACTTTTTATTACAAAAAAAAGATGAAAGTCTGTGTAGCACATGAAAACAAATACAGGAATGCCTCAAAGCCTTTTCAGTCTTGAACTACACTGATGTTATTTATTCCACTGCATCTCAGTGTTATGACCATCTTGCTTTGCTGAATGTGGACTTGTGTTGCAATGTCCTTTTGACACTTGTCACCAAGAATGTGATTTTGGCCAATATCATTTTTAATACGCATCATGAGGTCAAAAGAATGAAGATCATAGAAATGTAGAGGGTTTTTTACAAAATCGGAGTCTATGGGCATTGTATCTGTATCCAAAAATATACTGATTTTTCTATTTTTAATAAAAATATTGAGCAACGAGTATGTTTTGAGAACAGCTTAGGTGAAATGGTAGGAGTTGCATGAAGAGCCACCTTTAGTAAACCAAAACTAACTTCAGATTTTATAGATAGATACAGATATATAGTAGGCGGAGCCGGTAGCTCCTGTCGAGCTGTAGTAAAGGTTGCCTGACACGTCCTGTTTTCGGTTGCTTATAACTTTGCTAAACTTTTGGCTGAAATTTCCCACGTTGGGTCTCTGTTTCAGGCTGAATCATTTTGGGAAGCTTCAACAAAAGGGTTCTGCTATTTTAAAAGAATGAGATTAAGGAAAAATACATTGTTTTGTACATGTTACTAAAACAGTCTTAGAACTGTTTTGTTGAGGAGATCTAGAGCCTCTGTGCTTTGGAGCAAGGGCTCAAAATTTGGCAGGAGGGTGGAATTTCTGCCAGGGATATGTCTTTGGTTGAAAAATGTAACCAAGTTTCAGAGTAGCAGCTGTGTTAGTCTGTATCCGTAAAAAGAACAGGAGTACTTGTGGCACCTTAGAGACTAACAAATTTATTAGAGCATAAGCTTTCGTGGACTACAGCCCACTTCTTTGGTATGCATCCGAAGAAGTGGGCTGTAGTCCACGAAAGCTTATGCTCTAATAAATTTGTTAGTCTCTAAGTTGCCACAAGTACTCCTGTTTTTTTTAAATGTAACCAAGTTATAAACCTTAGAAAAATTGCAGTTTGCACATTAGGCTTTTTAGTAGAGTTTGGGTGCGAAATTTTCAGAAGTTTCCATCTGTACTGAACATGCTCTATCCCAGGGTTGCAGAGGCTGAGCCCACAGCCTTAGCCATTGCAGGGAGAGTTGTGGTCAGGCACCAGAAGTGAGATCAGGGATCCCATCTCTCCTGTGCTCTTAGTGCTCCCTCTGCTGGCACCAAGGCAGCATGGAAGAGAAACCTGCTGCCTGGGAATCCAGAAGGGATAAAAGATGGACCTGGGAGGACAGCAGAGGGAATAGACTTGAACTTGGGAACCCCAGGGAGGGAAGACAGGGAGTGACTGGGCAGGAAGATTGGGACTGAGAGCAGGGAGGAAGACTGAGGTCTGATGAGGAACCAGAGTGTTCAGGCATTGGGGAATCAGGGCAGAGTGGTGTGCGGCCAGTAGACGACATGCCTCTCCAAAACCTGGAGTGGTGACTTGAGTCACCATTCCTCTACTGTCAGCAAGTGAGTCTGAAACCACTGGCAAAGTGCATGTCTCATTCTCCTCTAGTGGCAGATCCACATGGAAGATAACAGCCTCCCTCTCTCTGCATTCCCCTAACTCATTCACTAGACACCTTCCATCTTCTGCAACAGTGGAGTCAGATAACAGCCTCTTGCACTACACAGTTCTGGTTCATCCTTGGAGAACAGTCCATCCTGTGTACTGAAGGAGGCAGGGGTCCTGGGGGAAAATAGTATGTGATCATATAATTAAAAATGTTATATGTACAAAGGGTCTGAATTAAATTTTCATGGACAACCTTAATTCTGACATTTCCTAATCATTGGTCATTTTTAAGTAATTGGCAATTGCTAGTTGAAGCCATGTGAGTGGATAAGATCATCCAGGGTATAAAGGGAGAAGATTCACTCTTCCACCACCCCCGCTCCCCACCCCCCCACACACAGACACCAAAAGAGACACAAAGAATGATCAGAAAAGATTGAAGAGAACTAGAAAAGGACGGGGTTGTGAAAACCAGGGGAGGAGAAGAGTTTAAGAAGGATGGTGTGGTCTCTGCTGTTTTTGATACTATTGAAATCAAGGAGGATGGGGATGGAGTAGAAGATCTGAGATCTAGGAAGAGGCTGCAAGGGACCTCAGGTGAGAGGGTTTTTGGTGGAATGAAGGAGGCAGGATGGAGTTGGAGGGGAGAAACTTGAGATAGCAATTATAAATGTCACGCTGAATAAATGTAAAGAAAAAGGGCAGAAGGAAGATGGAGCTGTAGTTATAGGGGCAGGGTGGGTGTTCTGCTCATGGGGGAGCAAACCAGAAGAAAGTGAGAGGTTGTGGAGGAGGGATAAGGAGTGGGTGAGAGTAGGGATTTGGGGGGGCGGATAGTTGCCAGGAGTAGAGGGGTCAAGTGAGCAAGTGAATGGGTTGGAGGAAAGGGTGTTGAAGAAGATGCGGGGGAGGGAAGTGGAGGAGAAAGGGAAAAGAGGAAGGTCTTTTTTATATTTATGTGTCAGACATTGGTCTTTTTAATATATTTTTTAAAGTCAATAAGATTGTGTGCAGAAGAGGGGGATGTAGTGTGGAGGAGCTAAGTTTCAGGAGAGGTTCAGATAAATGGCTGGGATTGTGGGCGCGGAAGTCAATAAAGATGGAGAAACAATGCTAGATCCTCAGGTGGTATAACTCAACATAGCTCAGTTGAAGTCAATAGATCTATGATTTATTCATGTCAGGATCTGGCCCATAATGCTGAATGCTGCCCTCTTTCACCTTGCAGGGGAGAAGGGGGAGAGAAAAAGTTGAAATCCAAAATATCTAGTAAACTAACATGTTTGCTCCTCTTGTGCAAAATGTACCCCAAAAAAGACACCATTAGGCTTGAGTCAGATATGCCCTTATCAAGGAGTCTTTTCAACTGTAGGGCTTCTATCACCATCTGCTGGATCAAGCAGATAGTGCACACTTCTTTAACATGCTCTTCTAGAGCCTTTGGAAAATATTTTGACAATCTCAAAATGTTCCATAGGCAGACTTGTTTTGGCATTTTATCAGCCTGTTTTAGTTGGAAACTGCATGCCAGGCTTAATTAAACATTTAGAACTAGATGCACCCGTCAGCATGCCCAGACACACCTTTCGGTTTGTGGGAAACCTATTTTGGGAACAACCAGAGTGGTGGCTGTGTTTGTTATGCAGCCATCATATGTGTGCGTGTGCTGTGCAAACCAGAATTGTCAAAGGTTTTTCCTACTTTCAGCTTCCAGACTTTTAATTAAATGTGACCTAAAGAAAAGCAATTTTTTAAAAAATGTGTAAAAATTTAGAATGGCACAGTTTCTGATTATTTCAAGGTCTGGAAAATTAGCAGGTGAACTTCTCATTCTCATAATTTGATTAAGTTGAAAGAGCCAATAACAAATATTATTAAAATAAGAAGTTAGCTATTTTATAAATGTTGTTTAGACTATTAAGGCCCAATTTTGAACTCCTAACTCAGATAAAACTCCCATTAAATCCAGTAGGAGTGTTACCTAAATAATGATATGAGGGCCATAAATTCTTTACATTAGCAGAACTTGACAAACTATTTTCCCCGCATCCAAATTGAAGCGTAGTACAGGTAGTTAAACAGTTTTTAATCTTGTGGTTTCCTGAAAAGCCCTGTAACTCCTTTCCTGCTTTCCCACTGGGATTGCTGTTGCTTAAAGCACAGAACCATCCCATCAGTAACAGTGATCCGATTGCACCTGCACTTTGGCTTTGTGGTCCTGGTGAGGATTGGTCCTTCAGAGCACCGCTTCCCAGCCAAAACAGTCAGAGTCATCTATTGTAATTTAGCAATACCGTGCGGATGGGATAAGGAAGGATAGTCTTGGATCTGATCTGGTATGGCAGTTTCTACAGTCCTCTGTATCTCTATGCCTCAGTCTCATCTGTAAAATGGGAACAATAATCCTCCCATAGCTCATCGGTACTGAGACACATTTGTAAAGTTTGTGCAGTGCTTTGAGATCCTCAGATGGAAACCCCAATGAAAACGACAGATATTATTGTAATTATTAAATCTAAGGAATTAGTTGTCTGTGTGGTAGCAACATAATGCCTTCTCTCCCCTGGAGCTGTTGCCTTTGTATCTTAACATATTTTCAGATTATATATATTTTTGCAGAGATCGTTTTTCTTTTTCTTTTTACATTGCTTTCCCACTCACCCTTGGAACCTGTTATCTGGTCACCATCCTAAAAAGATAATTGGTTACAACTCTGAACAACAGCCTGACATTAAGCTTTTACACTTACTGTCTTTTAATGTTTTCTGTTTTGTCTTTATTCTTTCATAACAGCTACAAGCCCCCAGTGTGAAGGGGTTTGATTTTGCTAAGCAGCACCTGGGCCAGCACAATAAAGATGATATCCTGATCATTCATGAGCCAGCTCCTCTTCCAGGACCTATTAAGGACACTACCCCTTCTGAAAATGGAGATGTGCCAAGCCCCAAATCAAAGATCACTTCAAAGCCTTCAAAGAATGTTCGACACAGAGGGAGGTTAGTACAGCTGAAGAGAAGTAGCATGGGATAGATTACGGTTAATTAAATGCGAAGTATTATTGTACATTGCAAAGCATTTTCAGTGAAGGATCCTCGACTTTGGAACTTGCTTTTTCTACTAATTCATCAAAGCTTATGTCTAGCTACCTTATAGGCGCCATTGCAAGGCTACTTTTTTTTTTTTTTGGCTTTTAATTGCAGCGTTTTCAGTTAAATGGGATATCTTGGGCAGGGTGTAGGTTGGACAGAATCAGAGCATTACCTATTAAGGGGTAACATTAAGTGTATGCTTTTAATGCATTGAATTTTGTAATTGCTTCTGGTTAGTAGGGGAATGGGTGATTAAGAAATCCTATTAGTGATATTAGTTGCAATTATTATACATAAGTCAGACTAATATTCCCACAAATCAACAAAAGCTGCAAAACTCAAAGATGATACTCTTTTCTGTGCCCATCACTGTGTTACCCATCTACTAAATGTCCAACACTCTCCTCAAACTGATGTCAGGCAAAAAGGTCCACAGCTAAGCAAGTTGAGAACAACATATCACCCTTCACTTAGAATTTCCTGACCGTCAGCAAGGGCTGAATGACATCATCATTCATCTGCTCACTCACTGCACTGCCAGAGCCAGAGAGAATCAGGCCTGTGGGAAGAAAGGGTGTGTAGCTGAGACAGTGAGTTAGAGATGTTAGTGCTGTGGCATTTGTGATGACTGAAGCCATCCATCTTCCGCTCTCATAGAGCTATTAATTATCTTGAGTATATTGTGATGAGGAAGGTCTCCTACCAGCCCAGTTCTCTCTGTCTTGTGCAGCATACTGAGAAAGGAACGTGGTACTCTGATAGTCTCCTGAATATATGAAAAGTTTCAGAGTAGCAGCCGTGTTAGTCTGTATCCGCAAAAAGAAGAACAGGAGGACTTGTGGCACCTTAGAGACTAACAAATTTATTAGAGCATAAGCTTTCGTGGACTACAGCCCACTTCTTCGGATGCATATAGAATGGAACATATATTGAGGAGATATATATACACACATACAGAGAGCATAAACAGGTGGGAGTTGTCTTACCACCTCTGAGAGGCCAATTAAGTTTTCTCTTAATTAATTGGCCTCTCAGAGGTGGTAAGACAACTCCCACCTGTTTATGCTCTCTGTATGTGTGTATATATATCTCCTCAATATATGTTCCATTCTATATGCATCCGAAGAAGTGGGCTGTAGTCCACGAAAGCTTATGCTCTAATAAATTTGTTAGTCTCTAAGGTGCCACAAGTCCTCCTGTTCTTCTTTTTCCTGAATATATGTGTGTCACATAACTAAACTTCACTAGAGCTGCTGTCGGAATTGTTCTCACCAAAGCAGGACACTGGGATATGCTGCAACTTTGCAGAAGAGACTGGATATTGGTTTGTGGAAGACGGGTGACTTCCTCGCTCACAAATGTGCTGATTGAATGAAAGTCACTGGTGCTTTATGAAACCACCTATATCAAGTGTTTGCAATTTTGGCACCCATAACTTCTACAGCCTCACTCCTCATTGTGCTTCCACACCCAACTGCCTGGGCGGATGCTACCCTACTCCCTTACCACATTCAGAACTGAAATGCTGAGAAGAATCAGTGTTGATGCATACCAGTATTTAAAAGCTGAATGTGGTTGAGAATTAGCAGGGCGTGGGATGGATGAAGATGATGGGTAGGAGGTGCATATGGAGGAGCGGGGCTGTGTGAGGACGTGGGGCATAGGATGGTGTCAGAACCGGTTGGGTGGGGAGGGGCATTGGGGAAGTCTGTGAGGAAAAGGAGTGTGGCACTGCAGGGAGAGTACTGAGTGGTGTGCAGGGGTGTAGCCGGGCATGACAGTTGATTGGGCTGAGAGGGCATACAGAAATTTGGACTGTGAAAGGGAAATGTGGGACAAATGAGCAAGAGCTAAGTGGGGCCTGATGGGAAGAAATGAAGCAGAGAGGAGGAGCCACAAGTGGTTCAGCAGAACAGCGCTCCTCTATGCTGCACTTTCCGCCAGTTCTTCCTCCTCTTCCCTTCACATCTCTGCCCACTCCCACCCCTTCTTCACCATCCCTGTTTGCCACCCAGATCCCCCCCCCCCCACACACACACACACAGCCATTTGTCCCTTGCTGTGTCCCCCAGCATGGTTACTCATTCCACCTTGGCTCCCCGCAGTGCTACTGCATTGTGATCAGGGGAAACGAAGAGTGATGGTGTGGGAGGCTGGGAGAGGGAGTGAGGGGTGCGTGTGGAGAATGTTTTGGGTGGAGAGGCTTGCTGGGAAGAATGAGAGGCATACAGATGGTGCCTTGGGGGTCTAGGCAGCACACAGCCTCTGCACTGACTTGTCGGCACTTGAAGGGTTCTTCATCTGCTTGACTCCTTAGTGCATTGCGCTGGCAGCACTGTGGGGGAACCCCTGGTAAATCATTGCCTCTGCACACAAGAACTTGACTCCTCTGGCTCTGTGCAGTATGGTGTGCCAGAAAGCAGAGGATGGGCCTTCCCTTTTTCTTCCCACCTAAGTCTCCCTGCTCAGTGTCAGATCCCTGCACCCCAACTCACCCCTAAAAATCTCCACACCTCTCCACTCAACCCCTCATGCACCCCAAAGCTTCGTTCACTCTTCCTGCCGCCTGACTCCCTTGCTGCCACATATGGGCTTCTCCAGAGCCCATCCCCCATATTCCCTGCCTCCCCTTGGGCTTTGTAAGGAGTAGAGCTAGTGAGTCAGGGACCAAGGCTAGCAGCATCTCAGAAAACAGAAGCAGTTGAAGGAACTTGACACTTCTGTCAGCTAATCTTGGCTCAGATCAATTAGATTATTCTAAATGAGAGAGATGAGTTCCTGTGTTTCATTTTAAAATTTCAAAAGTGGTAAGTGTGTGAAAAAAGAGAGTGTAGCTTGGAGTTTCAGAGTTCTCTGGTGTCTGAGGGTTTTAGCAGAACTCAAAGAAAAAAAAGGTAAAATTTCAAAAAGAAGCTTTTTTAAATGTTTCCTCTGGAAAAGTTAGTAAATATTTTACTTAAAAAATCATTATGCCACATTTGACATGTGGGTATTTCCGCCCCCTGCTTTAAGTGCAATCTCCATGTAGGCTTAACTGTGGAGTCGCTTCATAATATGTTGATGTGCAGCTGCCAATGAGACGTTTAAAACATTTTCTCCCCAAGGGAGGGAAAGACGGACACATTAAGGAATTATATTTTACGGATTATTCTTTCAGTTCTTTGGTTATGTGGGTATGTACAGAATAAAACAGAATCTGGTTCAATATAATGCTGTACAAAACAGTATGGTGAATATTCATATTTGTTATTTGTATTACTGGAGCACTGAGTCATGAACTAGGATCCTATTGTACTAGGTACAGTACAGACACAATAAAAAGATGGTTTGGTCCCCAAAGAGTTTACAATTGATGCATAAAACAAGAGATAGTAAATGGATACAGACAGATGGGAAGGGTAGAAGAGAACAATAAAACAGTATTGGTCAACATGATAGGCCCGTGGTCTCAGCACGCCAATAGCCTGACTGTTGTCAAGGTTTTTTTTGTAGACATCATGGCAGAAGAGGGTTTTGAAGGAGGATAATAAGGTAGTTTTGTTGATGTTTATGGGGAGCTCCTATAAGTGTTTGAGGCAACATGGGAGAAAGCACAAAGGTGCTTGTTTGAAAATTTAACTAGTCAGCAGAGGAGGTTGACGACATGGGCTGGTCAGAGGTGAGAGTTAACACGATAGGTAGAGTTGGGATAGACTGTTATGGGTCAGTGATTGTCTTCGTACATACCTTACACCTAGAGATGGGTAGTAGATTAAACAAGTAGCAAATGGAAGAGACTTATGATATATAAACTATTGATTATAAAGATGATTATTTATGCAAGTAGCAGCGAGAGGCCCCAACTGAAATCGGGGTCCTTCTGTGCTATGCACGGTATAAATACATAATAAGGGACAGTCCCTGCCCTGAATATCTTACAACAGCATCCAGCAAAATGGAGCTCCAATCCCTAATAAGACATTTGTATGCTACCATAAAATACATATTTACTAAAAATCTAAATAGAAAAGACGAAGGGTGGGAGGTAGAATAGAGGCACAGAGTGAGAAAAATGAGGAAATTAGTTAAACAGAAATTAAATGGCGCTGTCATAAGAGTGAAATGCCTGCAAGCTGCATGGAAACTTTTAAAACACACACCATAATAGAGACTCAAACTAAATGTACACCCCCAAATAAAAAAATACCGCAAGAGGACCAAAAAAATACGCCTCTGGCTAAACAAGAGAGTAGAATAGGTGGTTAGAGACAAAAAGACATTGTTTAAAAATTGGAAATCAAATCCTACTGAGGAAAATAGTAAGGAGCATAAACTCTGGCAAGTCTAGTATAAAAGTATAAGTAGGCAAGCCAAGAAAGAATTTGAAGAGCAATAACAGAAGACATGGAAACTACCAGCAAAAAACATTTTTAAGTACATCAGAAGCAGGAAGCCTGCCAAAAAATCCAGTGGAGCTACTGGACCATCAAAGTGCTAACGGAGTACTCAAGGAAGACCAGGTCATTGTGGGGAAGCTAAATGAATTCTTTTCATCAGCCTTCGCTGCAGAGGATATGGGGAAGATTCCCACACCTGAGTCATTCTGTTTAGGTGTCAGATCTAAGGAACTGTCCCAGATTGAGGTGTCAGTAGAGGTGGTTTTGGAACAAATTGATAGATTAAATAGTAGTAAGTCACCTGTACCAGATGGTATTCACTCAAGAGTTCTGAAGGAACTCAAATATGAAATTGTAGAATTACTAACTGTGGTATGTAACTGATGGTATGTAACTGATGGTTTGAATCAGCCTCTGTACCAGATGTTTGGAGGATAGTTAATGTAATGCTGGTTTTTTTAAAAGGCTCCAGAAGCGATTCTGGCAATTACAGGCCAGTAAACCTAATTTCAATATCAGACAAATTGGTTGAAACTATAGGAAAGAACAGAATCATTAGACATATAGATGAATATAATATGTTAGGAAAGAGTCAACATGGCTTTTACAAAGGGAAATCATGCCTCACCAATCTATTAGAATTATTTTAAAGTATCAATAAATGTGGACAAGGGTGATCCAGTGAATATGGTGTACATGGACATTCAGAATGTATTTAACAAAGTCCCTTATCAAAGGCTCTTAAGGAAACTAAGTAGTCATGAGATAAAAGGGAAGGTCCTCTCATGGATCAGTAACTAGTTAAAAGATGGGAAACAAAGGGTGGAATAAATAGTCCGTATTCATAGTGGAGAGCAGCAAATATCAGGGTCCCCCAAGGATCTGTACTGGGATGCTGTTTAACGTATACATAAAGGATCTTGGAAAAAAAGGGGAAACAGTGAGGTGGCAAAGTTTGCATACAATATGAAATTACTCAAGATAGATAAGTCCAAAGCAGACTGCAAAGTGTTACAAAGGGATCTCACAAAACTGGGTGACTGGGCAACAAAATGGCTGATGAAATTCAGTGTTGATAAATGCAAAGTAATGCACATTGGAAAACATAATCCCACCTATACAGACAAAGTGATGGGGTCTAAATTAGCTGTTACCACTCAGAAAAGAGATCTTGCAGTCACCAGCAATAGTTCTCTGGTGCAACGACAGTCAAAAAAGCTAACAGAATGTAAGGAACCATTAGGAAAAAGATAGATCAGGGATCAGCAATCTTTGGCACACAGCCCATCAGGGAAATCCGCAGGCGGGCCGGAACGGTTTGTTTACCTGCAGTGTCCGCAGCTCCCGCCGATCACAGCTCCCACTGGCCACGATTCGCCGTTCCAGGCCAATGGGGGCTGCGGGAAGCGGCGGCCAGCACATCCCTTGGCCCATGCCACTTCCCGCAGCCCCCATTGGCCTGGAACAGCAAACTGCAGCATGCCAAAGGTTGCCGATTCCTGGGATAGATAATAAGACAGAAAAAATCATAATGCCACCCTATAAATTCATCCTTGAATACTGCATGCAGTTCTAGTCGCCCCATCTCAAAAAAGATTTATTAGAATTGGAAAAAGTACAGAGAAGGGCAACAAAAATGATTAAGGGTATGGAACAGCTTCCATACGAGGAGAGATTAAAGAGTGAGACTGTTCATCTTAGAAAAGAGACAAGAAGGATATGATAGATGTCTATAAAATCATAAATGGTGTGTAGAAAGCAAATAAGGAAGTGTTATTTACCCTTTCACATAATACAAGAACCATGAGTCTCCCAATGAATTAATAGGCAGCAGATTTAAAACAAATATAAGGAAGTACTTCTTCACACAACACTTGGTCAACCTATGGAATTTGTTGCCACGGGGATGTTGTGAAGGCCAAAAGTATAACTGGGTTCAAAAAAGAATTAGATAAATTCTTAGCCAAGATGGTCAGGGATGCAACCCTATGCTCTGGGCATACCTAAGCCTCTGCCTGCCCAAAGCTGGGATTGGACAACAGGGGATGGATCACTCGATAAATACCCTGTTGTGTTCATTCCCTCCCTAGCATCTGGCCCCAGCTACTGTCGGAAGACAGGATACTGGACTAGATGCACCATTGGTGTTGACTCAGTAAGGGCATTCTTATGTTCTGACAAAGAGGTGCTCAAACAGAGAGAGCTCAGCTCTCATTTTCCTGTTTGTGGGACTCTTCTGTCTATAAAAAAGATTATGTAGTGAGGAAGATTTGTACCTACTATAGTGATTCTCTTTTTTTCCAGGAGTATTTTGTATTGGGATTTGAATAACCAATATACTACTTTTGCAGGAAGAGAATTTGTATGGAGTTCTGTAGATAGACTGGCAGTATGCATAGGGTGAGAGGGAAGTTGAGTTAGGAGCACTAACAAGTGCACGTGGTGGGTTGAACTTTTGAGAAACTCACCTGCCTGAGCAGCACTTATTTTAGTGTGCAATCTCTAGGGAACGCTGACATTTAGTTGAAGGCTTTAGTAACTGGGTCAAATATCTGCTAGCAGTAACAAATCTGGCACTTAGCAAGGTTGGTGGACCAACTAGTCCACTTCATGAAACCATTGCATCAGTGCACAGACAGACTATGAATGTTTGCAAGATTATATGTCCAATATGCGTACTATCGCATCAGCTAATCATCTGCTGAAGTACTGGGTTTAGAATCAGTTGCATGTAGTGTGTTCTGTCCTGTTATTATTTTGTATTCTGTTTTTTGAATAGCTTTCAGCTGAAATACGCATGCAGTTCAGAGGCTGGTGGGGAAAAACACAAGATTGCCTTTAATTGTTCTGTATATACCTACAATGAGATCATTAAATTGAGTGATATAAGAAATTATAGGTTAGTAGTATTCCTGCAGCTCCTGAATGCCCAAATAGATAGAGGCCCCATTGTACTACATGCTTAACAAACGTGTAGATGACACAATCCTTCCCCAGTTAGTTTACAATCAAAATCTAAGACAGACAAGTAAACAGAGGTGCTGAGGAGGAAGGATGGGATAACAATAATGCTAATGTATTTTTGCATAGACAAGCTGTGTCCACAATTTATAGGAACCAAGGGATTATATCTTTCTTTTGTTTGGTACTGTACGGAGTAAATAAAATATTCATAGTCCTGGCTGATTGTAGGCTTAAATAGTCAGCAAAACTATCAGTGTGGACTTACTTTGAGTTACTTTAATAGCTGGATTTGGTAACTTCATACTCTGATACTAACTACACATTTAAGTCATATTACTTTTGAAGGAACAGATTACTTTTCTGCCTGAAAAGTAATCCTGCTAGTTGCTAAGGTGAAGGGCTTTCTGTTACAATTAAGATTACCTTTTTAAAAGTAAAAACAGGTTACTTAACAATCCTGTCATGTGTATCAGTGAAGTCACAGGGCACAGCATTGCCACAGCCTAATTTTGCAATTCCCACACTCATGACAAAGGTAATCAGTTATTTATTATAAGTCAAAGTTCTTTCTCAAAAGACATATGTTCTTATGAGATCTCCTTGTATCTGCTGGCCACAGCCCTTTATAAACCTGTCTAACATTTCATTCATCTTTTTTTATATCTTCTTTTTTTATGGCTGCAGAGTTTCCCCTTCAGATGCTGACTCCACAGCGAGTGAACAGTCCAGTGGGAGAGAGACAGGGGAAGAAACCACAAGACCACCAACCTCTGCCAATGAGGGCAAACCACGCAGAGCTCCAAAGAGTGGTTTGTTACATTTTTTTCTTCAGTCTCTTGCTGCAGTGTTTTGGTAGGGCACACCCGAGATACATTTCAGTGCAGCTACTTTCTAAAAAGTAATTTTTGTCTATTGGATCTTCTTGTTTTGGTTCTCTGCTATTTTTTCCCTCTGTTTATTTTCTCTTTTCATATGTTGCAGTTGGAGATCTGCATGTTTCTTTCATTCAGGCATGCATCTGATCCAAGTGATATAACACCAATCACCCTCGCTTCTCTCATCCAGCAAATATGTTTCTAATCATGTCATTATGACTCTGTTGGTAGCAATCTTGCAGGAAATTAGAGGTGTAAGGAAATCACAACAGGACTTGACACCGTGGGGGCATATGTCTTTAACTGTGATTTTGAAAAACTGAGATTTAAAAATAGTTTGGAGAGCTAAGGGTTTAAAAATCAGTGTGGTGCTTGTGCATGGTATAATTTAGAAGCCAAGATGCCTTATTGTTAGCACGAATTTTGGTAAAGACTTGTTGGCATCTCATGGAAAATACTGCACGCTATTCAGCTCACCCCTGTCATGTTTTATTCCCTTTTACCCCATTTTAAAATATTTAAAATGTTTGCATGAAAACAGGATTTTAATTAAGAGCTCACACTTCTATTCATATTACTTATTTCTCACTGGAGATGTTAGGACCAGATCCTCAGCTCGTCAATCACAGTAGCTCCAGTGTGGGGGTCCAGATACATTACAATCCTGTTTTGTACAAATGTCCTTAGTAGTAGTAAAACAAGAGAGAAGGGAATACTGGAAATACCACAGGCAGATCCCTCTATAAAGTTGAAAGGTGTTCAAAGTTTTCCATGTGGTGGCTCCTGAGCAATGCAATGCCGGTATACTTGAGCTAATAGCATACATTTCCCAGTTTACCATTGTGTCAGAGAAGAGATGATAATGAGTAAGATGCAAGAGGTCTTTATTAGAATATCAATCACTAGTTCCCTTCCAAAGCACCTGTTTTTCCCTAGTGTATGCTTCTACTTATGCAATGCTCAGAACACCGAATGATCCTGAAAGGGCTGGTTTGGTGAGGCTAGTTTACCTCCTGGATGAACATTCGGTTGTAGCATGTAAGCAAACAAAACACAAAGTAGGCAAACACTGCCAGAAAATAAAAAAGTGTGCTTCCCAATAAACTAGTATGCAATACGGGCCCCTTGTGTATACCTTTCACAAGGTGACCTTTTTATTTTGTAAGATGTCATCCTAGTGGCCTAGGGTGTATGTTTTAATGTCTTATGTTTGCTATAAGGACCAGAATTAATGCCTGAATAAATTGATATAATATTAGTGTTTTATGAGGAGTTAATGTTATGAAAGACTGTTGGACCACTACTTGTTCCAGTCTATGTGAATCCAGCCCTACTCAATACTATCCCATTGCCTCCTGCTGGGAAACTCCCTATTTGTCCCCTTGTTTCACATCTTCTTCAGAGTTTCCGTGTTAGGCTTTAGGGAGTGTTAGAAGTTGTTACATCGAGAGCTAAATGTAACTGTGTCTTAATTATATGGAAAGATTTGCTGGAGAGCTGTGCAAAATGTGTCGTCTTTTTCCCTTCTGCTATTCTGGGGATGAAGAAGCCGTTTCTCAATAATTGGTCCTCCTGATCAAGGGATAAAGGGGGCTATTTTTAATATTCAAGACCAGACCCCACTGTAATGGTGTATTTTACTGTTGCTAAACTCCAGCGTCAGCCTCCTTTTCCTGCAGCTAAGGCTTGGCAATCATGTATCTCAGCACCAGAGCGCCCTTTTTATCATACGTTTTTCTAAATGCCATTTCTGCTGAATTATTCATAACTACGGTGTCATCTTTCTTTGCTTTCTCCTTTATGCTGTCAGGAGCAAACAGAGTGGGTAAGTATCCAGACTAGTGTTTGACAGCCTTTCTTTTATTGGAAGTTTTGTGGTACAAATGTGAATAAAGGTCTTGAGAAGGTTTAACTAATTGTATCTGAAGCTTGAGTCGATTTGTCCTCAGAGTCTAAAAACCAGATTGGTTTTGAGCAATTTACTCTCAGAAAGAATACTCAACAACACAAATTATATTAAAGGGTCATTTGTTTATCCAATAGCAAGTGCATTTTTTCTAATTGAGGCTATTTTTTTAATGATGTGATTTGTGATGTTTTGGCTGAAGTATTGCATGCTAAAGTGATCTCTGTTATTCTTTGCCTCTTAGTTTCCTTCCTTGAACAGAATGTGAATAGTTAATAATATCTTTTAAATGGCCAGTATTTATGCTGCTGTGAACTCTGTCAGCTGTTTGGTTTAATGTAGTATATATTATTAGATAGCTCCTAGCCCTAAGTGGTATCATTCATAGAATATCAGGGTTGGAAGGGACCTCAGGAAGTCATCTAGTCCAACCCCCTGCTCAAAGCAGGACCAATTCCCAACTAAATCATCCCAGCCAGGGCTTTGTCAAGCCGGGCCTTAAAAACCTCCAAGGAAGGAGATTCCACCACCTCCCTAGGTAACGCATTCCAGTGCTTCACCACCCTGCTAGTGAAATAGTGTTTCCTAATATCCAACCTAGACCTCCCCCACTGCAATTTGAGACCATTGCTCCTTGTTCTGTCATCTGCCACCACTGAGAACAGCTGAGCTCCATCCTCTTTGGAACCCCCCTTCAGGTAGTTGAAAGCAGCTATCAAATCCCCCCTCATTCTTCTCTTCTGGAGACTAAACAATCCCAGTTCCCTCAGCCTTTCCTCATAAGTCATGTGCTCCAGACCCCTAATCATTTTTGTTGCCCTCCGCTGGACTCTTTCCAATTTTTCCACATCCTTCTTGTAGTGTGGGGTCCAAAACTGGACACATTACTCCAGATGAGGCCTCACCAATGTCGAATAAAGGGGAACGATCACGTTCCTCGATCTGCTGGCAATGCCCCTACTTATACAGCCCAAAATGCCATTAGCCTTCTTGGCAACAAGAGCACACTGTTGACTCATATCCAGCTTCTCGTCCACTGTGACCCCTAGGTCCTTTTCTGCAGAACTGCTACCTAGCCATTTGGTCCCTAATCTGTAGCAGTGCATAGGATTCTTCTGTCCTAAGTGCAGGACTCTGCACTTGTCCTTGTTGAACCTCATCAGGGTTTTTTTTGGCCCAATCCTCTAATTTGTCTAGGTCCCTACCCTCCAGTGTATCTACCATGCCTCCCAGTTTAGTGTCATCTGCAAACATGCTGAGAGTGCAGTCCACACCATCCTCCAGATCATTAATAAAGATATTAAACAAAACCGACCCCAGGACCGACCCTTGGGGCACTCCGCTTGAAACTGGCTGCCAACTAGACATGGAGCCGTTGATCACTACTCGTTGAGCCCGACGATCTAGCCAGCTTTCTATCCACCTTACAGTCCATTCATCCAGCCCATACTTCTTTAACTTGGCGGCAAGAATACTGTGGGAGACCGTATCAAAAGCTTTGCTAAGGTCAAGGAATAACGCATCCACTGCTTTCCCCTCATCCACAGAGCCAGTTATCTCATCATAGAAGGCAATTAGGTTAGTCAGGCACGACATCCCCTTGGTGAATCCATGCTGACTATTCCTGATCACTTTCCTCTCCTCTAAGTGTTTCATAATTGATTCCTTGAGGACCTGCTCCATGATTTTTCCAGGGACTGAGGTGAGGCTGACTGGCCTGTAGTTCCCCGGATCCTCCTCCTTCCCTTTTTTAAGATGGGCACTACATTAGCCTTTTTCCAGTCATCCGGGACCTCCCCCGATCGCCATGAGTTTTCAAAGATGATGGCCAATGGCTTCGCAATCACATCCGCCAACTACTTTAGCACCCTCGGATGCAGTGCATCCGGCCCCATAGATTTGTGCTCATCCAGTTTTTCTAAATAGTCCCAAACACAGAGGGCTGGTCACCTCCTCCCCATACTGTGCTGCCCAGTCTGGGAGCTGACCTTGTTTGTGAAGACAGAGGCAAAAAAAGCATTGAGTACATTAGCTTTTTCCACATCCTCTGTCACTAGATTGCCTCCCTCATTCAGTAAGGGGCCCACACTTTCCTTGACTTTCTTCTTGTTGCTAACATACCTGAAGAAATCCTTCTTGTTACTCTTAACATCTCTTGCTAGCTGCAACTCCAAGTGCGATTTGGCCTTCCTGGTTTCACTCTTGCATGCCTAAGTGATATTTTTATACTCCTCCCTGGTCATTTGTCCAATCTTCCACTTCTTGTAAGCTTCTTTTTTGCATTTAAGGTCAGCAAGGATTTCACTGTTAAGCCAAGCTGGTCGCCTGCCATGTTTACTATTCTTTCTACACATCGGGATGGTTTGTTCCTGCAACCGTAATAAGGATTCTTTAAAATACAGCCAGCTCTCCTGGACCCCTTTGCCCTTCATGTTATTTTCCCGGGGGATCCTGCCCATCAGTTCCCTGAGGGAGTCAAAGTCTGCTTTTCTGAAGTCCAGGGTCCGTATTCTGCTGCTCTCCTTTCTTCCTTGTGTTGGGATCCTGAACTCGACCATCTCATGGTCACTGCCTCCCAGGTTCCCATCCACTTTTGCTTCCCCTACTAATTCTTCCCTGTTTGTGAGCAGCAGGTCAAGAAAAGCTCTGCCCCTAGTTGGTTCCTCCAGCACTTGCACCAGGAAATTGTCCCCTACACTTTCCAAAAGCTTCCTGGATTGTCTGTGCACCGCTGTATTGGTCTCCCAGCAGATATCAGGGTGATTAAATTCTCCCATGAGAATCAGGGTCTGCGATCTAGCAACTTCTGTTAGTTGCCAGAAGAAAGCGTCGTCCACCTCATACCCCTGGTCTGGTGGTCTATAGCAGACTCTGACCACTACATCACCCTTGTTGCTCACACTTCTCAACTTTATCCAGAAACTCTCAGGTTTTTCTGCAGTTTCATACTGGAGCTCTGAGCAGTCATACTCCTCTCTTACATACAACGCAACTCCCCCACCTTTTCTGTCCTGCCTGCCCTTCCTGAACAGTTTATATCCATCCATGACAGTACTCCAGTCATGTGAGTTATCCCACCAAGTCTCTGTTATTCCAATTGCATCATAGTTCCCTGACTGTGCCAGGACTTCCAGTTCTCCCTGCTTGTTTCCCAGGCTTCTTGCATTTGTGTATAGGCACTTAAGATAACTCATCGATCGTCCCTCTTTCTCAGTATGAGACAGGAGTCCTCCCCTCTTGCGCTCTCCTGCTCGTGCTTCCTCCCATGATCCCATTTTCCCACTTACCTCAGGGCTTTGGTCTCCTTCCCCCGGTGAACCTAGTTTAAAGCTCTCCTCACTAGGTTAGCCAGCCTGCTTGCGAAGATGCTCTTCCCTCTCTTCGTTAAGTGGAGCCCGTCTTTGCCTAGCACTCCTCCTTCTTGGAACACCATCCCATGGTCGAAGAATCCAAAGCCTTTTCTCTGACACCACTTGCGTAGCCATTCATTGACTTCCACGATTCGACGGTCTCTACCCAGACCTTTTCCTTGCACAGGGAGGATGGTCGAGAACACCACTTGCGCCTTAAACTCCTTCATCCTTCTTCCCAGAGCCACGTAGTCTGCAGTGATCCGCTCAAGGTCATTCTTGGCAATATCATTGGTTCCCACATGGAGAAGCAGGAAGGGGTAGCGATCCGAGGGCTTGATGAGTCTCGGCAGTCTCTCCGTCACATCGTGTATCCTAGCTCCTGGCAAGCAGCAGACCTCTTGGTTTTCCCGGTCGGGGCGGCAGATAGATGACTCAGTCCCCCTGAGGAGGGAGTCCCCGACCACCACCACCCTCCTTCTCCTCTTGGGAGTGGTGGTTGTGGAACTCTCATCCCTAGGACAGTGCATCTTTTGTGACTCATAAACTTAAGTCTTTACTTCCAAGGGACTGGGTGGCTCGAGGGGTTGATAATTGAATAATGAGCCTTCACTTGTTCACAGTTATTACATCTGTCCAGGTCTGTTGGGACTAAAAATTATCAGTTGGCTATTCAGTGTCATATGTGAAAATAGGTTGGTGGCTTCATTACTGTACCTACTACTGCCTATTGACTACAGTGGACTTTGGACGATGCCCATTGAAGGGAAATAGCTGCACTTGGACTTGCTTTGTGTTAAATTAGAGGGACAGAATTAGAGAGGTTAGATCACATTTGTACAAGAAACTTAGGTTTTGTAAAGACATGGTTTTGCAAAATTCTTAAAACCAATACAGATGTTCCATGTCTTTTGTTTAAGTTCTAGTGGAAATAACTGTTTTAACAAAGTTGCATTCCCCTTTGCACTTGGAACCCAAGCCACTGCATTGTGTTAATTACGTGAGAAGCTGAAAGTGGAAGTAACTAGAATTGACAGTGAACAAGAAAAACTGACTAGTGTGTTTAAACTGTTCAAGAGGAAAGGAAACTAATACCGTAGTAAAAAGTAAATTAGGTGATTAAAATTATTTATTTTTAATGATCTAAGTCAGTGATTCCCAAACTTGTTCCGCCGCTTGTGCAGGGAAAGTCCCTGGCAGTCCGGGCCGGTTTGTTTACCTGGGCAGGACGAGGGACATACTGGCCGCCGCTTCCAGCAGCTCCCATTGGCCTGGAGCAGTGAACCGCGGCCACTGGGAGCCGCGATCGGCCGAACTTGCGGATGTGGCAGGTAAACAAACCAGCCCGGCCTGCCAGGGGCTTTCCCTGCACAAGCAGCGGAACAAGTTTGGGAACCACTGATCTAAGTTGTTGTCAATAGCATAGATAAACTCAATGAGATATCCATAGGAAATTTGCTATCCATTTTAATATTTAATATTATTTAAATAAAATATTTAACTCTCTTAATTATAGGTTAGCAAATTATGGATGTGATTGATTAATTGAAATAATATTACAATCATTTCAGAGACTTTTTTCCCCTTTTAGTATTTACAGAAGGAATTAGTTTTTGTCTTTTATTTTTCTGTTTAAAAGGACACAATCGTCCTAAAATATGCTACTTTCTGCATTTGTAATAAAAATAATATTTATGATTATTGGTGCTGAAAAAAATTAGGCAAAATAAAATTCTCTTGTTTTTTCCATGTGTTCCTTTAATGCATTGACAGCACTTTTTCATATAGTCTGTTTCTCTAGTTCTTTTGTAGCATCAGTCATTTAGGCCTCAGTCCTGCAAATTGTTCCACATGGGCAGCCCCCAGAACCTATGCGGAGTTTTCCTGACTCACTTCTTAGGGCTTCCACAAGCATAGAAGTGCCTTCACATGAAGTTTGTTGTAGGAATAGTGAGTTTTAGTGAGTTTCTTCCTTTGTTTGTGAGTCTTTCATGCAGCAGCAGTGGGGAGAGGAACATATTTTTTTCAAAAAGAAAAATGTTCTTATAGATACACAAAAACTGGCAGAAAGACATATATGGGCAGGTGTAGTCCTTGAAACTACTTTTAATTAATTTTGTTAAATTGACCATATTTCAGATTGACATTGTCTCTGAAGCTTTCATTTATAGGGTAGGCACTGTGAACAGAAAGTTATGGATAAGATTATAAAGGTTCTGACTAAGTAGTATAGTTGCGTATTTTGGAACTCATTAACCAACTAGTACAAAAATGTAATAAGATATTTGATGAGCTCATTATCAAGCAAATGTCCATTGGTTCCCTAGAATGACTCTCTTAGGTATATTTGGATTGTAGGTGTAGAAATTAATTTTCCCAACAAAGCACTGTTTGCACAGCTAAACACCTAATGCTAGACTGTTTACCATCTGTTGGTAAGAAAAAACAAACCATTAAAAAGCTTAAATTTGTAAAAATTAGCTGTAAAACTACATTTTGGACAGATTTTTAAATCTTTGTTTGGTTGAGAAATTGCCCTCGCTATCACTTATCTGTTAAAGTACGGCATTTTGCAGTTCGAAGTCTTTTATTGGTTTTTAAAACTCCATTTGTGGAATCTGAGCCTTCTTAAGTAATGTTATCAATAGCAATTTGTAGTATGCACTAGAGCATTCTAAATAGCTTTTGATGGGATAAAACTGGTTTGAACTTTTTAACTTTGTAAAATATCAAATACTTGGTTTAAAAAAATAAAGAAGGATCATTCACCCTCAGGAAGGAAAATGAAAAAGTTTTGTTATCTGCAAACTACTGAGTAAATTGCCTGCAATAAATCTGCAGCGGATGGAAGACCTCCAGTGCAAATTAAGCGCAGCAGCAAAGATGGCATAATGTTGTAGTCCACCATTTCATGTTCTCTTGTATGGCCAGACATTTGACTGAGTTGATCCTAGCTATGACACTGTCTTTTATTTTATTTGTTCTGGTAATTCAGGACCTCCGCATCCCGGTAATGGAAACGAGCAGCACAACTCAGCCTCTATCTTTGAGCATGTGGACAGGATGTCTCGTTCCTCAGATGCAAGTCGACGGGTCCCCAGCAAGATCCAGTTGATTGCCATGCAGCCAATTGCAGCCCTTCCAGCTCAGAACCCAGCACTGTCTGACCGAGTAGCAGAGTCCAACAAAATTAACAAAGAGGTATTTTTCAGATAGTGTTTGTGTGCATGACTATAACAGGGTTCAAAAAAGAACTAGATATGTTCATGGAGGATAGGTCCATCAATAGCTATCATCCAGGATGGGCAGGGATGGTGTCCCTAGCCTCTGTTTGCCACAAGCTGGGAATGTGCGACGGAATGGATCACTTGATGGTTACCTGTTCCGTTCATTCCCTCTGGGGCACCTGGCATTGGCCATTGTCGGAAGACAGAATACTGGGCTAGATGGACCTTTGGTCTGACCCAGTACGGCCGTTCTTATGTTCATGCAATGGTGTATATACAGTGGAATACACTTTGCTAAGTGAGAAAGAGAGCAAAAAGGTTCGCATTTCCCTTATATGTTGAGAGTCACACTTCAGATCCTGTGAATGGTTTTTTCTTTTATAAGTGTGTAATCTTGAGTTGCCTGTTGTTTTGGGTCGTAGAGAAAAGCCTGACCTTTTGTTTAAGCTCTGATTTAGGTGAATCTTGCAACTAGAATGGTGACACACTGTTTACCATGCATCCTTGAGTTACTATGCAGGTACTAATAAACACTCTGTGGTGCGTGATGGCTCTGTAAATTTGTGTGACACCTAAATGATTGGGTTATCTGGGTCTTGTTCTGCAGGCTTCTCCCAGCTGCTGCTCAGTAACTCATTTTGTACTTGATTGAAGATAGTCTCCTCCCCCTGCTTCTAGGTTAAAAGCTCAATTCATCCTTTGTGTTCAGTACCTTACATAATATGTTGAAAAGTAAATTAATACATCTAATACCTGTAGACAAGGAAGTCCAGGAAATGTAAATTTAACTACTAGGAAAAATCCTGCTATGCACATTTGTCTAATGACCTTTTTATACTTTTGTAAAAGATTATTGTGGGTTTTATTTTTCGTGCTTTTTGTGCATCTCAACACAGTTCCACAAGCACAGACCACAAGCACAGTGGTCATTAAGGGCCTGATCCAATACCTACTGTAATCAATGGAAAGAGTCCCATTGACTTCAGTAGGTGTTGGACCAGCTCTAAAGGCACGGGTCGATGTTTAAACTGGTGACCTGAAGAACCTATTGCCATGCCCTAGACCATTCCACTCCTCCTTTCCTCTTCCAAATCCGCTCCTCGATCAGCTCCTTAAGTTCTTGCCCCTTGTATTATGAGGTGGGTTTTTTTTAAGGGAATCAGAGACAGACTTTGGCTATAGTTATCAAATCTCTCTTATGATGGGCGCAGGTAGACATATGCCACATACACCCTTCGTTGCAATCCAATTTCAATGGAGCAACGTTTTCACAGCAACTGGCAGGACTTTTTGTTATTCATCATGCCTTTTATTAACACTCTGCCACTTCTCTCTAATTTCACTTGTTGTGTTAGTGATTATACCATGTCTGATAGCACATCTGCGTGGGGAGATTATCGGTCTATTACCTGCAAAAGGATGAGATAACTGAGGGAGGACATGTGTGCCAGTTTCAAATTGCTTGCTTTAGCTCTGGCTATCCTTTTTATTGCACAGCAGTAATAGGCTCTATTTGCAAAAGTGTATCTCATGGTTTTCTCTTTTTCTTCCTTTAAGATACAAACAGCTCTGAGGCATAAGTCTGAGATCGAGCATCACCGCAATAAGATCCGTCTTCGAGCCAAGCGCAAAGGCCACTATGAATTTCCAGTTGTGGATGATGTGATTGTTGTTGATGCCAAAGAGCAGCATAGAATATACCGCAAAGCGCAGATGCAGATTGACAAGATCTTGGACCCTGGGGGCAACGTGCCTACTGTTTTCATAGAACCCAGGAAGAGGTACAGACTGAGAGCCAGAGGAAGATTCATTCTCTTTTAGAATCAGTGTCCAGACTTGCAAACTACGTCAGGCCTGTATTTCTGCACTTGAAGAGCTTAGAATCATTTTGTTCCCAAAGGAATGTTTGGATTGGAGAGGTGAAAGGGTTGGGGTTATTTGGGGTGTTTTGGTCTAGTCAATACATGCCAGAGGTTTTTTGGGTGGTTGTTGGGTTTTTTTAACAGCGTTTAGAAGGCCATGCGTTTGTTTGGTTTTTTTACAGTTTCTCATGGACAGTTTCTCAATAGCGGAACCAAACATCCCAAAGCCATTTTTAAGGAGATGTTTATTGTTTGTGCTGCTACTTTTGCACACTCTTTCGTTTAGTAGCTGCATAGGATCACATGGAAACTGTCTAATTCCTCTAGTGTAATTGTTAAATGCAATGTAATTTTGGGAGCAGGCTGAAGCAGAACTACTTTATCACACACTAACCCCACACCACCACCACAATTTTTACTAAGTATTACAGGTAACAAACCCAGGGTGAAACAAAATTTAAGTTTACCTAGAGCACTAACAGAGACTAAGGAATAAGAAAAAAAGTAAACGGCAAAGAATACTTTTTTCATATCAAAACAAAGAAAAACCATGTCAAGAGACCATGAAAACTAATTATAAAATATAGAAAAGTGCAAATTTATCTTTAAAACTCTGCAAATACCAGACAATAAAATTCCTTCTTCCATATTCCTTCATGGTAACCAGATGCACACAGCACTTGCCCATCTCACAGACCTTCCCTCCTGGTCTTATATTTCAAGACAGTGTCTGCTCTGTGTCTTCTGTGGGGTATATGGACACAGAGGCTCTTTCTCTTGAGTTCCAGGTTCCCTAAAAACAGTCCTGCCTGGACCACTTTCACACTGAGAACAAACAAACCTTTTCCTCCACTGTCTTTCCTTCAGCTGACCTACATACATCAGTTTAAAGCTCAGCGTAATCTCCAACCTGCAATCTGATGGTTATTTTGTCAGCTCCATGATGCCATCATTTAGAATGCTGCAGGTCTGGAATGAGGAATATCGGGGGTTAGGGAAACTGAGCTGGGATGAGAGGAACTGGGACTGGCTTGGCAAGAAGAATGGGAATGAACTGGGTGAGACTGGGACAGGGCGACTGAGTATTTGTGAGGCAAGGAGACTGGGACTGGGATAAGAAGCCTGAGTGGAGCCTACCTGGAGCCTGCTAGTTGAGGAAAACAGGACAGGAACAAGGAGCCAGGGTGGGAAGAAACAAGAGTGGGATGGTGACAGGACAAAAGATGTCAAGACTGGGGGGAAATGGCAGTCGAGTCTGTGTCCAATAGAGCACAGAGTTCCTATGTGATAATGGACGAGTCGGTTAAACCAAACTTTTCACAGGTGGTTGGTTCCTCATTTTCTGGGCGACCACCTTAAGACCCTGGGGTCTGATTTGCAGAATTGCAGAGCAATTGCAGCTTCAACTGAAGTCAATGGTGAGACTGCCCTGAACATACAGACTGCTATATAATGCTAGGATCTCTGAAAAATCAGATCCTGGGTGTCTCAAATTGGGCACCCAAAATTCCATTCCATCATACAGGCACTAATAGGATTGGCTGCTTATCAAATTCTGTCATTCAATTGCATTAGGGAGTATTGATTTACATTTTATGTAGTTTTATTTCTGAAACATCCTAAAAATATGAAATGTAAATCAATACTCTCTAATGTGATTGAAGGAGACTGGAAGAATATATGAACTAATTAAATATTCTAGGTGCCAGCCAAGGTAGAAAAATTGTCTTCCAAAGCAAAATTGCACACTCTCATTCACAGGCTGTATGTAGTTATAGCATCCTCGTCACCAAGGTCATTCTCATAAGTATGTTGATGCTTTGCCAAAGGATGACCAAATGTACGTTTCTCTCTTTTTGTTTTAAATCCCTCCTTTATGACATAATTAAGTTTCTTTGTGACCATCTACTACATAAAGTGTCTGGCAGTTTTCATGTAGAATTACATATGACTGAGATATTGCACTATACTTCACAGGAGATGACCCCTGCCTGAGGACTCTCAGAAATGTTCATGGCAGCAGAGGGTCATACCTGAAAGGGTGCACAGAAGAACTGAGGACAATCCATAACCAGCTATAAAAACCATTTGTATTTCCATAGAGGCAAACTGCTTAGAACCTGTCTCTGATTCTAATGTACAAGTTAATCTTTGAATAATGGTTCTTTTTAAAATAATAATAAAGGTAGTTCTATAGCGCTGCCTTGAATAGAAAGTGAGGAGAGAAGTATTTTGAAGATTATAGAGAAGTGATGGCATGGCTGAGAATTTTGCTATTAAACTAGGCCATAGGTGAGATTGATGTTAGTGGTTTAAACTAGAATTTTTTTCACTTCATTAGCCTTTTGTCAAGAGTATCAGACCATTTTGACTCAATTGGTTGCATACTTGCCTGTGGGTCAGAAAATTCTAGGTTGAAATCCTGCATCAGGACCCAATCCTGATACTGCAGCCCAGTATTAAGGGCCTGATCCTTCGCCCATTAAAATGTTTGGCAAAATTCCCAATAACTTTATGAAAGCAGGATTGGGTCCTTGCATGGATGGGAACTATTGCGAAGCACATAACGGATGCTGGATTTGCTTGTACAGTCACTGCATCTTACTCACTACTTTGTGAGGCACTTTGGGGCTTGGTTTTGTATAGTATGGTATTTCTTGCTCAGTGTTTCCATTATGCTTTCCCATGAGCCATCAAAGTGTGGAATCAGGAAAACCAGACTTATGGCTGGGAGAGAACTCTCACTTAGTGGGGTCCTGAAGCACAACATATCAAAGCAGAACTATTTTAAGGAGTGTTGGAATACCTTCTAGCACATAGAGCTTGAGATAACAAACAGTAGAATCTCCAACTTTTAAAAAGTTCTAGTAAGACAAAAGTCGCTGAACTTTCTCTTGGTTTGTATTTCTCTTCTTTTTTTTTTTTTTAGTTCACGTGCAAAACGTTCTCCCAAGCAGCGTCGGAGACATCAGATAAATGGCAGCCCTATTGATGCTGAGAAGGACAGGCTAATCACCACTGACAGTGATGGGACATACAAAAGACCACCAGGAGTCAATAATTCTGCATATATTGTATGTTTGGCTTTTAGATGACAGGAATACACTGATAGTTCTTACGATAACTGTGGCTTAGGTGAATCTCCTATTTTCCTGGTATGCTCTGAGTGGCTACTTTATATGCTAATTCCATTTGGATGAAACTGAGTGAGTCAAGAACCTCCTATGCAGAATGCTTGGGTAAAATAGTGAAAGCCTGTAATTTTCCACTCATGCTGGCGTTGCTTGGCCTTCAGAACAGAAGCACTGAAAAGCATTTTTATCAGTCCCAATAAACTATATAATGAGAATTGGAAATGGGGCCATTAGGGACAGTAATCATAGGAAATGCTATGAAATGGAAAAAGGATTCTCCAATGAGCAACTTTAGAAACAAAAATATAAATTCTGGAAAAGACCCATCACATGAAAACGTGTGTCTGCTACAGGATCCTTTGAGCATGGTCAGTTCAATACATTCTAGTCCACGTTGCCGGCGATTAAATAATCCCAAATGTTATAGGAAATTCTATGGTAGTTTGTCAGGTAGTGAAAAACTGAAGTCCCTCAATGATAGATTTTCTTTTCTTTAAACTTAGATATCAGTGCAGAAATAACTGAAATCCTTCTCAGACAGTATCTAGCAAATTAGCTTCATTTCCATGTTAAAAATAGTAACTAAGAACTTTTAAGTTTAATAATATCATGTAATAAACTGCACTTACTGTGCTTCCTGGACCGGTGCACCCACACTCTGGCCACTAATCAGTCTTCACTCAGACTGCTGCTAACATTCAAAACCTCTGGACAGTTTCAAACAGTTTCCATTTTAAAAAATGTAGTGAAGGACCATAATGTTTCTTTCTGTGGTCTTCATCGGCGTTCAAAACATGCGCAACGATCATTTTAATGTCACCTGTATCGGAATGAATTCTAGTCCGCAGCTATTTAATTGAGACTTGTGGAGAGTTGGCCCTCAGCATTCTAAACTCCCAGGGAAGTAGAGGGGTGTGGCTTGATAGATGACACTGCAGCCGCCATGCAGTGGCAAGGAGGAGCTGGCACAATAAGTCTGCTACTGCAAAGCTGCGAAACTTCCTGTTACTGAGGAGCAATATGCTCCTGAGATAAGACCCTATGTAGTAATTGTGCTGGCTATATCAGGCTGCTGTTAGGTAATTGCTGCCCCCGGGCACTGTTGTGAATCCCTTTAAGACGCACTTCAGTTCAGCTTCCTCACAGCTAACCGCTTAGCTGTTGAATAGCTCCTGTCCTGTGTTGCTCACGATAGCCGTAATTGTTTCATATTTCGGCTAACGAGGTCAGTTGTTACACAAAGACTTAACTCACTCCATAGAGCTGCAAAGATTCAGAAAGACTTCATTTAGAGCAGGGGTGGACATACTACGGCCTGGGGGCCACATTAATCCAGCCCTTCAGCTCCTGACTGGGAGCAGGGTCCGGGGCTTGCCCTTCTCCGCTTGCGCTGGGGCTCCTTGTGTCTCCCGGAAGCAGCAGCATGTCCCTCTCCGGCTCCTATGCGTGGGGCAGCCAGAGGGCTCCACACGCTGCCCCAACACAGCCCCTGCAGCTCCCATTGGCCGGGACCCATGAGCATTCATGGCCCGCCGTACAAGTTCCATACCCAGATGTGGCCCTAGGGCCAAAAAGTTTGCCTACCCCTGATTTAGAGAGAGAGAGAGAGAGAGCTCAGACTGTCATCGTCTAGCTAAGTCGGCATTCACTATGTGATTTCAGATACACATATATTTACAAGCCACATCATTCTAGTGCAGCTAGGTGTCTATCGGGTGGTACGTTGCTCCCCACCTAGTATCATAGTGAGGGAGCTTAAATTGGCTGAAACATTTGAACGAAAATGACTCTCTGGTAGAAGAACTGGGCAGGTTTTGTCTGGCACTCTCACAGATGCATTATATCTCAACTTGGTTTTGGTGGTCATAGGATTTAAGGCTAGAAGGCACCACCAGATCATCTAGTCTGACCTCCTGTATGTCACAGGCCACCAACATCCACCTGCACACTAAACCCAACAACCGAATTGAGACCAAAGTGTTACAGCCCCCAGGAGATTAGATTGTTATGCTGCAAGGAGAGAATAGGAGAGACTGAGGTGCACCAGTGCCTGAGGCCCCCGCAATGGCCGGGAAATGATTAAGTGAGATGTACCCAGATAATCCTGGCAAGTGACCCACCCCTACATGCTGCAAAGGAAGGCAAAAAAACCCCAAGGCCACTGCCAATCTGACTTGGGGGAAAATTCCTTCCTGACCACATATATGGCGATCAGTTGGACCCTAAACAGGTGAGCAAGACCTAGCCAGCAAGCGCCTGAGAGACAGAACGCTCGATGCCACCTCAGAGCACTGGCCCACGTCATCCAGGGTATCATTTACAGCTATGGCCACCCCTGATGATGCTTCGAAAGAAGGAGACCACCCCCCCCCACCAAATTCTTGGGGGGTGGAGGGAGGAAATCCCTTCCTGATTCCTGCAGGTGGCCGGCTGAAGCTCATGAGCTTTTAGGAACATAAGACATAAACCGGAAATGAGTCCTGCCGCCTACCATCACCAGCAACGCTATCATAGAGTCGCATCGATCAATTTGTGCTGCTCTCTCGTGGGGTTTGCCTGCACAACTCCTATTGGGAGGCAGTTCTAGAACCTCTCCCCTCTGATGGTTAGAAGCCGCCTTCTGATTTCCAGCCTGAATTTGTTCGGAGTCAGTTCAACCCATTTGTTGTTCTGTCAACACTGTCCTGTAGCTTAAATAGCTCCTCACCCTCCCTGATATTTACCCCTCCCCCAGTGTATTTATAGAAAGCAATCATATCCCCTATCAGCCTTCTTTTTGCTAGGATAAACAAGCCAAGCTCTTCCGGTCTGCTCTCATAAGATAGGCTGTCCATTCTCTCATGATCATACTAGTAACCCTTTTCTGCATCTGCTCCAGTTTCAGTTCATCTTTCTTGAACCTGGGTGACCAAAATTGTACACAGTATTCCAGATGAGGTCTCACCAGTGCCTCGTACAGTGGCATTAATACTTCTCTATCTCTACTGGAAATGCCTCGCCTTTTTCACAGCTGCATCCCACTGGTGGCTAATAGTCATCCTATGATCAATCCACACACCCAGGTCTCTCTCCTCTGTTGCTTCCAGCTTGTTCTAATCCTTGTTCAGAAGTTAAATGTCACTGTGACTTGAAACTATGTATGTAAAAGTCTGTCTGACTCCTGCTTCCATTCTCTGTCTTCTCTGTAGTCCGATCCTGACCTGCCTGCAGAATCACAGACACCTTCTTCTCTTGATCTCGGGAAGTACCCAGGCTTGCCTCCCCACCCAGCCTCTCAGTACATCCCTCCACAGCCATCCATTGAAGAGGCCCGGCAGACCATGCACTCTCTCTTGGATGATGCCTTTGCCCTGGTGGCTCCCAGTAGCCAAGCAGCCAGTTCCACTGCCATCACGTCACCTGGGGTCTCTGCGGGACAGCCGGTAAACAACACTCCTGCTCGAGCAGGGAGGGGAACCACATGCCCCCAGTGGGGATCACCATATGGTCCAGCCCAGGCAGTAAACAACCCATTTAGTGTGAGTGATACATCTTGAAAGGCTTTTCTGGGCAGGGTGTTAGGACCAGTTGAGCCGTGGTCACTATTGTTATACCTTTTAGAACAGGGTTCATCATGGATATTGAGCAATTACTGGAATCGGGTGTCCGTGATGTGAAGTTACAAAATGGGGAACTCACTATTTATACCACCCTGTGAACCTTTTTTTCTCCTTCAGAGGCAGATAGAAGTTCTCTTTTAAGAGAATGCTTTCCTGGTCCACTCAGTTGTGATCTTTCACAGATCAGTCTTGGTATTTAAATTAATAATATTTCTTTTCTGAAGTCTGTTTTAGCTTAGCACCTATTTAGAGCCCATAAAGATACAGTTCTAAGTATTTAGCCAGAGTTTTCCACCAGGACATTTGAGACCAGCACATCCTGATTCCACCTCCCCTGCTCTAACCATTAGACTATGCTCCTGTATGAAATTGTAAATAGAGTTGGAAGTCTGTTGTACAAAATACATCATTTTAGGCAGGGATAAATTAAAATCTAGCACTACCTGTGTGCCATTGGCTCCCCCCCACTCACACAAGGTAAAATAAAAGCGCAGTTTTTCATAAAATTTATATTAAATACACATTGAAGGGGGCCTTGAGCTGCAAGTCAGAGAACATATTTTCAAAAAGTGGGTAAGCCACATAAGGAGCTTGGGCAAACATAGAAGAGCTAGTTATCCTGTTGGAGCTGCACTTCCCAGGTCGTCTTGTGCCACTTAACAAAAAATGTTTGTAAATCTTTGTCCGTAAACTTGCAGTCAGCTCACACATAGGCCTGGCAATTGGGTCTCATTCAAGCTGTAAAAGACTGGCTGAAATTTCCAGTTTATTGATTTTATTTTTATTCATTTATTTCCAACAGAGATACGTGGAATTTGGAATGACTCCTCCAACAGCGCCGGGTCTGCTGCAGAGGTACCTTTTTGTTCATGGAATTATAATTATTATTAATATTACATTAGCTCCAAGAGGCCCTGCTGAGATTGAGACCTACTCTGTTAGGTACTGTGCAAACTCAGGGTGTCAAACAGATGGCCCACAGGCCAGATACAGCCTCCATAAAGTATTTATGTGGCGAACATGACATACTCAGATTATGTAGATTCCAAGCTTTAATTAAAAGACAATAAATTTCCAGCCTTCATGGCTGCAAAGATAACCTTCCAAATGTGAATGGAGCATACCACTGAGTGCCAGAGTCTGCAGAGAGCCTGAAACAATTACTCAAACCTGTGTACCCTGTTAATCTCATTGGAGTAGCATTTCTAAAGCCCAGTGATGAAGAAATGTCATTGTCAACATTAACTGTTCCATTGCTGATCATTTTAATAGATGGAACAGGAAATAGGATGGGAGTTGGGAGTTCCAGGGAGGGAAGTGCAGGGGGAAGAACGGAAGAGACTTAAAAAAAGAGGGAGGGGAAGAAAGAAAAACACAGGGCAGGAGTAGCATCAGCCCAAAGGGAAGCCGAGTATCTCAATGAACGATGCTGAATATGTCAAAAAGTTGCTGAGTAAATAACTAATAAATAAAAGTTTAGTTACTACATAAAGACTGTCTGTATCTTTCCCTTAATCTCTGTGCAAACCTCTCTCACTGATGTCAATGAGAGATGCACTGTGGATTGAAGAGAACATGAAGTCCTTAATATATATCCCTGCCATGGACCATAATTAAACATGTAATTAAACTCTCTCCTCTGAGTAAATTTGACACTTTTGGTATAAACGTGTATTAAGAAACAGTCTCTGTCCCAATGAGCTTACATTCTAAACAGGCAAGACAGACAAAGGGTGTCAGGGTAAATGGAGCACAAAGAGGTGGAGCCCAGAATAGAGCTCAGGTGGCCTGCATACCAGTCCAGTGCACTCTCCTTTGCACCAAGTTGCTTCTCCTGTCTTGGTTTCAGACATATAAAATGTGTAAGCTGTATGCCAATGAGAGAACACTTTCTTTGTTGGTGGGCAGCCACTTTTGCAATGGTTAAACATATGGAAACCCCATGCTTGTTAACTCTTTATTTTATTGGGCAAATGGAGATATAAGCCCCAGTCCTTTGAGAACGTCATGGATATATCCCTGCAGTTCTCATGCCAGAGTTGGGAAGTTAGCTATACTCTGAGGACACGTGCTTGAAGAGAAGTATGGAAGGAACTGTATGATCCCTTCCGTATCTCTCAGTGCTCCGCTCATGGTGCAGCAGCAGGCTTCAGGCAGGGCCAGCTCCAGGCACCAGCCCACCAAGCATGTGCTTGGGGTGGCACCTGGAGGGGGACGGCGCGGCAATCCAGCCCGAGAGCGAGGCCCCGGCCGGTCCAGGAAGCGGAGCCCCGGTCGGGCTCGCCGCCGTCCCCCCGGCGCTCTGGCTGCCGGGGAGAGCGGAGCCCCGGCCGGGCTCGCCGCCCTCCTCCCGGCGCTCTGACCGCCGGGGAGAGCAGAGCCGCGGCGGGCTCGACGCCCTCCTCCCAGCACTCTGGCCGCCGGGGAGAGTGGAGCCCCAGCCAGGCTCACCGCCGGGGAGAGCAGAGCCCCGGCCAGGCTCGCCGTTCCCCCCCGGCGCTCTAGCCGCCGGGGAGAGCGGAGCCCTAGCCGGGCTCGCCGCCCTCCCCCTGGCACGCCGGCCGGTCGGGGAGAGCGGGTCTGCGGCCAGGCTCGGTGCCCTACCCTGCCGCGCTCCCCGCCAGGGGCGGGGGGCGGCGGGAGGCTTTTTTGCCTGGGGCGGCAAAAAAGCCAGAGCCGGCCCTGGCTACAGGAAGCTCATACTTTGCAGTCTCTGCTAGATGGAAAAGCACTGTGGTAGATAAGGGAGATTAAGGTTTGTGCCAGATACTGAATGAATAGCGGAACACTGCCCATGGTCAAATGTCGGATGTTAATAATAAAAGAAATTAAATTAACTAACCAGTAAATCAGAGCAACCTAATGTATTTCACTCCACCCAAAGGCTCCCTCTTTCCCATTCCCTCTGCCCTCTTGAAAAGCCCGGTAAATAAATGGTCTTCCCTTCATGCCCTATAGATTAAGAGATTAAATTTATTTTGGGACAAGTGGGAGTAAATTCCAGAGCAAATAGGGCCTCTCAGAGAAGGCCTGGTAGCAGGCCTACCTCTATAAAATCAGTGGGGATCTATCTCCGGAGGCTCTCCTGGCCCTGCTGTGGTAGTCTCATATGAAGAAGGAGGTAAGAACATCCCAATCTATGTAGATAAATAAGGGAAACATTATTCCTTGTAGTTTACAACTGATAAATGCCTCCCTTCCCTCCCAGCTCCAAATTTACTATTTGGCTTTCCCTTTAATTCCCATATAACCACAAATGTTCAATATACAATATCAAATGGGAGCAAGTTACAGTTCCAAAAGCTTACCCCAGTAAAGGGAAGATCACCTGCTAACCTAGGAGACAGACATATCAGAGCACAAATTCTCGTCAGGACAAAGCTCCAAGAGAAAGTCGGGGTCTGATGTATACATAATGTATTGCTTCATTATTTTATTTATTTTTAAATGAATGTAGTTCTTGGAGAAGGGCTGTGCTGACAGTCCTAGACACTGAAGTCTGCTATCTGCAGAATGGGGATTGATGGTTTTTCCCTGCCTCTGGGACTGAGACTGAAAGGATCACCACGAGAAGAGGAGAGGGGAATTAAGACCCATGCACATTTGCTCTTTGAGGTCTTGGCTGATACGGCCAGTTATGACATGAGAAGATGATTTTGTGATTGGGACACTAGTATGTTAGAAACTGTACTGAGATCCCCAACTCACTGTATGTAGATCATCCCGAGGCATCAATTATTAACAATTTTCATTCACTCTCAACCTATCTCAGATTTAGAGAGGCGGCCTAATAGTGGAAGGCTCTGTAGCTAGTTATCAAATCCTTGAACAAGGCAGTACCTTCACTGTGTATTACTTTAGCAAAAGGCTATGAGCCCCTTGACACAGGTAGTTTGAATTTCCTTAAGTTAAACATTAATACCACCGTTGTTGTTGTTATTGGTGGAAACCCAGGACCTGCTAGTGCCAGAGGGTTAAAGTAACAACCTTCAAGTTCATTGACCTGCACAGGAAGGTTTCTGTGAAGACAGTATAAAATACCATGGCTGCTTCATTTTAGATTGTGTTGGAGCAGGGAAGAAATGTATTGTGTTCACGTAAAGAAGGTTACACTCATTTCCTGAAGACAAAGATAATGAAACTGCTAGAAACAATGCAGAAAGCTATAGAAATAGGAAGGGGAGTGTTTTGAAGGCACTGCAGTAGGCAGACATTATTAACATCACAGTCCAGTGGCTTAAATAGCCAGTGCATGGAACAGTGATTGGGAAACCAGATTGTTCCTTTTTCTCTATACTAATGCAATCAACATATTTAATGGGCTGGAACCAACCTGGGCAGAAAGGCAAAACATATAAAGTTAGGTCACTTACCTGCTGTGCCGATACTGGGGCTTAGCAGCCATTATCATGGTATGAATGTTGCATCGTGCAATAGGCATACACTGAGCTTGAGCATACTGAGAATGTCTAACTCTAAAAATTGATTTGCAAAGGGATTTTTTTCCAATTAAATTTGCTAGAAGTGAAACCTTTCCATTGAAACTAGAGAGGCCAGGTGGAGGGCTGGTCTGGAAGATAGAAGCCAAGACTGGAAAGTCTGTCTGGTCCAAATTTGGACCAGCAATAGCTAGGTAATGACCCAGGTATCCATTTTGCATCATCTGTCATGGATCTCTGACTAGTGGTAAAGAGTAGCTAAAACCTTCATTTAGTATAATGAGAGGTTTGAGGAGAGCTGTTAACCATGAACTCCTTTCATCTACAGAAAGAGCAACAGTAATGGAAATACTTGTGCCCCCCACTCAAAAAATAATTTTGCACAAAAATAACACCCTCAGCCGTAATATTGGGAGGATATGTCCTTTGAAAAGAAACATCTAAAATGATTCTAATAGATTATTGATTATAAGGTTCCAATTTGGTGCTGCAGGCATGAAATACCGTACGAGTGCTTTTCTCACTATTGCACTCTTACTGGTCCCCAGATAACAACCCCAAATAGACATCATTAAACCCCTTTCAGACATTCATTTTAACATCCCGTGATGCTTGGAAAGCTGGTTCCAAATCACTTCTATGGAGCTGCTGAGGAGATAATTGGGAACAAGTTCATGGGAGATAGGGAGAGTGTGGCTGTTCCAAACTAAAAACGTTACTCTTGAACCCTTCCGAACTCTTTTCTTTAGGCTGTATCCTAAATGACTAATATATTGTATTTTAAATTACTGGTTTCTCTGTATTAGGTTCCACATTCCATTACCAACTTTCTGAGTCATGCAGTCCTCTGAGCCTTTCGTATGTAGGTCACTGGTACAAATGCCCCCCAAGTCAGCAGTGACTTGAGTGAAATACAATCAGATGACTGTTTAGTGGTCCATGTTAATGAGTGGAATAAAAACCTAGGGAGAGTAAATAGCCCAATCCCTAGGAAAAAGCTGCTCAGACACCAGGGTGATGAGCGTAGTATAGAAACTTGGGCCCCAGTCCTGTAAGATGTTCAATCTGGGCACTGTGGGCAAATGAGTTCCTGCAGAGCTCATTGCAGGATCGAGGGTATAGTTAAATGGGAGTCCATGTCACAGAGAGCACTCTTACAATGAGCACTGATTGGCACCATGTTGACACACTCTGCAGAGAAACTGAGAGTTTGACAGACAGTGGAGATCAAGGTAATCCTTAAATGTGATCTCTCCAGCACAGGGTGAGGCACATTAGTATAACAGTTCCGTGAATAGGCTTTCCTCTCCAGTGCTGTCAATCTGACACATTTTATTAATGCTAAGTCACCTTAGACTACCCTGGGTAAGCAAACAATCATGGAATTATGATTATCACCATTGGTGGAGACTGCCTTTGAATAATTGCACTGCAGGAAATAGGGATGTCAACGTACCTCCTCTTGACCTGTGTCACGACGCAACATGACATGGTGCGATGTATCTCATATAATCACAGGATGCTTGAAAATTTATAGAGCTCAACACAGCAAATATTCATGATGCTTAGGGAAGTACCCATAAACCAAATGGTATCTTTGTTTGCCAAATACACGTTACATTTTGCTGTTGATTTAGATCCAAGTCCCTGACTCAGCAACATTTGTCAGTGCAGTTTTTGGGTCCCTAAATTAAGCAGGTACATTTCTACTGAAGTCAGTGAAGTTAGATGAACCTGCTTACGTTAGTAGTGAATTTGACTATCTCCTGTTCCGTGGTCGCTTTGAGGTAGTAGCGATGATGGTTTTCCTCAGCGGAAAAGTAAATCTTTCTTTTTTTCAAACCCTCTCAGTGCATTGAAACCACTCCAATCTATGAAAATACTTGGGTTTAAACTCCTGTGTTAGTCTTTGTACAAGCCTTTTCTTATGAAGTGCATGTTACGAAAGAGGATTGTGGTAATGAAGTTGAATTCTTTTTGTAGCAGCTATGGTAAAAATATGCATGAGTGATCATAATAGGGTTAAGTATAAGGGACAAGTGTAAATGTTTTCACAGTGGAAAGGTTAGTCAGTGTGATCTTATGTTGCTCTGCCAACAGGCAAAGTTTTGGCCCGGGTTTCCTTCAGCCTGCAGAGTTAATGCACCCAGACCAGCAACAATCCGATGTTCAGTATTCCTCCAGAGGGCTATACCCAGAAGAAATGCCATCGGTGGCACGGCCGCGACCAGTTGGAAGCACTGCAGGTAATTTTGGTTTATAGTGAACATGCACTGGAATATTACACCTTTTTCAAATATGTTCCATATATAGTTGTCCCTATTAAAAGCCATCATTTGCCATCAGGTGGTACTACGGTGACCAGATAGCAAGTGTGAAAAATTGGGGGGGGGGGGGGGAGGGGTGATAGGGTCTGCATCTGGTCACCGTAGATGGTACACTCCAAACTTAGGCTTTGTTTTCACTGCCAACTAACTATTGCTAGCTATCCCCGTATAAAATTCTAGTGGAGACAGGGCACTGAAGTTTTTACTGCTAGCTCTCAAGGCAAGGTCATCACTATACCCAGGCCTGAGCCTCGCTGCCTCATGGTAAAAACTACAGTGCCACTAGGCTTTTTCAGTGGGATAGCTAATGTGTATTAGTTATCCTGTGGTTAAAACCCCCCTTTTTTTTGGTAGTGAAAAGATAGCCTTACCATAGGAAATAACTTCAGCATTTCAAAAAGAGTTCAGTGAATGTTGACATTTCACAGGTGACCACGTTTTTTCCTTTGTGGTAAATTAAACAGTAACTGATGCCTTCTGGAGAAAACATTCCATTCAGAAAAATTTTGCCTATTTACCCTGCATTTTTTTTCTTTTTTCTTACTAGGGACATTTGCATAAAAACAGTATCTGAAGAGTCTATCTATTTTCTGCTGTACTACATGAAATCACCTTCCCTGACTGTGAGACAATTTCCATAGCAAACAAGGTTCTAACTTCACATTGGGTTTAAGTGGCAGGAGCTGATGAACTCTTAAGAAACAAAGATTCTGTTCTCATGTAAATGTCTCTATTAACTTTCTTCCAAAAGAGAGGGAATTAAAATACTGAAAATATAGGTGTGCTCAAGAATTTCTAAATTAGACATGTCCATGTTGTAGTCCAGAGAATTAACTTTGACCTGCAGCTGTCCTCTCCCTATAATTGTGCAAAGTGACGGTGGTGAAGGGGTTCACTCTTTCATAGATGATTTAATATATTATGTATTCTGTTCCTTAAGTGTCTATGGTTGATCAGCTATGGGTTTTTTGTTTCTGGTGAACTCAAATAACCAGTTTTTATCCTTCAATTAAGGAAGATACAATAACAACTAAATATCAGTTTTATTAATTTTTTTAAAATTTATTTTAAGGAAAGAAGAGTAAAGTAAATATTACATGTAAGTTAGGCAACTTGTCTATGTGCCCACCCCTACCCCCCGCCCACAAAACACAGTCACTGAGTATCGACAACTCCTGTTTTTCAAAGTTTTCAATGAGGCATCTGCAGATCTTTAAAGTTATTTCGCTCCTACTGTATTTACAGAAAAATTTTGTCCCGTCATAAGAGAAAATTTGGGGAAAAGTAAAGTTGGTATGTTGCTAAATGTCTCTCTTGTAATTAATGTTAGTGGCTCTCCTGGCATTCAGTAGAAAGCAGTGGGAAAGGAGTGGATTTAGGTTACAGGCTGAGTTAATAAAGGAAGTAAGCTGTGTACTGGCTTCCCGTTGGTTAATGTCAGTACTGTTTAATCTTTAAGCACAAAGTAAAGCAGGAAAAACCGTATTCAGGGATAGCCATTCATGTTGTGGCTCTGAGGGATGGAACAGAGAACAGTGTGCAGACTTAGGGTCTTGCTGGTTTGTTGGTGCAATAGCAAATGTCTCCTCCTTGCTGCCAGATCACTAGCATTTAAAATTGTAAGGGCTTTCTATAGTCTTTGTTTTAATGACTGGCATACACCTGAGGTGTACATTCAGTGTCTGGTGTGCATGTACGTGCAATGTTTGTTATCAATGAAAGGTAATGAAAAATACTGAATTTCGAGTGAGCTGCACCAGAGTAAAATGGTTTTCCCTTTCTCCAGTCTGCATTGGTATTCTTCTCTCTGCTGATCCTGATTAGTGTGTTAAACAAAAACTAAGCTTTTTTCTTCCCGCCCCCCAACCCGCACCAAAAATTTATATGTTAGCTTTTTGTCATTTGTCTGCCCTGCAAGATTACTGTATATAAAGATGAAAAACCAATATTTGCTTTTAAGGTTCTCAGATACAGCACCTCACTCAGGTGGGAATTGCTAACAGAACTGGAGCCCAACAAGTGGAGATTGCCTCAGTCAGAGCAGGGCATGGCCAGCCGGGGGGACCAGGGTGGCCCCAGTATCGTGGAGAGGATGAATATGCTAGGAGAGATGCAGTGAGTACTGTGTTTCACATTTAAATAGTTTCTGAAGCAGTGATATGTTCAGTTTTCGCCTTCGTTGCTGTTTGGAATTTCTTCCGATGATTCTTTCACTTGCTTTTTCTGACGACCTCCACTTATTCTTCCAACCTTCACTAGCTCTTCTAACCTGTCTTGCTTGCTATTCTTTCACCTCCGCTTCTCTAACCTCTTCCACCCATTCTTCCCTAACCGCTTCCTCACTCAAGGCCTTTAACCACTGTGTTCTGGTTATAGTTCACCACTTCTACCCCGGAGCTCCAGCAGAGGTCGAGTCTGCTTTCCATGCACTTCTTTAATTTGAGATAATTGCAGGTAGAAAGCACTGAAGTAAATGGCCCAGGTTCTCTGCTGGCATGCATTGGCACAACTCAATTACTTCTATGGAGCTGCACCAGTTCATATGGGCAGAGAATCTGGGTACTGAATGTAGCATTAGACATGTCGTGTACAGCAGTAGAGATATTTCTGGACAAGGTGTTTTCCTTTCACCTGTCAACAACATATCTGTTCGTTTACCTATACTACCGGACAGGCACCATGATTTGACAAAATACTGCTTCCAGAAGATGGAATTTACGATTAAACCATAAGCGTTGTGATGTTTCGGCTACTGTATTATCTTTCTCAGGAAAGATGTGGATACCTGTCACCAGCGTTTCATGCACTTGGTCTTTAAACCATTCCTTTACCCATACTGGCCTATGCCAGCTTCCTCGTAATACCCTTTTGGAGATAACCCCTTTATGCTCTGGCTTTCTGCCGCACGCTCAAATTGTCACGTCTGTTCAAATTCATCCCCTCCCTGAGGAAGAGAATTTCCTCCCTTTGTGTATTTCCAGCGGCATTTGTCCCCACTAGCAATCCCCACTATCCATGTTGTCTTAAAATAGGTGTATTTAACAAAAATATTGAGAGGCTCAACAAAAACAACATTAAACAGGATTGGGGCCTGATTTCTCAGAGGTGCGGCACACTTCCTATTAACTTCCGTTGGAATTGTGGGCACTCAGCATCTCTGAAAATCAGACAGGATGTAAATATGACTCTCCTCATACTATGCAAAACATAGCTAACGAGGCCAAAATGGTCTGTCTGCCTAATGTAGCTAGATATCTGTACCCTTGTTCCATGCTTAGGAATGTGGTATCCAAGTAACTCATTCTATTCTGGTCAGGATAAGCATCCTAATGCTCATTTAGACCAGCACTCAGTGGAGAGATCTTACAGGCTCTGTTGCGTGGCTCTTCGAGTGGCATCTCAGGGTCAGTGTTGGTTGTCAGCTCTCATAATTTGTCCTTCAGCTCTTTCCCCAGGCAGCTCAAGTGACTTTAGTTTTATGGTCTTGGGCTTTTTTCTCAAGTGCATATGGAATATTATATCATTATTATTATTTTATTACTTGTATTACAGTATTGCTCAGACTCCAGTCAGGATCAGAGCCCCATTTTGCAAGATGCTAAGTAAACAGTTGTTTTTTCAGACATCAATACCTATCGTATACCCTCTTCCAGTGTTATCTCTGTATTGTCATACATTTCATTACATTATTTTTTCTTTGATAGACAGTCTCTTCATTTTCGCCCATCAGTTGTCTGGGTGTCTAGCGGTGGGTCAAGGCTTCTGGACCCATTTCAAAGGATTTTATTGCCCTTATTTTCAGTTACCAGCTCTTGTTGCCATTTCAAATAGGCACGCATCGCTCTAATGTGGTTTCAGCAAACATCCTTTCCTTTAGTCAACTGTAGTAGCAATTTATTTATGTTCTCTGTTCTTTTTCCTTTCTGATTGCTACAGTTTGTATGCAGATGCTTATGAGTTTTTCTTCGTTTGCTTAAAAAAAAAAAAAAAAAAAGTGCAGATTATAACATTGACTAAAACCCTACAGAACATAGGTTCTGTTGCTTGTCACAGAGCCCACCTGAATGCCTATTCTGCCTCTCTAGTGGGGCAGTCGTTCTTTCCCTCCTTCTTACAAAGGATAATTAAATGGAAAAAGAGAAAAAAATGCTAAATCCGTGCCCTAATCTGACCGTTCCCTGTAACAGAAAGGAAGTTTTTTCTATTGTATCTTCACAGACTGATGTCTTTCACTAATTCAGATCTTTGCAATTCTCCTCTTTGGAAAGATGACATCTGGACATCTTAAAAAGTTTGCTTCGTTACGATCACGTTCTTCTGGTGTCATGTTTCCTGGATGCTTAGGACCCTTTTACCAACATTCTTCCGGCTCTCTCGCTCGCTCGCTCACTCACTCTCTCTCATATGACCACACATTTCTGACATTATCTGCCACAGTTAGGAAGATTAGAACTAGAATATTTTCTTCCCTAGTTGACACAGGTGGGTTCTGATTTTTTCATGTTCCTGTGATGGACTCTATTACTTTACAGGATTCTTACCTCTGCTTCCCACATTCTGTACTCTCAGATTTTCTCTGGAATATGCTAAGCTATGAGTCTTCAATCTTGCTTCCTGACCCAAAATCAACAAGCAGGTCACTACAGTTCACCCTACCCTTCCACTAAACTAATCCAAGAAGGCTTGATCCAGACTCCTTTGAAGTCAGTGGGAGGCTTTCCATTGACTTCAGAGGGATTTGGATAGCTAGAACAAGTTATAATATTTCTTTTAGGAAACAGTAAAATACTACACTCAAAAATACAGCCATCACAGTCACTCTTTCTGTGTCAAAATAGAGCTTATTATGAAGGAGGAAAGCATTCTCACTGAGAAAGCATCAGTGAAGTAGGGTAAACACTTAATAGCAGTACATGTTACTTTGATACGTATCTGCAAGGTAGAAACATCTTTGTTTTGATAAGAAAAGGGAAAAATAATAGACTAAAACTACTTGCACAAATCCTTGTGCCTTTTTACTGGTAGACCATCTTCAACTGGTTGTCATAATCCATCTTATTGGTGGCGTTGTGAGCTAGTGTGTGTCAGTTTTTATAGCCTCAGATTTGTTTACCAATCTGATATCAGCTATGAGAGCCCAACAGTAGCCACTTACGTTTTTTAATAAGATATTAAAAACCATCGAGGCAACTTTTAAACCAAAACAATCAACAACCACAGTCAGCAAACATTCTCTTTTACTTCCACCAAGAAACCATTCCTGCCGTATTGATTGACTGTGTTTTACTAGATAAGAAGCTGAATCGTATAGTGACTTCTAATGTTAATGTACTCTGAAAATACCTTAATTTGCTAGTAAAACCTCAGTGTCAAATGGAGTTTGTTTGTTTTTTTCAATTGGGACCATAGAACCCTGTTCCTCTTCAATATAGAATTAGACTACCTGTCAGGTCTGCTAACCAAAGACTGCAAGTAAGAATTATTTGAGTGCATTTGGCCGGGATGCCTCTATTTTGAAAAATCAGAGCAGCAATTCATTTCTTTCCAATAACTGAAATTGTTTCTTTCTCACAAGCAAGATGGGTTACCACTTATAACAAAACAAAACAAAAAAAGCTGTACATTATCCAGCATAAATCCTTTCATTTTCCATCAAAGCTCCTTTTCCAAAAAAACCCAGCTGCACTGTACATGAGTTGTGCAAGATAGCATCCTACATATTATGGGGATGACTGTGATTTCAAGATTGTCATTTTAACAAAAATCCCAAGCCTGTTCTTTAGGTTGTCATCCATTACTAGTTTCAACTGCTTTGCCAGATTTCCCCATTCACAGTATGAGAATTAAAAGAGACTACAGATAACTTGTTTTGATTAATGAATACAGTTTTCTTCACTAGGGTCCCCTCTTTTCCTCCCCCACTTAAACTAAGACCCTCTTTTGCTTCTTAAGCAAATAGAACTAGGGAACAAAAACAGAGTGTATTCCTTGTTAATTTGGGACAATTGGGCCCTACACTAAGGCAATGTTTCTGTAAATGTGTAGCTCAAACAACTCTAGAGAGTGGGAAATGATTTTTTTCTTGCTGAGTCTTTCTTCTAGTTCTGCTTTTACTAATTTGGGACCCTATTGGTCTCAGCAGTGTCCAAACACATGGTGACACTTCCTGCCCTGGAGAGTGCACAATCTGAATAGACAAGACAGAAATGAGTGAGGAAAGGGAAGTAGAAGTATTCCCATTTTACAGATACTATGCGGAACTGAAGCGCAGAGAAATTAAGTGACTTGGCCAAGGGCCAACAGGAAGTTGATGGCAGAGTGAGGAATTAAACCAAGTCCAGTCCAGTGTCTTATCCATAAGACAGTCCTTCGTGACTTTCTCCCATCTTTCCTGTATTTAAACATCAGACATTAGAGAATGGCCAGATTTTTGTAAACCTTAGAAGAGAATAGGAGAATTCCTGAACTTGGGACAGGCCAGCAACTTATTTGTTTTGTGCTTCACAAGCACAATCACCATTCACGCAGTAGGGAACTAGCAGGGGTTAGACATGTTTCCATGCTGCTTTTTCGCTCTTCTCTGCCTTTTGTCTTTCTCCTTTCTCAAGCTCATCTTATTTTGAATAGAAAGAACAATCACTTTTTTTTTTTTTTTTTTTTTTTTGCATTTTGCAGACACATATGCATGGACATCAAGAATATTCCTCCTCACCAGTATTCCAGATGCAGAGGACTTCAGCCAGACAGCCCTCAGCACCACCTGCTCATCTTCCACACAGCAGCCTTCAGGGACAGGGGCTCTGCTACACCACCAGTTCCAATGAGGACCTCCAAACTGGTCATTCCTCGGCATCTCTCATAAAAGCAATTAGAGAGGAGCTTCTGCGACTCTCACAGAAACAGACAACAGTGCAGAACTTTCACAGCTGATTTGTCATGCTCTTGAAAATCTGCCAGGTATCTGCTTCCTATGGAAGCAAGAATCAAAGGAAATCAGCTATGTTTTTCTTCTGTCATCAGAGTGAACTTCCACAGCGCCAGAGATTACACATCAGAAAAGAGCAGCAACAAAAGGAGAGAGAGAGATTTGTGTGGAGGCAGGGATAGGGAGGCCAAAGTGGTAATGTCAGAGCTGGCTATTCGGCTTAATCTGTTAGCATTTACTGTGCCCCTCCTTGGTTTGATCTAATGAACAAAATAAAACTTTAGGTCAAAAACTAACCCTAAAAAAACACATACGTGCGCACACAAACCCCCCCACCAAGCATAGTAGACGGTGAGACGCCTGGCTTAAAGAAAAAGGCAAAGCTTTCCTGTTACCAGCAAGATGGACTGAATTAACATTTGATGAGAGATTACAAGAATTCTAACCTCTCCAGTCTTTTTAGTGAAGTGGCTCGTGTTACTGCTTTGCAGGATTACAAACGATATAAGATCGGAGACATTGAAGGTGTGATCCAGCATAGGAAATCACCTTAATGACAATAACAGTAAGACTACATAGGGGAAAAAAAAGGATTTCTGAGCTACTTGTCTCAAACCAGAACAATAATTGTTATAGCTCTGTGTTTTTAAATGGAGCTACTCTCTGCACTCCTCCCCGTTTTTCTTCTGGTGCTGAAGCTTCAAGTGTCCCTTCATCTTCATGTTTGCAAAGTAAAACCATGGCCTTTTTAAACCCAAGAATATATCCGGAAATTCATTCAGAGTGGGAAAGCAAAGTGTCCAAAAAGAAAAGGCTGGATATTTATTTTGTTAAAAATACATTGAAATCTAGATGAGAATACTTAGTCATAGTTGAATTTTTGAGCATAAGTATGTATGTTTGTCTTCTAAACATAAATACTCTCATACTATATGCTTTCACAAGACCAGGGATAAAATATACTAACCTGTAGTTTGTGGTGTGTCCAGAAAGCAAGCCAGCCTGGGTGATGCAGGATCACCAGCGCTAGTTATAAATTTACCATAAACCACAGTGTACTTTGGGATCTCAGTCGTATCTAGTGAAACTGAATCTTACAAAAGATAAAACTTGGGGCAAAGACATTTGGAATATTAACATAAGCTTTGATTTGTTGTTTGAGACAGTTATTTTATTTCTATCTGTTCCTACTGTCCCCATGGATGAAGGGGCATGGTAATGGTGGTACATGTCTTGGAGTATCTGTCATTATTTTTCCAGAGTTTAATTTTCAATTAGCTATGAGTTTACTAATATTTGGCCATTGCACAATTGTAACCTGCATAATACATGTGAAAATTCTAACTGAGTTTTGGTCTGTTGGAGTATTTTTATTTTTAACTTACATCGAATTAAAACTACAATGGTGGCATAGAGAAAGTGTAAGTTAATATTGGTCAGGACGCTTAGGAGTCTCACACTGAGACAGTGATGTTCTTGACTACTTGATACTAGGAGTTGGGATTTTCAAACACAGAACCCAAGGGTAGTAATGAATTGTCTGAACTATGGACCACGAAAGGGGTCATCAAGCAGGTGGCTTTGGGGTATGTCTGAGTCTGCCTCATATAGATACCTTACTTGGCTGATACTTGAATCAGCATTGGTATAGTATGCATAGGTAGCATTGTTATGGTAGGGTAACTATGAGGCTACACACTCGTATTACAAGACAGAGTTCAACTACTGTAGCGGGAATTGATTCACAATATGGTGGAAGTGGAAGTGAAAGCAAAAGAAGAGAAACTCTGCACCTACTTCCTGTTATGTTAATTTCGCTCATTGTCACAATCACCAAAATTTGGCAGCTGCGGACTGAGCAACTGGTTGCTCATTAGCATTGAAAAAGAATTCATATTGCCCCAGATACCAGGAAGAAGGTTACACCTTTTTTGACCCAAGTTCATCATTAGGACATATGAGACGCAGTGAGACACTTAACATACCAGGGCAGTCTAAGTGAAATTCTGAGGTTTATAATCAATCCCCCAGCCAGTGCTCCAAGCCTTCATGAGCCCAGATTGAGATACTGAATTTAATCCTGATGCCTGTATGGTCGTGACCAGCAGAGCCATCAGGTCACTGATTTTTTATATTTTTTTAAATATTTTAATATGACATTCTTCAAGTTTTACCTTTTGACTTAGTGTGTAACATGTCATCCTTGGTACAAACATAATGGATAAAACATTGGTTTTATACAAAGGTTTGTAAAAGCAAACCCTGTGGATGCTTTAAAGAGAGACTTTCACACTGAAGCAAATTTGAAAAACAAGAGCATTAGCAAGGTGAGAAATGTAATTGGGTCAATATTTGTATGTTTTGATATTACTGAAGATGGTTTATTGGGTGTTTCATTAAAAATTTCCTCCCTCACAGCCCAGATTCTCCTTCTAGAACTGAAGTGAAGTCTGATTACTGTGCTTCTGATATCACTCCGTTTATGGTATCATTAATACATTGTGCTATTAATACATTATCATTGATATATTGTGTGATCATGAATATAGTGTTATGAAGTATCAGAGGGGTAGCCGTGTTAGTCTGAATCTGTAAAAAGCAACAGAGGGTCCTGTGGCACCTTTGAGACTAACAGAAGTACTGGGAGCATAAGCTTTCGTGGGTAAGAACCTCACTTCTTCAGATGCAAGTAATGGAAATCTCCAGAGGCAGGTATAAATCAGTGTGGAGATAACGAAGTTATCTGCCTCTGGAGATTTCCATTACTTGCATCTGAAGAAGTGAGGTTCTTACCCACGAAAGCTTATGCTCCCAGTACTTCTGTTAGTCTCAAAGGTGCCACAGGACCCTCTGTTGCTTTTTATAGTGTTATGAGTTCACTCCAGGAGAACATGGGCTGTTGAGTATAAAATCTTTATTAAATGCAAATACTGTAATCAGCAAACATAGGTAAGAATTATGGAAGAATAGCTCTGAAATGGATGGGAGGGTAGGTGATTTATGCCATACCCTCACTGCAGCATGTGGAGAGAACGTTGGAGTATATCATCGCTTTTAGGGGTGGGGAGGCAAGCACTTTTTCTTCCCAGTTTAAACACTGTGAACAACTTGAGAAAGGTGAAGGATTTAAGTTAGTCTGATAAGTTTTCTCTGGTATGAAAGTCCCTCTTTAAGACCTGAAGCATTCATAGAGAAGTACAATCTATGTGAACACATTTAACAGTTTTGTGCCCGAGTACCGCTCTCAGACCTGCTTGAGACCTTATTTGCTATTCACCATCTATATATGGTCCTCTGTCTCCCAATGCCATTGAAAACCCTCCATGTAAGATGCCCAATGCTTCACTCAAAAGAATGGCCGTAACACAAAAGGGTTGTGTGCAGACTTTCTGCAACTGCTGAATTGTTGAAGATTTAGGTGGTTCATGTGCTGCAAGAAAAGAGCACTGTCTGAAACATATGGGCCAAGATGTGTATTGCCTCTTTAGAATCCAGGCAAATGATCCAGTACTAATCACGTATATGTTTACCAGCCAATTTTAACGTTTTTAGTCACCTATAAAAAGGAAACCAGACCATGTTAATTTTTTTCTGAAAAGGAAAACAGAGTGAGTTTCAAGATGAGGGAGATTGGTTACCTAGGCCAGTTAGGTGTCTGGTTTGGTCAGTTGTCCTTTTTATTGTACTGTTGTGTTACAGCTTTGTGGAAGAACAAAGAGTTCATTATAAAGTATATGTTAATGAATCTCATCAATCCCATTTATCACTTAGCTAGTATGTACATGCACAAGAAGCAGTGTTACCAATGCTTATATTTTAATTCTATGGTTATACCATTCCACTTTGTAGAAACCTGCAAGCTCTCATGACCCTTCACAATTTTCTTTGAATTATTATTTGTGTAGTCAGTGGTCAATTTGGAATATACAGGTGAAAGAAAGAAGCTGGCAGAATGAAAGCTAGATGTTTTTTATCATAGTCAAAGTGCTGACCTCTAGCCTATTTGATACTTAGTTGTTGGAACTAAACAAAATATTTTAGACCTACGCTTTATGTAATTAGTCACATGGAGGATGTCATGTGATTCCCATGCTTCCCTATGATAAAACATAATTCACAAGGAGATTATACGAATAGTCCAGTGATAGTTCAAAGATAGTTTCGCTTAGGAAACACTGCATAGCTTCTGTGACCATGTGATTCAGAAAAGGGAACGTTGGTGGTCAGATAGGCTTAATGGAGGGAAGTGTTTAAAATCTGAACTTCAGGTGAGAGGAGATATTTTAAAGACCGATCCTCTTGCTCCAGAGTCAGGGCAGTTTGCAGCAAGGCTTCATATCCAGCGTTTGGAGGGTGGCAGCTTCACCCAGGGTGCTCATTCTTTACTTCTACAGTCAGACCAAGACTTTTGAAAATAAGCCCCAGAAGTTGTGCTCCTATGTCCACATTTATTTAGGTGTCTCATCATGGACAGAGGAGCACAACTTTAGGCTCCCATTTTTGAAAATCTTGTCATCCCTGTGTCTTGGGCATCTTTTGCCTATTTCTAGTACTTTTTATACGAAAAGTAAAGCAAAAAAGGAGATTCTGTACATCACTATCACCAGCCTCTTGATATTCACATGTTCCAATGTGGCTAGAGATTAAAGCTTGAGGGAGGAAGGAGAAACCTAAATTAAAAAAGGAGAATTTTCAAAGCAGTTCTATGGTTCAGAAGCACGGAGAGGATTTGGCTGCTCGGTGCCTGGTCTCCCCTGTGCATGCAGAACATTCTTTGAAGTGCAGTTTATGATAGAAAAATGACTAAAAATTCATGCTCAGCAAATCTGCTCCTCATGTACATTCAGTCAGATCTTGCTCCAGTATCAGAAGTAAGGGTGTGTTTTATTTTTGAGTTACTTTTTTCTCCTTGTAACACTGTAGAACCAATACAGTTCTGGTAGAGTGAAGTGGATTCTGCTGCTACTCACATGTCAATAGAATAATTGAGTATATCTATGCTACAAACAGAAAAGGTTTTTCAATCGATGTATTTAATCCGCTTCTCCGAGAGGCAGTATCTAGGTCAATGGAAGAACTCCATTTACACCGGGAGTTAGGGTGACCTAATTACATTGCAGAGGGCACAAAATTTTTCACAGCCTGGAGTGACATAGGTAGGTTGGTCTAATTTTTGAGTGTAGATCAGGCTTGAGTTCCAGTAGTTGATCCATTTTCTACCCCCCTTACACCGGTGCAACTCCTCTGAAAACCGTCGGGTTGCAGAGATGTGAATGAGGGTTGAATTTGGCCCATAGATCCTTTGTTGTTGCTGTTGATGATGCGCTAGCCAGAGAACATCCAGTCTGACTTTCAGATCCCAGGGTGAGTTTACAGGTGTATGGAATTGACTGAGGAACAGAAAACAAGGAACCCGACAATGCTTCTTTAAAGCTTCACTCCCCAGAACAGAAGCTCAATTCAGAGTTCTGTTGAAGGCCAACGGACAGAAAAGTGACTTTAGGGCACTTACTCTAGAACGGTATGCTAAAGGTCTCTGCCTATGTAGCGTGCAAGGCTGCAGTATTTAGTTTTGGTTTTGTGTGTTGGTTACTGATGCCTTATTTCACATTTAAAGCAAATATTTCTCTTGGAATGGCTAAGCCTATTTAGTTTTCAGTAGTTCTTGCTCCATAACTGGAGGTTAATGTTCAGACTACTCCTCCCTTTTGCCTTGATCATTATGTTTGAATGGATGAAGTGAAGGTTTTCTTCAGCTTATGTATGCTAAACCTCTATGAAAATTTAATGTGGGTTTTTTGGTTTCGTGTTATTTTAGTCTTATGACAGCTGTTGGTAGTTACATAGCAAAGTTTCAGTAAAATGAGAATCAAGAGAGGATGGAAAAGAGACTAAGGACTGAGAGTTGTCAGGTTTCCTGTGGAGCTATATTTGTGGAGCTATATTTGTGGCACTCCTGTGTCATGTTCCACTGGCCATTTCCTTAAGGTTTTTCTCTGTCAGGCTGTTCATTTTTGAGTGTCCTGTGATGTGTATAATTTGAGAGCAATAGCTAGTTTTACCGTAGAATGCGACCTTGCTTTTCCTTCTACTGGTATACAAAACAAAGTATCATTATATACAGCAATACATTAACCTTGTTCTGGATTTAAAAGACAGACCTGGAAGAAGAGTGGTTCTGTAGTTAAAAGAAAACATTGAAATAGCAATAAAGCGGGAAATTATTGAGCATTGGAAACAGGAAAACAGCAGATGGAGTTGTGAATTAAGCCACCATCTGTGGCAGTTTAAAAGATATAGCTTTGTTGTCAAACATTAAACCAATTAAAGGGTTATCAGCTATGGATGATTCCGGCACTTACAATAGTGGAATAGCAAACAAACGTATGGATTGATTGGTACAGGAGGTATTAAACTGTGTGACCCTGATTAAGGTGATACCAGATAAGTTGGTAATGGATATTTATAGAGGACATTTTATCAAAAGTTCCCAAAGTGTGTGACATTCATAAAACCATTTACAAACAGGGATAAGTTCTGTACTCGTTGCAACGTTTCCACTTCTGCAGTCGAAGCAACACATTGCAGCCATTCAGGATACAAAGTGAAAAATCCTCTATTCAGTGTAAACTACAGGGGAGTTTCACCTAATTTGAATTTAGCCAGGATGCTGATGCCAACCATCTTGCTCTGGTGAAAAGTGTAGTAGGATTTTTAGTGACCATAAGTGTTGAAGGATATTTGTCCCTTCAGAAAGAGAGCATCTCCAGCAACACAGTGCCCCCTAATGCTACTCAAAGGTGTTGGCTCAGAATAGATGAGGAGAGGAGAACATCACTTCCTGAAATCACCGTTACCACTTCCTGCTGCATTCTGAGGTGGGATTTCAGAAGCATTCAGCACTGAAGCCAGTGAGAGTTTTAATATTGACTTCAATGGGAACAGAGTTTAGGCTAGTGTGCAGAGGACATTAGAAAATCCCACTTTTATTTGCCCATGAACATCTCTCATCCTTAGCATTGCCCAGGCTCAGGCCTGCTTAGCTTTTGAGATATGACAGAATGGCAGCCTGAGTGGTAAGGCTAACTTGAAATATTGCAATTACTAGAGCATTGGAGAATCAACTGAATATTAAAACTTACCCTTAAGTCTTTATTCCTATACACTTAATATAATGGGTGTTTTAATTACGCTACCCTGTCAGAGAAGATGAATCTCTGCTGATTGGCTCTGTTAGTTGATACCATATGCATGAACTTCGGTAAGGAGTTAAGTGAGAAATGGGGGAAAGTGAGGTGATACAGTGAAGAATGTAGTAGGTGTATTAGGGCTGATGTGTAGTAACTGCCATTAGTCAGCATTTTCAGCTGATTGCAGAACAATTAGAACTTAATGAATATGACAAATGGTTCCAAACTAATCAGCATGGGATTTGTAGTTTAACTCCTTTGGCTCAAACTGGGGGCCGTCCCAGTGCTATAAGTACTCTTGTACCTTCGCTATGGCCCTCATCCAACAGAAGACTTCAGTGGGCTTTGGGTCAGGCCTTGTGGGTGCTGAAGTTTCTCATAGCAGCAAATGAGAGTTATGTAGTGAACAGCATTTGAGTCTCTGCCATTGAGTTCTTGATTTTGAATTAGAGCCTTGGTAATGGTGGGAATAGGGCACCACTGCAGTACAATGAAACTGCAGCCCTCTGCAACAAAATTGTCAAATGCAAGTCTCTTCAGTCAGGCACCTAAATAAGTGGTCTGGTTTTCAGAGTGGAAGATCCCTGAAAAGTCACTTCTGTTTAGCTGCTTAAATGTGGATTTAGGTGTAAATTTTATAAACCGCTGTAGGAAAATTTTCCCCTATTGCTTAGAACAAAGGCATGGGAGTAGGAGGACCCTGTCTCTGCTGGTGATTCTTCACTACATGACCTAGTGATGCCTCAGTCAGCTTACTGTGAACACTGACTAATAACTAAGTGCCTGATTTGCCATTGCTCTGTGTCTTGTGTAGTCATTTGTACCAGTGCAAGTGGGTTTAAGATGCTACCAGATCAGAGTGGTTGAGTTTTACACCTGCTTTTCACTGGTGTAAATAACTACACAAGGCATAGAGCAATAGAGAATCAGGACCTAAACTCTGAGTGATGGCTCACTTTTGCAGGGCAAATAAGTACATTATAATCCCTGATTATCAGGAAGATACTGGGGCAAAAATGTAGCTGGGTGCCTATTCTGTCAGTTCTAGAAAGGATTCAGAAGAGGGAGGGGCTACTGATGTGAGAGACACGTAAGTCTTATTTCATACTAAAAGCTTAGTTCTTACCATTCAATCTACTACGAATTCCCAGCTGTAGAGAAAAACCCCGGAAGGCTCAAATGCCAGTGTTTTGTGTGTCTGCCAACAATAAAATAACAACACTTAGAATTTATAAAGTGCTTTATATCTTCAGAGAGTTTACAAACATTAACAAAGGAAAATGAAATTTACTAGCTTTGGTATTGATTTGAGCTAAGGCACTCTGTGCATGTTCATGAAGAGAATATTTTCCTAACAGATCCTGGGAACTGTTAGGTACAATATATTACGTTAGTGACACCCCATGAGTCAGGGATCCTCAATTGATGTCTTTGTGTGGACAACAACTTGACAGAGAGAGTGTCTCATGCACACCTCCTTTCCCATTCACCGGCATGTGGACCCTTCCTCTTCCCATTCATAACTGCCTGACATCCCTGTGTAACGTGGAAGTGTAATATTAAGAAAGTATTTGGCTGAATGTTTAGCTGTTACTAATTTGATCTAATAGCTAGAGACTAGGAAAGGCCAGCACCATGTGACCAACCAACTCTCCATACAATACCAATGGTCCATGGACCAAAGGTTGAGAATCAAATAATGTGGTGTGCAACATGGTTTATTTTAGACAAGGACATTGGAAGTGCTGCTGACACAGAAGTATTTTATAGTAAAAAGCCATTGGAGGAAAAGAACTGTCATGTAAAGGGCTCTCATCAGAGAAGAAAGATTAGTTTATGGCACGATGAACTAGGGAGTCATTAAAATGGCATGTTTTCCTCTAGGAAGCCAGGAGGGGAGGTTCACAGGACTTTTGGATTGTCACAACACATACTGAATGCACCTATGGGGTGGAGAACTGGATAAAAGAGTATAGAGCCTTGAAGTTTCAAAAAACACTACAGGGTGTGGAGACGACTAAAAGGTTTGGAGGATGAGGTCATGGAGCATAGAAGCAGAAGGAAAGAGTTATGATGGGGACACAAGATTGAAGGTAGGATGAGGTACGTCTGTCTCTAAAAACATATCACCAATACTTAGGAATTACAGAGTTTTTATGTGGTTAAAGTGCTGTGCAAATCTTATGTAGTGAATATGAAAGTGTCAAAGGGAAACCAAGATGAGAAGGGAAAGAGCGAAACAAGAGTGGTGACCAGAATCAGAGGAAAAAGAGAAAGTCATTGAGGAGTGTTTATATAATCTATCCATTGTTTCCAAAGGGTTAACTTCAAAATGCCCAGGCCGACTGCTTAAATAGTTCTAGTCTGTTTTTGAAAAGAACCATATTGCAGTAGCATGTGAAAAGCCCATGTACTCTCTAGCAACCAGATTTAAATGATGTTGCAAGTGTCCCTGGTTTTTGTGGTTCTCTGGTGTGGCAAACTCAAGCGTCTATGGCACCTTTTGGCAAGTATAAAAATGGAGGCTTCTGACTGACTAATACAATGTGTTGTGTGTGTTGTTGATGTAGTTTACACTGCCCTTACATTTTTAACATACTGCAGATATTTGTATCTAATTGTATAGCTGATTTTGGCAGAGGGGGAAATTAGAGATTTCCACAGTTGAGGAGGGGCCAGTTGGAGCTTTCAGAATATGGGACAGCGTAGGGGACACTGAGTTTTGGCACTCTGGAAGCATTTTAGCTTTGGTGACGTGTGGATGCATCTCTTCTTTCCCTCCCTCTTTGAGTCACCATATGTCTACGCTATAAATGCTGCAGTGCTGTCAACACTGGGGCTTAGGTTGGCTTAACTGCATCTCTCAGGGGAATTGAATTTTTCACACCACTGTGTGACATAACTAGGGTGACCTAAGTTTTAGGTGTCAACCAAACCTCACAGGTGACTTTATGTTCTGAGGCAGACATTGAATTCTTTTTTTTTTTTTCATACCAGCAACATTTTGCAGCCCCTGCCCCAATATTTGCCATTGTCTCCAACACAAATGAGTTAGCTGGATGTTTCTTTTACAATGATCAGCAGTGAAATGCTGATACTTAATTGCGAAGAATTAAACCGACCTCCTTAGGGTTTAGAGTTGACATCCCACTTAGATGAAGGGGCAGTTCTACGGCTATTGTTTCAAGCTGTTTGCAGACTCAGGAAGACAGTACTGCATTGTTTACACTCAGTCACATTTGGAAGGTTATCGTCATGACATAAGGGCTGGAAACTTATTCTTTTTAAAGTGAACATTTAGATACCAGTTCACATCTGCAGTAAGGGATGAATTCTATGGCAGGGGCTGAAACCTCTGAATCACGGAATACATGAGGTCTTGAGCATATAGTTCTGAGCATAATTGTTGTGGCTTCCCATGAATGACTGTTACTGTCCTTGGTTATAATGGGAGTAATTAAGTATACTTCTTTAATGAAATCTATTAACTTCTAAGGTTAAAAAAAAGGCTCTTGAAGTCCCAGTACAGACCATCTTTTCTTATGAAGTTAACCTCTGTCTTCACTCAACGTTAGGTGCATGTAAGAAGCTCTGGTGTTTTGCCAGCTTTCATCCCTCTGGTGATCTTGTAAAGTGCAATTGATTAATGTGTAGCCTATTCAGTAAAACCCCAAAGAACAGGCCCTTGATAGAAACAGTGAGTAGTGTGAGTAATTACCAGAACAGTGGTATCGAGAAAGATGAAGAGTCATGCATGAAATGCGAATCAGGTTAGCCTTGAGTTAAGGAATAAGGAAAAACCCTAGTCAGATATAGTTGGATTTATTGTATTTCAGAGCAAGTTAATGTATTTACACCAGAATCATGTGTTGCGACTAATGCTCATTTATTTCAATGGCACTTGTTGGTATTAGAAAAGCTGATCAGCTGCAAGCCTCCTGCTGCTCTATTCATCTTATTAGGCTGCATAGAACTTTCGTTCTGTTTAAGCTAATGGCAACTTTACTGGATATCCCCTACTCCATCTCATGCCTGGAATTGGGAATCTTTGTTACTCTCGTCAAAAGCAAATACAAGTCTGATGGGTTGACCAACAACGGTAAGATTCACACTGGGGTTATTCAATGATACTTATTTGTCTTATCATCCAAATTCAACCCTTTTTGCCTTTTCTCTGTTCTGATGGCCAGGACTGAATTACATAGGTTAGAGACGGGGAAGGCATTTAGTCCATCTTCCTGCCTGTGCAAGGTGGTTCTGTGCAGTGCACACTCCCGTGCTTTGACTAGTCAAGTTCTAAATGATTTGAGCATTGAGGCTTCCATCGGCACCTATGGGAGGTTATTTCACAGTTTAATAGATCACATGGTCAGTCCATCTTCATTTCAGCATGCTTTGTCTTAGACGTGTGGGTACCTAAGACATCTTAAACAATCAGTATGTACTAGCTTAAGAGTTGTGAGGTTTAGCGCAGATGAAAATGAAGCTTGCACACAAGTTAGTCGGGCTTGACGTGCTGGACTGTGACAGACAGATTGGTTGGCTTTGCTAATTTGTAATGCCAAAACTAAAAGTTGGGACAAGTGGGGTATATTGGTATAGCTCCATTGAGGTCAATAAAACTATGCAGATTTACAACAGCTGAGGTTCTGGTCGGATGTATTTATTATTAGCAGTGTGACTGTAGCAGACTAAATGCTTCATGGTTTTGCATAAAGAACACAGTTGTAAAAGGTGCTGCACTACTGAATCATCTTTGGCTTACAAATGAAAACCGGACATCTTATTTGTTGTGTATCTTCACATTGAAAAACCTTCTGTTGTGATTGCATCAGTCAGAAAGAAGCTATTTAGCAGCTCCACAACATAAATCCTACAGTGATGTGTTTTTCACCTCCCAAATACGCTAACAAATGTAGCTGCATATCACAAATAAACTTTTGGTTGTACTTGGGTACTGTGCACTGTTGTGCACCAGCTATGAGGTACCCTGCTGTGCATATGATAGCTCATTAGTTATTTTTCTATGTATCTTTAAAAAGCCCATTTCCAGAGTCTTTTGGATACAACCTTAAATTTTGCACTTTCTGCCATTGCTGTCTGATTCTTGAAATCCTGTTACTGGAAGACCAGTTGGTTATTTTGCCGTGTGTGTGTATGTGTGTGTGTGTAGATTTTACATTGTGCTTGTCTCTCACAACATGTGTCATCATTGCAAAAATATAATACATGCCTCGTTGACCATCTTTGTTTTTAGAAGAGTTTTAATTACATCGTAACTTACTGTGTACAAATGGGACTGTTAAATTGTTTGCCCTGGTAGCCTGGGAGCTTTTTGGATACTGCCACTTCTTCTAAGGACTCCAGAGCATATTGATGATGGTAGTATTATACTCATGACTTTCATAAACAGGACTACATTTTCCTTAAGGGCCTGATGCAAAGCCCCTGTAGTCAATGGAGTGATTCCAACTGAAAGGCTATGGATCCAGCCCCAAATAGGTATTTAAAATCATATGCTGTACTGTGTAGTTGTCTCTTGGTAATGTCAAATGCAAAGGGTTTATGCAGCTTGCAAACAAGACCCTTGTACTACATAAGAAATTTACACAGGAGTTGGGGATCTGGGATATATCCATTTTACAACAGAAATTCTAAATAATTAATTTAGTAAATATAATTCAGACCGGCCTCTTGCTGAGAAGGGGAGGCTGTTGCCCCAAGACACTGGTGTATAAAGTATGTTTTCTGGTGGAATTGCACCATATCAAGAGCCATGATTTTTTTCCAAACTTAGCCAAGGTAATGAAAAAACTATAGAAATCGTAGCTAATCCCACTTCCAGCAGCCACTGATCTATTTCTAATCTGGAGAACAATCTCCCTAAAACTGGCGAAGAATAGAAAGGGTTCTGCAGCAGGTGGACACTAGGCAATATGTGGTGTTTTTGACAACATACATCATGTTGCAGTCAGACCAATACACAACTTTCCACCATTAAAATAATAGATCAGGACAAAACCATTGTGTGTATATATAGCTATAAGATTTGTGATTCATCCATAATTTACGGTGTTTAACTGTCACTGTTCTTTCAATCAATGACAACAAAATACAAATCCTTTGTTTCTGTAAGTTTGTAAATATACAAGTTTATATATATTTTTTGTGAAAAGGAGTAGTTGGCGGGTCCAACACCAATATTTGTCAGGTGAATGTTGCTTTTGTTTCATTTTTGCATGTTGAAATGGTGAGGTTTTCTTGATGAGCAATGTTTTGTGATTGTTTCCTACTGGTGTTTCTGCGCATGTTTAAAGAAAAATTCACAATAAAAAAGCCACAAAAGAATAAAGTCCTTCCTTTTTAATGCTTCATTTCCTGATCTTAATTTCAGCTCAGTGTTTCTCTCCACAGAGGAGTTCCCTTGTATTAAATGGTGTCTTGTTAGGGTATATACCCTACCCAGCTCTCTACACATCCGAGCAGTGTCTCACAGGTCCCACTGCCTCCCCGCTTTTCACTGCGCTGTGGAGCTACATGTACCTACACGCCGCCACCACCACAGGTGTAGACAAGGGCTTAAAGGTGGGTTTTTTAATTGACTTGAGCCTTGTCTAGACAGGAAAGTTGCACAGTTGGAACCTAAAGTGTGAATTTAAGATAATTTAGTTCATAGGGTGCAAACCCGTGTGTGGACACTCTTACTTTGGTTTAACGGTGGCTTTTTTGGGTTTAGTTTGTTGACTGTGAACAGGTTTATTAAAATAAAATGAGGCTCTCTTAAACCAAAGTGAGTCCAGGTGGGTTCACAGTCGTTTAAATATATAATTAAAAAACTGATTTAAATTAAACTGGTGCAATTTTGAACTGATTCAAGAAAATCCATACACAGAAGTTGCACTAGCTGAACTAAATCAGTTCTAAATTAAGCCAGCACAATTTTAGTGTGTAGACAAGCCTTGAGTGTCCACACAGAAGTCTGCACTCCTTTAAATAAATCAGTTTTAATGCACTTTTAGTTTAACCAGTGCAACTTTCGTGTGAAAAGAACTCCATAAAAGCAGTGGAGTTACATCAATTCATACCAGCTGAGGATTTGGTCCAGGTTACACACTCTTAACTATGGAGCTGCTAAAGGGGGCATCTTTTTATAAATAAAATTAGCTTCACTAACCTGTTGTCTGCTCAACAGTGAAAAGCTATGTACTGAACTGTCCTCTGTAAGCGTTATGTGGGCTAATGATAGGTGAATTGCGGGTGGCAAGCTCACAGCAGAGTACAGGTATCCAGGAAAGAGGATTCTGCATGATAGGGCTAATTGTAAATTACTACAAGGGACTGGAATCCACTCCAGGACTTGGCTGGCTCGAGCAGATCAGCTATAAAACCTCCTGGGGAAGGCACTGCCATGCCTCACTTGGATCTAGACCCGTTTTTAGTATAAGATGCCTGACTATCCTTTTCTTTCTTCAGCAAAGCAGTTACATTGCTTCTTAACCCATCTGCTCCTGCCTGAATGACCATGGTGGACGGTGGTGCTTGCTGGCTTGGCAACTCTCATGCTTGCAAATACTTGGGTTCGTCGGGACTGAGTTTCATGATCTTATCCACACAGAGCAGGATAAGAGTCAGAAACCAGAGGCTCCAGCCAACAGCAGCTGCAATCCAGCCGTACTCGTCTACCCCGATCTGGCAGCAATTGGCGACATCCTGGCAGAATTGCACATCTGATGGCAGAGAAAGCAAAATAGCCATCCAGGTCATTTTACACATAACAGGCTTCTCTTTGCCAGAGGGAAGGTGGGGGAATGACTTTTGCATGTACCTGATCCTGGCCTCTACAGTCTGCTCTCTCTAACTCCTCATGCCCCAGTTTTACACACTCTGGCCAATTGCCTTCATTTAGCGGAATGAATAGAGTGGTGGGACACAGTATTAACTCTCCCATTCAAGAGCTGCTGCTCCCCCAAGAGGGCATCCTTTGAAAACACATAGTTCAGCATCTGTCCGCTGATTGATTCCAGGGATGGATTACGGTAAAAGTAGCTGGTTCCAAGAAAAAAAGCAAGGGGGGAGGGAAGGCAAATTTCATTTAAATATGAGTGAGTTGGGGGGCGGTCATTCTGAAGCAGGGAAAAGTCCGGTGGAGGTGCATGGCTCACAGGAATGTTTGGCACCTGGGAAAGAGGACGAGATTGGACGCACTGGAGCAGCTAGCAGCTGGGAGGAGGCTCTTGGATTAGTTAAACTCAGTGCATTAGGCAGTTTGGGGAGGGATTGGCAACTGGGGATTGTGGGGAGGGGACAATGGGCTCTTTAAGAAGGGGTTTAGCACCCTACAGACGTGGCTGCTCTGGCTGGGAGGGAAGGGGCTCAAAACACTGGTGCCTGAGAAAACGAAGGTCTGGTTTGTGTGGAAAGGAATATGGAACCAAAGGCTGTGCAAACTGAGTTAGTCCAGGCCCGTGAAAGTTGTGAACCTGGGCTGAATGGTCCCAGGAAGCACTAGGCCTCAAAAGCCACTCATATCAGGTGAATTTAGGATTCTAGTAAAATGTTTCACAGAACTTTACCCATAACCTGAGCTTTGGGTTAAGTGCATCATAGCACATAAATCCTACCCCATGGCTGCCTTTCGATGCCTTTTTTGTGTAATCTCACCACTAGGCTTAGAAGCTGTAGTAATGAATCAAAGAAGTCTTACCAGGGCATGGCCATTGGCTCCCATTGTCCCCACGGTTTGTCAAGGAGACACTGGAGCTCATTTCGGCCTCTGGAAGGAAAAAGCACAGGAGAAAAGGTACCGTAGACAGGAAAAACAAAGATAGGAAATGGAGAATTGTCTTGGCCCAGCTGGAGTCTGCTGACCACAGGCAATCTGATGATGATCCTCTTCTGCGAGAAGAACTGGGGTAGAGAGATTTTTCCTGTGGCACAGGTAAAATGTCAGAGCATGGCGTTTTCTGCCAGGGCAGGTGCTGTCTCTCACAGTGCACGTTGTTCAGCTGATCTACAGCTATAGCTAGTGCGGGAGGAGATTGCCCCTGGTCTGGCTGTTGTATGTTGCCAGTGCTGCAAGAGGCTTCTACTGTTAAAGCCCACAGTTCCCAGATGTGTGTTCTAGGATACTGCCTCCTCTGGGTTCCCTTCCCCTCAGACCACCATTGTCAGCACTAGCTTAGAAAGAAGTCTCTTGTAACGAAAGGCATAAAGAATGCTTAATTTTTTTTATCATGGCTCCGTCGTGCCTAGGCACTCTACAAACATAGGAAAAGTCAGTCCTTGCTCCCAAAAGTTTACAGTCTAAATAGACAAGACAGCCAAATAGTGGGAGGGAAGGAGATACTATCTCGTTTGTACAACTGGGGGAACTGATGCACAAGGAGAGTAAAGCTGGGATTTCTAAAGGGGCCTAGGAGTTGTCTTCCTTCCTTAGGCCCCTTTGAAAATCCCCACCTGAATGAATTGTCCAATGTCACACAGGAAGGCTGACAGAATTGTCAGGTCTCCTACGTCCCAGTCTCGTGTCTTAACTACAAGACCATCCTGCCTCTTTTGGTTGGTTTGGTTTGGTTTTTCAGAAATTTTGTTCCTTGTTTTTAGAAATACAGAGCCACGAAACTTGAGGTTAAAGGAAATACTAAAGAAATCTTCCCGCTCAGAATAACGTTCTTGTGTGCCACCTTTGACTTTAGGTCAGTTGGCCTCAGGGAGTTGCGAATCCTGTCCTTTCCCGCCGCACAGCTATATTGAGAGCAGCTTAGAAAAGGGCAGGAGCAGTCCGGACTTCCAGTTCCTTTTCCCGCTTCTGCTACAACTTGCTGCCTGACCTTGGACAACTCACTTCATGAGTCTGTGTTTAGCTTTTCCATCCATAAAACAGGGTTAATAACTACCTCAGAGGAGTGTTGTGAAGCTTGTAAAATAATGTGCGATCTTTGGAAAAAGGCACCACAGAAGTACAAAGCAGCCTTGTGGTTATAATCTCTACTTGTACAGTCTAGCTGAAAAAGAGATACTGTGAAAGCAAACTCAGAGTACATCTACACTGCAATAAAAAGCCCACGGCACTGAGTCTCAGAGCCTGGGCCAGCTAACTTGGGCTCGTGAGGCTCGGGCTGCGGGGCTAAAAATAGCAGTCTGAATGTTCAGGCTCAGGCTGGGGTCCGGCCTCTGAGACCCTCCCTCCTCGTGGGCTTCAGCCCAAGCCTGAGTGTGTATCCTGCAGCCAGACTCAGCTGACCCAGGCCAACCGCAGCAGTGCTGTGGGGCTTTCAGGGCAGTGTAGACGTACCCTAAGTAGCCCATCTTTAAAAATCTGCTGAAAGAGTTACAGAAATTCTGACGCCTAAATGGACGCAATATCCTGAGAGGAAAATACCTGCCCTGTTTTAAGCAGCCACTCCTCTCAAGGGAGCAGCGAGAATTGGTTGTCTGGAATAATTAGCGGTTAAAGACTGAACCAAATTATACTGAAAAATGCTGGATACTTTAAAGTGGTCGTTCAACCCAGCAGTATGGAAGCCACATGTCTCTTCTGTAGCTGCCTCCAGTACTTAACATCCTACAGAACAAACTACAGCTGAATCAGCAGACTGTGGCATTGTTAAAGCAGGTACCTGGCAACATCAAATCTCTTCCAAAAAATACTGTGAGTGCTCCCCTCAAGTAATCCTTTTGCAGCAACTATCACTAATTTTAACTAGCACCAGTTCTTTACACTTCTTAGATAAGGGACAGAGGCTTGTTTCTTGCATAAATCAAGAACAAAATGTTTGTTTACTCCGTTAATCATCTGCCTGCTGAGGTGCAAGGCACTTGAATACCTAGGTGACGGCTGCAGTATAAGAACCTAAAGAGAACAGATTTCAGAGTAGCAGCCGTGTTAGTCTGTATCCGCAAAAAGAACAGGAGTACTTGTGGCACCTTAGAGACTAACACATCTCTAAGGTGCCACAAGTACTCCTGTTAAATAGAACAGAATTACCTGCGAAGTAAGAACTCCGAAGAATGATGGAGAGGAAGACGAGGGTGATGGTAGTACAGGGCACGATGGTAAAGTGCTTCATGCTGGAACCCTGGCCGAGCAGCTGTGCTAATCGATATGCAGTCAATGGCAGCTTTGAAGGTTATTTTGCAGGTCCTCGATAAAATTCAAGCCTAATGTTCGTGGAAAGGGTGGAGCAAAGGAAATTCCTGTTGCCAGTACACCTTGAACTTTCCTGTACAGCGAAAGAGAAGGGCTTTAACCAAAACAAAAATCTGTGTGTTGGCAGCCTTCAGGGCAAGTTGATTACAAACAGTGCAGCTGGTAAAGGTTCCCTGAAGGTCAGGCCCCAGTTCCTTACAGGATCACTGTAGTATGAGATAGGAAAGACCTATTGGAGTCAATCCTTCTTGCAAAGGCCCCTGATCTGCTTATATATGTCTTTTGATATAAAAGTTGTATTAAAGCTAATGTTAAAACGATCTAATACACAAGTTAAGGAAAGAAAATACACATAGTATATAATCTGCAATATCCCAAATTAAGGTTAATAAATTTAACAATACAGTTAAAATATTAGCATCCAAATATTCGGGTACATCACTCATAAAAAGTTATATTAAGAGTAGCTTGTGGAAAGAAAATATAGCAATGAGTGTAGATTGTTCTTCAGTAATTGAGAATTTAGGCTAGGTTGTCCCTCAGTAAATACAATCCATCAGAGAAGTATTTCAGTTACTTTCCCGTCTTCACTTCTCAATGGCACTCCAGCTCCTGGTATTGCCGATGTCCGGTGATGTGTTCTAAATAAATGTCCCTTGACCACGTAATGGCATCCGACACCATGAGTTGCCGCATCAGCCGAGCGTAGCGCTGACCGTTTCCTCATTCGCACAACGCTTACTCGTTACTGGGATCCCATGCGCCCAGTGCTCTGACGATCAGCGCATGTGTTTGAACCTCATAACCCCTAGCTCTCAAGGCATCGACTAGAGAGGTGTATTTCTCCACCTTTCGAGCTCAGGCGGTGCAGAAGGCCGGGGTGAACTGTCATGTCTACCATGACGATCTTCTTCCGTTCCTTGTTAGCGGTGATGATGTCCTGTTGCAGTTGACTGTCCGTTCCAGGGATAGCGGAGTTCACGGGTGGCGGGATGGCTTTGACTAGGTGATCCTGGATGGCGTTGTGGCACAGCTGCAGATTCTGGAATGGGGCTTGCAGCTTACGAACTGAAAAAGAAGATGATCAGTGGAGGAACCTGTCTTACATTTTGGATCTAATACCCAAAGATTTCTGCATGCTTGACACCTTCCCCACACTGTGTAGCAGTTGTGCCTTAACTCTCTTCTGGAGGTGGTACTTCTAGGCATAAGAGAGTAATTCAGACTTTAGGTTCACGCAATCTTTGGCAGTTTCAGTGCAGAGGGCAGTCAGTGTGTCAGTTGAGATGAGTACTTGTCCACTAAGAAAAGAGCTGAGACCAGTCCTTTCATGTAGGCCATTCACAGCTGTTAGATGATAATGACTGGCTGTCACTAGTGATCTGGATCCTACCATGAATTAGAACTGGTTACCTAAGGTACAGCTATGAGAGACTCTGTACGCTATTACAGCTCCCATGAGCCATTATCTCTGCCTATTCCTGTCTTCTACCCACCATGATGTCCTTATGGAAAAAAAAGTCAGAACTTAAATCAGACAGGAAACCACCTTTATTCCAGCAGCGCACAAATCATTGGCATTTTTTTGCTATAATTACAAATAATTTCAGGTGCACAAGTAAAATAAAAGCTATGCTGGGCCTGTGCAGTCAGCACAGAGATCTGTTGTGACTTGTTCACTAAACTTGTGCTGCCTGGGAACAGCTGTTGGGACAGCAAATTTAATAGGATAGGCAATTTCATGCTGGTGAAATCAAAAGGTTCCAAGCTAAATAAGTCTTTGATTTATTCTTATAGACAGATTCAGCACAGACAATGGAAGGGAAAGCGTCCTCGGCCTTGTCCCCAGCTATCTGGCCTCCACTCTGACTCCAGCTGGTTGAAGAATTGTCAGCATCAACTAAACTTATTTCTGTCAAAAATACCCATTTCATCAAAACTGAAATGTTTCACTGACATCTGCCAGAGCGGGGAGTTGAAGCTGGGTCTCCCACGTCCCAGGTGAGTGCTCCACGCACCAAGCTGTTCACTATTCTGGGGGAGTGTTTTCTCATGTCTTTTGTGAAAATTTTCACAAGACTTCAGTTTCATTCTGAGGCCAAACAAAAACAAATGTCAAACCCTGTCTTTTGTGAAATTGAATTGTTTTCCAATCAGGCCTAACTCTGACCTGGAGAGCTGAATGGGTCATTCACTGTTCATACCGTAGTTCTTTGCCACTTAGCTGAGACTAACAACAAGACATCCAATTCACGCCAATTGTGATGCAGCCACCAGTTCACTAAGAATGGACTGAGAGCACTACCACCAGTTCGATACTGACAGTGAAAAGTTCCGTATCGCTTTACTGATCCCCTTCAGAACACCCAGCCCTTGAAATAAAATATTTCCATGATGAAATACGACTTATCCCAATTGAGATTTCCCCTGAGAAAAGACTTGTCAAGCTGTAAATGAATAAAAAGCCAAGACAGCTGAAATGGGAAAATTGACAGTTAGCCACCAGGCCCTGCCATTCCAGATCTGCTTTGTTTTATGGTGTTTTTTTACTTGCCCACCACAGCAGATGAAGTTACAACTGCTTCTAGCCAGTCTGCAATGGCTGGTTCTTGTCAGAGCCTTCTGTACACACTGTAAATACCTTCTGTTGACAGTGGAGCAATTATGGGTGGAGTTTTTTGCTTGTGTGACAACAGAACTGTGTGTATGATCAAACCATCAGACAGTGATCCTGAAAGAAATAAGCCTTCCCATAACAGACAATGCTTTAAAAAGTATCTGAGTGCCCAGATACAGAATGCTTTTGGAACTCATTTTATAAGATCCTCTTAGCTTCTGGCTAATTACAGTATCCAGAGCTTTCATTAATACATGTTTTTTATTTTCATTTTCACCTGAGAATGAGCTTACCTGAAAAACAGAAATCGTTTACTGGGAAGAAAGTCCAGTGCGCTCCCTCCCACTCCACCCTTCCCTCCTTGTATTTCTCATCTCTGGGTTTTGCTGGGAGTTGATACGGGAATTCATTTTACAGACATGATCACAATCAAAACCCACTTCGCACTACCAAATGTTTGAGAAAGAAAGAAACTTCGTTGTTTAGTGAATAATCTGTGATGAAGCATCTTTTCAATTGTAGCCATTATTCACACTGCCTTTGTCAGGTTGTATGTAAATACTTCCACCTCCAGGAGAGACTGATACTGCTTTCAGTGCATTTGCACAGCTCTAGAGCATTTTACATGCATGATGATCTGTTTCTTTACCTTTAAAAAAAACAACAACAACAACAACAACTGGTAGCTGGATACTTTGTGACGGGGCAGAGCCAAAATCCACTGAAGTGAATGGAAAGACTCCCATTGACGGCAATGGATTTTGGATTGGGCTTGAAATTAGTGGCTTATTGATGAGCTCAAGTAAACTCTGTTAAAGGTTCTCCATGCACAACTCTGGCTTTATTTCAGTTCTGAGCTGTAACACTTTAATGTTTCAGTGCTGCACCTCCCTTCAGCAGAAGCTGCTAATCCTGCTAAATTGTGTGAGGAGACCCATCAAACCTTTTCTTAGCTGTTGATCTATCGCAATATTTGAACTCCAGTCTCCAGAGGAGAAAGGGTAGTGCATGAATCACAGACATTAAAAATGGAAAAGATATAGGTCATTTTGGTCCTTCCTCTGCCAGGGATTGTTCTTTTATGGATTTTGCTGAATGCCTTGCCCAGTTAATTTTCAAATGACTCAAGTAAGGGGGCTTTCCCCACTCCCCCTGGGAGGCTATTCCATAGTCTAATAGATCTGTTAGGCAGTTTTTCATAATAATCTCAAATGTGGGATTAGGTACCATTTGAGTGTATTTTTTGGTTTATAGTGACTGCTTCTAAGGTTTCTGTGCTTAACTAAATGTTCTTTGCGTGCTGCCTGCAACTGTGTGACCCTCAGATTACTTCCTATGATTACTGTTTGCATTCTAAACAAAAGCTGATCTTTGCATCAGTGCAACTGTGCTGAAGTACATCAGAGTAGCAAAGAGTACCATGTGTTGCATTCTAGAGCACAAAATACCTAAATCAATACAACACACACTGCACTAGAGCAAAGAAAATTAAGTACATGGCACACCACTGTCAAGTAAAAAGAGAGCAAATCTCCTTTTTCAAATGAAGCATTTTGTAATCAGTTTCATCTTTGTTCCCTACTCTATCTTCAGCATACCTGCCTACGGTTGTTTTCACTATTGCTGTGAAGGAGGGCAGCTTTGGTGTAAAGAAAAGGTACCTGTTCATATTTGATGTAGCCATTCAGAATATATTTGTATGATAGAGCTGTGTACAAATAGAATCAGATGCCCTGATCCTGCAAACTTGACTCAGGTCAGTGGGATGACTCACAAGAGTAGTAATATACACGCGCTTGAGTGTTGATGTGATTGCGTCCAAGCTTAGTTTTGTTTATTGCGGTTCCCGGATTCTAACATTCAGAGTGTTATGTACAAAGATCCTGCTCATACGGCAAAAGAGGACTGCAGAGCTAATGCTCAATAAAATGTCTTAAAGTCCCTGATAGCCCTGATCTAGTCTTGATATCGATCATATAAGCCTTTATCTCTTTGCACCTTCCCTGTGAGTAACTAAACCTCCAGGTCCATGGTTAGAAAAGAGATTTGTTGGGGGCGGGGGAGGAGGGCGGAGGTGTTCAGTGGCTCCAAACCCCCTTGGTCTCCCCTCCCCTTTAGTTTGTCATATTTACGTTTGGGGACTCGGTGCTTTCTGCGGTGGCCCCCTCACAGCTCCAACTCAAGACGGTGTTTACACATGTACCTAACTTTCAGCATGTGAATAGCTGATTGTCTTTCATGGGTTTTTTGGATATTTTTGTTGTTGAAATTCTAAAGCAAAAATGTTATTGATGTGGTTATCAAAATGAACATTGGCTAACTTTTCTCAATAACATTTTTGGTGCTGTGTTTGAGAACAAAAAAAATCGGGGGGAATTTGCAAAAGATATTGTGAGACTCTCTTAGCAAATGCAATGTCGTTCTGTGTTAAACGCTTCGGAACAAAATCAAGTTCGAGGTTTTGGGTTTGCCAGCCAGTGCTAGGTTTGCTACTTTGACTGGTCCACGATAGTGTGACCTTAATGTGCTTTCCTTTCCCTTCCCTTTGTCCCTCCAGCACCCTAGCAATTGCATAAATCATTGCTGCACAGTTCCTTCTGGCTGCGTTAGAAAGAGGCTCCCTTTAATTCCACTTGACACAGCTGCTGCATATAGACAATGGGGCTCCTGATTCGAGGCCCAGATACAGTACTAATTAGAAAACACCCACCCCCACAGACGCGCGCGCACACACACACACACTCACTGCTAACCTAGGCACCGCATATGGGGGAGGGACTCTTCTAAATAGAATTTGCTCTTGTGTCTGGTCGCCACCAGTGACAATCTGATCTTTAATAATATTATTTTTAATAATGTTCTGCGTTCAAAATGTCAAAGGAATGAACTGGATTATCCTTTCAGCTTCTATCATGAGTCTGTGAAGGTAATAAAAATGGAGATCCAGCTTTATTACTGCTCTCTATATTCACTCAGTGTCAACTAATTAGATTTAGTCTCCAACGTAGGAGGGATCTTAGCAGTGCTCAGCTTGTGATGTTTGCATGTCTGGAAATACCAGGCCCCTCTCCCAGCTACCTTCTAGGACAGTATTTGAATGTCATTCTGGGCCTGCCACTGAAAGGTTGTGAATAAAAATGGGAAGAGTTTGATTGTTTGTACTAAATGGTTAGGAACAAAACTAGGCTAGTTGTTGGGAGGGAAGGTGAACTTATGGTTTAGATATTAGACTTAACACGGGAGATCCTGAGTAGCCAATTTATTTTATTGGATCCGTACACCTCAGCCAATGAATGAATGATGATTTCTGTTCTCTTAGCATTATAACCAAGCTTAGCATCCCCTTTGTTTGGCAATGCTCACTCTGACCTGTGCCAGCTCCTTCACAGCACTATTTGGGTGGGGAAATGCAACTCTCCCTATCCGTGGCCCCACAAAGTCATGGGACCTCCTGGTCAACCTCCTCCTGGCCCTGGCTAAAATTGCCATCTATAAAACCAGGGAGAGGAGGTTGGCCGATGGGGTCTCCTGTGACTGTGGGGCCTATTTCCGATTCTCCGTCTGCTCACGCATCCGGGCAGAGTTCCTCTGGGCGGCATCCGCTGGCTCCCTTGATGCCTTCGAGGACTAGTGGGCACTGTCCAGTGTTCTCTGCTCGGTGTCCCCCTCCGGTTCCCTTCGTTTGGCCCTTTGACCTCACTCCTGTCCCTGTTATCTCATTAGTTGTCCCCTGGAATCACTTGGTTCCAGGTCCTGTGGATCCTCCCCTTAGGCTGGGGGGAGGTCCTTTAGCAGGATCCCAATAGGACCCCGTCCTGGATCCCAATAGTACTGAAGCCAGTTACTTCACTCCTGCCTGCATCCTCTTGAAGATCAGAGATGAAGTTTCTTCTCCTGACAGTAAGTACCTCAGTTCAACAGCTGTCGCCTCCAGTTCTGGCTAGTTTAAATGAAAAGCAGAGTTCACTGACACAGGGCAGAACACGAGGAGCAAATCACAAGCAAAACAGGCACAAAGCAGGCTGGACCAAGCAGAGTTTCTAGGCTCTAAAGTCACTTGGAGGATGCCAGTTGAGCAAGATGAAAACCTTAGGCCTAAATTTCCAAGGTAACCCCTGGTTTTAGATGCCTCAACTTTCTGGGTACCCCAATTGGAGAAGGGGGTGTTTCAGAAAGTGCAGAGCACCCTCCCTCTCAAGCTGAGCAACCAAAACCTGAGGCACCCAGAATCACTGGTTTGAAAATGTAGGCCTTACGTATTCGCAAACTCTTTGTTTCTGCCAGTATGGCTGTCTACCCCACCTGATCAAACTGTAGCTTTCCGCATGTGAGCTCAGTATTGTGTGTCCAGGAAAGTCTGGGTCTCAGAAAGTGTGTTGTTCTCTCTTTAAACAGTCCAAAGCCTGCAGGTATTAGACAATACCCTTTTTTACATAGTCACGTGCATTATCATTAGCCTTCATGATTTGCTTTGAGACAGGCCTTTGTCCCTCCAGTGGATCCCAGTCCCCAGCTGTAGAGGGGTATATATCTGTAGCTAGGCCGACCTTGGGAGCTGTTCGTCCAATCACACAAGTACAATTTATTCATATAGTGCTCTATTGTGCCTTTGAGGGTATGTCTACATTACAGCTGGGAGTGTGCTTCCCAGCATGGGTAGACAGACACACTAATTCTGCTTGAGCTAACATGCTAAAAATAGCAGTGTCACCAGGAATAGCACGGACTGCAGCTTGGGCTAACTGCCTGAGTACAAACACATCCGGACCCCTGGGTGCATAGTTAGGTGGCTAGGGTGAGTTGATGCCTATGCTACTCCCAGCTAGGGCCACACCTAGGGAGATGTGGGGCCTGGGACATAGGTGCCGGGTTTCTAATCTGCCGGGGGATGATTCCCCTTCCCCCCAGCTCAGCCCAGGCCCTGCCCCCACTCTACCCTGTCTCCCAAAGCCCCGCCCCACTTCTTCCCCACCCAGTTCCGCCCCTTCCCCTGAGCGTGCTGCGCCCTCGCTCCTCTCCCCTCCCCCCAGTGTCTCCTGTCACTGTGAAACATCTGATCTGCGGTGGGCGGTAGGCGCTGAGAGGGAGTGGGAGGTGCTGATTGGGGGTGGGCAGGAGGTGCTGGGTGGAGGGAGAAGTTCTCATAGGGGGGCTGCCAGTGGCCGCCGCTTACCTCCTCACCCCCACAGCCCGACCGACCACCGCTCTCCTCCTCTCTGCCCGCCCGCCTGCCGCTTGCCTCCCCGTTTGCTTCCTCACCCCATTCGCCCACCTGCCTCCCCGTTTGCTTCCCCACCCCATTCGCCCACCTCACCTCCCCGCCCAGCTCCTCACAATTTTATCCAAGTGTGGGGCCCCCCAAAGTGCGGTGCCCAGGGCGGTCGCCCGAATTCGCCGTACCCAAGGGATGGCTCTGCCCCCAGCTAACTTGAGCAGAGCCAGCACATCTGTCTACCTGTACTGGGAAGGATTCTCCCAGCTGCAGCGTAGAAGTACCCTTAGTCCACAGCCCTGAGCAAGGGGTAATGCATAAGATTCCCCACCCCAGGAGAGACCCTAGAAGGGACCGTCCCTCTGAGACCCCATTCCCTCCCTGCTTCCCCTTTGCTCGGCATGTTGAGGAGTAAAGGACTTCAAGTCTCTGGGTCTCACAGTGTAGTAGTTTTCATGAGTACTAAAGTTCACTTTAATAGTACAGTTTTCAAAAGGAAAAAAATCATGTGGTTAAATCCTGACGCCCTTGAAATCAATGGGAGTTTTGCCATTGACTTCACCGGAGCCAGGATTTCACTGAGTCTTTTTTCTTTAGCATTTGAGGGGAAGGAATATAAAGCATCCATTTCCCATCACACAAACCAATAAAAATAAAGGTCCATGAAATCAGCATTCATGATCACTAACATAATACTCCTGATAGAACCTCTTTTTGGGGTGTGAACATTCCACATTAACCTCATACCAATGTTTGGCTGGAAGAAAGTCATAAATCTCTCCTTGTTCCTATTTGATCTCCAGTATTGTATCTTTGCCTTAAAGCTGATAAAAAGAGATGTGTGAGAAACAGCTTGAAAGTTTTCTCTGTTTCCTGGGGATTGCTATTTCTTTAACCAATATTTGAATGAGCTTTCATTGGTTTATACTTCTCAGAGTACAGCACTTTACAAAAGTTCATTTTCGTTTGAGAGCACCTTGGAGGTGCAAGGAGGCATGGCCAATTTGTTATTAATCACAACACTCTGCACGCTGACAAAACAGCCAACTCTTGTCACAGATCTGACATGAAAAATTTAGAATGAGCCAGACAGCTCCTGATCCATTTCACTCTGTGATTGTTTTAGGACAAAAAGGGTCTCTCTTCTCTGGTCTAGACCAGTTCAGTCCTTAAAAGAACTAGTTTCTAAAGATATGTTAAAGAAAGAAAAGTTTACTTCAGTCCTTCATTTGCTGCTCAGTAGAGTTGGAAGTAGTTCCAGAATTCTTCAAGCTCCATAAAGAGCAGGTGATCAAGGTAAGAACGGGCATTCATATTACCTAACACGAGAATTCTAGCTAGCTAAGCCAAAATGCAACATTTTCATTGTTGTAGAACTACCATTAGAATTGTTAAGACTTGATCGGCTGTTCTCCTCCCAGCCCCGCTAAGGAAGCAGCCTACATAAATTTTTTTGGTCATTGACCGGATGACACACATTAATATTCTTTTTAAATCAACAACTAACTCTTACAACTATATCTAAATGTGTGTTCATTCTAACTATAACTTAGGAGATCACAAATGGAGTAACTGCGGATGATTGTTTAGCTATCCCTTTGTGAAACTGAAGAATTTTGAGGAAGAGAAAACTGACAGCAACTCAGATTGGGGCTATATTCCGTATTAATTAAATAGTGACTAAAGTAAATGATCAGAGGGGTAGCCGTGTTAGTCTGAATCTGTAAAAAGCAACAGAGGGTCCTGTGGCACCTTTGAGACTAACAGAAGTACTGGGAGCATAAGCTTTCGTGGGTAAGAACCTCACTTCTTCAGATGCAAGTCTAAAGTAAATGAGAAACTTCTACTATGCTCATTAGAGCTGGGCAGGAAATAATTTTCCAGTCTGAAATCTTGAAAATTTTCACAAATCAAAAATCTGATTTAAAAAAAAAAAACAACTCACTTTGGATTGGGTCAATCAAAACGTTTCCTTCTGAAAAAATGTTAATTTGAGAATGGATTTCAATCTTGACTTTTTTAAACCTTTAAAGTATATAAATTACCTACAATTTCAAAATGAAAGATGGAAATTTTGGTTCATAAATGTTGAAATAAGCTGTTTCAACAAATTGGAAACTTTTCTTTTCAAATCTTTTCAAATGGGGAGATTTGTTGAAACTGAACAATTTAGGTTTTGATGATCTGTATTTTCTGATGGAAAAAATGTTTTATTGTGAAATTCCCAACCAGCTGTATTGCTCGCATCCTATCTCAGCCATGTGAAACTGACAGACGATATATATATATTTTTAGCAAGTTATTAATTATCAAATGTTTTGTTTTTCTATACCTTAAACTACTTAGTGAACAGGTACAGTGAGTGATGCAATGAAAGCTCAGAGGAAAAAGGATATGCATTGACTCTCCATACGAATCATTAACTTCATTGGATCTCCATAAATCAGGCCATTTAACACATTTTGTAAAACTCATCTATTATTTTTAGGGTGTTTTTTTTTAATGTGCTTTAAATAAGAGGTGATTTGAACACCTGCAGACCTACTAGGAATAAGCATTGCAAGATTGGGTTGAAAAAGAGAGCAGGTTAGCCATGGAAATAATGTATTCAATTGCATGTTTCTTCTGGCCAAGTGATTACTATGTTTGTGCATTGAAATTAGCTGATTACATGCATGAATGATCAGTGACATGATTATCTGCAGTTTGCATGTGCAGTTACCTAATGTAAATAGTGATATAGCATGCACAAAGCAAATGAAAAATTGCATATACATTTTGCCTATGTCATCACATGTGCCTTATTTTGAAAATAGGCCCTTTGTGAAAGCAAGCAAGCAAGAAAGCATTTTATAAAACCAAATATTAGTATGAAACATTCTAAGAAATGTTGATTTAAATTTAAATGAAAATAGATTTTCCTTTTATGATGTAAATAGTCCCTTGCTGTGTTTGCAATTGTGTTAGGAGTGAAACTGACAGGAAACAGATCAGTCTCCCTTACCTATCTATATTCAAGATGAGTTTAATGGAACAAGATGTCAGGCCTGTTGGCTCATCACTTTTGTGGACAGTACTGTGAATTTCCGTTTCAGCATCCAAACATGTTAATGTAAGGGGACTGTTGCCCCCTTACTAACATTCAGTGGGGGTGTTTTGGTTGCTAGCTCCCAGCACTAAAAGGGGCAGGGTCGATGGCAAATCAGGAGCCTGAGACTGACAGTCCCCAGGAACAATGGGGAGAGGCCAATGCTCCAGATGAGCCTGATTGACAGGGCGGGCAGGCTAATCAGAGAGTCAGGAGGCCGGGGGGGTCCCGTCCTCTGTGTGAGCTGGAATGGCCTGAGTCAGACAGAGTGGGGCCGAGCTAAGGAGAGAGCAGGGGCCTGAGCTGAGCTGCTGGGAGCAGAGCTGCAGCCCCAAAGCCAGAGCACAGCCCAGAGAGAGCAGAGCTGCCCTGGGAGCAGAGCTGTAGCAACCAGACCCAGAGGGGCCAGACAAGCAGCCAGGAAGCAGGTCAGAGCTGGGAGCAGAGTCACAGAAGCAGCCTGCAGAGCAGACCTGTGCTGGGGGCAGAGCTGCAGCAACCAGAGCCAGAGAGGCCAGACAAGCAGCCCAGGGAGCTGAAGGCAGAGCAGCAGCAGCAGCCGTGCTGAGGCAGAATGGAGCTGGAGCTGGGGCTGGGGCAGTCCGGAGCCGTGTGCAGTCCGAGTGTGGTGAGCAGCTGGGGAGAGTGAGGGGGACCCTGGGCAGTGGGCCCAGCACAGGGAGACGCCTCAGCCAAGAGGCCTTGCAGGCCAGACTTGCAGGGGGATCATAACCCCGACTGGGCGGGGGCGACGCTGGGAAGAAGGGTCCTGCCACCTAGAGCCTGAGAGCGTGTGGCCACCACCAGAGCAAGTGTCCAACCCACAGCGTCCCTGCAACACAGCCAGGGCCTGAGAAGGAGGCCTGGGACCTACGAGGAACAGACTGAACTGCCCTGACGTTCCAGAGACACTGTTTGTAATGTTCCCTGCCACAGAGCAGGGTGATGTGTTTTCCTTTAACCTTTCCCATTTTTCCTTATTCTTTTTTAAAATTAATTGTTAATTAAACAACTTGTATTTGCTTTAAATTGTATGAAATGATCAGTGTGTCAGGGAGGTGCCCAGTACAGAGAGAGTACCCCGGAGTGGGGACACCCTAGTCCCTGTCCTGGGTGACCACAGCAGGGTTGGGGGTCGAGCCCCCCAGGAATCCTGGGCCCAGCCTTGTCGGGGTTTACGAGGACACTGCCAGACAGGAGAGTGGAAGGGGAGTCCTCAAGGGCAGGGAGGCCTCTGGGTAAAGGAAGTGGGAGCGAGGACTCGGATCCTTTCGCTAGCCCACTTCACCGGGGTAGTGCAGAAGCCAGGAAAGTTCCCCACAATAGCGGGACCATTCCCCCGCTTACATTAATCACCCACCTTTGGGTGATCTGAAGTGTCCAGATCCTACGCTGGGCACAGGGAGAGGAGGAGAGGGCAGGATTCACTCACCTGTTTGATGTAGAAGACCTGCGAGACTCACCTCCCATGACAAGCATGCACCCCTCCCCACCCCACAGCTAAATTTCCACCCTGCCATGATGATGACTCTGCGGGAGACATGGCTACTGCCTTCAAGAGAGGAAGAAACACTGTTGTGTTTGTTGTGCTGCAGCACTTCTTCCTCCCCTGCGGGTTGTGCTGTGTAGAGAGCCCTCTCCGTGCTGCTCTCCTCCCCAGGCCCACTCCTCACGCAGCTAGCGGGAGGAGGAGAACTGGAGGGACTGTGAGGAGACAGAGGATTGAAGGTGGGAGAGGTGGACCGGGCTCCCTTTCTGGATTCTCTCTCCCTGATTTTCTCTCTGGAGAGTTGTGAGGTGTAAATAGGGAGAAGCAAACTAGATGCCTAAAATTCATCCAGTCTCCCTAATGCGTTAGTAACTCGGACAAAGACCATATATTTTTATATACAGGGGTACTGACCTTTGGCTGCATTCTGCCCCCTTTTATGCCACAGGAGGGCCATGAAAGTGATGGGGGAAGCAGTTGGATCCTCACTATAAAGGGGAGGGTGGTTTCTCCTGCTGTCATAACAGTCCTACACCCCTTGCCCCCAAGCTGAGGGCTGTGTCTGGGTGGGCAGGAGGGTGCATGGCTGAATGGCTCTTTGTTCTGGCTGCAGAATGGCATGGAGGTAGCTGTGGAAAGTGGTTCCAAACAAATTAACTTGATTAAAAAGAATGAATCGCAATTAATCGCAGTTTCTTGCCATTAATCACGATTAATTTTTTTAATCGTTTGACAGCCCTAATTGTTACCGAAGGTGCAGATGGTGTTCTGGATGCCCAGCAATTAGCTTTCATTGTATTGGCTTAATAAGCCAGCATTTATACAGCCCTTTACATTTTAAGGTTTCTCACAAGGCAAACGAGGCAGCGCCGCCACCTTAATTCTCCCATCAACACTGGTGCAGAACGAGAGTGAGCGAGATGGCGTCGATGTTCCGGAGTGAGGAGATGTGTCTGACGCAGCTGTTTCTCCAGGTGGAGGCTGCCTATTGCTGCGTTGCAGAGCTTGGCGAGCTGGGCCTGGTCCAGTTCAGAGATGTAAGTAGTTACGAGAGGCTCTCGGGTAGGAATGTTGGGATATCGGCTATTAAAGGGCCACTATAAATGTGGTTGGGTTCTAAAAGATGGACCTGCTGGGACAGTGGATTAATCTGGAAGGCAGGGGCACTGCAACAATTTGTATAGTGGGGGTTCTGAGAATCAAACCGTAAGCCCCGTCTATAATGGAAACCACTTCAAGCCAGGGGGTGCGGCAGACCCCCCTGCATCTCTAGTTCCAGCACCTATGCTGGAAGGGCTTGGCATAAAGACTGTAAATACCTGCCTTGCTCTAGAAAGGAAGGATGGCCTTGGGGTTAAGGCAGTGGACTGGGAGATGTGGGTTCAATTCCCAGCTCTGCCATAGACTGCCTGCAGGTCTTTGGGCCAGTTACTTATTTTCACTGCACCTCAGTTCCCCATCTGTAAAATGGGGATAAAAATATTTCCATTTGTCTGTCTTGTCTATTTAGATTGTCAACTTGTGGAGGCAGAGACAGTCTGTCTATATACAGAGGACATTGGGACTCTGATCTTACTTGGACCTCTAGGCACTACTCGAATACAAATACAGTAAAACCTCAGAGTTACAAACACCTCGGGAATAGAGATTGTTCGTAACTCTGAACAAAACATTGTGGTTTTTCTTTCAAAAGTTTACACCTGAACATTGACTTAATTCAGCATTGAAACTTTACTGTGCAAAAGAAAAATGCTGCTTTTCCCTTTTTTTTAGTAGTTTACATTTAACATAGTACTGTATTGTATTTGCCTTTTTTTTTTTTTTTTTGGTCTCTGCTGCTGCCTGATTGCTTACTCCGGTTCCAAATGAGCTGTGTGGTTGACTGGTCAGTTCATAACTTTGGTGTTCGTAACTCTGAGGTTCTGCTATAACAATAATTACTCTGAGTTTACTGTTACACATAATACTCTTCCTTTCATTGACTTTCCAGTTGGAACCCATGTCATGGCAGGACGATCGTTTGATCGGATTACCTGAACAGTGTCACTGTCTGAAAATTGAAAGCAAAGGTTTATTTAAATGTCTGTTTAAGGCCAGATACAGTATGGTAAACAGCCACAGTCTGAACTATCTACAGTAAAGGGGGTTTCTTCTGAGAGAATTATAGTATCTTGTAAGGGGAGGCATTTGGAACTGCTGGAGTCCAAGGGTGTCTACTACCCTTCAATGCAGTCTGTGGCCACCCTCGCCCATAACTTAAAATGGAGATACGATCCATAGAGATTACATCCAAAGAGCTCTATCATAACCAGAGCAGAGACATCTTGGCTCCAGATAGAGCATTGCTTGCTGGGAATTGTAGTCTCTATAGTAAAGATGAGCAATGCAATATCTCCATGTGATGCTAATTATGCGTGATTGAAGAATATGCCCAGTGTGGTGCTTCTGCAAAAATCTAAACCCATCAAGGAAGATGCTGCTCCTCCAGTTCATCAGCTAAATCTGAGCCTGATGCCAGAAGTTAGATTCAGCTAAGAAAATCTGAACCATTTCTCTGCATGCCAATTAGGCATCATTTGCATATCCTTAAAGTCAATCCCTCTCACCCACCTAAATCACATGGTTACCCCTGGTGGTTTTCCAAAGTGGGTATCTACAAGAACATTGTTATAGGAGAGCAAAAACTGCAGCATGAGATTTATCTGTACAAGGAAGAGACTATGAAGCATTTATACATGCTTGAAACAGATTTATTGGTACCTGCCAGTAGTGAATGGCATAGCGACTGAAATCTCCTTGGTGAATTAGCAGACCAAAAGGGTCTGCTATGGGATATGCAAAATTCATGAGTATTTTTTCTGCAGTGGTGCTGTTGGTAGCAATGGTGGAAACTGTACTGCAGACAGGGGGCAGTGGTTAATGTCTTCCACCGGTGGAGCTGCATCAGTGCAGATAAATATTTAGTAATTTGCTTAGTGTAAACAAGATATATGGAATGTGCCTCACAAAATTATACCCCAAATAGTTTCACCTGTGACATTGGCATGTACATCCTCAAACAGAGGTTTGGTTATTTAAAGAAATGAGAGGAAAGAGGATTCAGAGTTTTGTTCAGGAGAATAGCAAGTCTCCCATTGCTAGGACACCAGTTCATACCTAAGTGAGGTCAGCAGTGGTGGAGAATAATTGTCTGATGCCTGTTCAGTGGCACTGGTGACACGAGATCAGGGATCTTGATTCAATTCCTCAGCGGCAAGTGGCCCATTGCACTGTAGGGAAGAACTCTCCTTTGTCAGGATAATGGGCAGGCTGTCTTGAGTGAATCATTGGCTGAATTCTGTGGTCCCTGTTATGCAGGATGTCAGACCTGGTCCCAATAGTACCAGGTCCCAATAGTACCTTCTGGCCTTAAAATCTATAAAATCCAGGAAGTCTTTTCTACGCCAGCTCAGACCTTTGACAGCCAGCAAAGCCATGACTGAATGGGCCAAGGATACCAGTCAAGGTTGAAGCACAGTGATTGTCTGAAGAAGTTTTGTATTCCCATTGTTTGTGTGGTGCCTGTTGTGTGGCTAGGAGGCTACAAGGTTCAGTAATATGCAAAGGCAGCATCTTTCACCAATGCTAATATACAGTTAAACTAAAAGTCACCCAATTGGCAATCTACATTCAACCCCTGGTTGGTTTGGTTTTTTGTTTGTTTTTTAATTTCTAGTTGAATGTGAATGTGAACAGCTTCCAGAGAAAGTTTGTGAATGAAGTCAGAAGATGTGAATCCTTGGAGAGGATCCTCCGTAAGTAGATGTTTGTACAATGCTACTGGCTCTAGAACAATCGTAATCTAGTATTTCAAAAAACAAAGTGTTCTAGCTAGCAAAATTGAATGGAATTTGTTCTAAAGATGGCAAAGATTTCATTAGAAAGTCTTTGTAGTTTTCATCTGAAGGCATTGATGTGTTTGCATGCACCAATTAAGTGCCACTATACTACTGGCAGGGGGACGGCGACGGGAGTGTATATATCACATCTATTTTGCATATGGGTAAAGTCAGGAGAAGAGAGGTTAAGTGTCCTGCATAAAATCACATAACAAGTGGGCTGGAAGTGGAACCCGGGGTCCTGACTCCTAGTCCTGTGTTCTAACCATTAGACCATACTTCCTGCAGCAAAGCACACCATCCCAGCAAGAGATTTCTTTAAAAAGCCGGCAGGCAACAAAAATGGGGTTTTTTAAAGCTGTTTTTTCTTAAAGTCATCATCATTTTGGAGCTTGCTAGGAAATGGTATCGATTGAAGTGTCCATAGGATCCTTAAAATTTCTACTTTTCTACTGTGTGAGGGGGAAATAATTACACTCACTTAGCATTTATAGTGCTAATCACCCACTGATCCCCACCCAGCTTGCAAAGGTGGGTAAGCACTATTCTCCACATTTTACAGGTGGCTATATTGAGGGCCAGAGAGGTTAAATTTTATGTCCAGTGTCACACGGTAGGTCAATGGCACATCTGGGGATAAACCGTAGGTCTCCTACCTTCCAGCCTGCAGCCATATCCCTTTTGGAAGAGGGCCCTGGATACTTAAGACAAGTGCTGCTTGCTGGGGAGAGGAGGGTGAAAGCTGTTGTTGGCTGGGGATAGTTTTTCAGTTGGTGTTAGTTGTAAGTGGGGCACATAAACAGGGACAGGACAGTATAGAGAGCGTGTGTTAGGGCTTGCTGTTCCTTTGAGCTATTTAAGTCAGCAGAATTGAAGGCATTCAGCACATTGCAGGGTCCGGATTTTGAAGGGCGTGCAAACAAAAAGTCAGTGGCTAAAGATATAGGGCTAGATTCACAAAAAGACATAGGTAACCTAACTGCTATTTTAGGCACCTAAATCCCAGAATCATGCCCCACGAGGATTCACAAACCCCCGGTCAGCTGCCACTAAACGCTGCAGGCAACGAAACTCATTTGGTGCCTACATTTTTGCATTAGGAGTTATCTCTGCCCCTGTGTTTCTGTCTCTGAGCACGCACACTGCTGTCTCGCTCTAGACATCCAGATGCCCAAGCCCCAGTGTGATGCGTGAACTGGGGGAAGATCAGCCTTCCTCCACCCAACTCACCTGTGGGGCCCAATCTGGTAAGCAGGCCCAGAGCTCACCTACCAGACTGGGCCCCTGCAGGTGAGCTCTCACAAAACAACTGGAGGGGTTGGGAGGAGGAGCTCCCTCATAACTTTTAGCCCAGTGGCTAGGTTGGTTACCTGGAATGCGGGAGACCCCTGGTTCAAGTCTCACGCCAGCTGAAAGGAGTTGGTATTTGAACAGGGATCTGCCATCTTTCAGACGAGTGCTCTAACCGCTGGGCTATGGGATAGTTTGATATGGGGGTCCCTCCGTTTTGCCTGTTGAAGCTATTCCACTTGGCCCTTAGCACCAACAGAGAATTCCAAGAGAGGGTGTCACCTCCCTCCAGCTTGGATTTAGGTGGTGAACTGAGAGGGGTGGGGCTAGGACACACCCCTTGCTTTGGCATCTCCCACTGGCTAGCTCAGGCGAGGAGCTGCCTAGCATGCCAGCTTTTGTGAAACCCATTCTCAGGTGCCAGTCTCATTCCTTGTCCAGGAGCATGGGCACCAAACCCAGGCTTTGTGATATCAAAGCAAGGAGGTGCAAGGTTCAAGGTGTCTAAATAAATCTATTGTATGAAATGAAACACAGGAAAAATGTAGGCTGGAAAGCAGGGAACATTTGATACAAGTGGGATCTAGTCTATTGCAGTATATTCTCCTGACGTACTCCTGGGGGAATTCTGCATTATTACACATGCACATAATTAATGAGCCCTGCAGATTTCTAATTTTTTGTGCAGAAAAAAGCTTCTGCCAAAATATTGTTGCAGTTCCACCTTTTGCACACCAGAGGGCGCTGTGGCAATAGCGCAAAGCTGCAACTCCCCAGCATTGTGGGAAGAAGAGAGAGAGCTGCCTTCTTCACAGAGGGCTAGGTCAGGAGACAGGCTATGGGGAGACAGACAGCGCGGGGTGCTGGGGGGTCAGACAGGGGTTCATAAGGGGTAGTGGGGGAGGACAGACTGGGACAGGGGCTGAATGGGAGTGGAGATGCAGGGCCACATGGGGACAGGGGGAGGGAGTGCAGAGCTACATAGGGACACGGGAGTGGCTGGGTGGGGGCACAGAAACGCATGGGGACAGGAGGTGCAGAGCTACAGGGGGTGGCTCAGTGGAGGCACAGAGACATATGGGGAAGGGATACAGGGACAGAGGGTGGCTGGGTGTGGGCACAGAGACATATGGGGATGAGGGGAGGGGGTACAGGGAGACATAAGGACAGGTGAGTGGCTGAGTGAGGGCACAGAGACACATGAGGATGGGCAGATATGCCTGACTGAATGGGAGAGGCTAGGGGTCAGGCAGGGTCTGCATGGGGGAAGCTCCCTAACAATCCTCCCCCCACTCCAAAAAAAAACCTTGTTCCATACTTTTCCCACCCATACACAACAACCCTACAAGTTCACACCCAGGCTCCTTCCCAGCAATGTACTTTCTCTCCCTCAGTGTCTCCGTTACCTCTGACTCCCCCAAGCCTTTGCACTACTTCTGAGGGGTGCGGGAAATATGGTTCTGTACTGTAGTTTAAATGAATTATTACTCAGAGTTCTGTATTAATATGCCTAGTAAGGAATCTGTTTGTCAAAAACCATTTCTTTAATCTTTTTTGTGGTCTGTATTGTTACAGACTTACTTGCTGATAGGTATTTTGAAATAAATGACCAAAATATTTGAAACTGGTGTGATTATATTGTGTTATTTTGACAAAATATGCAGAATTTTGTGGAATTTTGAAATATTGTACGCATAATTTTTAATTTTTTGGCGCAGAATTCCACCAGGAGTACTGAGGGAGGTTGGAGTAGCCCCACTCCTTGCGGATTTGAAACTGTTCTGGAGAAACCTCTGGATACTATATTGTAAGGAACAGCAGGCTGGAGAGCAGGCACAATGAACTAATGATCATTTTCCACTGCCGTGTCTATGATTAGGTTAACTTCGTACTACAGTCATGATTCCCAGGTGTACACAATTATCTCCTCTGGAGAAGGAGCAGCTTCCTTGCTGCTGAGGGAAGCTCCAGGGAGCCAGATTCTTGGGTGTCGAAGAGTTCCACAAATATTTGGTGAATCTCCTAGAATAAGTGTCGAATGACATTTGAATACTGTGATCATGTGTCATGATGTCACATTCGGGTCACCACCGCAGGCCCTGTCAGTGACCCCAGGGAAAGCTTAACAGTGCCTTTTCCTTGCAGGCTTTCTGGAAAGTGAAATGGAAAATGAGATTGTGATCTTCAAACCTGAAAAGTATCCTGAGACCCCCCTGCCTCGAGAAATGATTGATTTGGAGGTACAAAATTCTACCCTGCCTCGAAGGCATATGGAAAAAGATTGGGCAGGAGAGGAGTGAAATTACATATAAACCCACATATTTAACATCTCAGGAAAACCATGTGGGTCCCAGAAGTGGAGGAAAGTGACTCACCAGTGGCAAATTCTCATGAAAAAACAATGAGGAGTACTTGTGGCACCATAAAGACTAACAAATTTATTTGGGCATAAGCTTTCGTGCACTAAAACCCACTTCATCGGATGCATGCAATGGAAAAAAACAGTAGGCAGGTATATATACACAGTACATGAAAAGATGGGAGGGCAACTCCCATCTTTTCATGTATTGTGTACAGTAACGCCTCACTTAATGTTGTAGTTATGTTCCTGAAAAATGTGAAATGATGTTAAGCGAATCCAATTTCCCCATAAGAATTAATGTAAATAGCGGGGCTTAGGTTCCAGGGAAATTTTCTTCGCCAGACAAAAGACAATATTATATATATATATATACACACATACACGAACAGTATAAGTTTTAAACAAACAATACTGTACACAGCAATGATGATTGTGAAGCTTGGTTGAGATGGTGAAGTCAGAAGGTGGAAGAGGGTGGGTTATTTCCCAGGGAATGCCTTACTGCTAAATGATGAACTAGCAATTGGCTGAGCCCTCAAGGGTTAACCTGTTGTTGTTAATGTAGCCTCACACTCTACAAGGCAACATGAATGGAGGGAGGGGAGACAGCCTGGCAGACAGAGACACACACCATGTGTGTGTGAGAGAGATGCACATTGCCCCTTTAAGTACGCTGACCCCACTCTAAGTACATTGCCTTTTTAAATAGACCAGCAAGTTGAGAGGGCAGCTGCTGCCAGGAAGCTCCCTCCGTCCTGAGCCCTGTCATGTGTGTCCCCTGCCCCCGCTCTATGGAAGATGGGGTAAGTGGGGTGCAGGAGCAGGGGGGAGGGGAACACCCTGGCATTAGCCCTCCTATTTCCCCCCTGTACAGCAAGCAGGAGGCTCCCGGGAGTAGCTCCAAGGCAGAGGGCAGGAGCAGCACAGGGCAGTGGGGGGAGGGACAGCTGAACTGCTGGCAATTGATAGCCTGCTGGGCGGCTGCCTCACAGAGGACTTAGGGAAACGGGGAGCCGATGGGGGGGCTGCCGGTCCACCCTGGTTCCAAGCCCCCACCAGCTAGCTGCAACAGGCTGCTTTTCCTGCAAGCAGTGGACAAAGCAAGCGGCTGTCAAATGAGCATTGTGTAACTTTAAACGAGCATGTTCCCTAATTGATCAGCAACGTAATAACGAAACTACGTTAACTGGGACGACTTTAAGTGAGGAGTTACTGTATATATACACCTGCCTACTGTTTTTTTCCACTCCATGCATCTGATGAAGTGGGTTTTAGCCCACGAAAGCTTATGCCCAAATAAATTTGTTAGTCTCTAAGGTGCCACAAGTACTCCTCGTTGTTTTTGCTGATACAAACTAACCCGGCTACCACTCTGAAAATGCTCATGGGTTAGCCATGTTATTCTGTAGTTGTGGCACAACCCTGTGTAGTAGATGAATAATACTGTATTTATATATCACTTCCCAGACATAGATTGGAGTGCTTTAGTACAAAGGGGAGTTTGCCTAATGATCCCCATTGTTACAGGGGGGAAACTTAGGAACAGAGAGGTTAAATAACTTGCTCTCTCACATACCCAGTTAGCGGCAGAAAATCAGACTCCTGACTTCCAGTCATGTATTTTCTCCACAGAGTTGATCAGAGACAGAATTTATTTATTCCAAGCCTCCTGGTGTACTGGAAGGGTCTTCTGAGGTTTAATCCACTTGCTCTTCTTTTTTTAAATGTTTTGTGTCTATAGACTTCCCCTTTTATACCATTTGTTCCCTACCCTGTTTTGACTGCCAGCTAGGTTAGTAGAAGCTTTTACCAGAACACCAGGGCTGTTTGCACTGACATGAAACCTGGTGCTGTAACCACTACATTCAGGGCTGGATTATTTCTTCTTGAATTGCTGACAGCTAGGTTGAAACATCTGACTGTTTTAGCACATTGACTACAGCTGGGATTTTTAAAGATCCTAAGGGAGGCAGGCAGTTCTTTTAGACCCCTTTGAAAATCCCAGCAAAGGCCTATTCATGACCTATTCCCAGTCATGAAAACCCCCATGGTTTCATAGGAAAGAATAGCCTTTTGCCATGTTACTTTTGCTGTGGAGATTAGCAATGATGATTGGAGGAAACCTGATATTTTGAACATTGGTAAATGGGTCCCTCAAAGATTTAGATCCTATTCTGCAAGGGTGCCATGAGCCCTCTATCCCCATTGAAGTCTGTTGTGAAATCTGGGAGTTGAGGCTGTTCTGAACCTCGGAGGCTGCATTCAGCACCTTGCTGGTTTGGGCTATGATGTGTCCTAAAAGAACCCGTAGACTCAAAAGCACAGAGTTTGTCTGCTTTTAGTCCAACAGGAAATGAAGTTTACAAACTGATTGGTTTTAATCAAGATTGACCGTCACTGTTTGTCTGAGACGAGACCATGATCTATCTTCACGTAGAATGATGGTCTGCTGGCTTGCCTAATTTAGTGCCTAAATATAACTTCGAGTCACTGCATGTAACAGAGAGGGTGGCAGGGGGAAGGTCAAGGGTTTGATAGCTGTGTGCATATACCTAAACAGCCGATGCATATTTTAAAATGTTCATTGCACAATCATACATGTCTGCCCATATTATTTTACAGTCCTTTTGACAGGGATGTGGCAGCATGTAAAAGGATAACTGGGCCTGTCTTGCATCTTTCCTGTTTTGTTTTGGTTGTAAACAGACAGTTTTGGAGAAACTGGAGGGTGAGCTGCAGGAAGCCACTCAGAACCAACAAACCTTGAAACAGAATTTTCTAGAACTGACTGAACTAAAACATCTCCTGAAGAAAACTCAGGACTTCTTTGAGGTGAGAGTTCTTCAGATGTGTTACTATCTGTCCACTTTGTCCTTCTTTCTTTTTCGCAGAGGGGTTGATAAATTTTTAAGTTGTCTATGCTTTTGGCTTTATTTTTGAGGGGGGTTAAAAAGATTCCAGATTTCCTTTACTGCGGATTTGAGGTCAAATTTTCCAAAATGCCTTGGTGAACCTAAGGCTCATTGCGTCTCAGGCTTCTCTGTGCCTAAATCTCATGGGCTCCTAAGTCACTTAGACACTTGAAAATTTGACACTTGGTCTAGCTCTCTGTAGAAAACTGTCTTCAGACAAACAATAGCAACAGTAAAGATGTGACAACAGTTAAACCCATTGGAATATGTTAGTGTTTTTAAAATAATTTCAAAAGAAAATGATGATTTCTGCTTTCAGACAGAAACCAATCTACCAGATGATTTCTTCAACGAAGACACTTCTGGTCTGTTGGAATTAAGAAGTACTCCGGCCGCAGTGGCTGCAAAGTTGGGGTCAGTGTGGCTATAGACTTATAGCTTTAATAAGGCCAGTGCAAATATACCCTTCCCTTTTACTTCCACCAGCATTAATAAGCTGGTTTCAGCACGGTGACCCAGTCTTAGGCTACGTCTATACTACCCGCCTGAATCGGCGGGTAGAAATCGATCTCTCGGGGATCGAATTATCGCGTCTCATCGGGACGCGACATTCGATCCCCGAATCGACGCTTGTACTCCACCAGGGGAGGTAGGAGTAAGTGCCGTCAATGGGGGAGCCGCGGAGGTCGATTTGCCGCCGTCCTCACGGTGGAGTAAGTCGGTTCCGATACATCGAATTCAGCTACACTATTCGCAAGCTGAATTTGCGTATCTTAAATCCACCTCCCCCACCCCCACCCCCAGTGAGGACGTAGCCTTAGAGGTTTGCTGAATTCAGTTCCTATCTTCAAATAGCTTAGTACAGGCTGCTTTTCAGTCTCTTAATTATAACTCATTGATTAAAATGAAAGCAACATTAGTGTTTTGAAGGAGACAATAGATGATTAAAAAACTGATCTTTATGGCTCAGAGTATTGCTAAATGGGATGGACAGCCTTTCAGCTCCAGGTCACTGGTTCAAATGTGCCTAGTAACTGAAAATCACTGACAGCTGTTGAGTGGCCTCTGGGAAACTTAGTGAGGAAAGTGGAGAGGAGCATATATTCTGACAAGTGAAGTGTTAAAATGCAATTAGGCAGGCCAAAAAAGAATTTGAAGAGCTACTATCAAAAGACACAAAAAGGAATAGCAAAATTTATTTTAAGTACGTCAGAAGCAGGTAGTCCACAAAACAATCAGTGGGGTCACTGAACTATCAAGGTGCTAAAAGAGCACTCAAGAAAGTCAAGGCCATTGTGGAGAAGCTAAATGAATTCTTTGCATCAGTCTTTACTGCGGGGGATGTGAAGGAGATTCCCGCACCTGAGCCATTCTTTTTATGAGACACGTTTGAGGAACTGTCTCAGATTAAGGAGTCATTAGAGGAGCTTTTGGAACAAATTGATAAATTAAACAGTAATAAGTCACCAGGACCAGATGGTATTCACCCAAGAATTCTGAAGGGTGAATTCTGAAGAATTGAACTAAATATTAAATTGCAGAATGTCTAACTGTGGTATGTAACCTATCATTTAAATCAGCTTCTGTACCAGATGACTGAAGGATAGCTAATGTAACACCGATTTTTAAAAAGGCTCCAGAGGTGATCCCAGTAATTACAGGCCAGTAAGTCTAACTCCAATACAGGTAGATTGGTTGAAACTATAGTAAAGAACAGAATTATCAGACACATAGATGAACATGATATATTAGGGAAGAGTTCAATATGGCTTTTGTAAAGGGAAATCATGTCTCACCAATCTATTAGAATTTTTTGAGGTCAGCAAGCATGTGGACAAGGCTGATCCAGTGGATATAGTGTACTTGGACTTCGAGAAAACCTTTGACAAGTTCCCTCACCAAAGGCTCTTAAGGAAACTAAGTAGTCATGTGATAAGAGGGAAGGTATTCTCATGGATCAGTAACTGGTTAAAAGATAGGAAACAAAGGGTAGGAATAAATGGTCAGTTTTCACAGAGGAAAAAGGTAAATAGTGGGGCCTCTCAAGGATCTGTACTGGGACCAGTGCTGTTCAACGTATTCATAAATGTTCTGGAAAAAGGGGTAAACAATGAAGTGGCAAAGTTTACAGACAATACAAAATTATTCAAGATTGTTAAGTCTAAAGCAGACTGCAAAGAGTTACAAAGGGATCTCACAAAACTGGGCGACTGGGCAACAAAATGGCAGATGAAATTCAATGTTAATGCAAGTAATGCACACTGATAATGCACACATAATCCAACTATACGGACATAATGACGGGATCTACATTAGCTGTTACTACTCAAGAAAGAGATCTTGGAGTCATTTTGGATAGTTCTCTGAAAATATCTGCTCAGTATGCAGCGGTAGTCAAAAAAGCGAACAGAATGTTAGGAACCATTAGGAAATGGATAGATAAGACAGAAAATATCATAATGCCACTCTGTAAATCCATGGTATGCCCACACCTTGAATAACGACTTCACTTCTGGTTGCCCCATCTCCAAAAAGATATATTAGAATTGGAAGAGATACAGAGTAGGGCAACAAAAATGATTAAGGGTATGGAACAACTTCTGTATGAGGAGAAATTAATAAGAATAGGACTGTTCATCTTAGAAAAGTGACAACTAAGGGGGGATATGATAGAGGTCTATAAAATCATGACTGGTGTGGAGAAAGTAAATAAGGAAGTGTTATTTACCCTTTCACATAACACAAGAACCAGGGGTCTCCCAATGAAATAATAGCCAGCAGGTTTAAAACAAACAAAAGGAAGTATTTCTTCACACAACGCACACTCAACCTTTGGAACTCGTTGCCAGGGGATATTGTGAAGACCAAAAGTATAACTGGGTTCCAAAAACAATTAGATAAGTCATGGAGGATAGGTCCATCAATGGCTATTGGCCAAAATGGTCAGGGATGTAACCCCATACTCCGGGTGTCCCAAAACCTCCAACTGCCAAAAGCTGGGACTGGACAACAGGGGATGGATCTACAATAAATTGCTCTGTTCTGTTCATTCCTTCCAAAGTGTCTGACATCAGCCACTGTTAGAATTTAGGATACTGCATTAGATGGACCATTGTTCTGTCCCAGTATGGCCATTATGTTCTTATGACAGATGTGCACATCACAGAAACCACCATTGCAGTTTACACTCAGGGCTTGTCTACAGTAGAAAGCTGCACTGAGTTTGAATGCAGTCGAGTCAGATGGCATGATGCTGATTGTGACTTTGCAGCAATGTTGGCCAAGACAAGTCACGTTCAGCACTGTGCAGCTAGTCATGGTTAAATCCCCATACAGTGGTGTTTTGTAAAGTAGGCAGTTCCTTAGTGGCCCTCATGATAGCAAGATTGCCTTGGGTCAGGGCTTAGTTACACCAGCCTTGGGCTAGATTAAGAGGGAGAGAAAGCCAGGAAACTGAACTCTGCTCTAAACCTTTGACCTCGTCAGGTTGAGGGCGAGGTACATTGGTCGGTCAATGTGGTGAAACTCACATGCCCTGCCTGTGCTGTACCGGCTGTGTGTATAGAGAGTATGTCAGTTTCCAGTGCGGTCAGCCACGTGCCTTTCACCATCACTATATCCGCTTCACATATTTAAGAAGAGAATGAACCTTTTTCTCTCCCTCCCTCCCCAGTCATGAAACAGACAGGTGGGCTAATGGCCCCCTAAAAAGTTAGAGAAAAGTGAATAGATTAAGAAGTAAGATCTGTGCTTGAACTTCTCTTAATATAGAGGCCTCAACTAACTACAGCCACACCTGTAGCCAGGGTCCCAGGTCGGATTTGAATATAAATACAGTCTAACATAGACTATGGAGCCTTAATGATTATACAACCCAGTGTGGTACATGTTCAAAAATATTGAAAATATGCCTGCCATTTATCTGTCTTGTTAACACTGCCTAGATTCACAGCAGGGGTGATAAAAAGGGAAAGGATGGTGCCTTTTGAGCGTTTACTGTGGAGAGCCTGCAGGGGAAACATCTATTTGAGGTACACTGAAATGGACACCGCCCTGGAGGACCCTATTACGGTAGGTATACTCCTGCTTCACCTCTTCCCACTTCATATGCGCACTCACACACACCTTTAGAGAAACCCAAACTACTGCCATGATAACCCTCTGCCACTCTACTGTACCTGCCACCTTAGTTAAAACTGGGGTTCAACAAAACTCGGCAACAAAAATGTTTAGGGGTCTGGAGCACATGACTTATGAGGAGAGGCTGAGAGAACTGGGATTGTTTAGTCTCCAGAAGAGAAGAATGAGGGGGGATTTGATAGCAGCCTTCAACTACCTGAAGGGGGGTTCCAAAGAGGATGGAGCTCGGCTGTTCTCAGTGGTGGCAGATGACAGAACAAGGAGCAATGGTCTCAAGTTGCGGTGGGGGAGGTCCAGGTTGGATATCAGGAAAAACTATTTCACTAGGAGGGTGGTGAAACACTGGAATGCGTTACCTAGGGAGGTGGTGGAGTCTCCTTCCTTGGAGGTTTTTAAGGCCCGGCTTGACAAAGCCCTGGCTGGGATGATTTAGCTGGGAATTGGTCCTGCTTTGAGCAGGGGGTTGGACTAGATGACCTCTTGAGGTCCCTTCCAACTCTGATATTCTATGATTCTATGATTCAAAGAGGCTAATCCATATAGTAAGAGACATGCTGGACAAGTATGCGGCTGGGAGGCCCTCTTTAAAACACAACAGATCTTTGTTTTCCCCATTCTCAGTTGTTATGATCACTGTTGCCCATTTGGTCTGAGCAGTTTGCCAATAATCAGGGCCTTGTAGGACTGTTTTCAATAGGATGAGGACTCATAGTTAGGTACATTCTTGGTGTATTCTTGTTTATTTACAAAAGTGTACACAAAGTTCTGTGTCCTTGAACACAGTAGAAACAAACAACAGTTTTCTTGCTCAGAAATTTCCAAGTCTGTCCCTCCAGCAAGCTCTGTGCCCAAGAAGCCCTGTTCTTTGCTTCCTCTGAGGGTTACACTTATGACTCCTGCTGGCCTTCTGTCTCCAGTATACACAGCCTGCAACAGATATTCTAGCCCTTGTGTTTTCAGCCAGGGGAAACCCTCTGAACAGCATTTTGTGTTCTAATTATTGTTCCTGGAAAACTATTAAAAAAATGCTCTTGAAAGAGTGACTAAATATCTTCCCTTTTCAGAACTGTGCTGTACTTTGTTATGAGCATTTTAAAATCTGCTTGCATTGCTTTTCAGAAGGAACAGATGAAAAAGAATGTGTTCATTATCTTCTATCAAGGAGAGCAGCTCAACCAAAAAATCAAGAAGATTTGTGATGGGTAAGGCAGGCTGTTGAGAAAGTAGCAATGACTCTTTCGGGGGTGTTTACTTGGCAGGATTGACTAAAGGAGACTGGGAGTAGAGATTATTTCCCAACACTCCGCTGTCAGCTCTATCAATTTGCTCCATCATGCTTTTCAATTCTGCTGTGTCTAATAATAAAAATATATATCACTTTGGCATTTTAAAATTAAGGCCCTCAGTTTTCCAAAGTGACTAGAGATTTCAGGAGCCTCAATTTCTAGATTTCTAAGCGGATACCTTAATGGGTCTGGATTTCAGAAGGTCTCAGCACCCACGCTATGAAAATCAGGCACTTATTAGGGTGTCAGAAGATGGGAACTCCAAAACTGGGGATCCCTAAAATCTCTAGTCATGTTGGAAAATTTAGGACAAATTTTATTAAGCTTCTGTTTAAAGGATCTGGGGCTATATTTTTAATAAACCTTTCTATACTCAATTAACTGCTGGCCTCTGTGCTAGTCTCTTTAACTGGTGTCGAAAGGAAACAGCAAAGAATACAAATTAAAATCTTAAACATTCTGTCTCATTCCCAGTTAAGCAAACTTTAAAAAAAACCTAATCAGGTCTGAATACTGTGTTACTGTTTTATAGCTCTCAGTACTGATGGGCTTTGTATTGTGTAAGTCAGATTTGATTAATGGTCACTGAATCCGTTTTCATACCTAACCCCCCGCTCGGCATAGTTAGCCGAAGTCTTAAGGCTGGCAGATTTTTGCACGGATGACTCCAAGAAAGAACTCTATGTGAGAACCAGAACTGACCATACCTGACACAGCCATCTGGTGGGTGGGTCTTTTCCTTGGTCCCTAGGCTCAGTCAGGACTGGATCAGGAAGGGGAATTTTTCCAGCAAAGGTCTTTGACTGTGGAGCTCCAGCTTGACAATCTGACCTTTAAGATCTGCTCCTGCATAATTGAAATCCATGGGAGTTTTGCCCTTCACTTCAATGGGAGCGGGATCAGTCCCTTACTGGCTGCCTTTACAACGTGCTGCAATAAGCAACAACAAACATTTCTCATGTACGGAACATGGCAACGACTATGCCTGAAGGCTTGTCTATGCCTGGGCTCTCACTGGTGCTGCTGCCCAACCCGTTGTAGAACCAGCGGGAATTTTTCAGAAAACAATTTTAGTAGATATAAGAACCATCATCATTTTGGTTGTCAGTGCGGATTGAACTCAGGTCCCCAGAGCTAAAAGCGTGAACCTCTGCCCCTTGAATAAAAGGGCTGCAGCTGGGAGCCTAAGGGAGTTAGGTACTCAAATCCCATTGGAATTCAAAGGGCGTTAGGCACCAACACCTATACCCTCTACCTGAGAGCTGAAGCAGACTCCTCCTTTGTGGGAAGCAGACACTGAGCAGTGGCTCTGTGGACATGCCCGTGGGTTCTCCTAATCCTGGTTAATTTAAAAGTAGAAATGAAGTTGGTGGTGCTATTGTAGTCCCTAAAAAGCATTTGCTCACATCAGAAACCCAACATCATCAGTGCACAATTAAGCACAACCATTAATGGTTAATATTCTGCAGAAATCCTGGATTGGAATAGCAGGACTTTTACAGGTCAGAATAAGCTTTGATTGGGGGAATAGTATATGGAATGCTTGCACATCCCTCACTTGCAATATGCTTGGCTCTGACTGATAACATTAGTCTGCCAATTTCATGAGCATTAATCCCATGCACAAATTTATTAAAGAGACGGAGGGGTGGGAGTGAGGAGATTTTTCCCTTTCTCTTAAGCTGGTGGCTGCCTAGATGCTAATGTGAATGCTAAAATGGGTTTATCAGTGTAAGCGTTCCCTGCTGAATTCTCCTTCAACTTTCATAGATGTCTGTCATTACGGCAAAGGCGATATTTAATATGCAAAGGGGCTGTTAAACGATCAAAGTAGCATTGCTGTGATAATGTGCAAAATGTAGGAACTCTACAGCACGGTGGAATAAGCTTTCAAGTTTGATTAAAAATACCAATTAAAAGATGGGCTAAGAGCTCTGAAGCATAAGAAGCTGGAGATAATTAAGCAGGGCTAGTAACCCTGGGATTCTTTTGCAGGATGGTTTGTGGTTAGAGATCCTGTTCAGAGTGGGAGGCTAGGTAAAGATATATTGTTTGATTATAGAGCAGTGGTTCTCAAACTTTTGTACTGGTGACCCCTTTCACATAGCAAGTCTCTGAGTGCGACCCCTCCCCCCCAATAATTAAAAACATGTTTTTATATATTTAACACCATTATAAATGCTGGAGGCAAAGCGGGGTTTGGGGTGGAGGCTGACAGCTCGCAAACCCCCATGTAATAACCTTGCGACCCCCTGAGGGGTCCCAAGCCCCAGTTTGAGAACCCCTGTTGTACAGGGCTCAAATACACTGCTGTGTGTTTTGTTAAATTTGCCACTGTTCTACTTCATGTATGGGCTAGAACTGATTCTGGGAAACATACCATGACATGCCTTGAGACCGTGACATGCCTTGAGACATGGCACGTGCTGTCTTTTAAAATGATCAATGGAATGGTCACTGATACACCAGCTGATAATCTGACCACGTATCTTTGTGTAAAAAACGAAGCATTCTCTTCTAGGTGTTCTTTTTCAACTGTTTGATTCATGGCGCCATAGCTCAATACAACCTTTGTGACATCCCCTGAAATGACAGTGATGGCATGAACACTAGACATTATGCCATCGCTGCATGAATCAAACAGCTAATGACTGAGAAATCTGTGTATAGGTAGAAGCTATCATGTTACCTGACACTCATTTATTTTATGTAGTTAAAAATGTTATCCACTGCGAGAGCCTCATGAGATGTGTGTCTTGTTTTGTGAAGGTCCCAGTGAACAGGCCAGAAAACCTGTCAGTGTACACTACATGAGTGTAACACAAACTACAGCCTGCTCTATGTGTAATTTTTGTATTGGTATAACTGTTGGTGTGATTTTTTTTTTTAAACTGCTATCGTTATACCAGTACAACCCCCTACTGTGGTTAGTTATTCTGGAATAAAGGTGTTTTATGCCAATATCGCTTATTCCCCTTCCTGTACAGGAATAAAGCCAAGTCTACACTTTGCGCTACAGTGACACAGCTGCAGCCTAGCACTATAATGTAGACCATTCCTACATCAATGGAAGGAGTTTTTCAGTCTTTGTAGGTAATCTATCTCCCTGAGTTGCAGTAGGTAGGTTGATGGAAGAATTCTTCAGTCTACCTGGCTGCGTCTACACCTGGGGTTAGGTCGGCTTAACTGCAGCGCTCGGGGGCTTTTCACACCCTTGTGCAATGTAGCTAGTTCAGTCTAAGTGTAGACCAGGCCTCAATTATATTGGTATAAGCACATTTACACTGGTATGGCTGAATCCAGATTAGGGGAGGTGTAGACTTTTGTGTGTGGACAAGGCCTTAGTAATGCATACCGTGCATTAACTGTAACTATCCCTGTACAGGTTTCAGAGTAGCAGCCGTGTTAGTCTGTATCCGCAAAAAGAACAGGAGTACTTGTGGCACCTTAGAGACTAACAAATTTATTAGAGCATAAGCTTTCGTGGGCTAAAGCCCACTTCTTTGGATGCAGATAGAGTGGAACATATATTGAGGAGATATATATACACACATACAGAGAGCATGAACAGGTGGGAGTTGTCTTACCAACTCTGAGAGGCCAATTAAGTAAGAGAAAAATTTTTTTGAAGTGATAATCAAGCTAGCCCAGTACAGACAGTTTGATAAGAAGTGTGAGAATACTTACAAGGGGAGATAGATTCAATGTTTGTAATGGCTCAGCCATTCCCAGTCCTTATTCAATCCTGAGTTGATTGTATCTAGTTTGCATATCAATTCCAGCTCAGCAGTCTCTCGTTGGAGTCTGTTTTTGAAGTTTTTCTGTTGTAAGATAGCCACCCGCAGGTCTGTCATTGAATGGCCAGACAGGTTAAAGTGTTCTCCCACTGGTTTTTGAATATTATGATTCCTGATGTCAGATTTGTGTCCATTAATTCTTTTGTGTAGAAACTGTCCGGTTTGGCCAATGTACATGGCAGAGGGGCATTGCTGGCACATGATGGCATGTATCACATTGATAGATGTGCAGGTGAACGAGCCCCTGATGGTATGGCTGATGTGATTAGGTCCTATGATGATGTCACTTGAATAGATATGTGGACAAAGTTGGCATTGGGCTTTGTTACAAGGATAGGTTCCTGGGTCAGTGTTTTTGTTCAGTGATGTGTGGTTGCTGGTGAGTATTTGCTTTAGGTTGTGGGGTTGTCTGTAAGCGAGGACAAGTCTGTCTCCCAAGATCTGTGAGAGTAAAGGATCATCTTTCAGGATAGGTTGTAGATCGCTGATGATGCGCTGGAGAGGTTTTAGTTGGGGGCTGAAGGTGACAGCTAGTGGTGTTCTGTTATTTTCTTTGTTGGGCCTGTCTTGTAGGAGGTGACTTCTGGGTACTCGTCTGGCTCTGTCAATCTGTTTTTTCACTTCAGCAGGTGGGTATTGTAGTTTTAAGAATGCTTGATAGAGATCTTGTAGGTGCTTGTCTCTATCTGAGGGATTGAAGCAAATGCGGTTATATCTTAGAGCTTGGCTGTAGACAATGGATCATGTGGTGTGTCCTGGATGGAAGCTGGAGGCATGTAGGTAAGTGTAGCAGTCAGTAGGTTTCTGGTATAGGGTGGTATTTATGTGACCATTGCTTATTAGCACAGTAGTGTCCAGGAAATGGACCGCTTGTGTGGATTGATCTAGGCTGAGGTTGATGGTGGGATGGAAATTATTGAAATCATAGTGGAATTCCTCAAGGGCTTCTTTTCCATGGGTCCAGATGATGAAGATGTCATCAATGTAGTGCAAGTAGAGTAGGGGCGTTAGGGGATGAGAGCTAAGGAAGCGTTGTTCTAAGTCAGCCATAAAAATGTTGGCATACTGTGGGGCCATGCGGATACCCATAGCAGTGCCGCTGACTTGAAGGTATATATTGTCCCCAAATGTGAAATAGTTGTGGGTGAGGACACAGTTAAATCAGCAAAACCCTGTCAGTGTGAACATAGGTTTATTGATATAAAAGTGCTTCTACTGGTGTCGACACTTAGACTGACATAGGCCAAGTCTACTCCACAGGCTTCTGGTGGCATAGGTGTGTCAGTCAGGAGTGTGAAGAAGTGTGGTTCCTGACCAACATAGCTGTGCCAGTGAAGCTCCCTGTGTAGATGCAATTACAGTGTCAAAACGGCTTTCACCAGTATAGCTTGTTTCACTTGGGGGGTGGTTTTACTATACAAATTGCAGTTTTGCTGGGATAGCTGCATTCATGCAAGGAGTGCTTTGCTGACGTAGTTTACAACTATAGCTATCCCCGTATAGCGCTGCTAGTGTAGGCCTGGCCTCAGTCTACAATAACACACAATACTGTACATTCTCGATTTTAGTTGTTTACACTAGCAAATAAATATGGAAAACATATGATATAGACTAACTGGGTTTTATTAACATTTTCCTCAATGATGGCTCTTAAGCATTGCTTAGTCACAGCTCACTGACTGGGGATAAGCTGATTTTGCAATTGTGATGCAAAGATAAAAGTGAATGGCTACTGTAAGGACTTGGTGCTACAGGGCCATCTATTGGCTGATCTGTTACACTGGTCTACAATTTTTGAGAAGTCGTCTGCTTCAGAGATAAAATGTGCTATTTATTATGTATTTTGATGTGCTGAATTCAAATATGACAATTAAAACAACTGATTGGCTACTGTTTCTAAGATATTTAAGTTTTTACATTTTATGTCTATGTATATTGTGTAGATAGTAGAGTTTTAATCATAAATTGTAAACCTAGGTCTTTTCATGTGTTTATGGTTGCTTTACATGATAATATTTCACCTGTCCTCTTTATGTAACACTTTAAAAATCAGCAAAAGGGTTATATAAATAAAATTTATTATGAAACAAAAGGCAAAAAACTATTATGTACATAAAAAGAAGAACAGGAGTACTTGTGGCACCTTAGAGACTAACAAATTTATTAGAGCATAAGCTTTCGTGGACTACAGCCCACTTCTTCGGATGCATATAGAATGGAACATATATTGAGGAGATATATATACACACATACAGAGAGCATAAACAGGTGGGAGTTGTCTTACCAACTCTGAGAGGCCAATTAATTAAGAGAAAAAAAACTTTTGAAGTGATAATCAAGCTAGCACAGTACAGACAGTTTGATAATAAGTGTGAGAGTACTTACAAGGGGAGATAGAGTCAATGTTTGTAATGGCTCAGCCATTCCCAGTCCTTATTCAAACCGGAGTTGATTGTGTCTAGTTTGTATATCAATTCTAGCTCAGCAGTCTCTCTTTGGAGTCTGTTTTTGAAGTTTTTCTGTTGTAATATAGCCACCCGCAGGTCTGTCACTGAATGACCAGACAGGTTAAAGTGTTCTCCCACTGGTTTTTGAGTATTTTGATTCCTGATGTCAGATTTGTGTCCATTAATTCTTTTGCGTAGAGACTGTCCGGTTGCACATATGCCATCATGTGCCAGCAATGCCCCTCTGCCATGTACATTGGCCAAACCGGACAGTCTCTACGCAAAAGAAGGTGCCACAAGTACTCCTGTTCTTCTTTTTGCGGATACAGACTAACACGGCTGTTACTCTGAAACCTGTCATTATGTACATAGTTTAGTCCTATTCAGTGTCTGCTCGGCGCTTCTTGGCTTGTCTCTTGTATTCATTAAATGGAGCATCTCTTGTCACTGTCCAGCAATAGTCTGCAAGCATTGATGGGCTCCATTTGCCCTGATAGCGTTTCTCCATTGTTGCAATATCCTGGTGAAATCGCTCGCCGTGCTTGTCGCTCACTGCTACACAGTTCGGTGGAAAAAAATCTAGATGAGAGTGCAAAAAACGTATCTTTAGTGACATGTTGCAACCAAGGCTTTTTTATGCCTTGAGGAGGTTTTCCACCAATAACCTGTAGTTGTCTGCCTTGTTGTTTCCGAGAAAATTTATTGCCACTAACTGGAAGGCTTTCCATGCCGTCTTTTCCTTGCCACGCAGTGCATGGTCAAATGCATCATCTCGAAGAAGTTCACGAATCAGAGGACCAACAAAGACACCTTCCTTTATCTTAGCTTCACTTAACCTTGGAAATTTTCCACGGAGGTACTTGAAAGCTGCTTGTGTTTTGTCAATGGCCTTGATAAAGTTCTTCATCAGACCCAGCTTGATGTGTAAGGGTGGTAACAAAATCTTCCTTGATTCAACAAGTGGTGGATGCTGAACACTTTTCCTCCCAGGCTCCAATGACTGTCGGAATGGCCAATCTTTCTTGATGTAGCGGGAATCTCTTGCACGACTATTCCATTCACAGAGAAAACAGCAGTACTTTGTGTATCCAGTCTGCAGACCAAGCAAGAGAGCAACAACCTTCAAATCGCTACAAAGCTGCCACTGATGTTGGTCATAGTTTATGCACCTCAAAAGTTGTTTCATGTTGTCATAGGTTTCCTTCATATGGACTGCATGACCAACTGGAATTGATGGCAAAACATTGCCATTATGCAGTAAAACAGCTTTAAGACTCGTCTTCGATGAATCAATGAACAGTCTCCACTCATCTGGATCGTGAACGATGTTGAGGGCTGCCATCACACCATCGATGTTGTTGCAGGCTACAAGATCACCTTCCATGAAGAAGAATGGGACAAGATCCTTTTGACGGTCACGGAACATGGAAACCCTAACATCACCTGCCAGGAGATTCCACTGCTGTAGTCTGGAGCCCAACAGCTCTGCCTTACTCTTGGGTAGTTCCAAATCCCTGACATGGTCATTCAGTTCACCTTGTGTTATGAGGTGTGGTTCAGAGGAGGAGGATGGGAGAAAATGTGGGTCCTGTGACATTGATGGTTCAGGACCAGAAGTTTCATCCTCTTCCTCTTCCTCGTCTGACTCAAGTGAGAATGATTCTGATGCATCAGGAACTGGCAGTCCTTCTCCGTGGGGTACTGGGCATATAGCTGATGGAATGTTTGGATAATGCACAGTCCACTTGTTCTTCTTTGACACACCTTTCCCAACTGGAGGCACCATGCAGAAGTAACAATTGCTGGTATCATCTGTTGGCTCTCTCCAAATCATTGGCACTGCAAAAGGCATAGATTTCCTTTTCCTGTTCAACCACTGGCGAAGATTTGTTGCACAAGTGTTGCAGCATATGTGTGGGGCCCACCTCTTGTCCTGATCTCCAATTTTGCAGCCAAAATAAAGGTGATAGGGTTTCTTAACCATAGTGGTTATACTGCGCTTTTGTGATGCAAAAGTCACTTCAGCACAAACATAGCAGAAGTTATCTGCACTGTTCACACAAGTACAAGGCATCTCTGCTCACTTTGGCTAAACAGAAATGTGTCCCTTTGCAAAATCAAACACTGACAAATAAGAGAGCACGACACTGTATGATTTCTAGAGCTGATCTAGGGCAATTTGTTCAGCAGAGTGATGTAAGCTTCGTTATGATTGCATCATCCATGACTTCTAGGAATAACATGATGCAATTCATATCATGTATGACGCAATCCCAGCTTCAGATTGCATCATTCATTGTTTTGCCTAAAAAGCAAGTACTGTCCAAACCCAGTCATAGATTTATTCATAGATCCAGTCAAAGATGTATTTTAGTCATTTCTGGTTTAAATTGAGATCCCTTCCCTTTATAACTCACTTATCCTCCGCCATTCCCAAGTCAAGGGTCGTATATACTGACCCAATAGCATATCTTGAAAACTAGAGCCAATCAACAATTTTAAGCATCATTTTCATTCTCAGTGACCCAGAATTAGTAAAGTTTGACTACATTTATTTCAGAAGCATTTTGGCTGTAGAGCAGCGTTACATGACTGACTTTTCAGAAACTGCATTAAATGCCCCAATAACAGCTAAGCGGGTGAAATGAGACAATCACTATGCTCTTGAATGAACTCACATAACAAAATGATACACACAAAAAAGACAAAAACACCCGACTGCCTGTCGGTGAACAATTTTTTCACAAAGCAATCGCTCTATATCTGACCTCTCCGTCCTCAGCCTCAAAGGGAGCCTGCACAACGTCTTCAAAAGATGAGCCTGGGAGCTTAAATTCATGACTTTGCTAGACACTAAAAATCATGGCCTGAATAGAGAGACAGGGTTTATGGCCTATTACCACACTCTGTAACCCACTAGTGTTAATCGGCCTCTTCACCTTGAATGTTCCCTTCAACTATGTGTTAACTACTTATGCTAAACAAGCTGTTCCACTTTGCATTTAGCTGTGACACTCTTGAGTACATTTCCCAGACCTGAAGAAGAGCTCTGTGTAAACTCGAAAGTTTGTCTGAGTCCTTATTCAATCCTTTGTTGATTGTTGTATGCATCCGAAGAAGTGGGCTGTAGTCCACGAAAGCTTATGCTCTAATAAATTTGTTAGTCTCTAAGGTGCCACAAGTACTCCTGTTCTTTTTTCGAAAGTTTGTCTCTCTCACCAACAGAAGTTGGTCCAATGAAAGATATTACCTCACCCACTTTGGCTTTGCAGAAAATGTTATTTTTGTCACTTTTTAAAATCCTTTCCACTAGGGCTAGGTCTACACGCCAGCCTATGTCGGCAAAATGTGTGCTGCTCAGGGATTTGAATATTCCACATGAGTTACCCCAACGTAAGTGTTTCTGTGCACACCGCTACGCTGGCGCGAGAGCTTCTCCTGCCAACATAGCTTATGCCACTCACGGAGGTGGGGTTTTTATGCCGACTGGAGAGCGCTGTCCTGTCAGTATAGAGAGCGTCTTCACCAGACGTGCTTCAGCGACACAGCTGTATCCATTCAGTTGCGCCGCTGCAGAGCTGTATGTATAGACATGGCCTAAGGAAAATCAGGTACCTTAACTCACAGCACAGAATGAGAGTCCCATTTACTGTTGGATTGAGGGAGGTTCCTATGTATAACTGCACTTCAGCTACAGTGCCAGTGCATCTCAGTGCATGAAGTGGAGATGGGGACCAGTTTTCAACTAAAAAGCGTGTGCAAATAGTCTTACAAATAACTGTGCATAGCAACAGTAAGTATGACTGTGTCTTTTCCTCCTTCTTCATACTAGGTTTCGTGCTACAGTATATACCTGTCCAGAGTCTGCTGCTGAACGTCGAGAAATGGCCGATGGTGTGAACGCAAGGATTGAGGATTTAAATGCAGTAAGTGACACTACCTTTATTTAGGCCCTGATCCTGTGACTGACTGCGTGCAGACAGACTGGCTCCTATGGTCATGGGGAGCCCAGTTGACAACTGTAGGGATCCACACACAAGTAGGGGTCTGGCCATGTACAGTCACTTCAGGATCAGGGTGGTGAGGGGAGGATCCAGGAATAGGTAATCATGGAATCATAGAACTGTAGGGCTGGAAGGGACCTTGAGAAGTCACCTAGTCCAGCCACTTGCATTGAGGCAGGACCAAGTAAACTTAGACCATCCCTGACAGGTGTTTGTCCAACCTTTGCTGCTGGTAAAATATATGCACCACATTGCATCATCATGTATGTCCCACATACGTGACAGAAAATTTTGTTTTACAAGTGTTTTAGAGAGTTTTACACATTTTTATTGGAACTATTTTTGTGTGTGCAATAGCTTTAGCAGAGGATGGAGATCTCAGCTCTCATATACAAACACTTTGCCCCCTGGTCCAACTGTATAGGGATCAGAGGGCACCATAAAAACCTTTAAAAATACCCGAAATAGCTTTTCTGTACCTAAAATGGCTGATCTCTCAGGTCCTTGGTGTAGTAACAAGTCCTGAACCACACTGGAAAGCCAGGGAACTCCCTTTTCCAGTGGTATCCACCTCCTGTTTCTAACTTTGAAATCTCAACCCTTAAATCTCTGACAGCGGCAGAACTGAAAATTGCCTCTGGCAGGTGTAATTTTGTGGGGAAAAGTCCACATTTGAGGGGAAATAAGGAAAAGTTTCTTTGGCAGGTTCCTTTGGGGAAAAGAACCCAGTGGCAGTTGAATGACGAGGCTCAGAGATTTGGAATGTTAGCAGTCGTCCTAGTGAAACTGGCTGAGCAGCTGAGTTGGCTAACGGCACGTGATAAATTGCATAACCGTGTGATATATTAAAAATCCATGTGTTTGTGAGATAATTTATCCTACACGTGACCTTTGCTATTAAAGGGCCTGATCGAACTCACATTGCGGTCTGTAGAAAGACTCCCATCGGTTTGGATTGGGCCTTTAATCTATTTATTTGACTGGTTAGTTGGCATTGACAATGTCCTAAATAGTCTATGAATTCTGTTGTCTTTGAATCATGCTGAGCTTTCCAAAAGTCATTTGTTTGGATTGCTTTGACTTTTGTCACCCAGCCTCTATTTAGACCCATGTTAACCTGTAAGGCAGGATGGTGGCATAGTAAGGATGCGGGGTACGAACTAGGCGTCCAGTTCTGTGGCCCATGCTCCACTTTGTGAGTAGTGCTGCTGAAGTCCGGATGGGGCCCTGAAAGAGTGCTGTAGTTAAAATAAAACGCTCCCACCCATTTATAAAAACACGGATTTTCCTCTATTTGAAAATGAGACCGATACATTGGGTGTGGAGCTTTGGTTTTTATGTTGTGCAAACTTTCTGTAATGCTGCTCCGTGCAACATAGTGGGCAGCCCTCATTCTCTGTCCTTGTTCCAGACCGTCCCATCTAGCAGTTGGAGACGCAGACATTTATTTGACTTGATATCATCCCCTTTCTTAAATGCTCATGTCAGAGTGACCCCCCAATGGTCTCACTGCTGACTAGCCAGCTGGTCAGGATTTTGCTTTTAATTCTGCTTGCCTCAGCCAGCCAGACTCCTCTCAATGCTTGTTAGCTATGGAGGCCTTCTTGAGAGAGACCAAACTAGAGCCTGATCCTACATCCTACAATTGTTGCCCAAGAACTCCTGAAGGTGTCATCGAGCGTTGAAGGTGCTCGGTGTCTGCAAGAAATATCTCAGCCCCTTTTAGGACCAAGCTCCCAATGAGCAGAGCTTTAAATTTCATGGGTCAGGAAAATGTGCCTTGCAGTATCAGCTACTGAGCTGGAATTAACAGGAATGAAGCTGCGATAAATCCCCCCAGTATTTCAACTTTCCAGAGATTGACAAATTGCGTCCATGTTCAGACATCTTTGAATGCCATTATCGGGTGTTTGGCTGACTCATACTAAATACCTGCAATCCTTCCCCAGGCTTCCCTAAAATGCAGCTGAAGGGCACCACACCAAATACGTCTCTGTTGCTTCACTATTGCTCCTGCTTTGCTTGCAGGTGATCACCCAAACGGAATCGCACCGCCTGCGGCTGCTGCGCGAGGCGGCTGTGAACGTGTGGACTTGGGGGATCAAGGTGAAGAAAATCAAAGCCATCTACCACATCCTGAATTGCTGTAACATTGACGTCACCCAGCAGTGCGTCATCGCCGAGATCTGGTTCCCAATGGCTGACTCCGGCAGGATAAAAAGAGCTCTCCAGCAGGGAATGGTGAGGGGCTAAGTGCATTTCCCAACCACTTTTTATTGGAGCCCCCTTCTTGCTTCGGAATGGACTCCCAGGACCCACCGTAGCATCTTTTTCTTTTGCCAGTTTTTTGGTCTGTCCCTCTCTTTTCTCTCTCTCCTGTCCTTTACCTCGTCTGTTCTTATTTTTGGCTCTCCCGGCTCCGGTGGCTCCTGTCCTCATTCCCTGACCGAGAGATGCTCACAGCTCAGGCTGGGTGGGAACATCCACGGGTGCATCTGGGGGCATCCCTGGGCCACATGTGCTCTCGTGGCTGAGCTGAGCTCTGCGTTGAGTTGCTCTGAGCACCCAGCAGCATAAGGTCCACTCAGAGAAAGGAGGAGAGGTGGGCGGCTGTCATGGAGCTGTCTGCCCCTTCACTTGCGGCTGTGGGAGCATGTTTGCCTCCGGGAAGTGAGCAAGGTGTAGGAATGCGGAGTTCTGCCCAACAACACTGTGCCCTGAGTCTGCTGGGGCTAGTCTGTCTATCCTGTCTCCTGAGGGAACCTGCTTTCAAGGTTGGGAGACAGTGGGCTAAAGGGGTATATAATGCAGACCTGTTGGGCAGGGTTCACTAGCCAAATACTATTCCATGGGCGAGGTTTTTTGGCAAAACAGCATGATGTGACTAGTAAGAACAGGCTAATGTTCACCCCCACCATTTCACGTCCATCCTTGTCGCCCGTTTGCAGGAACGTAGCGGCTCTACCATCTCCCCTATCCTGACTGCAGTACAGTCTAAGATGGCCCCACCCACCTTCAACAGAACCAACAAGTTCACTGCAGGCTTTCAGAACATTGTGGATGCTTATGGTGTGGGAAGCTACAGGGAGATGAATCCAGGTAAAAAGACACATGGTTTGTTGCAGCCTGAAGATGAGATCCTGCCAAGGGCATGGGTCAGCGGGAAGGGCCTCTGGTCTCTGACCACACTTTGTGATCCAAAACCATGTATGTCACAGCTGAACCAAATTCTCTGCTGGTGCAAATTAGTTCACCTCCATTGACTTCAGTGAAACTGCACCCCTTTACACATGGCATAGAATCTGGCCTTCTGACCCTAGTGGTTGATTTAAAAAGCTGATTCCTGTTGAGGTCTTTCAGTGAAACTGAGCTCCTGTCTGTCTCCTTCCGTCAGCTCCATACACTATAATTACCTTCCCCTTCTTGTTCGCGGTGATGTTTGGAGATTGTGGCCACGGTGCTGTTATGCTGGGCTTCGCCCTCTGGATGGTCACTAACGAGAAGACACTTTTGGCCCAGAAAAGCAATAATGAGGTGAGTTTCCTAGGGCTGAATGCATCCTGCCAGCCTTGCAACGGGTTCCAAAACTCTTACTCAATACTGAAAGCATCTAAACCCCAAAATGTTAAATGAATTTTCTTCTGTAAAACTCAGAGGAGCTAAGAGGCCAAGCTGTTTGGCAAGTAGTTCCTCTGCCTAATAATAACACAAAGGGCCAGATCGCCCCAACCATGCTCTAACTTTACACCTGCAGTTTCACACACCCACATATATGTCTGTACAAAACTGTAGCTGGCATTTGTATGTGGGCAAATTGAGGCTAAGTTTTCAAAAGTCGGACCCTAAAGTCAGGCTCTTAAATCCACCTTTAGGGATCTAAGTAAGTGGCCTGATTTTCAAAAATGTTGAGCAGCTAGCAGCTCCCATTAATATCGCTGGGTGTTCAACACTTCTGAAATTAGGCCATTTCTGTAGGAACATCTTATCCAAGCATGAACATCTGGAAATACAGGGAGTGAGTGAATGAATGAATGAATGAATGAATGACTCTGTAAAATAATTCCTCTCTCGGGGCATGGTGCACCATGCGAGCATTGTTTTGTTGTGTGATGGTTGCTTACTCTCCCTGAATTCTTCCCTTGCAGATTTGGAACACCTTCTTTGGTGGGCGCTACCTGATCCTGCTCATGGGCATATTCTCCATTTATACTGGCTTTATCTACAATGACTGCTTCTCCAAATCTTTCAACATCTTCGGTTCTTCCTGGCATACCCGCCCCATGTTTAGAAACAACACGTGGAAGTAAGTGGTAAATGATGTAAAAACAAAAGGAAGATGACACATAATGGAACAATATTTTATTCCATGGGGATTAAAAGAGAGACCTGCTGAGGATGCATGTGAGGCTGGGCTGAATCCCTGGGGTGAATTCACGTGTGAATGAACCAGGCTGTATGACTGAATTCACATTTGGACAAATCTCATCTCAAAATCCAGGTCTGTTTTAACAGATACTTAAAATAGCTGCTGACTTGGGGAGGGGCCATCATAGGCATAGTGGACTCCATCACCCCAGCACATGGAAGTATGACCTGGCTTTCCCATTCCTCACCTCTCTCACTCCTCCACTTGCCTCTCACTGCGCCTTCCCAGCCCCCTTTTATCCCCGGAGCCTGCCCTGCCCCCTTTCTCTCCTCCCCTGCCTGTACACATCCCCATATCACTATAACAGGGTTCAAAAAAAGAACTAGATAAGTTCATGGAGGATAGGTCCATCAATGGCTATTAGCCAGGATGGGCAGGGATGGTGTCCATGGCCTCTGTTTGCCAGAGGCTGGGAGTGGGCGACAGTGAATGGATCACTTGATGATTACCTGTTCTGTTAATTCCCTCTGGGACACCTGGCCACTGTCAGAGGACAGGATACTGGGCTAGATGAACTTTTGGTCTGACCCAGTATGGCCGTTCTTATGTTCACTATTCGGCTTCATGGTCAGTATCCGAGAAATATCAAGGCCCAATAAATTCCTGGGCTGAGATTCTTTGATGTACCAGAACTCTCATGCTCCGGGAGCTTGGGAAGCTCTTGCCATAACTTAAACAGTGTTGGGGGCCTGTCTAAATTATGGCAGCCTCCCCTTGGCTTCCCTATGGGCCGCAGTACTGCCTGGAACCTCTGCAGAACTGTGTGCTAAGGCTCCAGTCCCACCTCCAGTTCTGCCACCAACATGGTCCTTATGATGCTAACAAGGGGGATCCTGGAAGGCAGATTTATGAGTTTTCCTCAGTTCCTGTTCTGGGGGACCCCCACTCCTGTCCAGATTACAGGGCTTTTAGAGCCCCTTTATACTGCTCCCTCCAGCTCTTTTACCTGGTGTGAAGGGGCTGGAATGAGGGTGAGGATCTTGCCCCTAGTATCCAACACATCAGGGATAGGTGGATTTCAGACTTTTCAATGACCATGTGAGCAATCAAAGTGCTGGGACTTTCCCAAATCGTTCAGATGCTACCTTGATGTGTTTCCTCCTAGACCCATTGTAGCTGGAATAGGAGTATCAGGCCTTGTATATCCAGCATATACATGTATGTACACATACACACACACACACACACACACACACAGCATATGCGCACACACAATGCCACTGTAGGCCTTGGGTAAACGAAATGTTTAATTTTGTAGTACTTAGCACTCTAGATAGAGAAACACCTCAGGCTGAGGCAGTAAGAAACTGCCTCTTCTCTTTTCTTTTGTAGTCCACATGTTCTTGAAGAAAATCAAGTATTGCAGTTGGATCCAGCAGTCCCTGGAGTCTACTCAGGAAATCCATATCCGTTTGGAATTGATCCGGTAATAAAATTCAGTTGGTCCAAGATCTTTAGTTATATTCCCTCCCCGCTTCTACAGATCTAGTACATCAGCTGCTTGTGTATTGCCTTCAAATATGCAAGCAATCCCTCCCGAAGCCACATTGGCCACTTCCTGCTCTTTGCAAGTCCATTATGCCTTAGTTATGGAGTCTTTTAGGGTGCTCATCTTCAGCATTCAAGATTTGAGTACGATATTCCTTCCCCTCATGCCATGACCAATAGATAGAGGCCGTGTGGTCTGCAGGTATGTGCATAGATTTGGCACTTGGGAAATTCTGAGTCTAATTCTTGCTCTGCCTGTGAGTCAGTGGATTTAATTTACCCATCTGCATAAGGATGATGATAATGTGTACCTATCTATCTCATCATTTTGATTTGAGGATTAACTCCTTAATGTGTGCACAGTGATTTGAACATTTAAAGCACTAAAATGTAAAGATTATTAATGTCTCAAAATTTGAGGTATTGAAATCTAATACCCCATCGTTACAATTTTGTGAGAATCTGTTTCTTTCATGCTGTGTATGAAATTCGGTTAGCACCAAGTGGTCACTAGCACCAATCTCCCTACTTCCCTTTCAGTCTCATCCAGCCTGCCCTTGTTGGTAAAAGAGCTAGATGTGATTTCATTTTCAAAAAACAAGGCAAAGAAACCCTCAGTTAGTTCATAGCTGCACAGTAACATATGAATGTCCTAAGCCCAGACCTGGAAGTGTAGCTGAGAAGCATTCACTGCAGTTCAAGAAGTGGCGTTAAAGTGGGTTTAAGCCACCTGTATGTTCCCTCCCCCACTCCTGGGACCATCTGTGTCCACTCACTGGTGTAAATTAGAAGAGTCATACGCTTTTATTTACTCTGGCTGCTAATTCTCCCAATGGGCTATACTGGCATCCAAGGATGTGGGGGGAGGAGGGCATAAGTGGACCAAGGGCATATTCCACTGTCTGGGCATAGAAGACATTAATTACAGTGGCTTTATGTATGCCATCTGAGGATTCCCCTGCACTCTGGTAACCCACCAGTGGCTGGGTCAGCTAGCTTTAGGGCAGGACCTGGGCTTTGCTGCATAATTATTTTTAGTTAATTGGATTTTATTGAAACAAAGCAATTATCCCAGCTGTGTCATTTAACTGGAATGTAGATGTGCAGCATACAGCAGCCAAGAATAACTGTGATGAGCCCAGCAGGCCACTAGATGGCAGCTTTTCTCTCCAATACTGTACAGGTTTAGCTGAAAGTTCTAACAGTAATCATAACAATGAAGAAATGGACAATGCCACACATTTCTTAGTGTGTTTGCAGGGTTGTTGTAGTCGTGTCAGTCCCAAGATGTGAGAGAAACAAGGTGGGTGAGGTAATAAATTTTATTGGACCAACTTCTGTTGGTGAGCTTGAAAGTTTCTCTCATCTCAGCAACAGAAGATGGTCCAATAAAAGATATTACCTCACCCATCTTGTCTCTCTACTTTTTTAATATGAACATTTCTATGGGATTTAACCAGTTCACTCATTATAAAGGCCTGGCTTGTTTCTTTTGTTTAAAATACTTTTGTGCAGGGTTAGCAGGATGGTATGATGCCTTTATACCTTGAAGAGAAATAGTCACCTTAGATTATGAGATCTGACTATACTGGGGTCTCCTTCAAAATGATAGTATCTCCTAGTCTAAAGCGTTAGTAGAAGGTGCTATGTTACTAGCTAAATAAGTAAATAACCAGTATGTTACTTTCCCAGCAAACCTCCCTTCCCACCCAGCCTCCCCCCCCCCACCCCCCGCTCCTTTTTATACTGTATCTCACATGTATTGCCTTAAGAGAAAAGTTCCAGAGGCGGTATCTCCTCAACATCCTCCACAGTGAAAAATGAGGCAAATAAATTATTTGAATTACATGCAAGGTACTTTTCATCCTTAATTTCTCCCTCGGCTTCAGGTAGTCCAATGAACCCTCCGATTCTCTTACAGGCTTTCCTGCCTTCGGACCTGTTTCAATGGTTTCCATAACCGTAATGGTTCAGTTGCCTCTTTAAGTGGTGACCAGAGCTTTCTCTCAGTTTCATGCATGAGAATAGTCTTTCTTGAGTTGAAATGAGCACATGTTCTACGGATCACTGTTTCCTCCAGCGAACATGGAGACCTTTTTTTATAGTGGATGAAGGCAGAAAGGAGGTTCTCATTGCTATCCACCTCTGCTGTCGAGAGCCATCACAGTCCAGTGGTGCTGGAAGAATTTTTATAGTGGGGGTGCTGAAGGTGGAAACTATGTATTTGGGTTGTTATCACTACTTCAAGCCAGGGGGTGTGGCAGCACCCCTAGTTCCAGCATCTATGGCACAGTCTAGTAGCTAGTGCATGACACTGGTCAGATCGGGGTTATAATAACAGCTCTTCCACTGGCCTGCCATGTGCATGATCTTAGGTCACTTCAGCACTCTGCCTCAGTTTCCTCATCCGTTTAAAAACAGGATAATAATTATCTTGGAAATCTTTGGGCGAAAAGCTTTATATAAGTCCAATGTATTATGAGTCAGACTTAGATTTCAGTCATTTGGGATCGTTCAAAGTAGAACTAGCAAAAGGAGTTTGATGGCATTTGAAATTAATGGTCTAATGATTTTTCACCTGTTATTATCAAAAGAATTCCCGAAAATCCTGCTCTTTTTATCTATTTCTCCCTTCGCTTTTCTGAAGATCTGGAACATTGCTTCAAACAAGCTGACATTCTTAAACTCCTACAAAATGAAGATGTCTGTCGTCATGGGGATTACGCAGATGGTCTTTGGGGTCACACTCAGTCTTTTCAACCACATGTAAGTGCAATGGTCTCACACGTGCCTTTTAAAGGTTTGCATGTGTTGCTGCTCTGGGTTACTGGGCATGGACTCTAGGCCTGTTGCTGTTGCTCATGAATAGGTTCGTGTCTTTAACTCCTTCTGAAGCCTGGGCACCGCACCCTAGTCTGGTACAATGGAAAATCCTGATAAGGATCAAGTGTTGGCCAGAATATTTTATCCTTATCAGCAAGTGATTCTTACGTACTTATGTTTTATGTATTTTCCACGGCCTTAGCTTCCAGTGAACGAGATTTGCATTCCTGGCCTTCAGCCTTGCAGAAAATTCTCCCCAGCCCAACGTTCCCTCTACTGTTCACTTTTATACCACAGCTATCGCTGAGTCAGGGGTCCCAGTAACCGCACACTTGTCCCTCAGCCTAGTTGCAACATGTTTTAGTGCGGCTGGGACCTAGCGATGTCCCTGTAAGTCGCGAAAGCCTTGGACTATTGTTTGTATCACAGCCTCCACTTAGTGTAGACAGGGCTTTAGAGAAAATAAGGCCCAGAAGCCTGTAGGAAAACAGGTTGGAAGTAAGGTACGTCTGCACTTCACAACTGAGTCAGAGAACCCATGTACAACATGGTTACAGTTTGCAGTGCCAATGGGACCTTAGCTGGTGCTCATATATCATGACGAACACAGTATGAAAACCTAGCTAGGTGAGGAGATAGAACTGTGTGCCATCACAGGTCTAAGGCTCATAAGATAGGGCAGTAGCCACGGGAGGGCTATGCATAATGGGACCAAGGTCCCGTTTTGGTTGGGACAGTCCTCTTTTTAAACTCTGTCCCGGCTGTCCCAACGTTTTTGACAAAAACAGGCATTTGTCCCGTTTGCTCTTCCCAACTGATCAGGTGGCAAGAACAAATGAACGAATGCCCAGTTTACGGAGGAATGTTGGGAGGGGGAGCAGTGATGTGAGGTGCTGGGCAGCAGGACTTAGGGGGGCAGCCCCAGCAGGCATGGGGTTCGGGTACTCAGCCCCAGCCGCAGGTAACATGGGGTATGGAGTTCTGGTGGGGGGGGGTCAGCCCCAGCCCCAGGCAGTGTGGAGCTCGGGGAGTGAGCCCCAGCCCTGAGTGGCATGGGGCACGGAGCTTGGGGGAAGGGAGGGTCAGCCGCGGGCAGCAGGGGTGTGGTCAGCTCTGGCGAGCCCTGTAAGCACGGGGGGGAGGGCGGCTCTGGCGAGCCCCATGGGCACAGAGGAAAGGACGGCTTGGGCGAGTGCCATGCCATTTCATTTTTACTTTAGGAAATATGGTCGCCATAGCCATGCAGCAACCCTGCTGACCATGCCAGTGCCCCACACCCGCACTTCACCCACATAGAGACTGATTCTTCGGTTTAGTGCAGGTGAAATGAATTTTGCCTCTAATGCAGCTGGGCAAGCCCTGTGCGTTGCTGCACATCACTGCTCCAATTCATTGCTGCAGCTGAACCAAGTGCAACAGGTCACCAGTTTTCACAATCTCTTCTTCGTTAGGGTTGTGGCTTTTCTGCTGAGTGGGGTGTGTGTGTGTGTGTGTGTGTGTGTGTGTTCTTGATTTCACAAAATATTTTCAGAGATACAAAAGTGCAGTTAATTTTAAATGTAGAATCTATAGCTTTTTTTTTTTTTTTTGCTAAAATCTCTCTCTCTGGGCCTGATCCAGAGCCCATTATAGTTAATGGAAGTCTTTCCATTGACTTCAGTGGGCTTTGGATCAGGCCCTATATGTATAATACATCCACAAAGCCCAGACTCTTTTCTGGGAAGGAATGGAGGTTGTGTAGTGGACGAGGATGCCTATAGGATTCTCATTTGCTGAAAAGTTGGAAGGTGCATGGTGAATGAAGCAGGGAACTGCAGGAAGAGAAAGGCTGGTCTCATAGTTAAGGCAGTTGAACGCTCCCCTGGACAATTGAATTCTATCCCTGCCTCTGCCCTATTGTTCCTATGTGATGCTGGGCAAGTCCCTTAAATCAAACTTTTCCCAGGTGGCCCCTAACTGTGTATTCCTCATTTTCGGCGTGCCCAACTTGAGACCCTGGGTCTGATCTGCAGAAGTGCTGAGCACTCACGGCTGTAACTGCAGTCAGTGGGAGCTGTGCTTTGAACACAAAGGGTACGTCTACACTTACCTCCGGGTCCGGCGGTAAGCAATCGATGTTCTGGGATCGATCCCGGAAGTGCTCGCCGTCGACGCCGGTACTCCAGCTCGGTGAGAGGAGTACGCGGCATCGACGGGGGAGCCTCCCTGCCGCGTCTGGACCCGCGGTAAGTTCGGACTAAAGTACTTCGAATTCAGCTACATTATTAACGTAGCTGAATTTGCGTACCTTAGTCCGAAGTGGGGGGTTAGTGGGGACCAGGCCAACGTGTTATATAAAGCTAAGTACTGTGAAAAGTCAAGCCCTGTATGCCTCTAAATGGGCACCCAAAATTACTGGGCACTTTTGACTTTAATCTGTATGCCTCAGTTCCCCATCTGTAAAATGGGGCTAAAAACCTCTTGCCTCAGAGGGGTGCTGTGAAGATAAATTCACCAATGCTTGTTAGGAACTAATGTAATATGATGAGTGCATCATAGAAAAGCCCATAAGGAAATTAATAGTTCTGCATTCAGTGCAGGGTGTGGATGGTATGCAATAAATAAGGCCTGGGGTCACACAGGGAGGAGAAAACAAAACATTGAATAATGCTCATTCAGTGAGCACCACCCATCCTGTGCACTGAATGAGGCAGGGATCCTACAGAAAAATAGTATGTCATCATATAACTAAAGCCTATATCATGCACACACACAAGGGGAGTGAATTAGGGCTTCACAGGTAACCTTAATTCTGGCATTTCCTAATATTTGCTACTTTAACATTCTTTTAAGGTACTTTTTAAATGTAATAATCTATGCTCAGATACCAGAATGATGGGCAAAATGTAAGACCTGAATAGAATATGTGTAAAATAATATTTATAGCTAAATAGTACCTTTAATCCCTAAGGATGCCTAAGTCACACATTTCTCCCTTGTCCATCCGTAGCTGTATGATGCTAGTTTCATTTTTTGGAGACTAAATGATGTGCTCCACAGTCCTAACCCAGTGATCTTGTCCCGTGTGTGCCGTACCAATCCCTTTGGTGGGGTTCTGTCTTTCCAGCTACTTCAAGAAAACCATAAACATCGTCCTGCAGTTCATTCCAGAGATGATCTTTATCCTCTGCCTGTTTGGTTACCTGGTCTTCATGGTTATTTTCAAATGGTGCCACTTCGACGTCCATGTATCCCAGAAAGCACCGAGCATTCTCATCCACTTCATCAACATGTTTCTGTTTAATTACAACGATCCTACAAATGGCCCCTTATATCCGCACCAGGTAGGGACTCGAGTATTTTTACACCTAGCTACTTACCCCAAGTTTAGAGAGCCGTTTCAGCCCAGCTTCATTAACTGGTGTGTGTGGGCCCCAAGCTGTGTTAGTTTGAAAATTAGACAGGCACTGGTACAATAAGCAGGTTAGACCCCAAACTGGTCCTACCCTTCAAACAGTTCAAGTCAGTTGAGAAAATTTCTATGGGTCAAATTCTGCCCTCTGTCACACCTCCGTGTGCAGCGGGTTGTGTAGGGTGGAATTTGGTTCTAGTGAAAGCAATATCTCCTCTTAAAGTCTAACCCTGCTGCCATTTTGTTCCGTAAGAGGCAAATCCTGTCTCCAGGCAGCAAAATCAATGTTGTTATTGGGGAGGCCCCCAGGGGCTCAACTGCCAGGTGCCAGGCTGGCTGCGGAGGGTTGTTTTCCTGGAATTCAGGTTGGTCAGGCTGGCTGTGGAGGGTTGTTTTCCTGGAATTCAGGTTGCTCCGGTAGTGAGGAAATGGCCTAATTGCTGACCCCAGTGATGACACGCTCAAGGCTGGGAGAGTGACTGTGGAAGCGAAGCGCTGTAGTGCTCTATTGTCTTGTGTCAAGTATTAGAGGGGTAGCCGTGTTAGTCTGAATCTATAAAAAGCAACAGAGGGTCCTGTGGCACCTTTAAGACTAACAGAAGTATTGGGAGCATAAGCTTTCGTGGGTAAGAACCTCACTTCTTCAAATCTGAAGAAGTGAGGTTCTTACCCATGAAAGCTTATGCTCCCAATACTTCTGTTAGTCTTAAAGGTGCCACAGGACCCTCTGTTATTGTCTTGTGGTGACTCCGTTTTTAGGGCTGCTCAGAAATTTTTTGGCAAAACTATTTTTGACATAAAACCAGGTTTTGACAAAGCAATTTTTTCCCCAGAAATGTCTGCTTTCCTCTAGAATTTCTGATTTTTTCATTGGAAAAGCTGAAAACTCGACATTTTTCGCTGAAAACTTAAATGTATTTGTTTTCAGGCAATTTTTGATCAAAAATTATTTGGTTTGGAGGTTCTCTACTTTTAATGAAAAGTCAAAATAGAACTGTTTTCCTACCTGCTCTGTCGATTTGGTCAGATAATACATGAGAAGATGTATTTGCAAACTCATGCTGGTTTCAGAAAGTCCAGCTGCGTTCTTTCTGGCTCGTACATACTTCATCTCTAATAGGGAAGACTCTGCAGGACAAATTCTGCCCTTAGTCACATCTGTGCAACCCTACAGCATTCTGAGATCAGATTTCTGTCCTGCAGTTTGGACTCAGTTACCAAGACTGTTGATGATGCCTGAGATGGAATAAACTCGCTCTACAATAGCTGTGTAGGGTCTGCAGTGTTAACAGGAGTGCAAAGGAGAGTATGTGCTTATTTTTGTCACCAAGCAAGCAGACGACACTCTGGAAGCACACAGGGAGCAGATCAGTTGAGTGAGAAGGGGCCATTTTTACTGAATCACTTTTCTGACCATAATTGCACTTGAAAAACTTTTAAAAAAGCTTTTGTGATGTCCCTTTAACAGATTTCCCCCCTTCCTCTCCCCTTTGGTCTCTTGTAGGAAGAAGTCCAGAGCTTTCTGGTCATATTTGCCCTGATAGCTGTTCCCTGGATGCTTCTATTTAAACCTTTCATCCTCCGAGCCAATCACCGGAAAGCTCAGCGTATGGTAAGGGCACAAGTCTGTGGCTGCATTCTGAAGTTGCAGACAGCTCTGTTTGCGGTAGGATGGGGGCAGAGCTGAAGATTAGAAGTGGGATTTTCCAAAGCACTCAGCCTAGGACCTAACTCTGCTCCCCTTGAAGTTAATGGGAGTTATTTACCAGTGACTTTGATTGGAGCAGAGTTAGGCCAACACTGAGCGTTTTTTAGAAACTATATCCTAGCTCAGAAGCAGTTAGAAAAAAGTAATTGTGAGGCCAGTGGTCTGGTGATTGCCTCAGTTCCCTGCTGTGCTCAGTTCACAATCACTGCTATGACTGATTGCTTGCGCCATATAAACTGGGAGCAGGGCAGAAATGGTGCTCTCAGGGAACGTATACAGTACCTGGGGAGATGCCTGATTTAAAAGTGATTGATTTTAAATAACACTTTCCTCCTTAAATGATAGAGCTCATCTCATAAAGCCCCTGGTCCTACTCTGTTGCACATAACAGTCAAAGCTGCTTGTGAATTCTGTTCTTTATTGCATTTGTTTCTAATGAGTTACTTTTCTTGGTAGTTAGATGTGACTGGAGTATCTTTTATCTGGCCCAGATGTTTTCATTTAAAGAGAGATCAGCTGGTTATGCTAAGTGACCTTTTCCAGTCCAGCAACTCAGAACCTATCGTTTGTCCTGTAACTTCTTACTGTGTAACTCTTCTGGGACTTTCAGGCAGGTTTTACATTGTTGACTCCAGCTTCTGCTTTATGCCAATAACATTTGCTATCTTTCCTCCTCTTTCCATCTTTCCCCCCTATTCCAACCAATGATTTTCATATGTCAGCTGCCTGATCCGATCTTAGATTTTGCCAGATTCATACAGCTCCAACAAAAGGCACTCTTTGTATGACATTCAAGACAACTCTGAGATAAGCAGGCATAACAGAGATTACTGGTGCAACAGAACAAAGCACATTATTATGAGACCTTTCCTACAAAACCTATTGGAAGCATTAAAGAATGCCAGGGTACGTCCTAAAAAGCTGCTGCATCCGTACTAGAATGAAACTTTTATTGTGCCATATATTAAGTTTGCTGTAGGATTCTTCACATGCTCGTTTATGGTCTTTAGAGGCATGGATCAAGTCATCCTGTATGTATTATAATGCTATGCACTTTGATGATGCTCCACAAATACTGGTTATGGAGCGAGAGAGTGGATAGTCTTGAGATTTTGCCACAGGATATAGGTCAGGAGATCTGGATTCTATTCCCAGATCTCGCTCTCGGACTTACTGTGTGACCTTGAGTCTCCGTGGGCCTGATTCTCTCCTCTTGCTTATAACCGCGTGACTCCATTGGCTACAACTATTCTTGATTTGCATCGTGTGATTGCAAGGAGCAAATCAGGCTTTCAGTGCCACAGTGTCCTCATCTGCCCAATGCAGATGGTATCCCCCTGCTTCACAGAGGAGTTGCAAGTCTGAAGCTAGTGCATGTAAATTATGTTGGAATCCTTGGCTGGAAGATGCTCTAGAAATTAAAGAATTTATTTATTCCTAGTGATGGAAGCAGAAATACACTCTTTCTCTAGTCTAATAAATGTCTGACTGTTGCTGAAATCACCATTACGTCACATATAGTCTGTGCTATAAATATATAGGGGATTTATGTACTGCATACGTATAGATATAGTTATATAGTGCATCTATTGACCTGTAGGACCATTAAGACAATTAGAATAATACAAACCTAGCCACTCTCTTTTCCTTTTTGAAAGCTCCAGACACCGGCCATTTCAGAAAACCCTGCTGGTGACATTGAAGTGGAGATCATTGACTCCAATCACGCCAAGAAAGCTGGTCAGGAAGACCATAGTGGTGGCCATGGGGGACATGATGACCATGATGAAGAGGTAGGGAAATCAGAACATTAGAAAGGGGGAGGAGCAGCCCTCATGAATCCTACCTGCAAGGCCAGACTGAGGTCTTGGAATTTGCCTGCAGCCTTTTCGATTGTTTCAGGGAAAGCTCTTGAACCAGTTCCTTCTAAGAGAAGAGCCCCCTGAACCTTAACCCAATGCTCTGACCAGATCTGAACCTAACTTTGTTGAGATTCAGACAGGTATAACATTCCCTCTCGCTCCTTCCGCTCCCCATCTAGAATTGTTCAATTTCATGCCTCACTGAGTTTATATCATATCATAACATACTTCCTGTGGGAGAACCTGTTCTTTTGTATCTTTCCACCCAGTTCTGTGAATCCATGAGGTTCAGATTTTGAGGCTAAGCATCAGAGATTTTGGGTGTGAATCTAACTATAGGAACTTCCAGACTAGATCAGACTTAAGGCCCATCCAGTCCCATACCCTGTCTCTGATATTGGCCAGTACCAGCTGCTTCAGAACAAGGCATAAGGACCTTGCAGAAGGCAGATGTGGAACAATCTGCTTCCCATAGAAGTCTCATCCTGCTCTCTAATTATTAGAGTTGGCTTAAGCCCTGAAGCAGAAGGTTTAACATCTCCCCCTACCTTCTGAAGTTTTGCCCGTCACAAAGGTCTGGTTTACACTACAAACTTATATCAGTATAACTATGTCGCACAGGGGTGAAAAAAATCCACCCCCCTCAGTGATGTAGTTATACCGACCTAACCTATGTGTAGACAGTGCTATGTCAGCAGGAAAGCTTCTCCCGCTGACATAGCTACCGCTCTTGGGGAGTTGGATTAACTACACTGATGGAGAGCTCTCTTTAGAGCATCTTCATTAAAGTACTACAGTGGAGCAGCTGCATCGGTGCAGTGTTTTAAGTGTAGACTTGCCCGAAGGAAAAGCAGTTATCCTGGCGGAAAAAGCACAGGAGTGTTCTGCATTAAAAGAACCTGAAATCTGGAGAGGAAGGTAAGAGCAACTAAGATAGTGACAGAAGTTGGGCGTTATTCTGAATATACTGATCCAACACCCACTTAACACAATAGAAAGACTCTCATTGATTTCAGTAGTGTTGGATCAGCCCCTTTGTGCTCCACATTTATTTCAGGGTTGCACCCTTGCAGCCTGTAACGTGCGTGCGTGTGTGTGGGTCATTAGGCCTGATTCATTTGAACTGGGGGAACCCAGGATATGTGCCTCTGGCAGCAGACACTCTGCCTGGAGTGGGGTTCACAGCAGTCCCGGATGCTTCAGGGGGATGGGGTTCATAGTCAGCTGGCAGTTCGGGAAGTGGGATTGGCTGGCTGAGGGGGAAGCTGGCTCTTAGGAGATTCACTGATTCAGTATATGTCCCCAGAAGCATCTGCCAGCAGGTTTCCTGTGCAGTTCCACCCATAAATTAAAGCTTCAGTTCTTAGGGGAGCCCAAGGAGGACGGTGGTAATCTCACTGTCACTCCCCGCCAGGAGTTAAATTGTAGGGTTGGCAAAATATGGGGTAGTTCTTTAGCAGTTGCCTCAAGTTGTCTTTCTTCTGGGAATGGTGGGCTGGGAAAATAAAGGAGGAGGAACAATTTTCAAACCTGTCCTTTTGACCTGTGAAGTACCCATGTGTTGCTCCCCTTGTAGTGAAGAGGAGAAAGGAGACCAATGTGCAGCAAGTTCATAGGCAGCACTGCTCTGATAACAAGCAGCACTAAATGAGCGTAAGTGAAGCAGCTTCATTTTTACATCATTTCAGTTCAATTTTGGCGATACGTTTGTCCACCAAGCTATCCACACTATTGAATACTGCCTGGGCTGCATCTCCAACACGGCATCCTACCTCCGGCTGTGGGCACTCAGCTTGGCTCATGCACGTGAGTTATCGCTCGATGGTCGTTATTATTCAGGTAGTGATCGTGAAGGGCTGCTACAAAAAGGATTTTATTAGAGCTGGCTGGGAATTTTTTGGCAAAAAGTTTTTGGTGGAAAATTTTGGTTTCCACAAAAATCAACATTTGCCCACAAAAAAATTGATTTTGTCAAAATTTTTTGATTTTCCATCAGGAAAATCACACCAAATGTCAACCCAAATGAACATATTTTGGTTTGTCGAACAAAATCAAAATGTTTTGTGGCAGTTCAGTCTGTGTTCACCTAAGCTGCCACAGTATGGGGCACAGGGCACTTGCAGGTTTAAACTAGTGTAAATGGTGGATTCTCTGTAACTTAGTCTTTAAACCATGATTTGAGGACTTCAGTCACTCAGCCTGATGTTATGGGCCTACTACAGGAGTGGGTGGATGTGGTTCCATGGCTTGCAATGTGCAGGAGTTCAGACTAGATAAACATGATGGTCCTTTATGGCCTTAAAGTCTGAGTCCCTCTGGTGTCTTCTAATTGTGGTGCCTCATGTCCCCGCTGTGGCCTTGGCTCTCTGGCTGAACTACTTTTCCCATGATGCACTGAGGTTTCCTTTCTGACTGAACCCTCATGGTCCATCATGGGAAGATATAGCACATACGGGGAACCCAGCCCATAAAGGAGAATGAGCGCACGAAGCACCAGAATTACAACTCCCCATGGGTTGTCCCCATGAGGGCAGCTCAGGCAGACACAGATTAATGTCAAACTGATGTGAAAAGAAATACTTTGATTCTGTGCAGCAAATAAAAATGAAACATTTTGATGTGGGAATAGCTAAACATTTCATTTTGATCTGAAATTTTCCAGTCAAAATTTTTTAGCACTCTCCATTTCATGAAAAAATTTGATATGTCAACTTTTCATCCGGATTCGGGATGAAACAAGTGTTAAAATATCAGAATTCCCTGCAGGACAGAATTTCTGTGGTGTTTTTTTTTTACCAATTCTAAGTATTATTATATATTTATTATTTATATTTTTGTGGCACCCAGGAGTCCTAGTCATGGACTGGGGGCCCCACTGTGCTAAATGCTGTCCAACACAGCACCAGACAGACAGACCCTGCCCCCAAAGAGCTTAAAATCTAGAAATGGGCAACTACAGAAGGAAACCTCTGAGTGCAGAGATCCCTGGATTGGAAGGGGTGAGCTGCACTTCCCCTTATAACATCCTTGTTGGCAAATAAGTGAGTCTAATAGGACTTAATTAGAAGCCAAGTCACACTAGCCTTTATACTCAAGATAAAGTGATAAAAAGTATAAGAAGCTTGGGTAAAAGGATGACATGCACTTAAATATACAGGTACCCCTTTTATGAACATCTGAAAACCTGTTTTTCTTTTAGCAGAGGTGTTCATCACAACTATTGGCACCTAAGATGATACCCCATTCATCTGAACTCTTACATCAAAATATAGTTTAAGGATCTCTCTGTACTGTCCAAGGAGACAGAAGAAGGATGATCCAATGGTTAGGATGCTAGCATGGACTGTAGGACAGCTCGATTCAATTCCTTGCTTTGCCACAGACTTCCTGTGTGACCTTGGGCAAGTCACTTAGCCTCAGTTTCCCATCTGTAAAATGGGGATAATAGTACAGATGTGTTGTGGGGAGAAATACAATGAAGATTATGAGGTGCTTAGATACTACAGTCAAGAGGGACATGTAAAAACTAGGGCTGTTGATTAATCGCAGTTAACTCACACGATTAACTCAAAAAAATTAATCACGATTAAAAAGCTTAATCGCACTGTTAAAGAATGGAATACCAATTGAAAGTTATTAAATATTTCTGGGCGTTTTTCTACATTTTCAAAAATATTGATTTCAATTACAACACAGAATACAAAATGTACCATGCTCACTTTATATTATTATTTTTTATTATAAATATTTGCACTGTAAAAATGATAAACAAAAGAAATAGTATTTTTAAGTTCACCTCATACAAATACTGTCGTACAATCTCTTTGTCACAAAAATGCAACATACAAATGTAGATTTTTTTTTGTTACATAACTGCACTCAAAAACAAAACAATGTAAAACTTTAGAGCCTACAAGTCCACTCAGTCTTACTTCTCGTTCAGCCAATCGCTCAGACAAACAAGTTTGTTTACATTTACGGGAGATACTGCTGCCTGCTTCTTATTTACAATGTCACCTGAAAGTGAGAACAGGCGTTTGCAAGGGACTTTTGTAGCCGGCGTTGCAAGGGACTTTTGTAGCTGGCATCCCAAAATCATAGGATAGAATGGTCAGAGAAATAATGCTGAACCCCAAGAGAACCCACCTTTTACATAGGCACCTATTGCCACAGAAATCACAGATCTTAACATTAGCTGGAGATCAAGTAGACACTCAGTAGTAAGAAAGGGAACTGATTTTGACAGTAAGGATGAAATGCAAAACCATAAAGGACACTCCTGGCATCCCACTGACTGGGGGACCAGAACTACTACAATGGCACAAACTATTATAACTCTGATAAAAACAAATGGGAGATCTCAGGAGGAAGCAGCCCAGATTTCTCTAAAGATCTCTGGCAGGTGCAGCCACACACACAACTCTGCAAAGGGACATAGAGACAGACCCTCAGCTAGTATAAACTGGCAGTGCTCCACTGGAGTCGATGGGGCTCTATGGAGGACCAAGACATTACACCTCAGCTGCACTATATACCCACTTCCCATTACTTCTACATACAGCTTCTCTTTAGGGAAGGCATTGAGAATGATGGAGCACAGAACAAATGGATTGGTTCCATCCACCGAATGGGATGGGCGAATGGATTTTACCATTGTGACGGTTGAACTGTTCTTGCTCTCCCCCCCTGCTTGCTTTGCAGAGTTATCAGAGGTCCTCTGGACCATGGTGATGAACATCGGACTCAAGAACAGCGGCTGGGGAGGACTTATTGGGGTCTTCATCATCTTTGCCATCTTTGCAGTTCTGACTGTAGCTATTCTGCTGGTCATGGAGGGCCTCTCTGCCTTCCTGCACGCACTGCGCCTTCACTGGTACGTATTCTACCAGAGGAGTCTGTCCTTCATGCTATGGAAGCCTTTTCTAGTGCACTTTCTGGGAGACGAGGGCACACATTTTACTGCAGAGAGTCCATGATGACGGGTGTGGAGAGGGGCACGGGTGAGGGCATGTACATACCTAATTAGAGAGTGAGACTGTATGCCTGGGTAGATGCTCATATTTGTTACAGGATGTTGTCTATTCACAGCCATATTATTGTACCTCAGGCTTTTGCCGTAACACTGCTCGCTATTGCACTTACCTGTTTGAAGATGGGCAGGCATGCAAAAATATGTAAACAGTCAGGTGAAGTGGCCTAATTGAGACCTCCAAACTCATATCTGTTGGGGAGTAGCTCATGTTTCTTCTTCGAGTGCTTGCTCATGTCCATTCAACTTAGATGTGTGTGCTCGCCACATGCACTGGTGCCAGAAGTTTTTCCCTCACCACTATCCGTAGGGGACCAGCTCTGGTGCCCCCTGGAGTGGCGCACACATGCCGCAGTATATGGGGTGACGCCAGTTCTCCCCACCCTCAGTTCCTTCTTGCTGCCAGTGACGGTGCTAGAACTGTTGCTACTTCAGCTAGTGCTGTTGCTGCTCATTCATACAAACTAGTTATCTCTTGTATTATAGTGTATATTGTTTTCTGTTAGTATTTATAAATCCTTAGCTAGAGTTAGAGACTTTGTAGGTCCCGAACAGGACTTTGCCTCGGGGCGGGGCCCCGATCCCCGGGCTTTAAGACCTGTGATCGCTGCAAGAGACCCATGCTCGTTAGTGATCCACACAGCAGTTGTCTGCGTTGCTCGGGCAAAGGACACATTAGTGAGAAGTGCAAAATTTGCAATTCCTTCAAGCCAAGGAGTAAGAAGGAGCGTGATGTTTGTTTAAGAGCACTTCTTATGAAGTCGGCCCTCACCCCACTGGAGTAACGCTCCGACTCAGCACCGACTTTCATCACAGTGCCCCACCGGGACCGTTCACTAGCCGGCACTGGTCCCCATCCGTGTCTTCAACTAAGAAGCCCAAGAAGGTGGTGCGAGGCCGATCTCCAACCTCCCACAAGGGAAAGGATAAGACTGGGTGTGAGTAAGGTCCCATGCCGGGCAACTCTTCACCCACATCAGGATCTCGGGCCCAAGCTCCTGTGGAGCGTTGTAGCCCAACCCGTTCCCTGCCAGCTACCCTGGATAGCGCCAGAGGCCTCCGTCAGCTCCAGGTGCCGTCCATGCCAGAGGCCCTGCAGGTGATGCAGGAGATCATGTCCCTCCTGGTGCCGCCCACACTGGCTCCTGCTGTTCACCGGTCACAGGATAAACCCACATTCGAACCACCACGGTCCCCACCTCAGGAGGCACCGTTCCCAGTCATGGGGGACGTCCCGCCAACACTCGCCCTCCTGTAGCCACCACGCATCTGACCGCAACAGGCAGACACCGCGCAGCCCCATTCGGTCCCCGGCCCTTGGGCACAGGCAGAGTGGCTCAAGGCGCAGCTCGCCGGTCACTGGGCGCAGACCTTTGGGGGCACGCACCCCCTTGCAGGAGTACCGATCCTGGTACCACACCATGTGCAGGTGCTTCCCGGCATCGGGCCCACTCTGACTCCTGGTACCGCTCCTTTCATCGGAGCGGTGCTCAACTCTGCCTGTGCCAGGGTGTTCCTACCTGCTTCCAAGGGTACCGCTGGGAGTCACCTAAGTTGAATGGACATGAGCAAGCACTCGAAGAAGAAAAGACCATTATCTTTTCTGTAACTGGTGTTCTTCGAGATGTGTTGCTCGTGTCCATTCCACAACCCACCCTCCTTCCCCACTGTCGGAGTTTCTGGCAAGAAGGAACTAAGGGTGGGGGGGAACTGGCGGCGCCCTATATACCGCGACATGTGTGCACCACTTCAGGGGGCGCCGGAGCCGGTCCCTTACGGATAGTGGTGAGGGAAAAACTTCCAGCACTGGTGCATGCGGCGAGCGCACACACCTAAGTTGAATGGACATGAGCAACACATCTCGAAAAACACCAGTTACGGAAAAGGTAACTGTCTTTTGTAAGCTGCTTCCTGGTGGTGGAAGATTTAGTGTTAACTCACTGTTCCACCTGCACTTAGGGGTTCAGACACTTTTCTAAGATCTTATAAGAACTCAGACTGATATGTAAAACAAATCCAATGCAAGGAAAAAAAACCAACTCATCGGCTCTGGAGTTCTCTTGGAGGGCTTGCGTTGTGTACTTTCCATCATGTGACATTCCATCCCTGACCACACAATACAATCAGCAAAAACCAGCTTGTAAAGCTTGGAGTCACTTGATATGGGGCTGGAGGGCCTGATAAGTTTGCTAGCTCAGATTCTATTGTACTGCACGAAGGAGTGAACTTGGCTGCCCTTGGTGGTTATCAAAGCTCTCTCGGATATTAGGTTTAGTGTAGGAACAAGGGCCTAGTTTTCCCTGCTTCCATGATACTGGTGATTGTCCCCTCACTGACAGTGTTTTCAGACTGATGTATGAGAGGGGCTGTAAAGGTCAGTGACTCTTCTGAATTCCTTTTGCAGCCACAGCCGTTACTCTCTTTCAAAAGCTTTACTTTCCTCCTTGTACCCCCAATCAGGGGCCGTCCTTAGGCATACACAGAATACGCAGCTGTGTAGGGCACCATGAAATTTGGAGCACCAAATTGCCCCAAATTTCATGGCGCCCTAGGCAACTGTGTGCTGCATATATGGCAGCACCAGCCCCGGTGACCAGCCCTATCCCTCAGCCGGCCCCCCCCTGCAAGGGGCAGGGCCGTCCCTAGGGGAGTGTGGGGCCCCAGACAACTCCATCCGCCCCACCTCTTACCCTTTCCCCCTGCTCCACCCCCGGCCCACCTCCATTCTGCCTCTTCCCCCAGCGACCCCGCACTCACCGGCAGCGGCGGGAAGCGGAGCAACCCGGCCCCAGCCCGCTCTACTCTGCCAGCTCCCAGCCACGGCGCTCCGTTTCTTGCCACCGATGAGTGCAGAGAGGTTGGGGAAAGGAGGCCTCCTGCACTCACTGGTGGCAGGAAGCGGAGCGACATGGCCCCAGCTGTGTTGCTGGGAGGAGCAGGGGGTTGGGGAAAGGTCGTTCCCCCCCCCCCCCCCCGCACTCACCGGCGATGGGAAGCGGAGCGCTGCGGCTGGGAGCTCGTGGAGTAGAGCTGGATGGGGCCGGGCTGCTCCGCTTCCTGCCGCTGCCAGTGGGAAGGGATCCCTTCCCCCAAACCCCCTCCCCCGAGTGACATGGCTGGGGCCAGGGCGAGGGAAGCGGAGCGGGCTGCTCCCGGCCCCCCGCTAATCCCCTGGACCACTCTGGACCTGTGGGGCCCCCAAAAGTTGCCCCCCAGCTCCTGCCTCCCAGACACTGGGGGGGAGGCCTGGGGTCCCACAGAGCCCCCCTGCGGGGGGGGGATGCGTAGGGCACCCAAATGGTTAGGGATGGTCCTGTCCCCAACCCAAGGAAGGTGGGAACCAAATACGTCAAGGGCGGTTCTTCTTCCTTTGAAATGTAGTTGTCAGTGGTGCTGTTGCTGGTCCTGCCCCTTTCCATTATGTCAGAGGGGCCCTCAGGAAACCCTACCTCAGCCACCAGTCCAGTCCATATGCACATCACAAAGCTGTAGAGATTCCTGAAACTTGTGCATGTTTCTGACACCCACCCTCCACTGTTAGTTAAGCTCCCGATCTCTTTCTTCCTGGAGCTGCTAGTTTTTTCTTCCTCACTACTTGACTTTTAAATGTTCCTTTCTTCCCTCTCTCCCCACACCCCTGTCGTCTCTTGCAAGCTCATGTAACACATTACAGTGCCTCTTGAACTTCTCTTTGTGTTTATTTTTCCCCTACCAGGGTGGAGTTCCAGAACAAGTTCTACGTGGGGACAGGTTATAAGTTTTCTCCATTCTGCTTTAAGTCTATCATAGATGGAACTGCAGAAGACTAAAGACAACTCATTGCAAAAACCCTTTACTCCCTGGACCAAATTTTTCATTCCTTGAAACTGATTACACTCTGGAGTACAGAAACCTCTTCAAGTGAGCGTCATATTCTATGTAGTTAAATGGAATTGTTGCCCTGGCCTAGCACTAGGTACAAACCAGACACTATTCTCATTAATTAAAGGGTTAACTGTGTCATACTTTAGCAAAAATGTTAATCTAAAAGGTGACCATTTCTACTTATACAACGCTAAACTGCAAATCAGCGGAGCAACAGAACAGAGAGACAACACCCAGCATGTTGGCCAGATCCTCAGCTGGTGTACACATGCATCTCTCCATTGACGTCAATGCAGAGTATCTGGCCCTATTTGTAGGAGTCATCTGTCTACTCTTTGAGTTAAAAACAGAGGATGTGTACTGTTTTGAAATAAATTGTTGTTAATCAACTCACATGTGTTTTTCTCCCTTTGCTGTCCTGCTTTGTGTTTTTGTTTTTTAAGAAAACATGTAAGTATTGATTCAGATGAATTCCTTGGGTGATCAGATGACAACTGCATGTGATGAACCCCTGTACAAGATTACATTTCTTAATATAGCACACAAATACAATTCAAAGTAACTGAGAAAAATGCTTGCTTTTAAAGCCATACTTTACTCCGACAAAGCGCTTATTATCTTATTTGTTCCAGGAATTAACATCGCTGGATTATAGGTTTTCTCACACACTGTCACTTTAGAAAAGTGTTAAATTTGAGTCATGCAAATACAAGGACACACTAGCCGCGGATCAGCAATGCGGGCCTTTGGGGTTTCTAGTTTATGGTATGCTGGATTTGAGTCAACAGTGTCTGGATATGAGTCAACAGTGTGCCCTTGTTGTCAAGAAGGCTAACGGCATTTTGGGCTGTATAAGTAGGGGCATTGCCAGCAGATCGAGGGACATGATCATTCCCCTCTAGTTGACATTGGAGAGGCGTCATCTGGAGTACTGTGTCCAGTTTTGGGCCCCAAACTACAAGAAGGATGTGGAAAAATTGGAAGAGTCCAGCGGAGGGTAACAAAAATGATTAGGGGGCTGGAACACATGACTTATGAGGAGAGGCTGAGGGAACTGGGATTGTTTAATCTGCAGAAGAGAAGAATGAGGGGGGATTTGATAGCTGCTTTTAACTACCTGAAAGGGGGTTCCAAACAGGATGGATCTAGACTGTTCTCAGTGGTAGCAGATGACAGAACAAGGGGTAATGGTCTCAAGTTGCAATGGGGGAGGTTTAGGTTGGATATTAGGAGAAACTTTTTCACTAGGAGGGTGGTGAAGCACTGGAATGGGTTACCTAGGGAGGTGGTGGAATCTCCTTTCTTAGAGGGTTTTAAGGTCAGGCTTGACAAAGGCCTGGCTGGGATGATTTAGCTGGGGATTGGTCCTGCTTTGAGCAGGAGGTTGGACTCCTGAGGTCCCTTCCAACCCTGATATTCTATGATTCTATGGTGTGTCCCTGTCATGGCTGAGCTCAGTAAAGCTGATAATTATTTACTAGCAGGTCTTAGCACCAAAACCTGAAATCCTTGTTCATTCTTTACCCACTGCTAACCACAGGCACAACTCCCATGGGAGTCACTTGGAATTTTGACTGAGTAAGGACTTCACAGGATATACATCTCGGAATAAGTTCTCAAAAGCCTGAGGCTCCACAGATATCTGGGTGCCTCTTGGGGTGATATAACAAAGACCTCTTGCGATGCGCAGACAGGCACAGTAGTAGCTACCATTGCACAAGTTCAAACCTTGTTAAAACAGTAAAGAGAGGTCCTCTCTCTGAGATCACGGTCACTAATAATTGCCAGATCCAAGACTAGCAGCCTACAAAACAATCCTCACCTAGCACATGGGGGTTAGCACTGCACGATCAGAGCTTGGCAAGAAATTGTTGCCTGTGTATCCAGGCTTACATGCATCCCATTACTTTGAGGTGACATGAGCTACACAATATCATGAGGTGGTTAACAAAAAAAAAAAAAATCTCAGCACCTCATGACATTTTCCATGGTAACTGTTGGTATCTCCTGCCAGTGCTGTAGCGCAGGTTTCCTGAGATCCACACAGAGCAGAGGAAATGCCAAGCCTCAGGAAGTCTGCTTCAAATTAGCATCCCAAAGCTGAGGCGGTTAAAACCTCTTTCCTCCCCAGAAGTGATCCTGCTAGCGCGAAGTGAAAACACGTTGATGGCAAAGCTGGATGTGCTGCTGCCCATACTGTACCTCTTGTGTGGAGAAACAGCCTGGAACATTGGCAGTCCAGCACCCCCCAGCTTGGAAAAACCACTTAAAAAAACCAATGCTAGAAAATACCACAGGTTGCCAGCTGGTCTGGTTCCTTTCCATTGCTGAAAAAAGCCTTGTGGCTGACACATCATTGCTAACCTCACCATCTTCTCTTTCCAGAGTACACTCAGACAGCGTGGCATGATGCAGACCCTCCCATGCTCCGACACAGTGCCCCTTTTTGTTACCACATTTCTTAACACCGGTTTGTTATACTGAAGCCTTGATTACATTAATGGATGAGCCCGTAGCCATCCAGATCACTGCCATCCAAGTGTTCATTCTCGCGTCACTGACACAATCATGCACATCACTGGCTTGTATTTGTTCAGTCTTTAAGGCAGCTGCCCAGTTCAACAAAGGCATTGAGGTGTATTATTTTCATTTGCTTTATCCAAAATCTTCATTGTTTTGCATTTCCGTTCCTGTTTACGTACAAGTGCCAAGCCAGATGCATCTTCCCCCTTCTGCCTGACATAGGCATTACCGGGGCCAGGGATGAGAGGAATGTGTCTCTCACCAGGTTATTATAATTGCACTATTGTGTACCCGCCCTTATATTGCCTTCATCACCATCGTATATAATACCTTACAGTCGTGTATCCTGTTGATGTCCCTCTCAGTGCAGCTGCAGGATTCATGCATTTTTACTCGTGCTCTCTCTGCCCTGCTAGAATTTTGTGTGTGTGTTTGCACCTCTATTTCTTGGATGGCTGAAGTTCCCAGGAAGTGACATCCACCTCTCTCACTGGACATGATCTGGCCCCACTTCATTCTGAATACTAATAGGCAGCACGGCTGCTTCATCTACTCCTCCCCACCCCCCCACACACATTCTATTAGCCAGTTTATTCCCAGTTTCTCTGGGCATCTGAATAATAATAATAATGCACAATGTCTCTGAACTCCTTCACGTATGTTTATATAAACATGCTGCTAAGTGGGTCATCAGTGGAGAGCTCTGGATCAAAATGCACAAGCCTCTACTGCTTGAGCTAAAGAATTAGCTGCATTAGTTTGGAGGCCGTTTAGACCCAAAAATCTCTCTACATAGCCTAGCCACTAGAGGGGAACAAAGTCAACAATGTCCGTGGAGGTTACACACTCTCACTGGTCAGGAAAGCTCATCCCATGCATTAGAGATCCACAAAAGTTCAGTCCTCCAATAGCACATTATTTGTCACGATTCTCCTGGATGTATCATTGGTAGGGCTTGAACACTGGATCTCTGGGCCTAAAATTATGAGTCTCTACTGGTTGGGAATTTCACAGAACTGTGGCCAGTATTGTTCACATTAACACGGGGAAGTTGGCATTGTGACATTTCTACAAAATGCTGTGATTTTATGTGAAGCGTTTCAATTTTGCTGAAAGCAGTTTACAAAGTGGGTATAGGATCATGGATCTGCCCCACCAAATCCTACTACTGAGCCATCTAGTTCAGCATGGGCAGGACATTTAAAAGGAGGATGTAAAATAATCCTATGGAATGTTATATGTTGGGCTGGAGCAAATTCCTTCCTGACCCCCAGAGGCCATGCGGCATGAGGTAAAAATGCTTTGGTAAGACTACTACTGTAACACTGTGATCAGTTCTGGTGTTCACGTTTTAAACAGGGATGTTAATAAAAGGGGGAATATTAACAAAAGAGGCACAGGAAAGATGCAAGGTCTGAAGAACATGCCTTACAATGAGAGACTTAAGGAGTTCAGTCTATTTAGCTATTGCAGAGACAGTTACTAGGTGATTGTCACAGTTCAGGGCAACTGCACCTATATTCCCCTTCTGTAGTCCCTCAAGGCACCCGCCCTAGTGTCCTGGCTCCTCAGCCTTCACCTCTCTTGGGAGCAACCCACATTTCTCTCCTGACCCGGGATTTTCAGGCTGCAGAGTTCCCTGCCTACACTGTGATAGCCCAGCAAGCCAGAGCAGTGTCCGTGCTCTCTCACCAGAGTTTTGAACAGAGTAATTTACCACACAGCTCTTTCTAAGCAAGCACATTTATTCATAAGGTGAAACCATTATAGAAAAAATATATTAACAATCTACATGCATGCTAAAAATCTCACCAGAGGTCAGCCCCCACTTCATGCTTGGGCTCTGGTGTCAGCCCTTCAAAACCCACACATTCATAACTGTCTCAGAATCAGACACCCACCCCCATGGCTAGTTCAGACTTTCCTTCACGCAGCCTGGACCTTTGATCTTGGCCTCGTGTAATGGGTGATCAGCAGACAGGGGCCCGCTCCTAAAGGTGTAGCTTCAAAAGGCCGGGGGGTTGCACAACTAGAGGTGGGGAATTTGCATACAATCCCAGTCCACAATAATACATACACCATTCGTTCAATACAATGGGCCCCAAAGATACTTGAATTTAATTCAAAAGGTCACCCAAGGATGTTTCAAGAAATTGCTACATCTGTCAGTGACTTGACCACAGCCCACAAGTACTTACATAAAGAGATGATACTGGGTAGCAGGCAAAGATGTAACAAGATCCAATGGCTGGGAACTGAAGTTTAAAAAAAATTCAACTGGAAATTAGACACACGTGATGATGGTTACTATTTGGACAAGCACACTCAGGGATGAGGTGCATGCGCCATCAATTGGACTCTTTCAACCAAGCTCAGCTGTCTTTCTAAAAGAGATGTTCTTCTTCAACCACAAGGTGCTGTGCTAGACGCTGCAGGAATCCCTGAGTGAAATTCTGTGGCCTGTGTTATCCAGGAGGTCAGACTAAGGGTCCATAAAGGTCCTGACTGACTTTACTATTGATGAAGCTATTCCCTTAGATCAGTTTCCTTCTAATGGCAATGAACCCTACAGTCTGATTACGTCCTGTGTAAAGAAGTGTTAACATCTACTTGCTCAGACATAGCTGCCTTTCCACCATCTTCTGGACCTGTGCCTCTGACACTATCATGTGTCAGGTTGTTCTCCCATTCAGTCACTGATATGACTGTAAGAAGCAGAAATACTGATCTGCAGCACTCTTACCAAATACATCCCCATTTGCCTGGCATATTGTGCTCTCACTTATTTTGCTTGTTCCTTATTTTGGTAATTTCCTTTTATTTTATTTTGTGGCGAAGGCACTGGATTGGGACTCAGGAGATGTGAGTTCTAGTCCCAGTGCTGCCTCCCACTGTCTGATCCTGGGCAAGTCACTTAATTGCTCTGTGCATCAGTTTCCAACCTGTAAAATGTGAATAACAACACTTCCTTTCGCCTACCCTTGGGTTGTCTTGTCTATTTTTTATTGTAAGCTCTTCAAGAGTAGGAACTGTCCTAGCACACTGGGGCCCTGATCTTGGCTGGGGTCCCTAGGCACTACTTTAATACTACTAATAATAATTAGTAATAACTTTTGAAAGGGCTACCATTCTGTGTTAATCTTTAATGGGGTGTCAGGGGTTCTCTATTTCATTCCTTGTTAAGTTACTCTTGTTGGGGAACATTGGGAGAAGCTGGTACCTATAGAAAACTGCCCTCCTTTACTTAACTCATAAGTCCTTATTGCAAAACATAGTGCTTGTATTAAACTGGAAATATATGGGAATAGATTTCAGGCCATCATGCCACCATCAGAGGAGACCATTTGGAATCTGACCCTCCCAATCATTATGTTAGGGGCCTCTCTCTTTTAACAAAGGATGTCTTCCCATCAGTTTCTGTTTGTCAGCGTTTGAGGTGAGTCTGTAAATCTATGATTTTTCCCATTCCCATTGGCCATGGAGAGAACAGGAAGTGCTGCATTGCCCACAACATGCTCATGCCACTTGCAGTTTTGCATTGTGATGATGACTATAATCACATCTCATGCTTCAGGGCTTTAGTTGGTCACCTGCAGGGGTCAGAAAGAATTTTTTCCCCGATGCACAATTGCCCAGACGTAGTCTTGGGCAGGAGGTGGGGGCATGGGAAGGGAGTTAGGTTGGGTTGGGTTTTTTTTTTTGCCTTCCTCTGAAGCATCAGGGATTGACCAGAGGAGGAGACAGGACAACAGATGGGATGGATCAGTGCTCTGAGGTGGTATATGGAGGCCTTTTTCTCTATACCTGGCTGGTGCGCCATGTTCACGTGCTCAGTGTCAAACTGATTGCCATTTTCAGGATCAGGAAGGAATTTTCTCCCTGGGCAATTGGCAGGAACCTTGGGAGTTTTCACCTTCTTCTGTAGCATGGGGCCTGGTTTGCCTGCTGGGATCACCTGGGCAGATCTCACCAAATCAATTCCCTGCCACTGCAGGGACCTTGAGCATAGGTGACACCTTGGTCTCTCCTGTTCTTTGTTTGTGGAACACAACAGTTTAGTTTCCTGAGGAGTTAAAATTGCTTTAATCTAACCCAAATTATTGAGCTCAATATAGGGGTAACTGTGTGAAATGTAATGGCTTGTGATAGGCAGGTAGTCAGATTAGATGATCTAATGGTCCCTTCTGGCGTTAGATGCTATGAAATTATGGGTTGGTGTTGCCCTTTTAAGAGGGGACAGGTGAAATGTTGTCGTGGAGGAGGCGTGACTCAAGGACATTAACCTGCATATTTTAGTGTAAATTCCTTAAAAACATTTCCTGGAGGCACAGAGTGAATTGACCTATTAAGATACAATAAATGCAGCAACTTACTTTGGAAAGGAACGAGGAAGTTTTGAAGCCCTTCGTTTAAAACCCAGACAAGCCAGGATTGAAAGATTTAAAGGGGGAAGTGTGTGCCTCCGGCTAGGAAGAAAAGTAATTTACGGAAGCTGGCCCCAAAAGCAGCAATGGAGCTCGTGCAATAAAATGAAAAGAGCGGAATATTTAAAACTATAAATGAGGAAAGAGACATTTCCCCAAGCTTGAGATCTTTCTAAGGTAAGAAACTTTTACTCAAAAATCAAAAACAAGTCCTGTCTAGGTGGGTTGGGGTTGTTTGAATGTTTGTACATCAGAGTTGTGTGTTTTGCTGTGATGGAGACTAAGTTATCCGAAGGCCTGGTGAGCAGCAATGTATTTCCTATACCTGCCAGCTGTGGCCCCAGCTCCATTGCTGAGAAATCCTGCCAGGGTTCTCGTTGTGGGTCATTTAATCTTTCTGTGTTATCTCTGTGCCACTGAACTTATCACTCACGCTGCTCCCTTTAGCTAGTGCATTGTGGTGGTGGTGCTGGTTATTAATGTATCACTTATACAGCACTTAATGGTTTCAAAGTGATTTACAATTATTAATCAATTAACTCTTGTGACAGCCTCAGGAAGGACAGAAGACTCTAGCTCTTCTACCAGGGCAAATATGTTTGGAAATGTTTGGGGCGAGCAAGCCTGCACTTTTAGTAAGAGGTATAGGAAGATTTCTTGGAAGTATTCACATATGGATAAAAATTACACACTCAGCTCACCCATTCCTTTAGACATAAAAGCTGTTGTAAGGCATGTAGTACTACAGACGTTTGCAGTATATAGTGTCTTTCATGATGCATCCAGCACAAGACACCGTATGGAGAGAGAGATGAACATACAGGGCATGTTTCTGTACTGCTGCTCCTTTGTAGATGTGAAGCCGGGGGCTTTTTCTCATGACCACCACGGTAGCACTGCGAAAGATCTATCAGCGTATTTATCTGTGAAGCATGCAGCCAGTGTGGGAGCACTAGAGAGTGACTAAAAAAGGTGGAGCCTTCTGTTAACACTGATTTGCCAAATGCTTTCTCTGCGCTACCCTCAATTTAGGGTTCTGATGGGCACCTCACTATCAAACTGGTCTGAATCAGCATATGCAGTGGGGTTGTAGCCACGTTGGTCCCAGAATTTAGACAGGCAAGGTGGGCAAGATAATCTTGTTTATTGGACCAACTTCTGTGCGTGAGAGAGAAGCTTTCGAAGCGCATAGAACTCTTCTGCAGACCCGAGGAAGGCACTCCACGCCTCACTGGGAGTACATTTCCCAGCCCTGACGCAGAGCTCAGTGTATCTCCAAAGCTTGTCTCTCTCACCAGCAGATGTTGGTCCAATAAACGATATTACCTCACCTCTCTCTCCCCCTCCCCCCTTCTCTGAACTATAAAATCATGGCATAAGGGCCTCGTCCAGTGCCTACTGAAGTCAATGAGAGATTTTTCTTTCACTTCTGCAGGCTTTGGATTGGGCCCTTACCAGCTAAAAGACCTCCCATCTCTCTCTCCTTTCATCTGATCTAGTTAGCTGCCTTCCAACCCCTACTCTCCACCACAAACACTGTAATAATCATCATCACTTCACTGCATCGAAGCCAGCTCTGGTTTGGCACACAGCAGCTTTTCAGCAGTGCACAGCAATATTAGGGCAGGAAGTATTGACAGAGTTGTTTAGGATAAATAAGTCTCTAGTCTTTATAGTTGTGAAGAAGACAATTCAAACCTGGCATGAAGCACTGTTCTCTTTCCAAGGGCTCTTCTAGATAATCCATTTTAGTCACAATTTATATTGTTTCCACTTATAAATGGTTAAGAATTGGGAATAGACGGTATAAGCATATTACAGATATGCGTAATATGTGTTGTGGACAGTTATAAACACCTCAGAGGGAGATGTTATAAGCTATACAATAAGCAGCCTATTGGCCTGTTGGATTCTGTAACAATCTATAACAAAGATTCTGTAATCTAAAACATCTATTAATCAATTATTAACCCAGTGTAAAGTGTTGACCTAGTTTTGAATGTTTCCAGAATTCAATCTTTGTTCAGTGTTTGTGTTTCCCTCTAACTAATATAATTGACATTTTAAATTTTTTTAAAATGTCGCAGTTCATTTTCTTATCTCAACTCTCTGTCTGACTCTCTTCAAACTATTTTCTTTTCTGATTTGGCCTTTTGGTCTCTATCTATTTTTGCCTTCAGTGTTCAACCCTCTCTGTCAACATTTCTATCCTCCATTGCCTCTCTCCCCTTGCTAGGCCTACTGGGATGGGAAACAGTACATTGGTCCTGCGCCTGGAAGTGGAATGTGTTTGAGGGTGACTGAGTGAATTTCCTAGTGTCTCCCTCCAGGGGCCCAACCGAACTCCCACTGATGTCAAAAAGAGCCTTCCATTGACTTCACTAGGAGTTGGACCCACATCCCAAATGCAGGCGAGCTCACAGCCCTGCAGCATTAGTGAAAACACTAAGCTTCAACTCCCCAGCCAGCAGAGGAGACCTGTGATTGCCTCCGTTGCAATCCAGACCTTTTGGATCCATTTCCCTACCCCTGAGACTGCAGAATGTGAGATGGGGGTCAAAACTGTTTGAGGAAGCTGGGTAAAAGAACCTCATGATGTTATTTTCATTGAGGAGCAGCACCAACAACGGGCAGTGTTTTGCTGGTTATATAATGGGGGTTTAGGTTGCACAGAATACACTGGCAGTGTTGTTCTCAGGCAGCGTACGAAGGGCTTAAGAAAGAGCACTTACAGCACAGATGCGCGATCCCCTTTGATATGTGTGCAGGGTGTTCCAACCTGCTGGGATTAATTTCAAAGCATGATATAATAATGATTAGCAATTAGAAAGCTCATTATGTCTTTAAAAGAGCTTAGCCAGTGGGAAATAATCCCCACAACATTCCTGTGAGGTAGGCATTGTCCCCTTTTTACAGACACAAGGAAGATTTAAGGCCTAACTTCCTTAGGCATCTTTGCAAATCCCAGCCTCAACAGCTGTCTTCACCCCAAGAAGTCCTTTCAGTGCAAGGTCGAGGGTGCCGCTGGTGGCTGGAAGGGGGCAGTGTTAAGGTAGCTTGCATTGCTGCTGCCCATGCTAATCCCCATTGCGTGCAGAGAAAGAGGATGGCAATCCCTAATGTTGTCCATCTGGTCCTTTCCCCAGCACTGCTGGTACCTCAAGTGAAAGCCAATGTGGATCTGTTTCTGAGGAAACAGGAAAAGCAGGCAGAATTCCAAGTCAAAGGAGTCCCACAAAACAGCACAACCCTCTTTCCTACATTCTCAGTGCATGTGCAGGAACCTGCCCCTACTGGGACTTCATCTGGAGCTATGCTTTCATTTGTGTCACACGAGAGTCTCTCCTAAGCAGGAGGTGGCTCTTTTGTCAGCCAGGGCAGAAAATGTTTTTGTTGCATCCCCACTTCTCTTCCAAACAGCCGGAAAAAAAACAAACCAAAACCACCTGAGCACCACAGTGGCACAGCACCCCCTGGAAGTTGGTGCCTAAAGCAACTGCCCTGCTCACGCTCCCCTAGAACCAGCCCAGCGGCTAAGAGTGAGTAGCAGAACTGCGCAGAGGAGGGAAATTTCACTTTGCTAAGGATTTGGGGCTTTCTAAATTAGGCTTTGTTCTGCAGCAGAGCAAAACCAGAAAATTTCAAAATTCTCCATGAAGGAAAATTCTGAAACATTTTGTCTTTTTGTTTTCAAGTCAGTTTTGACACTTTAAATGTTTTGTATGCATCATAATATGTAATATAATACAAAATTCAAATGAAAAGTCCTTTCGTAATGAAAAATGTAAATGTTCCATTACAAAAACGTGAAAACAGGTTGTTTCAATGTTATTGGAACTTTTTCCCAGTTTTCTTCCAAAACAAAATTCTGGTGAAATCAACCTGATTCATGAAGCATTTAGATTTTGGTGCAAACACACACCGTCTCTCCGTGAAGAGAGAGTCTATTACTACTCTAAGGAAAATGTTGGAAAGTTAACATGCATACAGTCTCCCACTTGGGTTACCTGATTCCTTCCTTGCCTTCCTTTCCTTGAGTGAACACAAACCCACAGCATGCTAGGCACCCTGCAGACAATGACTTCTGCTCATGTAGCACCTTTCACTTGAGGATCTCAAATCTCTTTACAAATGTTGATTAAAAAGCCTCCACAATACCCCACGAAAGTATAGGAGTGTTATCCAGCCTGTTTTAGTAGCTTCATTGGGCTTTTCACGTATAGGCCAGGGTGGTGACTGACCTTTGCCAATTTTAATAAATTGTCCTATGACCGCCCTTCTAATTTTTTATCTAAACATACACCAAGAGGAGGTAGGTAGGAACCCTTAACGTTTCCTATTAGCATCCTCTGAAACTTCTTAGTTTAAGCTGCCCTCACTTCCACCAGTCTTGCATTAGAAATTGCTTCTTGGCTCATTATTAAGACAGGGTTGTGACTATCTTATAGGTTGGAAAGTGAAATCAAAGTCATCTCCATTGTCATCTTTGGGAACCCGACAAGAGCTGAAGATGGCCACCCAGGAAAAAGAAATATCAAATGCCATTGGCCTGGAGGAAATAGGCACTGAGAGGCAAGAACCCAAGAAAGGTTGGTTCACATAAGCTGGACTGAGGGTGGTGGTTGTCACCTCTCAGTAAGGAGGGGCAGTCTGGCCCTGGGTTGGGGTTGGGTGTGGCTTCCCCAGCCCGCCCTGCACTTCACCCACATAGAGCCCTACCACTTGCATACGTGATGAACAAGTATCTGCTGGGATAAATAGCCAGCCCTCTGGATGCTACTCTGTGATAGCAACCAAGCAAGAGAATTTTACCCTAATATAGTTTAAACGTAGATTTTAGCACTTTCTATTAAGCTTATTTTAAAGCAATTTATGCAAGGGAAGCTCGGGCCCACTCCTCAGCTGTGCCATGCTTATGCTGAAGATGGGAAAGTAAAGTTGGCACTAAGCTCTTCAGCGGCTGACCTGACCTATAGCACAGGTTAGAGCAACCAGCTTGTAACTTTCATCTGGGGCCTTTAAAATAACAAGGATTACTGGGCTGCAGTGAGTTCTGGCTTCCTCCCATTCTGAAATTTCTACTGTGCTGGGGAAAGTAGTATTATCCCAACTATTACGGCTGGGAAACAGAGGCCCACAGAGAGTAAGTGACTTGTCTACGGTCACACCAGAAATCTGTGGTAGAGATGGGAAATAACCCAGGGCTCCAGCATCCCAGTACAGTTCTCTAACCCTAAACCATTCTTCCTTGCTCTATGCAACACATACAGTAGCTCAGAATACTATATGAAAAGCATTGGATGATAGACCTCTTCCTTCCTTCCATGCATGTTCTGTATTCTCACTGGTTATCTATCATCTCTCGATTTTATCTCTCTCTTATTTTGTTGAATCTCTAAAGTGCCCAGCCACCCTGGCCTCTAGGGGCTCTAGTGCTGCTTAGTTGATATAACATCTTGGGCACAGATGGAGTTTCCAACAACTTTCCTGCCATTACACAATAACAAAAAGTGGTTCTGTTTTGCAAGGACGTACTTAGAGGTGATCTCAGTTCTAACACTCTCTTTCTCTTTGATGTTTAGAGCAGAAGACATTTACAGTGGAAGAGGCTGTGGAAACCATCGGGTTTGGGCGGTTTCATATAGCGCTTTTCCTGATCATGGGCAGTACTGGTGTAGGTTTTCATTGTCCACTAACTTGAGCCTAAAAATCCTATTACAGTATCCATATTAATGTGATATTACAGTGTCCATATTAATGTGAAGCAGAATTCATAGACTCTAGGCTCACTTCTCACCTCACCTATCACTCACCATTGACTTAACTGGGGTTGCATGGGTGTACATGGGTCAGCATTTGTCACTCTTGGTTCCCTTTCCTTTCTTCTTTGTGTAACGAGCCATCCTGAAAAACACGGAAACACCACAGTCGTCAGCTGGGCTCAGACATGAGTGACCGCACCCAAAACGTTATAATTTGAGCTAAAAGCGTGACTCCATTAGCTATGAGTAAATATCAGGCTCTTATCTTTGCTGTCGCCAGCCACTAGTGGGCGACATGGTCACACGCATTAAACCAACATAGTACAATTGCACTTCCCAGCCAAGATTTTCAAACGTGGGTGCCTCGAGTTAAAACTCTGAGGCCTTGGCTACACTTACCCGCTAGTTCGACGGCTGGAAATCGAACTTCTGGGTTCGACTTATCGCGTCTAGTCTGGACGCGATAAGTCGAACCCGGAAGTGCTCGCCGTCGACTGCGGTACTCCAGCTCGGCGAGAGGAGTACCGCGGAGTCGACGGGGGAGCCTGCCTGCCGAGTGTGGACCAAGGTAAGTTCGAACTAATTCGAACTAAGGTACTTCGAACTTCAGCTACGTTATTCACGTAGCTGAAGTTGCGTACCTTAGTTCGAATTAGGGGGGTAGTGTAGACCAAGCCTTAAATTCATAGTTAGACACCGAGAGAAGTAGCTTGATTTTTCAAGAGTCTGAAGGACAAAGCAGCCTCCACCAATACACATGGGCAGGAAGAGAGGACCCTGTGAGTCTCCAGCCCTCCTAAAAATAATTTGAGAAGCTTCCCTCTGAACCCCTCCCCCATGTTTCCAAGAGTTCACAATTTTCTGGACAAGACAAAGACTGGGTCCTCCAGCAGGCCTTGTAAATGGTTATATTCTCTGAGTCCAGTACCACAGTAACTGTTCTTTGAAGGACTGAGATTCCAGGTAATACAACCGATGGGGGAGGAGGGTACATTGTAGAGGTACTGGGTATACTCCATATCAGGGGCTGAGGGAGATGCCAGTTCCATGATTCCTTCATCTCTGCCTGCAGAATACTGCAGGTTGGTTCTGGAAAGTGTACGTGTACTGTTCCAAATGGGTGGCCTGACTTTTGGTTACCAGGATTTCAAGCCCTAGCATGACTGGGATTTTTCCCCCAGTATGCAAAGGAATTGTTCACTGTACTGACACTGGAACCAGACTTTGCTAATGTGCATGTTTGTTCTTGAAGGTGGTAGAAGCCATGGAGATCATGCTAATAGCTGTTGTTTCTCCACTCATCCGTTGTGAGTGGCAACTTAATGACTGGCAGGTGGCTTTAGTGACAACGGTATGTGGCATTTATAACCCCTTAAGCTTGTACTCTGTTAACATTGCCAGGGGAAGGAGCTATTTGGTTTAGTTTAAATGCACATTTGACCAGACCAGAAGACGCTCAAATGCTATGGAGAAAAGGGACATATGAGTACTAAGAAAATTGTCACCTAATATATACTAATTTTAGTTATTTATAGACTGTTCCACAGGGCAGTATCTGAACCCATCACAGATGTTAATGAATTTAATCTCCCAACAGCCCTTTGAGGGAGGGACATGTTATCATCACTTTACAACTGTGGAAACGGAGGCAAAAAGAATAAATGAATAGCCCAAAGTCACACAACAAGCATGTGGCACAGTCAAGGTTAGAATCCAGATCTTCTGAGTTCAGTGCCTTCATCACAAGACCATCCTCTCCCTCTTAAAGATTTGTCGTAGTTTATCCGAAGTATCAGTCCCAGGATTGAAATAGTAGAGGATGCTACAGCTCTGGATTGGATTAAGACAGCTTGGGCAAGCGGTGAATGGGAAACCTGACCATGTACATGGCTCAAGTCACAGTTATTAATCCCTCAGTTTCAGGTGTATTAAGTTCAACCACACATTTAAGAGCAGTGTCACATAATAGGTACAAGGTGTGGAAAAACCCTTGCTGATTAACCCAGGCAATGTTTTAATCCCTCTTAGATGGTGTTTTTTGGCTATATGATATTCAGTATACTCTTTGGACTCTTAGCTGACAGATACGGCCGCTGGAAGGTAAGTGAAAGTTCTGGAGCATTCCATTTTAGTCGCTTTTAACAACAGAGCCAGGCCTGATGACAGAACTGTCATAATAATAACAAGGTTAGCACTGACACAGCCTGTTATATCTTTAACCACATCACCTAATCAATCTTTGTGAGGGGGCTATTGTTGTTCATGTCCCCCTCTACTCTCACACTTGTTCAGGGCTGCACAGTGAATCAATGGCAGGGCTGGGATGAGAAATTAAGACATTTTCAAACATGGCTTCCTACAGGTAAGCCTCTGAAATGTAATTGCAAAACATGGTGGGGACCTATTAGATGGCTCGCAAACTATTTAAAGGGATGCTACCCTATTCCTAAGCACTCCACATCTCAGTGTTAGAATTGGTTCAGAAAGCAGAGCCCTTGTGTCTCTCGTGATGGGCAGCCAGACTATATGACAATGAGCACGTGTGACAGAGAGTATAGCATTTGCACTGTGGTTGGTTGTTGGAAGGGTTCAAAAGCATTCAAAGGTTTATGGATCCTTGGTCCCTTTCACTTCCCCTTGAGCTTGATCTAAAGCCCTTTGAAAGCCTGGTCTTGAATCAGGGTCTTTCAAGAGGTCAATGTGGACGAATGGGGCCAACTGAGCTGTAGGTGGTGCTAACTAAGAAGGAACCCTGGCCCACCTCTATTTATTTAAAGAGTCTCTCTGGCTACATCTGTTGTACAGCACTTGCAGCTGCACTGCTGGTGGTGGTGACACTCCTATCAGCTTAATAACTCCTGCCTCTGAAGTAACCTGTAGTATAGACAAGGTCTCAGAGACTGATGCTTTGAATTTCCATTTGGGGTCAGCTGATCTGTGCTTTATTTATGCCCCAAGTCAGCAAAACATTCAATCCAATGCTTGAAGTGCTGTCCTGAACAGGGATGTTTTCTAATCTTTCCCTTCCAGATTCTGCTGATCTCTTTCTTATGGGGGGCCTATTTCTCCTTGCTGACATCGTTTTCTCCATCGTACATCTGGTTCGTTTTCCTCCGGGCCATGGTGGGATGCGGTGTGTCAGGCCACGCACAAGGGTAACGTACTTTGAGCACTGTAGCACTGGAAGCAATAGGCGAATAGAAATCAAGAATACCTTTTAAGGGGAGGAGATCAGATGAATTCTCCCCATGTCTCATGTGATTAAGGGTCACATTTAGTAAGTAGTAGAGCTGGTTGCATGAGGGGTGTGTGTGGAAAAAATAAATTCTCATTTTATGCCAGAGAAAAGGTCATTGGAATTTTCCAACCAGTGTAAGCAAGTGAAAAACTTACCGGCAAGCTGGCTAATGTGCCCTTTTTTTCAAGGGCAAAGAGGATAAGACCTATAGTACTCGGTTAGCTCTGGTAGCCAGACTAGAATGCACTTTGAACTGATCTAATTTTGTTAGACTCAGTCTGTTAAAAGTGATAACACAGTTCTATTAAATTGTAGTGCTCTGCAGATTACGAGTTCAAACCACAGCATCCTGGGGCTAGTAGAGGCTGGATGCTTCATAGAGTTTAAGGCCAGAAGGGACCATTACATCATCAAGTCTGACCTCCTGTGTTTATCAGAGCATAGAATTTCCCCCTGTATGTAGCCCATGGAGTGATGTGGAGGCAGTTTACTTCACCTCAGGCAGGCAGGGGCAATCATGAGGAGTAGACAGTCAACCAGGGACGACTTGAGAGGGCTGGGAATAAAGGGGAAATGAAGGAAAATTCCCCCACCCACTTTACCAGAATTTATTAAAGAACATAGCTCTGAAGTTACATTCCCAAAGTTCTAAACCATCTAGATTAGAGCGGGGCAGCTAGTTTACACTAAATGAATGACAATGGTTTATCAAATGGTATATGCAGTGTAATTGTAGCTGTATCAGTGTCAGGATATTAGAGAGATAAGGTGGGTGAGGTAATTCCTTTTTTTGGACTAACTACTGGTGGTGAGAGAGACAAGTTTTTGAGCTACACAGAGCTCTTCCTGAGGTCTTTGGTTATGGCTACACTAAAGTTTACGTGAGAATAAGCTACCCCTCCATTTCCCCTCACTCTAACTTTTTGAAACATATTCAATTCTGGAAAAGTTAGAGCGGCAAAAGGAAAAATAAAACTCTGTAACTTGGTCACTCTGTAACTTTTTCGAAGTTGGAGATGTTTCTAAAAGTTATAGAGGGGAGAAAAAGTGAAGAACCCCTTCCCAATCACATATTATTCCTTTTTCTGCACTCAGTAGCTAAAAGGGGAAAAAAACGGAAAGAAGTGAAGGGAATTTAAATTAAAAATATTGAAAATTCAAAAATTTTTGGAAAAAAAAATGTCACCAAAGTTTTTATGGAAAAGCTGTTTCATTTCAAACCCTGCAATGTGGAAACAAATCAGAACATTGAAAATTTTTCATTATCCCCCACCCCTTTTTTTTCCACTGGCTCTCACTGGTAGTGCTATGCTGCAGGGCACTTGGACCTTGGGAAAGAAACAGTGTCCTGCAGAGGTTACTGTTCTCAACCAGGGACTCTGCTGGGCGGGTAGTGAACAGACTGATGAATTGCAAAGCGGCTTCAATCCAATGTGAAAGGTTATGACTCACCTCCAGGCTCTGGGTATAGGCAGGGGAAGAGAGGAGCCCCTTGGGATACCTAACCAAAACCAGCCTTTCTTTAACTTCACGTCACACAGAGTGCATAGCATTTAAACATGGAGTTCAAACAGCCCCACAGATCCTTCCCTTAGAGGTGTGCATGATGCAAAGTGCCAGCACTCAGATACTTGTATCCTGAAATTATGTCCTCAAGTGTACTACTGAATTGACATTACATAGCCTCCTTGTCCCTGTGGGCAGATATTTGTGCAGCATGTCATGTTAAAGTAGGTTGATATTTGGCAGAAATCTTTGCTGCAGGAGCAGTAACATTACAGGATCTCTGACATGGAGGAGGAGATACGCTCTGTCAAAGGACCAGACTCTTCACTGAATTACAAGCTGAGGGTCAAACCCTCGTCAGCTGTAAATGGACACAGTTCCAGTGAAGTCAGTTGAGTTACACCCATTTACTTGAGCTGAGGATCTGACTCAATGGTATGCAATGAGTCATGCTCACAAATGCTATGCACATTTATTTGTTCGGCACCCAATTTTCAGTTGCCAGCAGTGAAAGAGCTACTATAATTCTACTGACTGACAGTGGAGTCTAAAATTGACTGAGCTGGCATTTCAGCTGCATGCAGATTCTCACTCTCTCTGCAATTTTTTTTCAGACTTATCATAAAAACCGAATTCTTGCCTACAAAATACCGAGGGTATATGTTGCCCTTATCTCAGGTAAGATAAAATTCATTACAGCCCAGAGTCCCAGATTTCCTGTGTCTGGCTCAGAAAGCAGAATTCTAGCCAGTTTTAATGTGTTCCACAATATCTGAATATGTATTACACGCAGTGAGGGTATCTCATTCTCAGCGTGTGTCACAGTGAACACTGCATTATTAAACATGTGCACGGGTGTGCAGAGGAAAAGCAATTTCTTTTCTGATAATTGGCTGCTCTGTACATGGCATTGAGACACTGATTGACAGCTGACATCCAGCCTTTTGGTTGCTATGTTGATAAATGCGTCCGTTGCCTGTTCTAACAGTATCACCCTTGACAGGCTGTCAGTCAGGAGCTGGGTCAGTCGCTCGATCTCGTTTCAAGATAATAGCACATACAGCAGCTAAAAATTGAAACAGAAATGTGCTCCACGCCGGTAGACTGGACTCTATCTGGAAGCAATTTTCAGTACTCAAACTGGGGCTGGCCCAGGACAAACGAATCAGCACATGCGCCATATACCTTTGGAGATGAATTCCAAATCTGATTTGGGTCATAATAAGAGATTCATTAAGTGGTCCCATGCGAGTCCCCAATTTATGCACATCAAAAACTCATCATATAGTGTGGCATAATAGGCAGTTTCTGTTCAGGAGAGACTCGGAGCTGGACAAGCTAAAGGTGCCGTAGGTCAGGTCTTATCTCCATTAACGGAACTGCGTGGGTGGCCAGGAATGGAGCAGCGTAGATTGTTGCGAGTTAGGACTGAGGTGCACTGGGACAGGTTGTACTGCCTAGCAAGGGCTGATTAAATCTGGAGCTGCTTGAATTATTTCTTGTGAAGGATTTGTCCAATTAATTTAGCACTTTTTCCATGGGTTTCTGGAATTATCTGCAAAGAGCTCCTGCTACACAGGAATTTCTCCAATTGCTCAACCAGCAGGAGTGCCGGAGCCTTTCCAAAAGTGAGGGGCCCAGGGCCTCTGAGGCCCACCCACTTCCCCTCCTCTCCCCCTGGAAGCCCCACCCCCCACCCCACCAGAAGCTGAAGCGGGGCCGTGGAACCCGTGCCCCCCTGCCCGTGTTCCTGTCCCCCAGGCCTCCTGCCCAGGGCAGCTGGAGGGATCCAGGCTCCCCACAGCTGCCTGTGTGGGCTCTTCCTGACCTGGCTCCGGCCAGGGGGTGGGGCCTTGGAGCTGCAGCCCAGCCATGATAAGAACCGTGTGGGCAGCAGTGGAGAACCTGGGTCCCTCCACCTGCCCAGTGGGCTGATAGGGTGCTGAGAGCAGACCCCGGCTGTGTCCCCACCCCTCAGGCCCTCCTCCCATGGCAGGTGGAGGGGCTGCAGCTCCCTCCCCGCACCGGGCTGGGACTCCGAGCCCCTCTGGCTCGAGCTGGGTCAGGGAGAGCCGCATGGGGAGCCGGCATGGAGTCACAGATCCTCCACTTCCACCTGTTATGGGCCGGGCGGGGAGCCTGGGGGGCGAGGACATGGGCCAGGGGCTGCTCTCAGCCCCCCTCACACCATGGGCAGGTGGAGGGTCCACACGCGTCTCCCACAACTGCCCAGGCTCCCTTCCCTGGCTGGGCTCCATGCTGGCCTGGACAGGGGATGGGGCCTTGGGGGAAGAGCGGGGGATGCGGGTAGGGTCCACCCTGGCAAAAAGTGGACCGGCCAGGCTCGTCCACTTTCAAAAAGTGAAAGGGCCCTGGCCCCCTGACCCTCCCTCTTCCCCAGTTCTGGTGCCCCTGTCAACCAAGAGTTGTGCAAACGTATATTGGCCTCTGGCTTATTCATAGCCTTGTAGCAACGAGTATTTGCTTTTCATTATTCTCTGTTTGAGCCATTGGCTTGATCACTTAAGTCATTGTTTCTGTTCTCGCTTAAGATTTATAAACAGGAGAAATCCATTGATTATTATTTATTCTTTATTTTCACTTGCTCCCAGATTTCTCAGGGACAGGTTGTGGCTTTTATGAATTTGTTTGCTGTTTGTTGTTGCTTACCTTATTTGTGTAAATAAAAAAGCATTTTTCCTAATGGCTACAAGAGAACTTCAAGGACACACATATGTTTGCAGGTATTGGGCCAGATTCTCCTCTGGTGTAAAATCAGTGGAAAGTATGGCTCACTATTTGCACTAGTGTTCATAGCACTATTGCCTTCCACAAACATTCTTACAAGGAAAAAAAAAAGCTCATTCATATGAATAATGAAGCAAATAAAAAGGCTCATGAATACCAGGGAAGCAGATTTCATTTGGAATGATAACCACACATGGTTTTCTGTGTTTAACCACAACTAACTGAAACCATCCTGGGCCCAGTCACACCAAAACTTTGGCCCACCTCTCTCCAAAAATTCAACTCCCCTGACTGTGTCTGGGTCAAATCTCTACTGTATTTTAATAGTGTGGATAGGGAAGGTTGCTCAGACAAGAATGAGATCACTGGGGGTTAAAATATACAAACCATAGTCATTGGCTCCTTTATTGTAACCTCTCACTTTCCATTTGAAAGGTTTTTTGGTTGGCAGGCTCCTTATTAATTATTGGATTGGCATCAGTGATTAACCCGACCATAGGCTGGCGTTGGCTGATCAGAATCGCTTCTATTCCAGGCATCATTCTCATCCTGGCATTTAAGGTGAGAACAACACTTCCTCCCACCCAAAAGAACACACTAGATCTGGAATCTCTAGGTATATTTTGCCATCAGCCGATATAAGTATCAGAACCTGGTAGCCTGCCCCTGTGGTCCTGTTTTCACCATAACCCAGTGGTGAGCTGGAGCATGTTCGCACTGGTTCGTGGGAACCGGTTGTTAAATTTAGAAGCCCTTTTAGAACCGGTGGTCCAACCGGTTCTAAAAGGGCTTTTAAATTTAAAGTGGCGCCTTAGGCGCCGACTTCGTGAGCTCCGGCAGCTCCCCAACCCACCCCCGGCCCCAGCTCACCTCCGCTCCGCCTCCGCCTCCTCCCCTGAACACTCCGCCCCACTTCTACTCCCCACCCGCCCGCTTCCCACGAATCAGCTGTTCGCTCGGGAAGCCTGGGAGGGCTGAGAAGCAAGCGGTGGCTTCGTGCTCAGATCCAGGGAGGTGGAGACGGAGCAGAGGTGAGCTGGGGCCGGGGGGTGGGGTGGGGGCGCGAGGAGGGCCGCCCATGCCACAGCAGGTAACCCCCTGCTCCCCCCCTATAGCTACGCTACTCCGCCCCTAGGAGCCAGAGGGACCTGCCGGATGCTTCCCGGGAGCTGCCCCAGGTAAGCACCACCGGGACTCCCCACCTCACCCCCCCCGGCAGGTCCCTCTGGCTTTTAGGGGCGGGGCGGGGTGGGCACCCACTACTGTGGCCCAGGAGACCCTCCTGCCCGGCCCCTGAGCTCCCAGCCGGGGAGGCTAGTCTCCAGCTGTTTCCTCCTCCCCCGCAGCTTCAGCTCGCCCCGCTGCCGGCGCATGCTCTGGGTGGCGGACTGCGAGCTCAGCCTGACCCGGTGCTCCAGGTGCTGCGCGGCGGTGGCGTGGCCCGGCTCCAGCTGAGCGGCACAGCTGTAGCGCCACCAGCCACCTCCAGGCAGCGCGTTAAGGGGGCAGGGAGCAGGGAGGGGGTGTTGGATAGAGGGCAGGGGAGTTTGGGGGTGGTGGTGGGGTGGATGGGGTCAGGGCGGTCAGAGGGCAGGGAACAGGGGGATTGGATTGGGCAGGGGTCCCGGGGGGCCATCAGGAATGAGAGGAGGGGTTGTATGGAGTGGCGGGGGGCAGTCAGGGGACAGGGAAGGGGGGGTGGATGGGGCAGGGGTCCCGGGGGGGCATCAAGGAATGCAGGGGGTGGATGGGGCAGGAGTTCTGGGGGGGGGCATCAAGGAATGTGGGGGATTGGATTGGGCAGGAGTCCTGGGGGGCGGGGGTGAGGAGGGAACCGGTTAAGATTTTGGCAACTCATCACTGCCATAACCCACAGCAGCCCTCTTATGCCAACTTTGAAGAGTCCAAACCAGCCACCAGCAAGCAGGGACCTGCAGGAGACAGCCTCTTTCTACAGATTGGCTGCTCCTTCATAGCAGCATCCCAAGACTAGGGCACCGGTGTTCTGCATCCATACACTGTGTTCTGACATTGTGGTGGGGGGGGGAGGGAAGGGCATGCAAACATGGATGAGATTAGATTGGATTAGATTACATAGAAGCTTGCAATTCATACACTGGCAAATTTAGGATTTTGTTGCTGTCATCCCTGTATATACCCCAGCCTTGTAACTCTTTACATTTTGTAGAACTAAGTGAATAATTCACAACAAACAATGTACCCAACAAAGTTAACCTTTTAACAGGTTGTGGTGTCATCATATTTATTCAGGGCAGAGCATATTTTCTCTCTCTGGACTGATGTGAACAATTCTCTGTGAATATCACTATTTGAGCTATGTTGATTAGCTGTGATTGGTCAGATAAATCACATAGACGTTAAAATCCATTCCCCGATTGAATGAGTGCCCGACATGTCTGAGGATATGTATACACTGCAGGCAAAAATGTGATTTGCAGCTTGGGTAGACATCATCGCTCTAGTTTTAATTTATTTAGTACAGCTAAAAATAGCAGTGAAGGCATGCTGTACCAAACTGCCTGGTCCCCTGGAATATGGATTCACTTTCCAAATCCATGCTGAAGCCTGTGCTCCTACATCTTCACTGCTATATTTAGGCCTATATTATGCCTAGCCAAGTTGCAATCACAACTTCGATTGCAGTGTAGACATGGCCTGAGGTAAATACTTATGCTTGCAAATATAAACTAGGATCTCTAAATACCCATATCTTGAAATTTGACTTCTCTGAATATCTCTGCTAGTAAAACTGGGCTGCATGATTTGTTAATGGAAATAACAAAACAAAAGGCACAAGCCTGGCCAAGCAAATGCCTTTAAAAATTCAAGCACTTCTTTCTGTAATGGTCACCCAGTTCTACTTATTTTGTGATCAGTACGAGGGATGAGTGAAACAGTTTGGTTAAACTAATGCCCCCCAATTCTGTCCATCCCTTGAAATGAACCCCAAATCTGTTTGAAGTCTGGGAAGCTTTTATTAAGAGAGAGTGGTATGTTGTTAGTCTCAACTTACAATGTCAGATTCAAGTTAGGTTTTGTTTAATTATTATTTTTATTTCACTGTTTTGTTTGGTTTCCTCCCAGTTTTAAAAAAAGACATTTTCTTTTTATTGATTGGCTGTCACAGAATGCTGTATAACAGAGATCAATAGTTATGTTAGTTCTCTGAGAACCCACTGAATATGTGCCAGGAATTGCTGTTATTCAGAACACTTACCTAGCATTGTTTATATACTGGACCAGATCCTCAGGTTGGGTAAATCAATATAGCTCCACTGAAGTCGATGGAGTTACACCAATTTACACCAGCTGAGGGTCTGGCTTAATATTTACAAATGTGCATTCTCAGTGAATTGAAAAACTGAACCAGGCAGATGGGAAACAGCAAAAAAAGGGGGGAAATCCAATAACTATTGGGTCTGTGTATTGTCCCCTGACACTTAAGTAAAGCTCTGGCCTGGTTCCCACTAAGTCCCCACTTCGGACTAAGGTACGCAAATTCAGCTACGTTAATAACGTAGCTGAATTCCAAGTACCTTAGTCCGAACTTACCGCGGGTCCAGACGCGGCACGGAGGCTCCCCCGTCGATGCCGTGTACTCCTCTCGCCGAGCTGGAGTAACGGCGTCGACGGCGAGCACTTCCAGGATCGATTTATCGCGTCTTAACCGGATGCGATAAATCGATCCCAGAACATCGATTGCCTGCCGCCGGACCCTCCGGTAAGTGAAGACGTACCCTCTGTCTTGCTGCCTAAAGCTGTAAAAGCTCTTCCTAACCAACCTGTATTTGCAGTTCATTCCAGAGTCTGCTCGGTACAATGTATCTACTGGAAATAACAAAGCCGCCGTTGCAACACTGGAGAGGATTGCCAAGATGAACCGCTCAGTAATGCCAGAAGGGATCTTGGTGGAGCCTGTTAATGTGAGAGTTAAAATATCTTCTATCATCATGCTAATGGTCGATTGGATAGGTCCTGGGGCACAGGACACAGGATTACTGGGATTCTAGGAGATGGGGCTATCTTGCTTAAGCTTTTCACGTTCTAAGCTTTTCTACTATATCTGGCATCATTCCAAAGGAATATTGAATGCCACGATAGAAGCTGTCATTTGTCTATTGAAAAGAGAGTAATCTTAGCCCTTTAATTTTAATGGGCTTGTTTATTATATTATTCTTCTCATTCAACTGAACATAATGCTGGGAAAATGTTTGCTTTTGCTACCATAAAAAAGGGTTTGAATAGAGAGCAACCCTTTGGCCTGGTGAGATCCCTTAGCAGTCTTTTCTGAGTTGCTGAGAGATTTGGCAGCAGCTCTCTGGGTGCAGGAAATTCATGTCTCTCCCTTCCTGGAAGATCTGTTCATCCAAACTCCTTTTTGAGGGAAATGACCCGACAGGACACAGAAACAGCCATCACCTGCCTGGAAGAGCATAGCTTGTCGGTGAACATGGAAAAGAATCACCTGGTTCTGAGTCAGAGACCACAGCACCTCGGAGTGATGCTAGCCCAGCCAAAGAGAAGGTTTTCACCTCTGACATGAGACATTGCAGGTTGTTGGCCTGACTCAATGATTGACAACTGCACCCTGGTATCAGTAAGATTCCTCATGCAGCTCCAGGGCATGCTAGTATCAAGTGTGGAAATTCTCCAGGTGGCACGTTTCCAGATGAAGAGCTACAAAGTTTCCTCCTCCCCCTCCCTGTGCCAGGGCTGGACAGAGCATGGCTTGCTGCCCCAGGTATGCAGTCAAACTCCTCCAATGGGGGGTGGGAGGGGGGGCACATAGAAACAGCCAAGTGACTCAGGGAGAACAGACAGACCAATAGTGAAAAAGAATCATAAACTGCATGAACTGTGGGAAACTGGGCGTATGCTCCTTTCCTTCCAGACAGAACTGCAAGACAAGCATGTACTAGTCCTGATGGGCAACACCCTGGCAGTGGCAGATGTGGGGGAATGGAGCTGGAGCACTTGGAGGTGCTGGAGCACTGGAGCAGTCATTATTGGTTACATATGGCTCAGACCCTGCATATCAACAGAAAGGGAACATCATGGTGTGAGTGGCTGACGAGGCCGCAGTCAGATCTAAGGAACTTAGACCTGAACCAAGGGAATCTTCAACAGCATCACCCAGCTCGGAGGGGTCCCTCTTCTAGACCTCTTTGCTGCTTATCTAATCCCACAAGCACTTAGCATTGGCCTTGGCAACTCATGTAATGTGGTACTATTGAATTGGCATTAGTTAGGATTAAATGAGAAAGGCCTTCCCTATACGCTTTGTAGAATTTCTGTAAAGAGATCTCACTGGCTCTGGGAAGTTTTTGTTAAAGTTTAAAGTTATGCACACTGCCATGTTAAACAAAGAGGAAAAAAATCAACTCGAAACATTCATGTGAACTCTTTCCTCCTCCCCCCGGACAAGAGATGATTAATTGACTCGCTTCACATTCAGGGCAGCGAGAATCTTGCCTTAGATGTACCAATCCTCTAGCTGTTACTACATATCTTCACTTTCATATCTGCTAGACCAATGTTTGACAACTGGTTAGGTGCATAATACAAAAGCAAGCGTACAGCCTCTAATTTCTGACTCTGTTTCTCATTACTGCATTTATGTCTTGTTACATAAAATGGAACAACACAAGTGGTAACTGCGGTCAGTTCAGACCACAGTATTCAAACCAGAAACAAATAAGTAACCAACACCTTTCCCAGCTTAGGCCATGACCCAGCAAGTTTTTCCAGGCAAGTGGAGCCTGGGAACATGCAGAGCCCTATGGAAGTCAGTGGGGCTGCACATGGACTTACAGGATCATGGCAACTTCCCCACACATTCTCTCCACAGCCTTTCCTTTTTGGTGCTCTTTAATCTCCAAGTTCATCTGTGTGCAGCTGCAGTGTTACATGTCTGCCTTTCAGCTCAGCAAACATATTAGTGTGTAGAAATACATGGCAGCACCAGAAAATTAGTCCATAGAGAGAAGATACTTTTCTAACCTTGTGTTTTCTATTAAATAATTTGCAGGAAAGAAGAGGTAGATTCAGTGACCTATTGGACTCCAATTATTTACGAACCACTTTGCAAATATGGATCATATGGTAAATATGTTATTTGGTTTTGGTTATTGTTTATAGCATAATTCTTTCATTTGAATGGGGGTAGGACCCTGATTAAAAGTCTCCCATTGACTCGAAAGCGAGTTGGATCAGACTCTGAGTGACCTACAGAGACATCCAGTGTAGCTGGAACAGGAGGGGACATCTGAATTGGTTTTAAGATTGCTCTCTCACCCTTGGCTTTCCCAAAACGAGAACTGGTGCTCCACCAGCTGCCTCGGTAGCACAGCCAGAGTACCAGTGAAATAGGTTTCAGACCGAATGTTGTTAGCTCTTATTCATTCCACTGGCTTTGGAAAATTAAAAGTGAACAGAAGATGAATATCATCTGAAGTCTCATAAGTAGGCCTCATGTAGATCACTATATAATTTAATGGCACCATTGTCTAGAATTATAATAAGACAAGGTGGGTGAGGTCATATCTTTTATTGGACCAACTTCTGTGTAGTTCAAATCAACAGGAGTTGGTCCAATAAAAGATAGTACCTCATCCACCTTGTGTCTCTCAGATCCTGGGACCAACGCAGCTATGACACCACTGCAAGCTAGAATTGTAATGTGCAGATAATGGGGGTGTGAAAGCTCAGTGACCCAGAATCTTTGTATATCGGTCCCTGAATCTTTTATGATTTTTCTATTTTTGTAAAATACAGTTTTTCTACAGTTTTCCACATGTATAAATCAGCTTATAGGCTCCATAGGTTTACTTTCCTGTCCTCTGTGTACTTAGCGTTCTCCTTGCATTCAGTACGCAGGTCTTTTGATAGCTTGTAATTCTGAGGCTCGTTTCTTCAACTGCCGGGGGGCGGGAGAGTGAAAATCACTTCTCAGCCTGTTTATGATGAGGGACATGCTGAATTAGTTGATGATGTTGCAACAAGGCTGCCATCATTAATACTCTGCTCTTGACAGAGAAGCACGACACTATATGAGCTTCCCCAATCAGACAGTGCCTAAAATTGATTTTAAAAGTCACTGCACAGAATGGAGAATGAAGCTCTGATGGTCCTAGACTTTGGTAAAAGAAGCATCAGGGATTTGTTTTAAATATTAAATGGACAGATTCCCCCAGGAGTGAATGTTTCAAAAATGTCCCTGCACAAACACGTATTGCTACACATTTTTAGGGCCCACTGCCCCAGTCTGTAAATAATACCATGACTCCTTTCATCAATGAGTCTCAAACATTTGGCAAATATTATAAGGTAGGTAAGAAACATAAAGTGATAATTTCCACCCACCATACACCCACCTCTGGTATAGAACACGGTGGCTGTTTAGTAGTGCACCGCAATTCTTCACAATACAAGTGGAGAAAAATTGTCTTTAACTGAAACGGCAGGGAAAGAGAATGTAATTATACAGACTGGCATTTGGCCAGGGCTTCAGGGTAACCCTCCTGTTCATATGAAAAGTATCATGGGAATTTTAATGGCCACAAGGGATCAGGATCTTGGCTTTATATTTTATATTAAAGCTTGTAAACTACAGTATATAGAGCCCTGCATCAAAGAATTTTAAAAACACTATGGGCCCAATGCTGCCATACTTCCTCAAGCTGAGCAGTATGCTATTCTGTGGCCTTAACATGGAATAAGCTCATATTCAGTGGTGGTAATTTCACCCCATGCAGAAAGTATGAACAAAAGCCTATGTACTTCTTAAGTTCTACTCCTTAAGTCATCAAAACAGGGTGTACGTGAAACATTGACCTTATGCTGGCTTTCTGTACCTAGGTGAATTTCACCCCCTGTGAGATAGTTTTCCCATCCATAAAATGAGTATAAATCTGACACACACAGAGATCAGCGTTATTTGGACTATAAGCTCCTTTGGACAGGGACTGACTTTTCATCCCTGTTTGTACAGCACCTAGCACAATGGGGTCCTGGTTCATGACAGGGACTTCTAGGTGCTACCATGTTACAAATAAATAATAATAGTATAACAGTCCAGGTAAGAACTGGGCTTTTTCTTTTAATAAAGAGGAGCACTTATATGGTAGCTGCAATTGTGTAATACGTTTGTGACAACCAGTTTGCTGCTGGGTGCACAAATAACTGCTGGGGTTTCCCTGGACTTAAGATTTCCAAATGTTAAGTGGTGTTTACCTGTTTTACTTTGTAATTGTCCTTAGGCATTTAATATCTGCTGAGTTTTACTCCTCTATGGTTCCATGAGTCTGCGATTATTTTCTGCTTGTCAACATTGGTTTTCTTTCCCCCAGGCTTGGAATATCTTTTGCTTATTATGGCGTCATCCTGGCCAGTGCTGAGTTACTGGAGCGGGACATGGTCTGTAGTTTGCAGACAGCAGTGAAGGAGTTGGGGGATGATTCAGAGGAAAGCCGCAGCCCATGTCACTGTCGCTTGTTTGCCCCTTCAGATTACCGGATCATGATCATCAGCACAATTGGAGAGATTGCATGTAACAGAAACATCTCCAAGTTGTCTTTCTGTGGCTATTTAATGTGTTATGCAATGTGTTTAACTTGGCAGATTTACATGCATGTGCACAAAACAAAATGTAGGGTATGGGTGAAATTCACCCTGTGCACAGAGCCAGCCAAGGGCAATGCACTACTTCAGTGGGATTTTCAGTAGAACCTAGAATTACGAATACCCTGGGAATGGAGGTTTTTCGTAACTCTGAACAAAACGTGGTTGTTCTTTCAAAAGTTTATAACTGAACATTGACTTAATACAGCTTTGAAAGTTTACTATGCAGAAGAAAAATGCTGCTTTTAATCATCTTAATTTAAATGAAACAAACCCAGAAAGTTCCCTTACCTTGTCAAGTTGTTTTTTTAAACTTTCCCTTTATTTTTTTAGTAGTTTACATTTAATACGGTACTGTACTGTACTGTATTTGCTTTTTGGGGCGTGGGAGGGAGGTCTCTGCTGCCTGATTGCGTATTTCCGGTTCCAAATGAGGTGTATGGTTGACCGGTCAGTTCGTAACTGGTGCGCATAACTCTGAGGTTCTGCTGTAGCTACATATGCTTTGTGCTGGCATCACAGGGAAGAATTAATTCATCTTTAAGGACAGTTGTGAAAATTTAACTGGCAAAGCCAAATAGCCCCTATGCAGAGGATACATAATAACTTTCTTTTTTAAAATGACCATAGGAAACTATCTGAACAGTAAAGTCCAGATCCTCAAAGACAGGACCGCCCAGAGGATTCAGGGGGCCTGGGGCAAAGCAATTTTGGGGGCCCCTTCCATAAAAAAAAGTTGCAATATTATAGAATACTATATTCTTGGGGGGGCCCCTGCAGGGCCCAGGGCAAATTGCCCCACTTGCCCCCCCGCCCCCCGGGCGGCCCTGCTCAAAGATATTTAGGTACCTATCTTGCACTGAAATCAATGGAGGCTAGACACCTAATCACCTTTGAAGATCAGGTTCTAAGTTACCAGAGAGCCAGGATTGGCTTGAAGGCAAATTTTCAGACTAGAACAGTGACTTCTGGAAAGCAAGAATTGCAGTCAATCACTGATATGTAGGCAACTGAATGCAGCAAAGGTGTGCTTTAGTTTAGAAAGGGTATTTACCAGCACCCTGTACTGTGCAGCAGAGACCTGCTCAAAGTAGGTTAGAATGGAATACAGCAGAAAGTACACAATGCATCCATAGTAACACAAACCAACATGTTTCTTGGTATATCTCCTCTGCTTCAGTATTAGGTAGTAACAGTGTCATGTGATAGCATGTTTCTATAGCACCTTCCATCTAAGGCGCTCTAAGTACTTGGCAAACATTACTGGATTTAGCTTCATGGCACTACCGTGAGGTAAGCTTTATCCCCATTTACATCTAGGGCAATGAGATAAAAAGCGATTAAAAGTTGATCCTGGAAGGTGCCAAACTCTTTGACCTCAGTCCAACAAAGGGCATAAACACATACTTAGGCTAGAAGTTAACCATGTGCTTCAGTGTTTTGCTGGACTGGGGCCACATTGCTTAGCATCTTGGAGCCCTGACTCATACAGGAAGTCTGTGGGAGAGTTGGGGATAGAACCCAGGTGTCTAGAGTTCAAATGCAGTGCTTAACCACATGACCCCACCCTTCCTCCCAGCATCTTGCTATTACTAAGAAGTGATCAAGTCCATAATGCTAGTGTGACACAATAGTAGTGAGAGACTTTAGTTCCCTTTATAGAATCTCAAGTGAGGCCAGTTCAGAAACTCCAGACATAAAAAATAAAAAAGGAAAAATAAGCAAGAGGAAGATCATGGTGTTTGGGTATTGGAGGGTGAAATCTTTTCTACTGGGAAGGTGGGATGGAATTCCTGGTTTATAGTGTCAGGAAATGATGACAGCTAAGTATGGGCTTAGACATCATTAGATAATCTAACCCTGAAGTCTGACATTTGTTTTGTTTTGTTTTCCAGTAAATCCCTTAAACATTCTAGGCATCAATTTCCTAGGAAGACGACTGAGCCTGTCTATAACAATGGGATGCACTGCACTATTTTTTCTCTTCCTTAATATCTGCACTACAAGGTAGCGTATTAGATTAGTATGCTAGTACTGTTGTGGTGGTTTGTAATACCATAGGCAGATGGCAGGACCTCTTAAATTCTCAATTTGCTAATCAGCAGTCCTGATAATTCTCTCTCTCAAAAAAATAATCTCCTGCAGTTTCCTGTCACTTCCCAGCAAAAAATGTAATAGCAGAAGCTGTAATGAGGTCTTGTATTGCTGAGACTACGGGGATTTCACAAAATATATGACAGGACATTTACTAGCATACTATGAAGTGCTATAAATAATTACAGCTAAAACACACATCAAGATAAGTATACAAAGTACATTTTGAGGTACAAAGCCCATAATTTTTTTCATTGTTTGTTTGCTTACTTAACAAATTAGGGTACGTCTCTACAGAGAACAGAAAAACCCGTGGCTGGCCCGAGCCAGCCGACTTGGGCTGTGGGGCTGTTTCATTGTTGCGTAGACTTCCAGGCTTGAGCTGGAGTCCAGGCTCTAGGATCCTGTGAGGTGGGAGGGTCCCAGAGCCCAGGCTCCAGCCTGAGTCCATGAGCCCAAGTTGGCTGGCATGGGCCAGCTGCGGGTTTTTCTTTGCTGTGTAGACATCCCCTTAGACCAGCAGTGGGCAAAATTTTTGGCTTGAGGGCCACATCAGGGCTGCAAAACTGTACGGAGGGCCGGGTAGGGAAGGCTGTGCCTCCCCAAACAGCCTGGCCCCCGCTCCCTATCCGCCCCCTCCCCCTGACTGTCCCCCTCAGAATCCCTGACCCATCGAACCCCCCCTGCTCCTTGTCCCCTGACCGTCCCCGCCTGGGACCCCCCCCCACCCCTAACCGCCCCCCCCAAGCCCCTACCACCTATCCAACCCCCCCTGCTCCCTGTCCCCTGACTGCCCTGCATCCACCCCCTCCCCCCTCCAGGCCTCCCCAGGATGCCCACACCTATCCAGCCTCCCGTTTCCATCCCCTTAGTGTCCCCCCCCAGAACCTCTGCCCCATCCAACCACCCCCTGTCCCCTGATTGCCCCCTGGGATCCCCTGCCCCTTATCCAACCCCCCCCAATCCCCACCCCCTTACCATGCCGCTCAGAGCACCAGGACTGGCAACCATGCCTCCCGGCTGGAGCCAGCCATGCCACCACGCAGTCTAGAGCACCGGGGTAGGCCGGCGGCTCTCGCAGCTGCACTGCCTGGCAGGAGCTTGCAGCCCCGCTGCCCAGAGCGCTGGCAGCATGGTGAGCTGAGGCTGCGGGGGCTGGGGGGGGGGGGCAGCAGGGGAGGGGCTGGGGGCTAGTCTCCCCGGCCAGGAGGCTGGGTAGGACAGTCCTGCGGACCGGATGTGGCCCACAGGCCATAGTTTTCCCACCTCTGCCTTAGACTAATAATCCACCGTGGGGTTTGTGTGTGTCTCCCCTAATCAGGATGAATTAGCAAGATTTGACTGTATTCACTACATAAAGACTGAGTTTAAGTGATTTACAAGCTCCCCCCGTGAAGCTGGCAGAACTTGTCAATTTTTTGAAGTGGACCAGGACTGCAGCTAGGGCTCCGAAATGACCCTTCAGCTTAAAGTTTCCCTTAAACTCACCTTTCATCTGTGAGGGACCGCCATAAAGCACAGTAGCTAATAGTCTGCTTTATTGGTGCCTGAAAAACAGCATAGGGAAATTTTATGTTCATGTTTGAGATGGGGACTTTAAAACTACTAGTATCACAGGTGCTAGAACTAGTGGTGCCGCACCCCCTGGCTTGAAGTGGTTTCCATTATATATAGGGTTTACAGTTTGGTTCAATGGCTCTCAGCACTCCCACTATACAAATTGTTCCAGCGCCCCTGACTAGTATAATTTTCTTCAAACTTGGCTTGTTGCATGGATGGCAGAGAAATTTAGAAATCAAGCCAAATTCAAAGTTTCTAGCCAAATCTATGCAATAGTTACTTGAATGCAAAATTCTGATTGGAGTATCTGGGTAAAGTACTTTTCCAGTGGTCCGATAAATCAAATACCTGAAACAATTATGCTCAGTCTTCACCTTTGGGCTGAGACCAAGCATAGAATTTGTGAAGGTTGATAAGGAACTGAGAAAGAGGGATAGGACTGCAAGTTAGAACCAGTCTTAATTCTAGCAGATGCAACCTGACGTGCTATAATGAATATATAGATGTCCTCTCTCCCTTGGTGAAGAAAGTCCCTCGGTGTGAATCATCCACCTTTCCTTGCCAATTGAATGGATAAAGGTTACATTTGTCATCTATTACATTTTACTTATGTCTTTTATTATATTCTTATTTTGGAGGGAAGTTCCTTAGTGCAGTGAGTAACCACTTGCTTTGTCTGTGTTTAATAACTGTTCACTGATGCTAGTTCCATACTCTCCACCCCGTTCTCCCTAGTACGGGTCTGATCGGTTTTCTCTTCATGCTGCGTGCCTTGGTAGCAGCAAACTTCAACACCATCTACATTTACACAGCAGAGGTAGGTCCTTCTGAAAGTTCCTCATTAAGCTGCTCTTGCCAGAAGCTGGAAATGGGCGATGGGAATTACCTGTTTTGTTCATTTCCTCTGAAGCACCTAGCATTGGCCACTAATGGAAGACAGGATACTGGGCTAGATGAACCATTGATCTGATCCTGTATGGCTATTCTTATTAAGTGTATTAAATGAATAAAAGCACATTTGCCTATTCTCAGGAATTTTCCCATGTTACTCGGCTGTGGCAAAGTTACTGTAACTATATGATTATCTAGGAGTCTGCTTTACTATCTCTGTACCATTAATAATTCTGTATATCACAATTGTGCTTATAAGAATGCACCTGCAGTGCATAAATATATTAACCTTTTGGTGGTTTAGAATTGTGGGAGTCCATTATTGGATATGGATGTGTCAAAAACCACTAACCTGAGAGCGTTTAACAAAAAGGGACAATGAAGCCCATCCAATGCCTGGAAAATGCTTCTTGAGACTGCTCCCCTCGCCGAAGGAAAGCAGTTGGGGGAATCCTTCTCTTGGAGTGGCTTAGTGAGACTGAAACCCCTCTTGGTCCTTCTACAAACATATTTCTAACCAATAAACTACTCAGCCCCCGCCACGTTATGCTTTAACATATGCCTATGTGCTTTGCTGAAACAGGGCCTAGGCGCGGCAAAAAGCATAATCCTTGGAGTCTTGGCGGTTCTTTTTAGGGTGCTTCTTGTCTAATACATGAGTAAGGATTCAAAGCCCTGGACACTACTTTTCCCTTTCTGCCAGATATGGAGCGTGGCCATGGAAGCATCCCCAATATCTCTGTTCTGCAACCCTGACCTTGAGCAACCACCTCTAAGGCTAAGGGATTAGTTTAGTGTCTGCTCCAGCTTTAATTAGACTAACCCAGTGGTTCTCAACCTATTTACCACTGTGAGCTGCATTCAACACGAATTGTATGGCCCCGAGGATATCACATGGGCTGCAGCTGTGTGCTGATTGGGCTGCAAGCGGCTCATGAGCTGAGAACCACTGGACTAACCTAAACTGATTCAATAGGGGAGAGAGAGAGTTGGGAGCCTTACTGCCCTTTGAAAATCTCCCCCTACAGCTGTCCTTTCTTGTGCAGTGAGCCTCCATGAACCAGTGGCATGCCATAATTCTTTCTGGTACTGAATTAAGCCCTTTGTCTTGCTATAGGTTTACCCTACCACAATACGAGCTCTGGGAATGGGGACAAGTGGTTCACTATGTCGGATTGGAGCTATGGTGGCACCATTTATAGCACAAGTAAGATGCTTTTCCTGTTATCATCCTGGTATGAGGTGGCGGTTGTCAGTGATGGGGAATGGAAAAAAAAAGCCCTAGGCTGGTATTTCTTCAGCTACCTTGGAAGAGCTTTCAGCACTGGCCTTTGTTTTTGTGGGCACAGTTCTGGTTTTTGGTAAACTCTATGCCCAGTGTTGCCCTCAGATGCACCCACAGATCTCCTGGAATTGCATAGGTCCGTGCACACACGTGTACATACTGACCTTTGTTTTTGCCAAGACATTAGGTCTTTGATATTTATGTGGAAACTAGGATTTGATATGTGGTCATAGCCAACAATAGACCCACATCAGTCGTGGCTCATGACTTTGACAGGTGAGAGACAAATCACAAAATGGTTACATTCCCCCAGTGTATAATTTAATAGCTATTAAAAGCTTATCTTATTTATAATGTAGTAGCAGCAGGAGGACTTGGGAGCTGGAGCTGCTACTCGGGCCACAATGGGAGGTGGAGCATGAGGGGGGGCCTGGGAGTGGACAACAGCTGTTGGTATACATGCATAGTTCCCTTGGGGCTGTGGACGCACAGGCCCCAACCCTGCCCCCTGCACCTCTCCTTGAGCCTGGCCTCAACTGCTATCATTCCCCAGCTGTGGCCTCTCCAAGCAGTGGTTACCACAGCAATTCTGATAAAATGACTCTTATGCTCAGTAAATTGTCATGGTAACAAGGCAGCTTCTTGAGGCACCGTTCACTATCCCAACATTTGAGCCTCAGGCAGCACCACGTTTGTCAAACTTTCTAGTGGCGTGTTTTGCTACGTTTGGATTGTGACATTTATAGCAAATCATAATTTGTCCTTAAAGCTGTATATATTTATCAGTTACATAAAAAAGAATATGCAAAATGTATTGTGTAGCTTTTGGGAATTCTTGGGTAGCCTGTGGCTCATGTTCCTGGGTGGCCAAGCTGCTCCTGACCTGTATAAAGCTCTCTGTACAGAATGTAACTGGTTAGCATGTGTTACACTTTTTGGAAGCTGTTAGAATAGCTTGTTTTCTTGGCTATCATTGAATCCTTTAGTCTCTTGTCCATTTCAGGTCTTGATTCCTAACATGCCCCCTGACACTAATCTTGTATTGCAGCATCGAGCTGATGCTTGAATTGTTTGTTTGTAGGTTCTCATGAGTGCTTCGTTCCTCGGGGCCCTGTGCCTTTTCTCAGGCATGTGTGTGGTGTGTGCCATCTCTGCCTTCACTTTGCCCATAGAGACCAAAGGAAGGGCGCTACAGGTGTGTAATAGCTCATTTCTGACACAACTACAGCTTTGTCCACATGAGAAAATGATATTGATTTAACTAAATCAGTTTAGAGGCTCCTAAAATCATCATCATCTCCATATAAAGCATGCAAACCAAAAGAAGTGTCTTTACACACACAGGTTGGACTGCTCTACCTAAACCCTTGTCTCTACTACAAATGCTTTTCCCTTATAGCTATACTGGCATAGCTTGGCTGCCAGAGCACTGTCACCATAGCTCTTGCCAACTGAAGAGGTTTTTCTCTTGGCAGAATACCACCACCCTCCCAAAAAATCCAGTTTCAGACAAGGACTTAAGGTTGTTTGTTTAATCTGCCTCTGTGGTAAAAGGCAGCTCTGTGCAGGCTAGCATACTCTTTAAACCCTGAAATGGTTGGTATTGCAATAATCAAACAAAAACACTCCAATAAATTGCATTACATGTAAGAGAAAAGCTTTGATCTATCTATAATTGACTTGACCTTATCTAATGGTGACCTAGATAAATGGGAGTTTAACTCACTGTTTAATGAGGTGGGCTCTCTTCCTTGAAACTGGACTGCATTCTTGTGAGCTAATATCACAGCTGACGTTTCAATAGACATCCTTTTTGCAGACAAGATCTATGGCCCTGATTCTGCTACCAGTTATACTTTTCACAAAGGATTAGTCCAATGGAGGTTAATTGGAATAATCAACTATGCAAAGTTTAGCCTTTAGTTTCAGCAGGGAGGATGCCAATGCTTATGCCTGTGTAACTTTGATGTTAATAGGAATAATCAAGTATGCAATGGGATTATTTCTGTTTATAAAGTTACTCATGGCTGCAGAATCTGGCCTAATGAATGCATTGCCCCTCACTCTCTGATAGTACGGATGGGGGCCAGATAAGAACCGAGATTGTAAGCACACAATGACATTTAATCCCAAGAGTCAAGTTTTCAGGTGGCAATGTCTACATTGTGCCTTCCAAATCTGCTTTGTAGTGGTGGTGCACTGTAGGCAGCTATATTTCAGGAGTAATTTTAAAAGCCAGCTCAGTGTTATTTGAAAGAGATATAGGCTGAAAATATCCAGCCTCTGCATCAGATTCTAATCTTAGAACAATCTCAGAATAGCGTATGGGTCGTGCAGATACAAGGCAGGATTTTTGGACACACAAAAATGTATCTGAGAGCAAAACCTGCTCCTAGTCCATATGCCCCCATTCTTTGTTTGACTCTGCATTTTTATCTTTCCATTTTTTAGCAAATGAAATGAATGAAGACACTCAAAGTTGGTTCTTGTGGGAGAGAAAGGAACCTTTCAGCAGTTGCTAGAAAGAGGAGGTATAATCACTGTTGAAGAGCATACAAGCTACATGCTATCTACAGGCTGCATTTGGAAAAACTCTTTCCTGTGATTCAATAAATAGATTTCTCCTTCACCCCTGAAGCCTCTTTACTATTCTCAGTATTAGTCCTATGCCATGGGTCCTAGTCCCCTCTTGGATTAACTGGTGTTGGACAAGTTGGGATGGTGGTGTCATACCTGCGTTACAGCTGGACTAATGGTGAGGGTGTTTTTCCTTCAGGCGTGGATTATGGTTTTTGCCATGGCAATGTGGCTCACAGTATGTACATACTAATCAAATACAACAGCCCTTCTTCGAGGAACAAATACCCCCATCACTGAGACTGACACACAAAGGCACGTTTCACCTACCTCACCTTGCCCTCAGAATGAGGCTTTTGGGTGATTGTTCTGGCCCTTACACTGTTCTCAGGACTAGAGTTGGCTGCAATTTTTCCATTAGGAGAGAGAGAAGCTGCCAGCTTCTATCAGCAACCAGGGATACTAGCACAAAGCTAGGTCTCCCCACTTTAAAAAAACAAAACATCTTCCACTAATGGATATTTCTGTAAGACTGGAAATTTGTACAGAAACCACTTAAAACAGCAAATACAAAATAGAGTTCTATACAGAAGTTGGGTGAAGAGGGCAGCTTTTCAGATCAGGCCCCCAGAATCTGCATAACTGTGGTGAGTTTGTATGCTGGATCTCTGAAAACTATAGTGGTTTTTAAAAATTCCAAAATCATTCATCTTTTCGAAAAATTAAAGCTTCCATTGGGCTGCCACAGTCTGTGGTAGACTGAGGCTAATGGACACATTCAGCGTAACAGCAATGCTTTAGAATTATTTTAATCGTCAGTGTGTATGGGAGTATTCCTCTTCCTATGTAAATGCAGTATTTATCAAAGGGATAGGCTAGGGTTCAGTTAATGAAACACTGGGCTCAGGCAGGAGTCTTCATTTCTAATCCTGCCTCTGGCACAGAGCTGCTGACTCCTTGGGAGAGTTACTTCACCTCTTCCCCCCCCTCCCATGGTCCATCTCAAAGTGTGGAGAGGAGACTGACAATTAGGTGTTAGAGATGAGTAAGCTACTGTTACATTGCCAGCCGATACTGGCCCCACTATGGAAATACAATCTTGAGCTGATGCATCATGATATGAGGGAAGTACTCCTTGCCTTAGTAGTACTATTGCACATGCAGAATTTGGGCAGAAATTAATTTTTTTTTGCACAGAATTTTCTTTTCCTCCACAGAGGCTGCTGGACCTGACAGCACAGCTTGCAACTAGAAGACAGTGCCAGGGGAAAGGACTGGGAGCTGGGGGGTTCCCTGCAGCTGCAATTCTCAGAATGCCCTGAGGAAAGGATAGATTAATAGCCCAGCTTCTCTAGTGTGTACCTGTAGAGTGCTGTCTTTGCCTTCCAGCATAACCTCTCTCCTGAGGCAAGTTGTGTTTTGCAGTCACTTGACCAAACGGCAACCACAGGGCAGGGGCCTAGCCACAAACACTAATTGTTTCAATACAGCTGCATATAAGTGTATACATCTAGGACCAAAGAACATACTTACATGATGGGGAACTTAATCCTGGGAAACGGACTCTGAAATGAGCTGGGGTTGGTGATGAATAATCAGCTGAGTATCCATGAACTCTCAGTGCAACACTGTAGCCAAAAGAGCTAATGTGATGCTGGCTACATAAACACGGGAATAGAGAGGCTATTTTACCTCTACATTTAGCATTGGTGCAACCATTGCTGGAATACTATGTCCAATTCTGGTGTATACAATTCAAGAAGGATGTTGACAATTGGAGAGGTTTAAAGAGTCACGTAAATGATTAAAGGGTTAGAAAACAGACTTAAGGAACTCACTCACTACGTAAAATAGATATGACTTAGGGATGACTTCATTACTATATTTGTTCCCCATTCAGAGACTGTAATGGGCTGTTCAGCCCAGCAGAGAAAGGTATAACATACTCTAATAGGAGGACGATGAAGCTAGACAAATGCAGCCTGGGAGTAAGGTGTACATTTTTAACAGTGGGTAATCTATCAAGGGTCATAGTAGATTCTCCATCACTGACCATTTTAAAATCAACATTGGCTGTTTCTCTAAAAGATCTGGACTATGAATTAATTTAAGGAAGTTCTATGACCGGTGTTATACTGGAAGTCTGAACACAATGGTCTCTTCTGGCCTTGAACATTAATAATCTCCTCCCCGCTTCCCCAGTCCATCCTTTGCCCTCCATGGTGGCACCAATTTTCAATGAAATTAACAAGGGCACGAAGGGTGAGTTGACTGATGTACAGTCATGAAACCTCCACGCATCTGAAGAAGTGGGTTTTTTACCCATGCAAGCTTATGTCCCAATAAATCTGTTAGTCTTTAAGGTGCCACCGGACTCCTTGTTGTTTTTGTGGATACAGACTAACACGGCTACCCCTCTGATACTTGTAAATTTAAAATCAGTGATAATTCACTCAAATCAGCCCTCGCCAGACTCCTTTGTGATTGCAGCAGCCCTACACTCCACTCTGGAGAACCAAAAGTAAAAGTAACAAAACAGGCAACTATTACTCTAAAACCTAAACTAATTTTAGGACAGTTTTTCTGTAGGTAATTTCCTAGATTTTTAAAAATAGTTAAATGTTTACTTTTAGCAACCCCCCTCATGTATTAGGAGGGTTTAGAACCCCCAGCAATAGAATACATACTGCTACTACTACTTGGGCTCTAGGGTACCTCAGGTGACAGCAGCAGAAGACTCTTATTCCAGAGGGGAGGTGACCCTGCCTCTGCCCTTTTTCCTTCTCACTTCATCCCTGCTGCATATCAAGAGCCTGCTACAAACTTCCTAATATTTTATAATGAAAAATGGCAGGTAACCTAAGAGAAAGGGGCACTACCAGCCACCCTTCTACTAAGGCAAATACTACTTATCTTGCTATAATGCCCACCTTTAGTCGGTTTCTTCCCCTCACTCCAGAGCAGTGCCACCACGTAGTCATCAATGTTTGTGGCCAGCCTCTAAACTTCTGTGGTAACAACTATCTTGTACACTGGAGCAGCAACCTATCTGTGCTATACAGAACATCACATCTGTTTGCTTACCTGCAGTATTGGTGTAGACAGCTACCATAGTGCTCCACAAATGGGAATAGTTTGGATAAAGCTGCGCTTCTGAAGTTCAGTTTCCACATAAGACCAAGCTGAATTAGGGCTTCTAACTGGCCTGTGGAGCACTCACAGATAGGTGCCTTTGAAAGAAAATTGTACTTAGGTAGGTGGTGCTTTGAAAATAACTGCTTGAGAAGGGAGCATGGGTTGACATATTTCACAAACAGTGCAACAAGAGGGCTAGTGAGGTAAATGGCATGGAGAAGGAGGAGAGCTGAACAACAGTGTCTCATGCTTTCCAACTTGAAGTATTGTTATAGTGATGACTCAATCATCCAGGAGCTATCACCACGACCACCTCTATGAAAGGAATGAGAAATGCAAGACTGCATTCCAAAGATGACATTTTCAGAAGTTCAATAAATTGTCTAACCAACTCTAGGTACAAGTAATCATTCCTTCCTTGCAACTATGCCATTAACTTCCATTAGCACATGTACATTGAATCTGTCTTATCTTGTTTAGAGGACATTTCAGAGACATTTTAGTGCATCTCATTGCAGTAATGCATACTGACCAAGAGAAATCCAACTGCTGGGATGAAAGGAACAACCTTCCTCACCTATAAAAACACCCCAAACAAATCCCTGATTTTTTAAGTAGATTTTAATACAGCCCTCCCTTTACATTTTAAATCACCAGTAACTTCTTTAGGGGGGCAACTACACTTCCATTGTACCAGTCATTCTCCTAGGACAACAAAATTACACCATGTGCTTTCATGGCTTGGGGTTAAGTACAGTACAAAACAAATTATGGCCAGCCACATGCCTTTGGTAAAATTAATGTCTGGTGATAATACATTTTCTTGAAACTGAGAAAGTCACACATTGAATTCATGTAACATTTTAAAGTTTAATTCTGTACAAATTCTTTTCTTTAAATGAATTTGAGCAGCTGTTATTCCAGATCGCTGTTTTAATGACGTTCCACAAGTAGGATGCAAGGACTGAACTTCAGAGAACAGTCTCTCCAAATGCCTTGATCCCTGGTAGATTTCTGTTTTAGGGGAAGGGTATAAAGTCTAGTAAACATCCACAAATGTACAGGTCAAAGTGGTCATGACTTTTCCTCTTGACAACTGACAGTTGATAAATATTTGTCTAGTTTTAAAAAATTCATTCCAGTACATGCGACTCATTCATTTAAGCAACTGGCGCTCCTCTCCTTTGAGGCGTTTTTTCCTGGGCTGTACAAAATCATCATCAGAGTCATCACTAGATTCTGGATTCTCTCTCTCACTCCGACAGTAGGGTTGTATAGGGAATTCTCTCTCCGGATAAAGGGTCTTTAGGAGTTCTTCAAAGTAGGCTTCAAGTTTCATGCCAGCATCAGCCACTTCTGAATCAGGCTGTTGGGTGAGTTTACAATAATCAGTGCATCATAAAATAGTTGGACACTTATAGCACCCAAAGAATCTCAAAGTGCAAACCGCTAAAATCAACTAGCAATAAGACACAGACATCTCTGGGACATGGTTGGCAAACAACCAGCACACAGAACTCTGCAAAAATCAGTGCTAGAGGGGAAATTTTGGCCAAGAACACCACAACTAATTCCTTCTCTTACAAAACTGACATAAAATCTAATGTTCAAGATGGACAGGATCATTGGTTTAAGATCTCCACTGAAAGACCCACTTAAGAGATCATACATGATATAAAGTTTATCCACTTCAGAAATGGAAGGGTTTGGTCAACTGTGCCACTAAGAAGACAGAGTATTTTGTACCAGATGCTTTGACTGCTATGCCATTTTTCTGGCCAGTGGAATTTTTTTCCCGCCTCTCTCACACACACACAGCAGAATATAAAATGTTACTAACATAGATGATTATACCTTAGCACACTAACCAGCCCCAAGGTGTTTCACATCAGCAGCCCTGGCCAGTTTCCTGGTTTAAGCAGAGGCTAATAGCTAAAGCCAGTTCTAGTCAGGTCTTCCCTCCTTCCTGCTCTACATGGGACATTTGTCCCTTCCCCAGAGTTTCACCCCTCACTTCAAATGAGGAATCAGCAGATGGCTAAGAAAGCCAGCAGTGGCCAAGGAGATCTTGGTATAGCAGTCAGAAGCCACAGTGTACTTAAGAGGTTGACTGAAGGGCAGGACAAGGAGGGTGGGGAATGAAAGGCGCATTGAGGGGTCAGGGAAGGGAGGAAGGGCAGTGGGAAGGATATTATTCTGCAGATAGGAGGCAAAAGGCAGTGAGTCTAAGACAGGTGGAGAGAGAGAGATATAAAGAAATATATAACTGTTAGATAAGTGTGCATAATAATCTTTTAAGAAATGAAAAAAGGATTTTTTCTGTTTTCTGTGTGTGTCAAGATGACAGCTCTCAAAACTCTGCTAAAACAACTTTCAAGGTTGTAAAAAATCAGAAAGCTGGTTTGTCTCTTATCTACAGTGGATTCTTGGTTCATGTAGATAACAGGGCAAAGCAAACCAGACAAGGTGTGAGATTTACTAGCCAGGTGAAGATCTTGGACTAGGGAGGATGGATACTAACTAGACAGAACTAGTGAAGTCCAAGGTCACAAGATGAAGATAAGAATAAGACACATGAAAGCAATGAAAAGACAGCTAGATTGAGTAAGGAGTACGGTAGCAATGGTTAAAAAGACAAGAGATACCAATTAGAGTTTTTGAAGGATAAGTAAAAGATGTACTAGAGTTAGGATGGTGCGCATATGAAAGTGTTTAGAATAGAATGTTTACAGATAAGGAATTTTAAATAATTGGTGCCTGTATGATGTTATGAGACAAGGTATAAAGGACATGTGGAGCAATGCAGGACCCCTACCAGATTGGACCAGAATGGCTCTGATGAGAACAGAAACAGATTACCTGTGCCACAGGACTGGGTAACTGATCCCTGCTGTATCCTGCTCTAATCTGCTTTATTTATGCTCTATACTTAGTTAAGGTAGTAATACAGTGTCCTAAAATTTTCTTAAAGTTTTCAACTAATTAAGCTTAAGTAACTGGTGTGGATTGTGCCTTTCACCAAACAGACAGAAGCCATATTAAATCTGCTCCTATCCATTTCCATAGAAGAAATGGTTACTGACTGTAACTGCACTTTGAGATGTGACGCAGATGTGTATTCCAAGTAGGTTTGTGCACATGCTGGAGCCAGAGACTTTTGCCTAGCGGCACCCGTAGAGGAGTGGCACTCATGCTTTGTGCTTGTAGCCCCTCCCTTGGCTATATGAAGCGACAAAGACCAGCCCCCCCTCAGTTCCTTTGCATAGAATGTTCGGGGGAAGACTGATGCAGAGGCGACGGTGGGTAGATTGTGGTATACACGTCTGCATCATATCTAGAAGAACCACAGTTACCGCAAGTAATCGTTTAGTCTTCTTTGAGTAGATGCAGACATGTATTCCAAGTAGATGACTAGCGAACCCCATCTGGAGGGGGGGCTTAGCGTCCACCTGAGCAAGGATTGCAGGACTACTCTTCTGACATTAGTGTCTGCTCTGGAAGAAGCAGTGATAGCATAATGATCTGTCAAAAGTATGCACAGACAACCCTGTGACCACCCTACAAATGTCCAATATTGAAATGTCATTGAAGAATGCCACCAAAGTCGCCTGTGCTCTCGTCAGATGCGCCCAAATCTACTGAGGGGGTGTAACGGATGCTATCTCGTATGCAGTATTGAAGCAAGATATTATCGATCTAGAGATGGTCTGCACAAAGACCGCTTGACCCTTCATATGGTCCGCATATGATATGAACAGGGCAAGGCGAAGCACAAAACTGTTCCGTCTTGTTCAGACAGAAGGCTAGACAGTGTCTAACGTCTAGTGTATGGAGGCATTGCTCTTCTGGGGAGGAATGCAGCTTGGGGAAAAATACAGGCAAATACACTGCCTGGTTCAAGTGAAACTGAGACCAACTTGGATACAAAACTTCAGATATGGCCAAAGCATAATCTTGTTCCTGGAAAACTGTGTGTAAGGAGGACCAGCCATCAGGGCCTGCAACTTTCTCACTTCCTGGCACAGGTAATGGCTATCAAGAATGCAGTTTTCTGGGACACGAGGCAGGAAGCAAGAGGCTTACATGGAGGCCCCCATCTGACCCACTAAAACCATGTTCAGGACCCACAAGGGGCAGGTGGAGTATTCCTTTCAGAAATCTCATCACCATGGCATTGGAGAAAATAATGGACAGGCAAGATGAAATGCAGATATTGCTTCCAAGTACATTCTCAGACAACTGAGTGCTAGGTCCAATTCCTGAAGATGCAAAAGGTACTCCACGATGTCCTAGATGGAAGCCTCTGCCCAGTGGGTCACACGAGCCAAGGACCACACAGAAAACCTCTTCCTCTTTGACAAGTAGGCTGTTCTAGTGGAAGGCTTCCTACTGTTAAGTAGGATCTATTGGACAGCCTCCGAGCAAAACACTTCCTCCTCGTTCAGCCATGCAGGAACCACACCTTGAGGTGCAGGGAGTTGGTCGCTGGATGCGGCCATGGTCCTGTGTGAGCGAGGAGATCAGAGAACCAGTGCTACCTCAGCTACTCTGAGGCAATGAGGACAAGTCTGGCTCAATCTGCCTTGAGTTTGGCCACGACCTAGGGAAGGATGGTGTACAGCGGAGTTGACTTCCAACTGCAGTGGAAAGCATTGGAGAGGGAGCCCGGGCTGAGCCCCTCCAGAGAGCAAAATAGGCAACATTTCTCGTTTTCCTTTGTCACAGAGGTCGATCGTGGGGACGCCCCATGTTGCGAACGCCATCTTAAAGATTTCAGTCTTCAGGGACCACTCATGGCTCAGGGAGAAAACCCAGCTGAGATGATCCATGAGATGGTTCTAGACCCCTGGTAAGTGGATAGCTACTGGGGTGGTATCATCTGATACAGAACAACAACAGGTTGATTGCCTCCAGGCAGAGTGCTCTGTTGTGGGCTCCCCCTTGTTTGTTCACATAGCACATCATGGTAATATTATCTGTGAGTATGTGAACCACTGAATGCCTGATTCGGTCCCAGAAGGCACAACGTGTTGTGGATGGCCCAAAGCTCCAACACGTTGATAGGAAGCAAGGTCTCCTGTTCCAACCACAGACCATGCACCTCCAGTGAGTGCAGATGTGCTCCCCAAACCAGAAGGGATGTGATGGTAACCACTGATTTGGTGGGAGAGGGCCGAGTGAAGGGGACCCGCTGGCACACACTGCATGGGGACTCCCACCAGTGCAAGGACTCCAGGCCTGATGAAAGAAGGTGAACCAACCTGTTTAGCGAATACAGAGCAGGGCTGTAAACTGTCCTGAGCCCCATCTGAAGAGGACAAAGGCGTAACTGGGCAAGATGGACCACTTGGGTGCTGTTGGGGGGGAGGGTCCAGCTCCCTCTTCCCATGTGACCCAATAGGCTCAGGCACACGTGGACTGTTGTTGACAGCTGTGATTGCAAACTGAGGCACAGCTGTAGAATCATCTGGAAGTGGTTGCTCAGCAGGAACGCCCTCGACTTCGTGGAATCTAACAGGGCCCCAGTGAACTCTATTTGCTGAGTGGGGGCCAAAGTTGACTTTATGATGTTTAGAATGAGTTCCAAACAGTCAAGGAAGTGTAGCGTGGTGTCAACTTGGGCAAGAACCTCCTCTCTGGAGCCTGCAGTAACCAATCATCGAGGTAAGGGAAGATATGGATTTCCTTCCTCCTCAGATATGCCATGACTACCACCATGCATTTGGTGAAGATTCAGGGGGCAGAAGAGAGGCCAAATGGGAGAATCATGTATTGAAAGTGGCAGTCTCTTACCATGAAGCAAAGATACTTCCTGTGACTCGGTAGAATGGCCACGTGGAAGTAGGTGTCTTGAAGAACCAGAGCAGCAAGCAAGCCATTTTGAGACAAAGAAGGGAGGATAGCTATATACAACAAACTAGGCTAAGATATAAACTTGTGAGGTTGTGAAGCAATAACTGCATAGAGCTCCAACTCCAGCAAATGGGCAGTATGAAGGAACCAAGTGGGTTTGGGGCGCTGCCACCTCATGTATCCAGGGGAGGAGCTACAGGCAGGAATGCCACTCCTCTATGGGTACTGCTAGGGAAAAGGCTCTGGAGCGTGGGGCACGCACACACCTAATTAGAATACACATCAGCATCTACTCAGAGAAGAATTAAAGCATATTTAATCCTGATATAATAACAATTAAACCAAACTGTTTGCTACTGCTTTCTTTCCAGTCTTCCTTCTATGGAACTGTCTCTACTACATACTAATCTAATACAAAAGTAATTTCAAGTGAAATCTATAACTTCATTGAATAAGTCTCATAACCAAAGCAAGATTAATTCACAAAGTTGTTATATCATTTGCATCAAGAAATTCTACCACCTGTCACAAATTCTGCTTTCTTGGAAATATGTAAGCTTGTAAAACTATATGGTTTTACTTTTCTGACCTCATTAAACTCAGCACAATTTTGGAAAATCAGTCTGAAATCAGCCACAAAATCTTCTGGTTTCATATACAGTGGATGGTTCACTTGCAGTCTTTTTTTGATTGTTGACAAGTCCATAGGCTTCTTTATTATTTTGTAGTATTCAGGCACCTAAAAGAAAAAAAAATCACCAATCAGATATTTCACACTCTCTCACACACACACACACACACACACACACACACACAGATTTTTAATCATAATCTCCAGGCAAAACACTATTCAATTTAACTCTTAAAGTACAGTTCTAAGAGGTAAACATACTGCCTTCTTACTTGAGACAGGCTCCCTGTGAGTAGTGAGAGACAACTCTGCTTACCTTTATGATACAATAAAGGATGTATTTGGATTTATTTCTACACCACTAAGGCCTGGCCTGCACTACAGAGGTTAGGTTGACATAAGACAGCTTACGTCGACCTAGCTGTGTAAGTGTCTATACTACAATTTTCCTCCCGCTGATTTAACTTGCCCGCTATGCTGACCTAATAACTCCACCTCAGAGCTGTAGTGCTAAGGTCGATGTAGTTAGGTCGATGCAGTGTCTGTGCTTGCTTACATTGCCCGTTGCTGCCTTTCACAGCCCATTGGCACCCCACAATGCCCCACCTGAGTTGGTGCAAGTGCTTCTGGTGAGGACAAGCACCGCCAACGGAAGGAGCATAGTGTGGACACAAAGAACGGATGTAATTACCATGGTGGCTGTAGGTCAAGCGAACTTAAGTCGATTTAATTTTGTAGTACAGACATGCCTTAAGTGTTCTCCACACTACATTAAATGAAAATGGCAAGACTAGTTAAAGATGCATTTGAGGTATAAACAGCTATATATTTAAATGCTAGTACCAATACATGATTTAAACTATTACTTCAATCCTTTCACCTGTGAAGCCAGGCTATTGTCATAATACAGTGGTGCCCAAACTTCTCCTGTTCTCCCCCCACCCTTACCAGTAATGGAATCTGTCTGCGCCCCCCTCCATTACTGCACAGTTGGCTCAGCAGAGTAGCTTGGGCTGAAGGCAGAGCTGGGGGCAGAACTGGGGCTGGGGGAGGAGCTGGGGCTAGATGGGGAGCTGGGCTGGAGATGGAGGGGGAATGAGGGTGGAGCTGGGCTGTTGGTGGAGCTGGGCTCAGGGAGGAGTGGAGATGGGGAAGAGTGGGGCTGGGTGGTGGAGCTCGTTCCTCACCCCATCACCCGTGGGGGATGGCTTAGGCCCCGCCAATGCGCACCCCCGAATGTTCCTCTGTGCCCCTCAACAGGGTGCACCCCACAGTTTGGGGACAACTGTCTTCATATATGGAGTCCAACTATACATGCTATTTACAAATTTAAGATAGCTTTTCTGAAACTCAACCTGCTCAGGCAAGAACTAAAGTGCACTCAAGGTGGGTGGAGTGATTTCCCTGCTATCCAATAGAATAGAATCTGTATTTCAAGTTCTGATGGTTCACAAGATATTGGACCTAAAAACCTGTGACTGATCTAGGTTCAATATTGTAAGGACTCTGCCTCAGGAGGAAGAGCAAATATTTTTGAGGCAGAGATTTTTTTGAATTTTTTAATACAGTAACTGATAGAAAGCAGATCAAAGTGTTGGAATGTTAGAAGCAGTCTGGAGTGAAATCAGTGGGCAAAATGCAGGTGAGGCTCTCAAAAATAAAGAAATGTAATATATCTTATCTCTATTGCCATGTATGCAGGGCACATTTTTGTTTAAAAGAATGAGTTTTCAAAACTATTTTTTAAAGAGAAAATTTCTCGGTTTAAATACTCATTAATATGTACAGTAATATTTTACATCTTTATGTATCTCTTCATCTCCTCCTTTTTAAATATTGATTTTAAAAAAATCGGAAATTTAACTCCAAAAATGTGTCATTGTTTCAACATCTCCACAATAAAAGGGGCAGTTTTCTTTCACTTAGATCTGCCATTTTACAGATACATCAGTGCTTAGATATAACAGCAATAGGCACCACCAATGAACTGGAGATAGACAGCTGTAGTTTTACAACAGAGGAAGTACAGCACAATATTTGACTAGATGAAAAGTGGTTCATGTAACTTCACTTTAAAAAAAGTTAACTTGCCTTACAGCAACATGAAGTGTTCCAAAGATGTATTTCCTTTGTCAAACTGAAATAAACTATCAGAATAGCAGCTTCCTGTGTGTGTTAATTAAACATATGATACTTTAAAAAGAGGATAGAGGGTATTTAAGGCACAAAGGGGCAAATTTTAAAAGATGTAATTTTGTATGCTCCTGCCTGGCTCCCATGCACAAAAAATGAGCAAAGCTTGACCTGCATGTCAACAGGAGATGTGAATAAAATTCTGTCTTTAAAAATTTAGACTTTAATTTGTGTGCAATTTTTCTCTCTCTGCAATTAGATGCAACAATTAGAACATATAATTTATTTCACATTCCAGATTCTTATTTATGAACCAGAAGCCATTTTTTTCTCCCCACCCACCAACAATCTAGGCAGATCTGTGAAGAATTTTAAGATGTAGTCCAAGTTGTGGAATTAAAGTATGCTACTGACATTACAGAAATAGAGACTTCCCTTAAGGCTCGACTACACTTACAGCAGTGCAGCTGTAGCATTTAGTGAAGACTACCTACGCTGATGGGAGAGCTTCTCCTATTGGTGTAGGTACTCCATCTTCCCGCTAGGTGGTAGTTATGTCAATGGTAGCCGCCTTCCTGTCCACATAGAGCGGTCTACACTGGGGATTAGGTCGGTATAACTATGTCACTCAGCACACTCCTGAATGACTTAGTAATACTGACATACATTGGTAGTGTAGACTAAGCCTCTCCTTCCATTTTGAGTTCACACAAGTAAGAGCTAGTCTACACTGGCTACGGTAAAGCGCTGCTGTGGCAACACTTTAACGTGCCTTGTATGGTCAATGAGGGGCAACCACCTCAATGAGGGGCACAGCTCCCAGCGCTGGAGCACTGTTTACACTGGCGCTTTACAGCAGTGCAACTTGCTGTGCTCAGGGGGTGTTCTTTCACACCCCAAGCGAGAAAGTTGCAGTGCTGTTAATTGCCAGTGTAAACAAGCCCTAAATGCTTCATTGCTGTTAAATGTAAATAGCACCATTCTTTTTGTGCAATTCAATGATGTGCCAACCACTATTCATTTCAAAAGAATGCTGCAACACTCAAGATGAAGTGGAAAAACCAGAAGTTAAGGGTTAAGTCATGTTTCATGCATAAGACACACGATTTTAAGATGTAGTGTACACTTTATAGTAAAAGTTTGTTAATTGACAGCAATTGGGAAATAAGTCTCACCTTAATCTCTGCTCGGATTCAATGAGCATGGAAATTCCATGCATCTAGTATCAACCTTTTACCTCTATCCTACATTTAGACATTTGTTACATTAAATATCTGGAGTAGATTACTCTTCTGATGATGGATTTGTTACTGGGAACAGTAACGCCCACAGAAGTGCTGGTGCCAAGTGCTCGGACTCTTTGATAAGGCAAAAATGACAATGTACATACTGTAGGAGGAACTGGATCTTGAAAAGCCAGGCTCATTTCATGGCAGTAGAGGTACAGCAGTAGCCTCTCACATTTCTGTATATAGGGAAAGACAGAATGCCTGTGTATTAGAGAATGGCTGCGATTTTACCCTTAATAGTTTATTATGCTAAAAAATTCAGGCAGACGTTTACTACTTCCCCAGCACCAAAAAACATCACACATTTGAAAATATCAGACATTCAGAGAAAGCAAGTTAATCATCATTACCAAGAAGCCTAATTCTGTTTTTTTCCACATAGTGCCACCCAAGAGAATGCCCCCCTGGCCGCAGTTCTACCTAGTGCTCCCCTCTCCCTCCCTCCCGCCCCCCCTCAGGCTCGGGCCAAATTATGACCTCAGTAACACTTTACTTTCAATGTATACACAGGTGTTACTAACTGGATTTTAGTCAACAATTCTGTTGATGAACCATAAGGAGACAACCAATTTAGCTCACACTTTCTCAGCTGTGTTATGCAGAAGTCAACAGCAAAACATTTTGTCACTGAAGCTCGCAGAACCATTAACACACTGCATCTATAGTAAGATAACATTTTTACTGTCTTTTTCAGTGTCAAGCCACCTGTTAAGCATGGCACAGTAGAGAGTTTGTGATCTAGACTTCAGTTCAAAAGCTTTTTGCTTTGCTTAAGGGGATAATTTTGAATGAGGCTTGCTCAAAAGAGGGTATGTCTATGATGAACAAAAACAACAACAAAAAACAAACAAACCAACCAACCACCACAACACCGAGCCTTAGAGCCCAGGTCAACTGACTCAGGCTTGTGCTGTGGAGCTAGAAGTAGCAGTGTAGACATTCCCACTTGGACTAAAGCCCAGGCTCTAGAGCCTATATAAAGTGAGAGTGTCTGGTGCTGCAAAGACTGCAGGGTAAGAAGCACACCTCAGACCTAGTTCTCCTTATGGTAGGAGCCTCCACTTTATACCTATAGACTAAGCTAGAGTGCAAAAAGGGCCCAAAATTAAATAAAAATTACTAAACTAATCTACTAATACTGGGTAAAATACAAAAACCAAGAGGCTCTGGGAAACAATTTTTCCAGAACATTGGGTCAAAGAGACTGAGCCCAGGTTTCTGTTCTGCACACAGTTGGAAGAAACAGAGGTGGCTGACGTACCCCACCACCTTTTATAGCTTCACCTCTAAGCCCTGGTCTACACTGGGGGGGAGGTGGGGGGGAAGGGATCGATCTAAGATATGCAACTTCATCTATGAGAATAGCGTAGCTGAAGTCGACGCATCTTAGATTGACTTACTTCGTGTCCTCGCGGCGCGGGATCGATGGCCGCCGCTCCCCCCGTCGACTCCGCTTCCGCCTCTCGCCCTGGTGGAGTTCCGGAGTCGACGGGGAGGGCGTTCGGGAATCGATCCGGTGGGTAGTGAAGATGTACCCTAATATTCAGAGCCACAAAGGGAGAACACAACACAACACACAGGCCCTGCTCCAGAGGCTTCTACTAGTCCAACTACGACACCAGGGCATCTCTCAATATTGGGGATATGCAGCGGCCCACCAGAAAAAATAATATTTAAGACTTCATAGTGCTCTATGAATGAAAAACAGCCTTCAGAATAGGCCTGTTCCAGGTGGGGGAAACAGAGGCAAAGATATTTAACATCTTACTCAAGACAACCAAAGAGCACTTGGTGATTCTTGGCTTCCAGTCTTGGGCAAGTTCTCAGAGCTTATTTAGAAATCCTCCAGTGAACTCTTATTACTACCACCAAATATATAAAAAGCAGCATTTATTAAACAACCGTACAAGCAGACTGGTTGAACGAACAATGTATCCTCACCCGTCGATCTATTGGTGCCAATCCCATATAACCTTCTAGTTTTCTTTTTTCAGAGCTCTGATTGGGATCATCACAATCATATTCTACTTCCGGCTTGGACAAGTCCCGACAGAATGTGCAAATCCACTCTCCTCTAAACAAGGGGGAAAACAGATGCATTACTCTGGGCACCTGATCAAGTTACATGGTCTTGAATAGAGGGTTTCCAAATACTTTTGGACAAGTTGTTCATTTCTATTTTCTTTTTGCCCTGTGTCAATTTTTTTGCACCACCAAAAGGAGGGATAAGGATAGTAAAGGGACATCTCTTTGGAAGAAAAACTCACTCATTCCTGGATTTAATTTTTTGGAATAGTTTTACATTAAAAATAGCATCTATTTCCACTAGTTTTGAAACCATTCCTATGGGTTTACAAATTAAATTCAAATTTTAATAGTAGGTGCAGTTGCTGGTTAGGAGGCAATCTGAAGAAAAACATATAAGAGGAAATGAGAAAAACAATTAAAATTTAGGGATGAAAAATGGAACAGTATAGGCAGAGTGCAAAACAAGTTCAGAAATACCATGAAAATAGAGCAACGGAGAGGTTGGGACCTGTGGGAAGTATATTTTCTCATTAGAAGTTAGCCTGTAGGCTAGTTTTTCTATTCTTAACAAAATAACGTCTCAGCTTTTTTTTTTTTTGTAATCTCAGTTATTCTTGGGGGGAAACTCTAAATTGCAGGAGAATAATGGTTCACAAACTACTTTTGCTAACTGCCCTTCTCCCCCTTATCATTAATGATGCCCTCAAATCCTTGAGCAAACCTAATGCATGTGGTTTAGTAAAATTCTTTACAGAGACACCTGAATCTTCATGAATAACCACAATACAGCTGAATTGTATTGACTTGCTTACAAGAATGAATAAAGACAGAATTCAGCTACGATTGATTATGAAAAGTACAGTATTAACATGCATGTGTTGTACCACATATCTGATCTAATAATATAAACATGACCTTTGGCATTGGGGTTAGTTTCAGGAGCAAGTTAAAATTACTTTTGACAGTGAAAACTGTTAAAGCCTACAGCAGAACTACAAGTCCTCCGTAAGACAGACACACATTCTATTAGGATAATTAAAAGTTTTCTAGTTTCTCCTAGGCTAGCCTGAACCAAGCATTTTGAGATCTGTGAAGGGTCCTGGCCAGAGTGTCTGGTTAGCCACGCTGGAAAAGAGACTTTGTGAACAAGACAGTCTAATTTGTTAAATAAGGTTTTAGCCTTAAAAGCATATGTTTACCTTCATTTGCTTGCAACCCTTCTACTTTTATTCCTTACACTGGGTATCACTTAACCCTATGGTCTTTTGTTAAATACACTTGTTTTACTTTTACTATAAGCCAATTTAGCGCTCTGTTTGAAGGGAAGGGTGTGTTAACCCCAGTTAAGCTATCTGCCTGCAGTACACTGTCTCTTTAAAGGAGCAACAAACTTAACAACTTCTCTAAGTATTCAGTGAGAGGGCGACAATGTAGGGCAGTGGCTCTCAACGTATTTACGATTGTGGGCCATATACGTGACCCACAATGTATTATGTGGCCTGCATCCAATACTACTCATATGGCCCTAAGGATGTCACATGGGCCACAGCTGTGTGTTGACTAAGCTGCAAGTGGCCCACGGGCTGCAAGTTGAGAACCACTGCTGTAGGGAGACATCTCTGGGCAAGTTGGGGTTCACTCTCTTACCCACAAGGCAAGGTTTAGACAGCAGAGTCCTGAAGAGTTTGCTGGCAAGGCAGAGAAGCTTGTGTGTCAGGGAGCTGTCACACAGCTTACCAGCAGCAAAACTCACTTGGTGAGGCTAAGATGGGTAACACAGTAACTCACAATTCTTTTTGCGGATACAGACTAACACGGCTGCTACTCTGAAACCTCACAATTCTCTGAATCCTAGCAGCTTTTCACACATATTTAGCCATGAAAAGAGTACATTAGGGACTTGGTATGACAGCAGTTTTGGTGGAGTGAAGAGAACAGATATCAGGTGGAAAGCGATTCAAGATGGAGTACAAGGAGAGCAATTCAAGGCAATGGCTGTAACAGCATGTTCAGAGTGAAGGGCTGCAAGTAGAAGAGGCAGATGGAGTCCAGGGCAACTATTTTGAAGGGAATGGGCCAGAAGACAGTAAGGAGCAAAAGGGGTGAAAGGGGGACTGAGGGAAGGTTGACAGGTGGGATGGGGCTGAGGGGCAGGTTAAGAGATGGAGTTAAAGGGTGAAATCTCAGTATCTGTGATGGTGCTGCTCAGAGTTAAGAATACTGGCCACTAGTATTACTATGGACTTTACAGATTTGAGCACCACTTAGAAACTTATTTGTTTGCTCTTTGCCCCACTGAATAAGCTCAGCAAAAGCCACAGCCAAAGAAAAGTTGAAACTTTAGGAAGGTATTTCTGAAATGTTCAGAAAACCCAATAACTGTACAATGTGACATGAAAACAGTGATATTTTCCTTTACACGTTTAACTAATAAAAAACAGTTTGCTATCCATCATATTCATACAGTCTTTGCTTATGCACTGAGGAAACAAAATTGTAGAAAGCTTTTATGGTAAGCAAAATAACAGCGCTGTATTTAAAGGAAGACAGCCCCATGGTTTGGAGATTCAAAAGGCACACAGTCGATGTGCATAGACTAAGTACAGTACTTGAATATAATTGGTATTTCAAAGCTTGATGTGCTACTAGCAATTGTTCTCCTCAAAGCATGTAAGCAGAGCTGAACAGTGTAAGAAACTGTAAACTAAACCAGTATTTAACATTTATATGAAATCATTGAACACTGACCATCTTATGGTAAACATAGCTGTATCCTTGTTCAATATTAGCTTAAGTCTTTTATCCAGTGCTCCTATACCAGAGTGTCACAAAATGTCATTTTTACTTTGGCAAAGTAGCTGACACGGTAGTAAGCTTTAGAAATACTAAGGATAAGTATCTATTTTCAAACAACATTTATACGTAATAGAAACATGGATTTTTAACCTTCTGATGGTTCCAACTGGGCTGAGCAAATTGCATAGTTGCCTTCCCACAAACCAATCAAGGCCTATAAAGATTAGTCTTCTTTCTTCTCAGCACTGACTGAGGTAGTTTTTAAAATATTATCAGCAGACAGCAAGCACTGTGCCCTATGCTGACATGGCTCCTGTTTAATACTATCAGTAGAGCTTTTTCTTTAAAAGAATTTTAAAAAACGGTTTCTGTTGTCCTTAAAGGATTCTGTTTAGAATGGTGATTCTTTGGCCCAATTTTGTGGCTACAGATATTAGATGGCCCAGATATAAGCGATCTTTCCAAGAAACTGCAGCATTTTACAATAGCTTTTGCAGCAGCAATAATAGTTCAGGTTACACAACTCAAATTTAGTTAAATCCTGGATTTCACCAACTCAACTTTCTTAGGGCTTGTTTACACACACACAGCGCTGTGGGGTGCAGCTGCACTGATGCAGCGGCACCGCTGAAGTGTGTCTGGTGAAGATGCTGTATGCCAATAGGAAAGAGCTCTGTCATCGGCATAATAAAACCACCTCTGTGAGAGAAGGTAGCTATGTTGGCGGGAGAAGCTCTCCCATCAACATAGTGCTGTCCACACCGATGCTTATGTTGGTGTAACTTGCGTTGCTCAGGGAGGTGGTTTAATCACCTCCCTGAGCGACATGAATTATGCCAACATAAGCTGTAGTATAGAGATAGCCTTAGAGTTGTCTTTTGGGGCAGAAACTCCTGTACTTGGCCTCACAACCCAAAAGTGATTTCTTTTGAGCAAAGTTTGGACAAAATTCATTTGGTCATTTTTACCTTGGAAAGTTCATTAGTGAAGGGACGTGACAAGAAAGGTGGAACACTTTAGGGCATTTCTCACAACACAGGAGCTCTCCTCCATTCTGACACACTGCACACCAGTCCTCATTGGGGTCATCCTCTTTTCTGCTGTCTCCAATGTGAGGGGTACCCATCCATGCTGTCGTCCCACTGGATGTGTTCTCCTGAAGTATCCCTGGTCGGTCACCTGTGCTATCTGGAGCATCTGTTCTTAAGACTGTTTTGTCAGAAGTGGTATTATGACGGCTATCCAATAGCAGAGAGGTGAGTATGCTTCTTGAAAAGTTGGTCTGTAGGAAAACGCAAAGATATATCTAGATGCCAGGCTGTCAGGTATAATTATCAACACAAACACATTGAAAATAAACACATTACTATTTCATGTGTATTGTTAGTCATGCTCCTTAGAACCTCTACACAGGAGTTATCACTGTTATGGCTTCAGCCAATTTAATACAGCAAACTAGTATAACAGTACCCAAGTAGGTTAGCTCTGACATTTAAGAAACGGCTTCCAATAGAAAAATATAATAATCTTCCAGTAGCAAATAGGTCTAGCACTCCTAAAGTTGAGCATATGCATTAGTAATAGCAAAATCTCCAAACACCATGTGAAAGAACTTACAGTATTTATACGCTTCCCCCCCATCTCCCAAGTCCCCGCAGACTATGGCAGTCTGATAATGTCAGTTATTCAGTCATCCCAGTTTACTAAGAAATATAACCTGGTTTGGAATCTCACTTCATCCCTTAAAAAACAAAAACAAAAAACCCCAAAACACACCCACTAATACATGAGGTACTTCCCTTAAAGTTAACACCTACGAGTAATGCTCTATCAGAATATTTGTAATTTATTCTATTTCCAATAAATGCAAAACACCCTCCCCATAACCCAAACTCAGAAGAGATTCTTTATTATTGTTATTACATTCCGAGGCCGGGATTCTTCATCTGTTTCTTGCTTCACTATAACAATTGGGAAATCATAGTTCTCATGGGATGTACCAGACTCCTGTTTAATTCTGATTGGCTCCAACATGACAACAGGGACTCTGTGTGTAGAATCAGCTCCTGGTGGCCTGCTGGAGGAGCCAGAGCTACAGAGGATGAGAAGAGGCAGAAAGAAGAAAAATGAAGAACAGTGAGTTGTTGGACGTCATCTGCACCATTCAAGAGAGCACAGTGCTTTCAGAAAAATCATACCTCTTGTAGTGATTAAGAATCACGTCCCTGGAATACTACAGTATTTTCCATTCTCTACATTTTGAGGCTACAGCATTACCCACCATAGAACAAAATCTGAGATTTAGAGTTCATACCTTTCTTCAGGATTTTTAAAATAGGATAATAAAAGGGCGTGGGGACGGAGAATGATCTAATCCAAGGACTGCAGAACTGCTCAGAGTTTTATTTTCTATAGGTCAGAAGCTTGGAATACAGCATTTTTTTTTTTGTTTTGGTCCCACGGTGAATGCACTTATCTCATTAAACTCCACCCAATACAAATTTTAACAAAACCTTAAAAATAGCAGTATTTTGGGAAGTTTTTGAAAGGAGAACAGTTACATTTTTGGAGAAATGTAAGTGTCATTCCAGCAATGTCCACTCAAACACCACACACTGGACTATATCCAGTCAGGGGAAGCACATCTATGTAGGACTTTCCTAGTAGAGCAGCAGGTGACTTTATGTGATGGTCCTTCCCTCAGAATCAGGTTCCATGTCACTGCTTTTGTGCATAATCATAACAAAAAGAGAAAGGACAGCTTAACCTTAAGTTACGATGGAATTTCAATTTAATTCAAAACATAGGAGACTGCACCCAAAAGGAGAGGTTACTTACTGTATACAGTAACTGGAATTCTTTGAGATGTTTTGTCACTATGGATGCTCCACACAAGGATGTGCATGAGCCCATGCACTCATGATCAGAAATTTTTCACTTAGCAATGGCCACGGGTCTGCACCTGGGCTGTATGCCTCCTCGTGCCCCAGTATGACAGCCTATAGGGAGGAGCGGACCCATGCTACTCCAGTTCCTTCTCCACTTTTGAGCATGGTAGGACTCCAATGCAGAGGGGAAAGGAGAGTGGATGATGGAGCACCCATAGGGACCTAGCACCTTGAAGAATTCCAGGTCCTGCCCAAAATAAGTAAACTTTCCTTCTTTGAGTTATTGTCCCTATGGGTGCTCCACGTGAAGAGACTCCCAAGCAGTACCTCAGTATGGAAGAGAGGCTGTTAAGGAGGTGGATTCAGTACAGTGTAGAACAGCTTCAAAGGCCATGTTAACTCTGGAGGCAGATACTAAAGCATATTGTATTATTTAGATAGAATATATGGACCAAAAGTGTTAACATAACCCAATCACTGTCCAACTTTAAACAATTGTAAACAGTGTTGGAGGTTTCTGCTGTTAAAGTCTGATCCCATTCCCTAAAAGAATGAACAGGACAAGCACACAATAGGGGAGAGAAAAGAACAGCAAAAATAAAAAAAATGCAGGTTCTGTCTCTGGAGTTGACTCTTACTTGCATCCTCGCTGCTGGAAAAAACATAGGTACAGCACAGTCTTATCAGCTACTTCAGACTGGCAAACTTGTACCAGCAATGAGATGTTTAGGACATTTAGCTTCCTCTTTCTGGTTGTAGGCTTATGGCAGTGTTGCAAAATAAACAGGCCTGGTGAGCTAAGCCAGGCCCTTAGACAGAAAGAAAAAGGAGAGAGAAAAAAGAAATAAGACAGGGAAGGAAAAGTATATGTGGGGGTAGGAGACAATGTCTCACATTCCAGGTGGTGATTGGGATTCAGATGGACCTGGTGGCGCGCTGAGGTCATCTGGCTCCCTCTCTGTGTCCTGGTCTGGTCAGGATAATGAAGGCCCAGAGTTCCAAGAGAAGGTGGGGGTGGCAGCTAGATGGTGAAGCTTGCTCCAGTAGCCAATTTTTCTACCAAAGTTTTTTTAAGGACCCCAGAAGGGAAGTATGGATAGATAGTGTTCCACATTTTCAGTTTTTATCAATTTTCAGCAATAAAGTACCAGTTATTTTAATTAAAGGAGTTCAGATTTTACTGATATAGACCCATTTATCAATCCACTCAATTTTTAGGGGGATACTTATCTTTGTTAAACACTAATTTTTATCTGATTATTGTGTCCTGAAGCTCTGAGACTGAAGCAGATCCACAGTATAAAACACAGAACACACGCGGCAAAGGTTGGAAATTAAAATTGGCTCACAAAGAAATGCTGCCCACTTATTTCTTCGTGTCCATTTTAGTGTGGCACTGAATTTAAACGATCAATCCTCCACAGATAAAAACAGAGAAGGTAAAAAAAGATAAACATGGGGCCAAAACGCAAATCTATGCCTGAATATAGAAAGAAAATCAGTGCTTAGAAATTTGCAAGAAAAGTAAAGATGGGAGTGAAGAGGATGCATTGCGCTGCAAGTACTGCAGCATTGAGGTCAAGGTCAATGCTCACGCTGACAGAATAAAGAAGCATGTCAAAAGCAAGTGACAAGTAGCTTAAAGAAGAAAGTGACCTTTGGGATAAACAGTCAATATCTGGAGCTTTCACCAGGGCTTTAATGAAAGAGGACACAGCATGATCGTGTGCATGCTCTGTTTTGCTGGATAACCCCTGTTAATTGCAGAAGGGTCTATTGGTGACTTAGTGTAACAATACTGTCCAGCAGCAAAAACCCTTCCTAATGCAGACAACCTCACTTGTAAGTATCTGAAAGAAAATGATGCTTTAGGAACAGGAGTACTTGTGGCACCTTAGAGACTAACAAATTTATTTGAGCTCATGATACTTTAGTATCTAAACTGATGGAATGAATTGATAGAAATATGGTGTCTGGTCTGATTTTTGACAAGTCTCCTGATGCTTTGGACCGTCCGATTCTTGACCTTCTGTTTTTTATTTCAAAGCGAATAAATCCACATCATTTTGTGCTGATGGGACATTCATCCCTCCTGCTGACAGCCACTTTGTTGATGCAGCAATAACTGACATGTTTGACATGTACCAACTGACTTGGGAAAACATGGTCACAACAAACAGATTCTGCTTCCTACATGGCTAAGGCCTGGTCTACACTACGACTTTAATTCGGATTTATCAGCTTTAATTCGAATTTACCCTGTAACCGTCCTCACAACGACGCTATTTATTTCGATGTAAAGGGCCCTTTAAATCGATGTCTGTACTCCACCCCGACGAGCGGAGTAGCGCCAAAATCGATTTTAACATTTCGAATTAGGGATAGTGTGGCCGCAATTCGATGGTATTGGCCTCCGGGAGCTATCCCACAGTGCATCATTGTGACCGCTCTGGACAGCAATCTAAACTCGGATGCACTGGCCAGGTAGACAGGAAAAGCCCTGCGAACATTTGAATTTCATTTCCTGTTTGCCCAGCGTGGAGAGCACAGGTAACCACAGATAGCTCATCAGCACAGGTAACCATGCAGGCTGATAATCAAAAAAGAGCACCAGCATGGACCGTGAGGGAGGTACTGGATCTGATCGCTGTATGGGGAGAGGATTCAGTGCTTGCAGAACTTCGTTCTAAAAGACGAAATGCAAAAACTTTTGAAAAAATCTCCAAGGGCATGATGGAGAGAGGCTACAATAGGGACTCTGAGCAGTGCCGCGTGAAAGTCAAGGAGCTCAGACAAGCGTATCAAAAAACAAAGGAGGCAAACGGTCGCTCCGGGTCAGAGCCGCGGACATGCCGCTTCTACGCCGAGCTGCATGCAATTCTAGGGGGGGCTGCCACCACTACCCCACCTGTGATCGTGGATTCTGGGTCGGGGATAGTCTCATCAGCGACGCCTGAGGATTCTGCCGATGGGGGAGAGGAGGAGGAGGAGGAGGAGGATGAGCTTGCAGAGAGCACACAGCACTCCGTTCTCCCCAACAGGCAGGATCTTTTTCTCACCCTGACTGAAGTACCCTCCCAAGCCAGTACCCAAGACTCTGACCCCATGGAAGGGACCTCAGGTGAGTTTACCTTTTAAAATATAAAACTTGTTTTAAAAGCAAACGGTTTTTAATGATTACTTTGCCCTGAGGACTTGGGATGCATTCGCGGTCAGTTCAGCTACTGGAAAAGTCTGTTAACGTGTCTGGGGATGGAGTGGAAATCCTCCAGGGACATCTCCATGAAGCGCTCCTGGAGATACTCCGAAAGCCTTGCCAGAAGGTTTCTGGGCAGTGCATCCTTATTCCCTCCTCCATGGTAGGACACTTGACCACGCCATGCTTGCAGCAAGTAATCTGGTATCATTGCCTGACAAAGCCTGGCAGCGTATGGTCCCGGTGTTTGCTGGCATTCAAGCAACATCCGTTCTTTATCTTGTTGTGTAATCCTCAGGAGAGTGATATCACTCCTGGTAACCTGGTTGAAATACGGGAACTTAATTAAGGGGACAGAGGTGGCCGTTCCTACTGGGCTGTTTGCCTGTGGCGGAAAATAAATCCTTCCCTGCAGTTAGCCAAGCACAGATGGGAAATTGGCCCTGAGTTTTTCACGTTTGGCTAGCAGGGAACTTCCCTGTTACCAGCCACGCGGTGGAGGGAGGGGTACCGTGATCATCCCAGAGAATTCATGGCGGGAGGGGGGCGGCGGGGTGTGTGTGTGTGTGTGGTTAGTTTGGTGCCTGCAGGGATCTTCCCTGATACCAGCCACGCGGTGGGGGGGAGGGGTACAGCGATCATCCCAGAGAATTCATGGCGAGAGGGGGGGTGGTTAGTTTGTTTTCTGCTGCTGCTGCTGAATGTTAACAGAAAAACCGCAGCACTCTACAGGCTATGCTTGGTATGTGGGAAAGGAGGGCGCAGAAGCTGTAAAACAATGGCTTACCATGGCCGCATGCAAGCCGAATTCTGTTGCCCAGACCTGTGATCTCTAGCAGCAAAGCCACAGGCACTCAGCATTAAGAGGCAAAATGCGACCTTGCACAGAAATCACATGTGCTATGTAATGTGAATAGTGTTGGTCACCGTGAAAGAGTATAAGCATTGTTCTGCAAAATGTAGCTTTTTAAACAATTCTCTCTTTTTTCCCCTCCCTACAGCAGCTGCAAATTCCTCAAGCATCCCTCCTCCATCCCGAAGGTTATCACAGATAAGGCGTCGTAAGAAGAGAACGCGAGACGAGATGTTTTCTGAAATTATGGAATCCAGCCGCAGTGACAGAGCTAATCTGAATGAGTGGAAGGAAACAGTTTCAAAGTATAGGAAAGAAGCCAGTGAACGTGAGGACAGGAGGGACCAACGTGAGGAGAGGAGGGACCAACGTGAGGAGAGGAGGGACGCTCGAGATGAGAGGTGGCGGCAGGAAGACCAGAGGAGCAAGGATGCAACGCTGGGGCTGCTGCGTGAGCAAACAGACATGCTCCGGCGTCTGGTGGAGCTTCAGGAACGGCTGCTGGAAAACAGACTGCCGCTTCAGCCCCTGTTCCACCCTCCCCATGTTCCGTATCCTCCTCACCCAGACGTGTAAGAACACGGGGGGGGGAGGCTCCGTACACCTTCCCATTCCACCCCAGTAGACAGCCCAAGCAAAAGGCTGTCATTTTTTTAACCTTTTCTTTGTGGCTTTTTCCTTCCCAGCAATCCTCCTCCCAAATACCACCCGGGTTCCCTCCCTCTTTTTCTAATCTATTAATAAAGAATAAATGATTTTTAAATGATAGTGACTTTATTTGGTTTGAAAGAAAGCTGGGGGAAGGGGGAGGGTGGGTTCCTTACAGAAAATGAGTCAATAAAGGGGGCGGGTTTTCATGAAGGAGAAACAAACAGATATTTCACACTGTAGCCTGGCCAGTCATGAAACTGGTTTTTAAAGCTTCTCTGATGCACAGCGCTTCCTGGTGTGCTCTTCTAATCGCCCTGGTGTCTGGCTGCGCGTAATCAGCAGCCAGGCGATTTGCCTCAGCCTCCCACCCCGCCATAAAGGTCTCCCCCTTACTTTCACAGAGATTGTGGAGCACACAGCAAGCAGAAATAACAATGGGGAGATTTCTTTGGCTGAGGTCAGAGCGAGTCAATAATGATCACCAGCGACCTTTTAAACGGCCAAATGCACATTCTACCACCATTCTGCACTTGCTTAGCCTGTAGTTAAACAGCTCCTGACTCCTGTCCAGGCTGCCTGTGTACGGCTTCATAAGCCATGGCATTAAGGGGTAGGCGGGGTCCCCAAGAATAACTATTGGCATTTCAACATCCCCAACGGTTATTTTCTGGTCCGGAAAGTAAGTCCCTTGCTGCAGCCCTTTAAACAGAGTAGTGTTCCTGAAGACGCGAGCGTCATGAACCCTTCCCGCCCAGCCCGCGTTGATGTTAGTGAAACGTCCCTTGTGATCCACAAGTGCTTGCAGCACCATTGAAAAGTACCCCTTGCGGTTTATGTACTCGGTGGCTTGGTGCTCCGGTGCCAAGATAGGGATATGGGTTCCGTCTATCGCCCCACCACAGTTAGGGAATCCCATTGCAGCAAAACCATCCACTATAGCCTGCACATTTCCCAGAGTCACTAACTTTCGTAGCAGCACCTGAGTGATTGCTTTGGCTACTTGCATCACAGCAGCCCCCACAGTAGATTTGCCCACTCCAAATTGATTCCCGACTGACCGGTAGCTGTCTGGCGTTGCAAGCTTCCACAGGGCTATCGCCACGCGCTTCTCAACTGTGAGGGCTGCTCTCATCTTGGTATTCTGGCGTTTCAGGGCAGGGGACAGCAAGTCACAAAGTTCCATGGAAGTGCCCTTACGCATGCGAAAGTTCCGCAGCCACTGGGAATCGTCCCACACCTGCAACACTATGCGGTCCCACCAGTTTGTGCTTGTTTCCCTTGCCCAGAATCTGCGTTCCATGGATAGAATCTGCCCCATTAACAACATGATCTCCAAAGCACCGGGGCCCGCGGTTTCACAGAATTCTGTATCCATGTCCGTGTCCATGTCCTCATCATGCTTGTCGCTGCGCTGCCGCCGCCGCTGCCTCCTCGCCTCGTTTTTCAGGTCCTGGCTGAGCATAAACTCCATGAGAACGCGCGAGGTGTTTACAATGTTCATGACTGCTGTCTTGAGCTCAGCGGGCTCCATGCTTGCCGTGGTATGGAGTCTGCAGTGTTCACCCACCCAGGAAAAAAGGCGCGAAAATGGTTGTCTGCCGTCCGTTGCTTTCATGCAGGGAGGGAGGAGGGAGGGAGGAGGTGAGGCTGTACCCAGAACCACCTGCGACGATGTTTTTTGTCCCATCAGGCACTGGGACCTTAACCCACAATCCCAATGGGCGCGGGAGACTGCGGGAACTATGGGATAGCTATGGGATAGCTACCCACAGTGCAACGGTGCAGAAATCGACGCTAGCCCCGGTACTTGGACGCACACCACCGAATTAATGTGCTTAGTGTGGCCGCATACATTTCGACTTTATACAACCTGTTTTTCAAATCCGAATTATATAAATTCGGATTAATCCCGTAGTGTAGACATACCCTAAGTTTGCATGGGAGACCAAAGTCAACCAGAAACCCCGCCGTGACAGGTCTGGGGTTGGGGGAGAGGCATCTCTCACTGCTGCAGCCCTGAGCCCCTGTGTGGGGCTTAATAGGCAGTTACGCAGCCGCACAGCTTAGAGGGAACTTGGACCACAACCTCCAAATCTTTCAGTGTTATGCCTCCCCAGAATAGCATTCCCCATCCTATAAGTACAGAATGACATTTTTTGTTCCTAGAGGTATACATTTATATTTAGCCATATTAAAAACACATTGTTTGCTTGCATCCAGTTTACCAAGAAATTCAAATTCCTCTGAATCAGCAACCTGTCCTCTTCACAAATTATCCACCTCTTCAATTATAGAGCCATCTGCAAACTTTATCAGTGATGATTTTATGTTTTCTTCCACACCATTGATAAAATTGTTAAATAGCATTGTACCAAGAACTGATCCCTGTGGAACCCCACTGCAAACACATCCGCTCAGTGATGATTCTCCATTTACAATTACATTCAGACTTATCAATTAGTCCATTTTTAATCCAGTTAATGTGTGCCATGTTAAGTTTATATTGTTCTAGTTTTTTAATCAAAATCTCATGGTTGTAGAATGTGCGAAGACTTAAGCCTTGTCTTCACTACAGGGGAAATTCTATCTAAGCTACGCAATTTGAGTTACCTGAATAGCGTCACTCAAATCGACATAGCTTAGATCTACTTACCGTGGGGTCCGCACTACGCAATGTTGTCGACTCCCTCCACTCTTCTCGATCCGGTGGAGTACAGGAGTCAACAGGAGAGCGATCTGCAGTCGATATAGCAGGTCTTCACTAGACAAGCACTGAGAATCCTTCATTTGGCAAGTGGAATGCTGTGACAGCAGCTGAGTGACCATTGACAGAGTTCTGGGACAAACCCAGCAGGTTTTAGATTCCGACGGGAATAGAGAATGAACATAAGGGAAGATTTGGCAGGAGATATGGGGTTTTGGGTGCATCAAATCTGGCAATATTTCCACTTCTGCAGGTACCAATGATAGGCCTGCTCACTCTGGAGATGCCCAGTGATGTCAGACTGTGCCAGGAGAGATGGTTTCTTCAAAGACTCCATATTGTTTGAGGCGTTCCTCCATTTGGGGGAGTCCAACAACAGTACTAACATCTCAGCACCATGCCTAGTGGGAGACTCAGTGGTACCTACACTGGGACATGAGGTCTCCCTAATCCCAAATCCAAGTGAAGACTTTTCTCTCTCCTCTTAGGCTATCAGGGGGGTGGGGTCTCTTATGTTTGGCAGTCTTCTGAGAGACCAAATGCAGCCCCTGGTTTCTGGAATTCAGAGCCAGAGCAGATGAAGTCTCTGGAATACTCTGTGTGGCTGAATCTGATGTACAGAATGGGAAGTTGGATCCCACAAGTCTAAGAGAGCGCTCCATGAGGAGCAGTTTTAAACTGTCTTCCCTCAGTTTACAAGATCTGCTCTTGAATCCTGCATTTGGACAGGATCTGGGCTTCTGCAAGGGAGTGGAGGCAGCTAGCATTTCCATCACTGAGGGGGAAGGACCTGTGACAGGTCTAGCAAGGCGTGAATCCTAGGGCCTTCTGGCATAACCTGCTAAGCAAGCCATGGTCAAGAAGGCCTGAGGAAAAAAGGAAGGATCTGACCTTGAAGAAAAAAGGAGGGGTGTGGCACAGGAAGGGGAGGGACACAATAGAAACACAAACCCTGCTAAGAACTAAAAACTTAAATAAGCTACTAAGAAAAGATTAAAAAAAGATTATAAAGAAGCAACTGCCTCAGCTAGATAGCAGACACTACATAACTCCGTGTTGAGCTATGGGCAACTGAGAAGGTATTGGAGTGGTGCAGGTCTGCTCCTTCCTACATGCCCTCATACCCGAGTATGTAGAGGCATACTATAAAGATACTGCAGATACTGCTAACAGAAAAGTCTCTGGTTAAGCGTGTACGGGGGCATGCACATCACGTGGAGCTCCTACAGGGACAATCATTTGAATTAAACTTATTTATTTTGTGTGAGTAGATTTTGCAGACATCTAATGTATTTCAAAATTTATGTATAAATAAAACTTTTAACTTGGACATCATAAGAAGATACAGCACCTTCATGACTTTTACTATATAAATAAAAGAACAAGAAATATTCTGTTAAAAGTATCTGAATTTCCACTTCCAGTAGCACGAACACATTCTCTGCTTTTTCTCAACATGAAAACTTAACTCTGTATTAATTTTATGCCCTGATTTATTGGAACACATTAACAGACCTGCTCTTCAAACAGCATTGTTTAACTATTTGTTCATGAATATTCCATCATTTCTAGGGCTGTCAAGCAATTAAAAAAATTAATTACGATTAATCACACTGTTAAACAATAATAGAATACCATTTATTTAAATATTTTTGTATGTTTTCTACATTTTTAAATATATTGATTTCAATTACAATACAGAATACAAAGTGTACAGTGCTCACTTTATTTATTACAAGTATTTTCACTGTAAAAAAAACAATAGTATTTTTCAATTCACCCAATACAAGTACTGTAGTGCAATCTCTATCATGAAAGTTGAATTTACAAATGTAGAATTATGTACAAAAAAAACTGCATTCAAAAATAAAACAATGTAAAATTTTAGCGCCTGCAAGTCCACTCAGTCCTACTTCTTGTTCAGCCAATCACTCAGACAAACAAGTTTGTTTATATTTGCAGGAGATAATGCTGCCTGCTTCTTGTTTACAATGTCACCTGAAAGTGAGAACAGGCATTCCCATGGCACTGTTGTAGCCGGCACGACAAGATATTTACATGCCAGATGCGCTAGAGATTCATATGTCCCTTCATGCTTCAACCAGCATTACAGGGGACATGCGTCCATGCTGATGACAGGTTCTGCTTGATAACAATCCAAAGCAGTGCAAACCGATACATGTTCATTTTCATTATCTGAGTCAAGATGCCACCAGCAGAAGATTGATTTTCTTTTTTGGTGGTTCAGATTCTGTAGTTTCCTCATTGGAGTATCGCTCTTTTAAAACTTTTTAAAAGCATACTCCATACCTCATCTCAGATTTTGGAAGGCACTTCAGATTCTTAAACCTTGGGCTGAGTGCTGTAGCCATCTTTCGAAATCTCACATTGGTACCTTCTTTACGTTTTGTTAAATCTGCATTGAAAGTGTTCTTACAATGAACAAGGTGCTGGATCATCATCTGAGACTGCTATAACATGAAATATATGGCAGAATGCAGGTAAAACAGAGCAGGGGACATACAATTCTCCCCCCAGGAAGTTCAATCACAAATTTAATTAACGCAATTTTTTTATTTTTTTTATTTTTTTTTAAAACAAGTGTCATGAGCATGGAAGCATGTCTTCTGGAATGGTGGCGAAGCACAAAGGGGCATACGAATGTTTAGTATATCTGGCATGTAAATACTTTGCAATGCCAGCTACAAAAGTGCCATGCAAATGTCTGTTCTCACTTTTTGGTGACGCTGTAAGTAAGAAGAAGGCAACATTATCTCCTGTAAATTTAAACAAACTTGTTTGTCTTGGTGATTGGCAGAACAAGAAGTAGGACTGAGTGGATTTTTAGGCTCTGAAGTTTTACACTGTTTATGTTTTTAAGTGCAGTTAGGTAACAAACAAACAAAAAATCTACATTTGTAAGTTGCACTTTCAAGACAAAGATTGCACTATAGTACTTGTATGAGGTGAATTGAAAAATACTATTTCTTTGGTTTATAATTTTTACAGTGCAAATATCTGTAATAAAAATTATATACAAATTGATTTCAATTACAACTCAGAATACAATATGTATGAAAAATGTAGAAAAACATCCAAAATATTTAATACATTTCAACTGGTATTCTATTGTTTAACCGTGCAATTAAACTGCAATAACACTTAATTTTTTTTGAGTTAATCGCGTGAGTTAACTGCGATTAATCGCCCTAATCATTTCTTTATTTTTGTAGTCTCAAAATATCTAGTACTCACTTAACTGACTGTATTATGGTTAAAGCTTCTTATTTATAATCCTCTCTGTAAAGCTGATTCTTCAAATCTGAAGTTACTTATGGTTCAGTGAGGATTTTCTGGTCCAGAATTTAAAAAAAAACAGTTGTATAACTGTCATGAACTTTACATCATTATTTACAGTACACGGTTATCAAAACATTTGATCAAGGTGTCAATCTCACAGCTACCATAAATTTAACACATTACAAGTCTTTAATGTGCCATTAATAAATTAGACATGAAGAGTATTACAATAAAGCCATCAGAAATGGTCTCAGAGGAAGTGACATGGCAAACCTCGACATAGATTACTGGTGAAAGGTTCTGTCAACTGCAGTCGCATGCATATAGTGTCCTTTGAGATTGAAGCTATGTTTTTTTTCAACTGGTCTGCTTACCTGCCTCTGCTTCCAACACTGGAGGCACTGGGTGAGCGAATTGGAGGGTGGACACTGATCATAGTTACTTGTCCTAAAAAGCAGAAAATTGGGGGGGGGGGGGGGGGGGGGGGGGGGGGGGGGGGGGGGGGGGGGGAGAGAAACACAACCAGGTTTGTTCATACAAGAAATCTTGCATTTAAATTTTCTTACAGAGAAGAACAGAGATTTGTGTGTAAGTATTCATTTTGATCTATTGATATTGATTGTTCAGACCACCCTACACACTCTATTTGTAAAACAGACCAGAATAGGTTTCTTCCTCTCCCCTACTGTGACTTTGGTCATTCTTTACTCATTTAACCCAAGGCTAGAAAAGAAGGAGGCATCTTATCCTGCACATTTCCAATCCAGAGTATTTGTTCACTCTTTTTATTTAAAAAGTATTAGAGAAGGCAAAATAATGAAATTTAGAGAGAGTGAGTATGCACTTACTGACAGATGGAAAAACCACCACCTGCTAAGTGGAAAAAAAGAATGATTTCACTGCTATAGGTATGTTCATTGGAAAGATATGCTTCACAACAAGCAAATACATAGCTGTAATACAGGAATTTATAAAGTGCTAAAATAACTTTAGCTACTGGAACTAGGAAAGGAGTAACTGCAGAAAGTCTGACATTTTGTGATGTTCACAGCTTCTGCAATGTATTTGTGTTCTTTCAACCCACAACTAAACACTTCTCCATCTGATCTCACAATAGCAGAGTTCCCTCTCTAACCACAACCTCATCTTCTTCAGCATCTTCCATCTGTCCTCTGCTCTTATACCTCTGACCTCCAATCCAACATCCATGACTTCAGCATACCTAGACCACTCTGCTGTAGGACTCAACTATCAGTGGCTCAACTCAATTCTCTCCATCATACTGGACTCCTTCACCTGTCTCTCTCACAGTAAAATCCATTCCACTAACCCCAATTTCCTCTTCCTCCACTCATGAGCACCCCGAAGAAAGTCCCAGAGGCAAGAACTTCTTCCATTACAAACTTATTCTCCCCTCCTGCAATTTCCTCACCTTTCTCCTTAACCTCACAGTCCCATTAGGTACCTTTACCACACAATATAACACTAGGATATTCCTCATCCTAGATCCTACCTTGTACAACTACCACCTCATGTCCCTCTCCCTGACTTGGATCTTAACCCTCCCCACCACCACAACACAGGTTTCCAGTTTCCCCACTCTACTGCAATTTCTTTAACTTAAATTGTCTTTAATTACCTCTTCATGGTCAAACCTTGGTGTTTCTACTCCATCCTCATCCTCCTCAATCTTTCAGCCATCTCAAATAGCTGATCATACTCCATCTTCTTAAAATGTTGCCTTCCCATTGTTTTCACAATTCCGTACGGTCTTAATTTTCCTACCTCTGTGGTCATTCATTCAGCCTTTCAATGGCTGAACTACCTTCTCTTTCCCTCCATTAGTTTCCAGGCCACTAATGGCCCACTTTTATTTTCCCTCTCTACATCTTTTCCCTATGTTATCTCATCTATTTGTATGCTGCAACTATTTTCTCTGTACAGCTGACTACGAAATCTAACTCTCCACTCCTGAGTTCTCTCTCTCCACCCAATTCTTCATTAGTTCACTGCTCTGACTTTTCTGGTTCCCTTGACATCAACAAAAGCAAAACTTAGCCAAAACCAAATTTTGTCTTCCCTTATAAGCCCTCCATGCTTCTTAACTCTCTCTGTCACAGCAGACTTCATCACCATTATACCTATCACTCAGGCTTGTAACTTGGTTATCAACTTTGACTCTATTCTCTGTCTAGAGCTTCACATCACAGCTATCTAAATCTTGTGGCTCACATACTTAGGGTCTAACTGATCTCCATATGTGGGGTTGAGAGGGAATTTTCTTATCAAATTGGCAGTGACTGTGGAAGGGTGAGGTGTTTGCCTTCCTCTGCAGTGTATGGGTAGAGGTCACTGACAAAAATTATCTGGGTGTATCTGTTCCCTGTCATTATGGGGGGCTTGGGGTACTGATGTACTTCGGTCCCTCCTATTCTCTCCTTGTGGCACTTAATAGTGTCGTTGCATGTGGGCTGTAATACTTTGGTATAATTTCAGTTGTTGGGTTTAGTGTGCGAGGGTTGAGTGATCATGGTGGCCGGTGATATATAGGAGGTCAGACTAGATCTGACCTTTTTATCTCTGACCCCAATGCTAAAACTCTTAGGTCCTCATCTCCCATTTGATCAATGCCAGCCTTCTCCCTTGCCTTGAACTTGTGAGTATGGTGTAATACGCTAGATTATAATACATTACGTTGATAAATGGGAACTCTGAGATCAGGGAATAAAGTGCTAGATTCCCCACTACACCATTTAAATCAGGTTAATCACCATACCCAAGAGGCCTGGAGATGGCACTGATGAATTTGGTGACTGGACGGTTCTGTTTGAAGCGGGTTTTGGCTGGCTCTGCTCCACAATACCATCTTTCCTTACAATGTTATCCAGTGTAATGTTTCCCGTACACTCAATCTAAAAGATGAAAGAAAGGAGGTTATTGTTAAGACAAAAATAACATGATCAATATAGCCACCTTATCAGACTTTATCTATGGGTAGGTCTACACTTACCCGGTAGTTCGGCGGCGAGCGATCGAACTTCTGGGTTCGACTTATCGCGTCTTGTCTGGACGAGATAAGTCGAACCCGGAAGTGCTCACCGTCGACTGCAGTACTCCAGCTAGACGAGAGGAGTACCGCGGAGTCGACGGGGGAGCCTGTCTGCCGCATGTGGACCGAGGTAAGTTTGAACTAAGGTACTTCGAACTTCAGCTACATTATTCACGTAGCTGAAGTTGTGTACCTTAGTTCGAATTAGGGGGTTAGTGTAGACCTGGCCTTACTTTGCACTTCCACACCCTCTTTCAACATGTTCTTTTTTTATTTAAATGAAATAAGTGAGCAACATGCAAATATATACAATTCAAAGGTTTCAGAGTAGCAGCCGTGTTAGTCTGTATCCGCAAAAAGAAGAACAGGAGTACTTGTGGCACCTTAGAGACTAACAAATTTATTCGAGCATAAGCTTTCGTGGACTACAGCCCACTTCTTCGGATGCATATAGAATGGAACATATATTGAGGAGATATATATACACACATACAGAGAGCATAAACAGGTGGGAGTTGTCTTACCAACTCTGAGAGGCCAATTAATTAAGAGAAAAAAACTTTTGAAGTGATAATCAAGATAGCCCAGTACAGACAGTTTGGTAAGAAGTGTGAGCATACTTACAAGGGGAGATAGAATCAATGTTTGTAATGGCTCAGCCATTCCCAGTCCTTATTCAAACCGGAGTTGATTGTGTCTAGTTTGCATATCAATTCTAGCTCAGCAGTCTCTCGTTGGAGTCTGTTTTTGAAGTTTTTCTGTTGTAATATAGCCACCCGCAGGTCTGTCACTGAATGACCAGACAGGTTAAAGTGTTCTCCCACTGGTTTTTGAGTATTTTGATTCCTGATGTCAGATTTGTGTCCATTAATTCTTTTGCGTAGAGACTGTCCGGTTTGGCCAATGTACATGGCAGAGGGGCATTGCTGGCAAATGATGGCATATATCACATTGGTAGATGTGCAGGTGAACGAGCCCCTGATGGTATGGCTGATGTGATTAGGTCCTATGATGATGTCACTTGAATAAATATGTGGACAGAGTTGGCATCGGGGTTTGTTACAAGGATAGGTTCCTGCGTTAGTGGTTTTGTTCAGTGATGTGTGGTTGCTGGTGAGTATTTGCTTTAGGTTGGGGGGTTGTCTGTAAGCGAGGACAGGTCTGTCTCCCAAGATCTGAGCCATTACAAACATTGATTCTATCTCCCCTGGTAAGTATGCTCACACTTCTTATCAAACTGTCTGTACTGGGCTATCTTGATTATCACTTCAAAAGTTTTTTTCTCTTAATTAATTGGCCTCTCAGAGTTGGTAAGACAACTCCCACCTGTTTATGCTCTCTGTATGTGTGTATATATATCTCCTCAATATATGTTCCATTCTATATGCATCCGAAGAAGTGGGCTGTAGTCCACGAAAGCTTATGCTCTAATAAATTTGTTAGTCTCTAAGGTGCCACAAGTACTCCTGTTCTTCTTTATACAATTCAAAGAATCACCCAATAAGCAACCCAACATGTTCCACATGTGCGGAGTACATCCTGGCCAGAGGACATGCATATTCAGTAGAAAAGTAGAAAGTGTCAGCTAATTGGTTATGTCTTTTCAGCTATGACACATGAGGTCAGAACAATGAGATACCTGTTTTAGAGGAAAACTAGTCTCAATTTATCATCTCAGCCCACTGAAATTGTCACACATGCTGCAGGATTAGAGAAATGGCCTTTGAAACACTAATACTCTAAATAAGCATGGCTAGAAAATACAAATCACTTTAGGATCATACTTTTCTAAAGCATTCACATGGCAAGCTGCACCTTGCAAATCCATCTGTAGCAGCTGCACTGACCTTTGACACTTACTATACATTAGTGTGATTATGTGACTATTGTGAAGTGTTCAGAAAAGCACATTATATTGTTCTTAATCACTACTAATATAGTGAGGTATCTAATAGCATGTACTCAGTGATACACAAGTGAAACATGCATGCAGAACAATGGTAAAGTACTTGTCACGGATTCAAATTACATGTTTATGATTGTAGTGTGATGTGTTTTGTGTGTGTTAACTAAGTATCTTAAAACAATTTTAAATGATGGGGTATCCAGTTCTCATTACATTGTGTTATCACAATGCCTCTGCCAATGTTTTCAATTAAAAAAAATAAAAGATAAAAAGGTTATCCAAGATTTGAGAGCAACTCACAAGGACCAGGAGACAGGAGGAAGAAACAGGGATGAATAGCAAATTACTACTATAAATCATGAAATTTCAGTTATTCATAAACTGTTGAGAGCTGTTTAAGTGCACTTTTCTTATTTTTGACACAATGAAGTAGATAGCTTACAGCTCAAAATCTCTATTTGACCCTCCGATAAAGATGTAGTAATCCGAAGAGACTCTTACTGTATTCCAGTTCAAAGTCTATTAGATAAAATACAGCAAGATTATGACACTCCTTCCCCTCCTACCACACAAAAATTGTGTGAGATGAGCTCCTAACCCCCATTCCTACCCATAGGAAAAAAAATACTGAATGCGCTGATGAAGAAAAATTACTTCAGCCTAGCACTGTACATTAATATCTACATGGGACAGACTTTCAGTTATACAGAAACCTCAGTAATATAGTACTGAGACCCTAGATTTATAGCATGTACTATTATATGTCATGGGTATTGATGACCAAAGCTGAGGAAACTCATTTTTTATTAGCAGCAACTGAAGATGATGACAGATGAAGGCTAGTAGGTGTCTACATAAGAAGAGTAAAATTGCATTCTTCATTCTTACTCTTCCTGCCAGTCCTAAATCCCTGAAAGGCAGTGTCTCCAGAACAGTGTAGGAGCATGAAGGAAAACCTGAACTGTTGCTTTCTATATTGTACCAGTTTGGTAGGTAGGTAAAGAATTTCAGTGTCAAAGACCTTTCCATTGATCAACATTTGCAAACAGTAAATTCACTTTAAAATAAAAGCTGTAAACCATTGCTTGTGTTACTCTTACATCAGGAAGAGAAGGTAGGGTATAAGAACTACCCACTGGAGAACTCAGATCTATCATGGGTGGACCAAATGTCTTCCCATCATACCCTGCAGCACTAGTAACAGTGGGACTGGAAGGGGTGGATGTGGTGCTACTTGCAGTTGACGGGGCAGCTGAAGCTTGTCCACTGCTTATCTGCCACTAAAACAAAAACAAAAAACAAAACAAAACACAACCAGAATTCATCATTGTTCTTTTGCATGGTAGAAGACATCTATTACATAATCTGACCCTAATATGTTTGAACCAAGCAAGCGGCAACACAAAAGCAAAATGAGTTGAAATTAGAACTAAAATTCATATTTGCTTTGTAGTCTCAAATCGTGGAAAAAAGAGAAATAAGAGGTAGGACAAATGTATGAGATTTTTAAAAATCTTAAAATGTAATTTATTTCCTGCGGAAAACTGAATAGTTTTAGTGGAATAAATGCACTATCGACAATGGGCTGAATGTGAAAAGCTGTTCCTGTATTTTAGTACTGTAAACTAGGTACTGTTATTTAAGTGGACAGTGGAACGAAGTTGGGATGGGGTTTTTTTTTTTAAATGATTTAAAAGGACTTGTAAAGCAATCGATCTTCTCTTTGATTCAACTCACGTGACTGTGATAGCCATGGCACTATTATTCCATTTCTTAGGTCACAGACCAGTGTTTCATTCCTTCTTATGGTGGCAAGATACTCTGCTCTTTTTAAGCGTACAACAAACCTTAAATCGTTGTTGGTTCATTGGTATTTGCCTCACTGAGCAGCTAGAAAGTATCTGAAGTATTCACTCTTATCCCCACATAACTGCTGATCAGCTGGGGATTGATCACTTGCAGCAGAAGGTCCACAACTGTGGAATTTCTTTCCTCTCTTCATCTGTAAGAGTCCAGGTAGCTCCAGAGCCTAGTGGCAGCTCCAGCTTTTTAATCAGGCTTTTGCCTGTTTACTGGTGCAGTACCCAGGAGGGAAATTAGAGGGCGTGGTTTTCTACTCTATTTGTTCATGGACTGCTGTGAACAGAATGTGTGTTTGTGTTAAGTTTTGAAGGCCGCCCAGAAGTCAGTGATAGATACAAAATAAACATAGCAATAAATTAAAGCAAACATTTAAACCATAATTCACTCAAGCGACATCTACACTACAGCACTTACTACGGCACAGCTGCACTGATGCAGCTGCGCTGCTGTAGTGCTTGTGGTGAAGATGCTCTAAGCCAGTGGTGGGCAACCTGCGACCCATCAGGGTAATCTGCTGTCGGGCCACGAGACAGTTTGTTTACATTGATCATCCGCAGGCACAGCTGCCCGCAGCCCCCAATGGCCGCAGTTAGTTGTTCCCAGCCAAATGGGAGCTGCAGGAAGCAGCGGCCAGCACATCCCTGTGGCCCACACTGCTTCGTGCAGCTCCCATTGGCCGGAAACAGCGAACCACACACACTGGGAGCTGCGGGCAGCCGTGCCTGCAGACAATCAATGTAAACAAACTGTCTCGCGGCCCATCGGTGAATTACCCTACAGGCCACAGGTTGCCCACTGCTGCCCTAAGCCGACGGGAGAGAACTCTCCCATTGGCTTAGTAACTCCTGCCTCTGCTAGTGGTGGTGGCTATACCAACGAGAGAGATAGTACTGTCTACACCAGTGCTTATGTCAGTACAACTTATATCGCTCAGAGGTATGGTTTATTTAACCCCGATGACATAAGTTATACCGAAGTAACATGTTGTGTAGACAAAGTCTAACTCTTCCACTAGTCAAAGTAGTTGGAATGAACTGGACTTGACAATTAACTCATTTCAAAATCATCAGGTATCTTGTCCTGGACTAGACCAGTGGTTCTCAACTTGCGGGCCACTTGCGGCCCAATCAACACACAGCTGTATGGCCCAGAGATTCTACATATTGTGTAGATGTGGCCCACATAATAGAGAGAGCTGCATATGCAGCCCACAATGGTAAATGGGTTGAGAATCACTGGACTAGACAGTAATCTATTCACTGTAAATCTACCCTGGAAAAGTAAGGAATGTAAGTTATAAAATGAATATACATAGTATTCAATTTTTATTTTTGGGTGGGTGAGTGGAAAAAGTTTACCTGTTTAATAGCTTGCTGTGCCAAGAACGCCATCTGCAATGGGTTGGGCTTTATTGTTAGTCTTGGTACATTCTGGTTCTGGGGACCCCTCATTTGTTGAGCAGGAAGAATTGATCCATTAGAGTTGGGATTGTGATTCTGAAAGTTAATCAAGCGTGGAGGTGGCTGCTGGAAGAGACAGACAATCCCCTCAGTTAGCTGTCTGAGGACTGACACCAAACACTCCAGAAAAAACTTTTTCCTCAACCTCCCATTTTAACTTTTAAAATACATGACAAATATAGTACTGAATCATTCACTCAAATGCAAGATGAAATCAGATCTCAGCATTGATGCACCTTGCCAATTAAGAGTAAAATATAACAGGTTACAATTAATTATTCTACCCGAACTAATCACTGGGGAAAATTGTGTAATGATATGAAAAGAGGACGTTACTTACCTCTAACTGGCGGCTCTTCTTTATTCCACTGTGGGTTATGCCTGGACACCATGTGCCTGGAGCTGGAGAATTTGAAAGCAGCGTCCATTGGTCTGCACATGCGCCCTGGCTCACTTTGTGCCTCTGACCGAGGGGATGAAGGGTGGGGCAGACCGATCGCCTCTCCAGCTCCTTCTCTATCACGAATCAGATAAGTTCCGAAGCAGAGGGGGAAGGACGACGTATAGTGGAATACAGGTATGGACCATGCATCCAAAAGAACCTCCAGCTAGATAAGTAACCGCCTCCTCTTCTTGGAGTGATGGTGCCTATTGCATTCCACTGTAGGTGATTGACAAGCAGTACCTAAGCAGGAGGAGGGTTTGAGGATGTAGACGGTAGGGCTGAGCAGAGTACCACCATCCCAAAGGGAGGTATCGGCAGAAGAGTCCTGCACCAGTCCATGCTGTCTTGCAAATGTGTGAACCGAGCTCCATGTGGTTGCTTTATAGATGTTTAGGAAGGGTCCCTCTTGAAGAGATGCCATGGTTGCTGCTTATGCTCTGGTGGAACAAGGTTAGAAAGCGGAGAGTAGAATGCAGCCAGAAATCTATTTGGAGATTCTCTGGATGGAGAGGACATGCCCTCTGATTCTTTTTTCTATAGCGACAAACAAACAGTCTTGGGGAATAATTGATTGGTTTTGTTCTCTGTAGGTAAAAATCCAAGGCTCACCAAACACTGAGGGAGTGGAGTCTTTATTCCTCTGTGGAAGCATGCAGTTTTGGGAAGATCACAGGTAACTGAATGGATTGATTAAGCTTAAATTCCTACGCTACTTCAGGGGGTATTTGGGGTATAGACACAAATAAACCTTATCCTTATGGAATTTGTGCATGGAGGATCTGTCATCACCACTCCAAGTTCATCAACCCTACTCGCTGAGGTGATGGCTAGAAGGAAAGCAACCTTTATGGAAAGAAGGGACATGGAGCAAGTAGCTAAAGGCTCAAAGTGGAGCCTCATGAGTACAGAGAGAACGAGGTTTAGGTCTCACTGGGGAGTAGGTTTCTGAATAGATGGGACCAAGTAGCCCTGTGAAGGTGGATGGTATGTCCTGAACGTTGCTAAATGAATTCGCAAGGAGCTGACAGACATCTGCTGTTTTCAAAGATAGAATACAGTCCAAGATGACTAGGAGAGAGTAGTCTGTGGGAGGATGCCTCTTTTGTGTACTCAAGAAAAGAAGTGCTTCCATTTAGCTAGGTAGCATTTTCTAGTAGACTCCTGTCTACTATTAGAGAGGATGATTCATACGGTTGTGAGGCATGAACATTCTAGGGATGATGCCCGTCCAAATACTGAGGACTCACGGGAGGTGGATGTGGATCAAAATGCTTGTTCTTGCCCTGCCACTGGGTCAGGAGCTTGGGGAACATTGGGAGGACGAGTGGTGGTTGGGATGATATGTAGGAGGTTGGGAAATCAGAACGGTCTGGGCCAGAAGCGGACAATCAGGATGACCCGTCCACTCTTCTCCTGGATTTTGCGCAGAACTCGTAGCAGGAACGGTAGCGGAGGGAAGATATAGCTGTACTGGTCCAACCAGGGAAGAAGCAGATCGTCACCCTAGGAGTGGCAACCCAGGGCTCCTCGGAAGCAATATGTAGTGCATTTCCTGTTTGTTTCAGAGGTGAACAGATCCCTGGTTGGGGTTCCACATAGAGGGAAAATATTGTGCAGAACCAAGTGGTGGAGCTCCTGCTTGTGGTGGATGATGAAATGTCTGCTGAGGGAATCTGCAAGTTTTGCTTCCCCAGAAGGTAGGCTTCCAATAGGGTGATTTGATTGCCGATACTCCAGTTCCAAGGGCTGACCACTTCTGTGCACAGGGAGACTGGTCTTGCTCCTCCCTGTTTGTTGACATAGAAGACAGTCGTAACGTTATTTGACATACTGACAAAGTGAATACGGATGAAGGGAACAAAGGAGACTCATGCCTTCAAGACTGCTTGCAACTCCAGGATATTGACATGCATTCTGGACTCTTGAGATATCCAAGCACCTTGTGCTATGTCACTGTTCATGTGGCTCTCCCAACCTAATAGGGATGCATCTGTAATAATGGTCCTGTCCGCAGAGGAAGGGAGAAAGGGGATGACCATGCATACCTGATGAGGATTTGTCCACCATAGCAGGGAAGACACTACCTTGGGCTGGAGCTGTCACCATGAGGTTCGTGGAATGGCGGCTTGGGGAGTATATCAACTGCAGCCATGTTTGAAGCCAACAAAGGTGGTCTAGCGAAGGGTGGGGACCTAGGTCAGATGGCCATGTACACCTACAAGAGACAGATGTGTCTTGACTGGTACTTAAGGATTACTTGTTCATGGTCTGTAACCTGTCCTTGAGCAGGTATGTTCTTGTTGTGATAGAATTTAAGGTTGCCCTGATGAAGTTCAGAGATTGCATGGGAATGAGAACAGATTTTTCTGTGTTTACACTGATTCCCAGCGAGGAGAGGATGTGTAGCATCAGGGAAGTTGATGCATAGGCTTCCTGGCAGGACTTGGCAGCAAGGAGCCAGTCATTGAGGTAGGGGAATACAATGAGACCACAACATCTGACATGGGCTGCTACTATGGAGAATATCTTGATGAAGACTCTGGGAGCGATCACTATTCTGAACGGGAGTGCTCTATACTGAAAATGGTTAGAATCCACCATGAATCTGAGAAAGCATCTGTGGGCAGGATGAATATCTATGTGAAAGTAGGCATCCTTCATATTGAGATCCGTGAACTATATGCCATTTTCTAAAGATGGACCTATTGCTGCCAATGTGACCATGCAAAATCTGAGTTTATAAATGAAGTGGTTGAGATGGTGGAGGTCGAGAATTGGTTTCCAACTGCCCTTCTTTTTGGTATCAGGAAGTAGGACAAATAAAACCCTCCTCCTTGGTATTGAGGAGGGACATGTGCTATTGCTCCTTGCTGCAGTAACAAGGTTGCCTCTTTTGAGAATACTCGCGTGAGAGTGGTCCCCTAAAGGGTGGTGAGGGTTTTGGCGGAGGTAGGGAAGCAAACTCAATTGGATAGCCAGAATGGATGACATTTAGCACCCATTTGTCTGTTATCACACTCCAGGTGTTGAAAAAGAGTGTGTTTCATGGCTCTCGAGCGCCCATCAAAAATAACGTTAAGGCAGTGGCTGAGACTGAGATGCCAAGGTTGTTGCAGAGAGTGTAGGGAAGCAGGACTTTTGAAACCTCTGTCTCCTACGTGGTGGTTCATAGGCCTTCTGAAGGAAAAACTGCTGAGCCATGTGTCTAGATTTAACCAATGGGCAATGAAACTTCTTCTTAAGGGCAGGTGTGTATATCTTCAGCAAGTGGAGGGTAGCCCTGGAATCCTTTAGGGTATGGAGAGACTTGTCCCTCTTCAGTCTGGGTCCTTCTTCTCTGGCCTTCTCCATGAGGTATTTGCAGAGATAAAATTCCTGTACTTCTTGGGTATGGCTGAGGAATGATCAGCCGATACATCGCGGCGAGGTGCAGTGAGCTGCCCCAAGGCAGTACAGGTAGCACTGGTGGTTGCCGCTGACTGAGAAGGATCATGGGCAGGAAGCAGAGTTTGAAGCCTGGAGTCCTGGGCATAGTCTGGTGCCCCGGGGTTTTTAGACTAATTAAATGCTAAAACAGTAAAAACTATTAGAACTGTTAACACTATTTACAAACTAGATGATTTTTATTTTGTAGAACTAAACTGAAGCTGTGGAAACGTAAAGGTTCCGTTCGGACCACGCAGCAGTGAGAAGGAACTGGAGAGGCAGTTGGTCCGCCCCATCCTTTATCCCCTTGGAGGCACGAGGCGAGCCAGGGTGCATGTGCAGACCAATGGACACTGCTTTCAAATTCTCTGGCACCAGGCGGATGTGTAATCCATAGCGGAATACAACAGGGACCATCACTCAAAGAATAAGAGTTCTTTACAATGCTTAGAGATTATCAGAAAGTTCCTGAGATACGGGCATTGAGATCTTGAAAAAAATGCTGTAAATACATACAATATGGGCTTCCTTATAACTATATGTGCTAAAGAAAGCTGTGCCAATGAAAGGTCACTGGAAGTCACCCTGTTATCATTCTGTTAGAACAAGTACAATCAGACATGTGTTCTCTCTGGAACAACGATAGTTTACCTGATGAGAAGTAGGAGTGTGCTGCATGGGACCTGGAATTCTTGGGTTTGGTAGAGCCACTGGACCTACCCTGCGTTGAGCCTGCTGCCTCTGAGCCATGACCTGCTGCTGCATGTGCTGGAGTCGTAGTTGAGCTAAACTGATCTGTGTTGGGAACTTAGACAGTTGGTTTGAAGGTAAGCCACTTTGTGGCTGTAAATTTGGTTCCATCACAGGGCTCTTGGGCATGTGTGGTGGGGTTTCTTTATCTTCAATTACCAGAGAACCTGGTAAAAAATAAAAATACAAGTTTTAATGTTCACCTTACTCTTTGGAGATATGCAGGTTTTCATTTCCCTCTTTTTATGCCATCAGACCACCATTCCTAATTGCAGTTTAAAAGATGGGTAAACAATTCTTTCCAGAATCAGTGTCAGCAGAACTGCATGCATTATTGTGCCATCAATAACAATGAGGGCCCTTCTATTACACTGAAAACTATGGGTTATTTAACTTAAACTGAGATACTTTAAAATGTTGCTATTTCATTTTCTTAGATATATTCTAAACAGCACCCAATCACTAAGTTATTTAGTAACAGCCAGTTAGCTTTTAGATATTATCACACTGTCAGTAAAGAGTCTAGCTCAGGGGTCTCAAACTCAGATGACCCCGAGGGCCGCATGAGGACTAGTGCATTGGCCCGAGGGCCGCATCCCTGACACCCCCGCCACTGCCTCTGGCCCCGCCCCCACTCCACCCCTTCCAATTAGGCCCCACCCCTTCCCTGCCCCATTCCAATCCCTTCCCTGAAGTCCCCACCCCAACGCTGCCCCCAGGGGGTGCAGAAAGGGTGCAGCGGGGGCTGAGGGCAGGGAGTTGAGGTGCAGGTGGTGTGCAGGGTGCTCAGGACAGGGAGTTGGTGTGTGGGATACAAGAGGGGTGCGGCAGGGGGCTGGGGTGCAGCAGGTGGCTCAGGGCAGGGAGTTGGGGTGGGGGATGCGGCAGGGGGCTCAGGGCATGGAGTTGGGGTGCAGGAGGGGTACGGGATGTGGCAGGGGGCTCGTGGCAGGGAGTTGGGGGTGCAGGAAGGGTTCAGGGTGTGAGCTCCAGCCTGGTGCCGCTTACCTAGAGCGGCTCTGGGGTGGCAGCAGCACTCACTGGGGCCAGGGCAGACTCCCTGCCTGCCTTGGCCCCCGGCTCCGCGCTGCTCCATTCCAGGAAGCAGCTGGAACCGTGTCCCTACAGCCCCTGGGGGAGGGGCTCAGGGTTCCCTGCTTGTGCTGCTCTTGCCGCTCCTCCAGGTACCTCCTACGAAGCTCCCATTGGCTGCGGTTCCCTGTTCCCGGCCAATGGGAGCTGCAGGGGGCGGTGCCTGGAAGGAGGCAATGCCGGAGCCCTCTGCCTCCTTCCCCCTTCCCCCCTGGCCCAAAGGGGCGTGCTGCCGGCTGCTTCAGAGAGCAGCGTGGGGCTCGCAGCATCAGGAGCAATCCCACGGGTAGGTAGAGGGGCGGGGGGCATGGGGAGCTTGGCGGGCCACACACAAGAGCCCCGCGGGCCGCGTGTTTGAGACCCCTGGTCTAGCTAGTACTCTAGCCAACACAACTTCAGGCCTGAGTTTCTTCAATATACTATTACAAGACATGGTCTATGGGGAAAAAAATGTTCCCTGATCAACCTTGACTCTGAAGCTTTAACCCCTGGAGGCTTCAACTTCTGAAACTGTGTAATAAACCATGGAAACACACCAAAAAGGGCCAGTGCTAAATTATTATTATTATTATTCATTGGATGACGAATTGGAGAACACATCAAGCTAAGACAGCTCTGCAGCTTCCTGAGATGAAGCCTAGCCAACCGAACCATGTAAATACGTGAGGCCATATGCCCCAGAAGTCTGAGGCAATTTTGAACTGTTGTGGTAGGATAGGCCTTCACGTCTAATAAAATGGCCAGCATCGTCTGGAATCTTGTTTGCACGAGGAACACCCTGTTTTCCGTAGAATCTAAGACTGTTCCTGTAAACTCTATCTTATGAACAGGAGAGAGGACTAACTTTTCCTCTTTGATCAGTAATCCTACTGTGCTGAAGGTGGTTTGGATCATGGTCATGCTAGATATTACCTGGCTCTTGGATTGGCCTCTCACCCACCAGTCATCCAGGTATAGAAACACTTGAACTTCATTATATAATGCCTGCATCTGTAACTTTCACTCCATGCATCTAAAGAAATAGGGTTTTTACCCACGAAAGCTTATGCCCAAATAAATCTGTTAGTCTTTAAGGTGCCACCGGACTCCTTGTTGTTTACTTGAACTTCTGATTTCCTCAGAAACACTGCCACCACTGCCATCCACTTTGTAAAAACACATGGGGTCACAGATAGTTTGCAGACCTGCCATTTAGCCTGACAGTGGGATCGGCTAACCAGAAATCTGAGGAATTATTGTTGCTTTGATTTATTGCGACATGAAAATGTGTGTCCTTTAAGGTGAGCACATCAGTTGCCAGGATCCAGGGAGGGCATAACGGAAGCCAGAGTGAACATGCAAAACTTTATTTTCTTTAGATATTTATTGAGCTCCTGCATGTCTAGTACAGTTCTGAGACCTCCTTTTGCTTTTGGGATTAGGAAGTGGCGAGAATAAAACCCCTTTATCTCTGTGCAGAAGAGGAACTTCTTCTATGGCTCCCAACAAGAGAAGAGACTGTACCTCAGAGATGACCTTTGTGAGAACGGTCCCTGAAAAGGGATGGGGGACAGAGGTGGTGGTGGTGGGGTAGAAATAAACTGAAGAGTGTATCACAATTCCATCATGTGTAAAACCCATTGATCTGTAGAAATATGGGTCCAAGCACTTAGGAAGTGGGATAGTCTGTTGGAAGAAATCGGGGTATGAGAAGCTGGCAAACTGAAAACTGGTAAGCTGTCCTCAACCAGAATGTCAAAATGGTGTTCTTGTCCTGTCTGGACAAATTTATAGCAGACAAAAAACAAACAAAACAAAACAAAAAAAGAGTAGGCAGAGGTATTCTCCTGTAACTTCTCCCTTTCTTTATAGGCCAGGTCCTGATGGTGAGACATACAGAAAGCATAATGATGAGGCTACTGTAGACAGAACCACTGCTTCTTTGGCAGAAGAGTGTAAATATCCATAGACTTGTGCATAGCCCTAGAGTCTGTTTCAGGCTATGAAGCCGGTCATCGATCTGCTGTGCAAATAGTTATAGTTCCTCAAAGGGGAGATCTTGAATGGTTTGTTGGCCCTTTTGAGGAGGACCTGATGCCTGCAGCCACAAACAGCCAATGCCCTGGCTCGGTCATCAGAATCTGCAGCATCCAATGCAGCCTGAAGCGGCCATCATCTTTCCCTCATTAACTATAGTGTGGAAACTCTTGCCTGGTCTCCCCCTGCAACTTGTCTATTAATTTTAAAATATTGTCCCAGAGGGAGAAGTTATAACATCCCAGCAATACATGCTGATTAGCAATCCGGAGGTGTAATCCTGCTGTCAAATGTATTTTTTTCCACAAAAAGATCAAGCTATTTTGCAACTTTTAATTTTCAAGTAGATGTCTGCTGACCTTGGTGCGTGCTCTCATTAGAAACTGAAGCAACCAAAGACTCCAGGTATGGAAAGACATACAAATGTACAAACCTCCATGAGGGCACATAATCCTTCTGCTCTGTCCTTTTAGCTGTAGGAGGCATGGAAGATGGAGTTTGCCATAACACTTTAGTGAACTCCAGAACAGCCTTGTTTATGCAAACTGCCACTTAAGAAGGCCCCACAGATCCCACAATATCAACCAATCTGTGTGAGTTCTCCGGAACTACCTCCACCTGCATGTCTAGGGAGGAAGTCACACTTTTTAGAAGGTTCTGTTGAGATGTTTCCTAAACTGCCGGTGACACTGGTATTGAGAGACTCAGCAGATCGTGTGTCACAGCATATACCTGAGGTATTGTTGGCACTGGGACAGTCTCTTGATACTGCTGAGTCAAAGATGGTATCACCTTAGAGGTCAGTCTCAACAAGGCTGCAATCAGCATCAGTCAGCAACCCTGCCTGATGTGCTATTTACCGCAGGGAGTGCCTCTGCATCAAGCACACTCGACTTTCCTTCCCAGCTTGTTTGCTGGACTTCAGTGCCAGAGACCTTATTCTCCTGGGTGCTGAGTCCCTTGATGTCAGCTTATGGTGCCTCCTCTTCAGTACCAGAGAAGATCTGTGTTGAGACTCTGAGAAGACAGGTAACCACTCCTAACTGAAGGAGACTCGCTTGGTGCATGCTCTAAATGGGGATGCTCCCTGGGTAGGTGGAGGGCTGCCTCCATAAGGTGCTTTAGTCTGACTTCCCTGTACTTCTTAATTCTGGGCTTAAAGTCCCTGCACATTTGGCACCAGTCTCCGATGTGTGTCACCTGAAGTGAGAGTCACTGCCTGGCCCTGATTTCTTGCATGCATCACAAGGCCTGAAGCCCAGAGACCGAGGCATGCCTCGACACTGGGCACTAATACCCCTGTGGTGGGAACCGAAGAACATACTAATAAGTATCCCAGGACAAGGAAACTTAATAGCAAAAAATTCTGTTAAAGCAAACTATTAAACAAGTGCGCACTATATACAAGACTAAGAAAGGGAAACACTTGCAGCAACAAGATAAAGTGCTCCGACAACCGTCACAGCACTAAGAAGGAACTGAGGGAGGTCAGGGACAGCTTTGCCTTTACAGCTTCGCACAGCAGCATGAGACAGCAGAAGGTGCATGCACCACCCCAACAGGTACCACTAAGGGAAAAGTCCCAGATGCTAATGCATTGAGCGCCCACATACCTGAAGTGGAATGGACATATGCAATCACTTGAAACAGAATCGAGTAGTTATTCAGTACCTGTGAGAAAGTGCTGTCATGACAAGATCCTCTTATGCCAACATTTCCCCACCTTTTTGTTATAATTAGGGTCCTACCAAATTCACAGTCTATTCTCATTAATTTCACAGCCAGAGGGTTTTAAAATTGGTCAATTTCATGATTTCAGATGTTTACATCTGAAATTTCAGGGTGTTATAACGGTGGGGGTATCGTAGGGGGGGTTGCAAAATTGCTGCGCCGGGGGAGGGGGAAGGGTACCAAGAGTGACACCCTCACTTCTGTGCTGCCTAGGCAGCAGCCTTCGAGCTTCCTGCAGTTAGAGGAGGTTCTCGGAGGTGGAGAGGCTCTCCCGCATGCTGCTAGGAGCACCCCAGCAGGGGCTCCTAGCTGCCAGTCCAGGCCAGTGACAGATTAAGGCAGGGTCCCCCTGTCAATTTGAGCCCCCCAACCCGGAAAAATGGGTGCCCCAGCCCCAGAAGAAGCTCCAGAAGCCCCGATCGGGTCACCCTGAGCCCCAGCAGGAGCCCTGGGGGACGGAAATCCCGAGCCTGGGCTGCCCTGGCTGCAGCCAGCAGAAGTGGAAGTCCTCAGCCCCAGGAACCACTGGGGGGGAAGATGCCCCGAGCTGTGGCAGGAATCGTGAGATGGGGGCAGAAGCCCAGACCCCAGGCTGCCCCAGCTACAACCGCCGAGAGCAGAAGCCTCCAGCCCGGGAGGACCCACTGGGGGAGGAAGCCCCAAGCTTGGCGCCCAGAACTGGGGCGGAGGGAGAAGAGACAAGCCAGGAGCCCATCTCCCGGGCTGCTGCAGCACAGAAGTGAGGGTGTACCACCCTCATTTCTGCGCTGCCTCTGGAGGTGGGTCTTATCTCTCCACCAAGAGCAGCCATGCAGGGGAAGGACAACTCCTGTCCCTTCTCAGCATGTCCGGACTAGCAGCTAGGAGCCCCAGGCTCCCAGCAGCAGGGGAGATCAGATTTCATAGAGAAAGGCTGATTCCACAGCCGTGAAATTGGTAGGGCCCTAGTTATAATGCAAAGCTGGTTGCACTTTTTGACCAAAGGCCAAAATGCCTGACAGGTACATCCAAAATCACTCTCCAACAGAAAGATGGAGACACTGACAAAAAACCCTGCAGATATTGAAAACAAGGGAGGCACGACAATTATCAAATTCCTCAAGATAGAGACATTCTAGCCTCCAATTCCTGCTCCTAGCAGGACAGTTCCTATGCTGCATGTCTTCATTAGACTGAGTACGTATACTTAGTCAATCATACTGAACAGGCTCTTCACAAAACTCCCTATCATAGGATGTACAAGCAGAAACCTAGCCAGTGGCAGATAGAAGAGAAAATGCAAATGCCAGTCTGAAGGTAGGAATCCAGCCTGCCTAGAGAGCATGGTACAGTGGGGATGGTCAATCTTTGCTTGCTTTATGAGCTTTATGCTTTAACAATTTGCCAAGGACAGTAAGCAAAATCTACAGAGCTAGGAAAAAAGCACCCAACTCCAACAGAAAACTATTGCTCAAAAGACTGCTTTCTGTACCTGATGCAGTTTCATTGAAGTTTCCCATTGTAGTTTTTTCCTTTTCATCTCCCCACCTCAGTTAGCTAAAACTAGTTAGGCACTGCCTATCTAGCCTTACTACCTGGAACAGCATCCAATATGGAGTCAGATCAGACATGCCCTATAGAGTAATTTCTGTCCACAGGTAGAAGATATATTAAAGAACACATGAGAAATACGCTCAATTATTTATCTGGGAGGCCGGTCAGCTGACAAAACTATTTTTAGTGATACCACCAGTTTCTAAAGAAGTTGATAAAACAAGCAGGAGCCACATCATACCTAGATTGAAAATATTTTGAGCCCAGAAGCTAGGATCACAGTGAAACTGGACAGTGGTGTTAGTCACTGGTGAAGCATCACACCTTGCTCGAAGGAGATACCGTAGACGATATGTAATCTAGAACAGGAAAACACCTTGTACAAAACACATTTTTTTCTTCTAGGAAAAAACCCTGGTTAACTTGTACTAATTTTCCCACAAGACAGTAACAGGGTTTAATGTTTATTATCTGAGCAAAATGCCTTGAATTGGAGTGAAAAGAACATAAGTTTGTGCAACCAACTAAAAGCATGGATTTTCAGCTTCCCACTCTCCCCTTAACCCTAACCCCCCCCCACACAAAAAGTAATTTTCAACACTCATTAACTATAGTATAAAATAAATGATGTTTTTCTAACTGTAGCGATACGTAGTCATCCCTAGATGACAACGTAATGACCCAATATATTTGCAAATAAATTTTGTTCTTTATGTGATCATTCCTTGTCTGAAAATTATCTGTTCTCACTTGTGTCAGATCTTACTATTCTCATTAGAAAGGATGTTATCTCAGAATAAAATTTTCTATCCTCCCTCCCTCCAATAAAGAAATGAATTAATATATAAGAATTCTCTGAAATGTTCTAATAGCTAAGAGCTTTTCTAAGCCCTTAGTTTCAAGGATTAGATTATGTTTACAATCGGAGAGAAAATATTATAAGAGTAGAATACTTCAGGTCAGACAATTAAAAATTCAGGTTTCATTAGGAAGGAAAAATGTTGGGGGAAAAGGCCCAGGGAAACACAAGCAAGGGCTGACACATTAATCCAAGTACTAATTATACCATAATACAGACATAATTTCAGACAGGAAAAAGCTAGCCAACTCAACACACTTATTCCTTTTGGATTCCTCCTAATCTCAATTCCTCTGAAAACTTTTCTTTCCCCCACCCCCCAAAAAAAATTTCTACTGAAGATGCCTCTTAATCTCATACTATTTGGTTAAATTAACTTCCCTACTTGTATTGACATGGATTACCTACTACATAAATATTTTCATAGAGTTCCTTATTTACTTGTAGTTTTCTAAACTTTAGGTAGGTCAGTTCTAGAATACCTAACCAGTGTGAAAATGCATGACAAAATATATTTTTTAAAAGGGGATGTGGGAATGTTCAAAGCTGTAATCACTACCAATTTGAATGCAGGCAAAGCAGGATTCCTGTGGACACCAGCAGTAGCTGGGGTACTAACATCACAGGATTGCTTCAATTTTAGTTCATGTTCACATGAGAGTTTTTAAAACTGTCTATGGCATACCTGGCTCTACATATGGTTTTTATCTATTCATTACAAGACTAAAACTGTTAGCTACTACAATTATTCACAGTAGCTAACAGTGTGTTGGTCATGCCAGAAGTCTAGGTTGGCACACAGATGTCTTTCTGCAACCTGCTCAGTCCATTCCCTTTTCTGCAGTGTGGATACGGCTTCCTAGCTGTAATCTGTGTAATGTAGTTGGCTAGGCTATACTCCTTCCCAGCTCTATGTGGTAGGATACCCCACAGTGCACAGCCTCACATGTTGCTCTGTACAGGTGTATGCCCTCTGGAGCAGATTTCTAAGGGCACAGAACAGCCAGGCATCCAACTTTCAAATGTCTTTGCCTTTGGCAGGAGCTAGGCACTTAACTCCCTTTGTGCTTTGAAAGTCTCCCTTGGTGTCTTGCTGATAGTTTGCATGATGGGATAGTTGCCCAGAATGCACTGATACAATCATGGTTAGGAAGCCTGGTAGGTGTGGATGAGCAAACAATTGTGACAGCAAAAAAGACTGTGTCGATATAACTCCATTTATCTGCAATTGTGTAAATGCCCATATCTCTAATCTTTTTTAAAAATCACAATTGTATGTGTAATGTAGCAGGACCTTTGTATGTTTAGGCCTTGGTTTCTGTTTTAAAATGAAAAAGTTTCGCTTTAGTATGTATCAACCTATAGCATCACTACTTCAGTCCATCAGGTACTTAATGCATACTTGCAAGTCTGAAGACAAGGTCTTAGAACCCCTTTCAATGGAAGGTTATACTGACTGTGGAGGAGCCAACATGTTAATTTTACATTAAAAAGCTATATCTACATTATCCATTATGTTTGGATCACCTCATCCTTAAGCTGAAAAAGTTGTGCTAATAGTATGAGCATGTATACACACAGACATGCTTCATCCTAAAAAGGTTAACAGTAGTGATTCATACACTTCCACAGAAGTGGGACAATCCCTATCTCAGTAGACAACTTGCAACAATTAAAATTTTCAGGAATATCTAGGAGGGATCAGAAGTCAAAGTTTTAACATCCTCCTCAACTTGTGCTGTTGTAGGGGGGAAAAATGTATATTACACACTTGTGCTGCAATATACTGAAGTAATCAACAAGATTAATTCCTTGACTTTACTTAAGACGCAGAAAATTCACTTGTTTGACTTAGCTATGGCCCCTTAGCAACTAAGGAATACTGTCTTTCCTAGCCTTACCAGGCGTTTGCTGTACAATAATGCTGTGCTGCTGCCACTGGAAACTGCCCACTTGGAAAAATTCATGACATGTTCCAGCTGTTTAGAAAGACTTGCTACTTCCTGTTGTTGCTGCAGAAGCTTAATCCGATGGTCTTTTGACAGACTCTGAAAGGGTAAAGCACTTCCAGTGAAATTTTCAATTTACTGCAGAAATGTATTAGCTCTCACTTGCTAATCCATAAACATGATAATCCTCAAAAATATCAAATAGTTTCACCTCATTTTTCAGAAGAGATTTAAAGAGAGATTATATACTCTGAAAAGTGACTAAAATTGGTACACTCTTACTCAAGAGATCAGCCCACTGTGTATTCAGATTCCCATCTTCTTTCTTTAGTGACAGAAAGAAGTTTCTATGGGTTTTTACTCTATGGTAGTGTTTAGATAGGTTTCCCTCACAGACTGTCCTATCCTACTTGTTATTACAATAAAGTTGGAAAGCTGAATTTGTGGCATCTCAACCTCAGTTTCCCTGCATCATACATAGATCTGTGACTTCACTGCACAGCCCAGCTTCTTTTGCTTGATTATGAGGGAGGGCAGCCCTGATTCATGAAAACTAAATGCAAACAGAAATTCAAAGTTACTGGCAAAGTAAATTGCTATTGTATGAAATATTTCTCTGCTTGGCCCTATTTGAAGTTTCCTCATTAAGGGGTACCATCATGTAACTCCTGCTGAAAGACAGTTTTTGCGGTGTTTGAATTTTGATGGATTATCATTTAAAGCCCCTGTAAAAGCACTTGCACGATGACTGTTACTTATAATCTTAGAAGTGAATTTACCTCTAACTGATGCAGCAAAGCTTTCCCCTTTTTGTTTATTTCTACCATCAGTGTAAATATGGCAACTTTAATGTCCTGTTCCACCTGCTTTTGATTCTGATTCGCTTCAAGGATTCTGTAAGTAAAGAATAAATATTTAGAATTGTTTAGCCCAGTGTCCTTAAGAAACTGCCACCAAAGCTCATCCTGACTCAACAAATGAAATGACTTATTTGTTGCACAGAATGCAGTGGATTCCCGCTCACATGCATCCAGTAGTATATATGGGATCAGATGTTGCCATTAGCCAGGAAAATTATCAGGCTGAGTTAGTTTAAAAAAAAATAAAACACAGATTTAGGAATGCATCTGACCTTGGTGTAAGTCTGAGAAATTCTAATTATATGAACTAGAAAAGTAGGACACTTATATAAGCAAGGGAATTTTATTGATTAAAAATGAATGGTTGAAATAGTCTTGATTTTAATATTCTCCTAAGCCTTTCTGGCAGGGAATACAAAAGTCTCCATATGTCACAGGAATTCAGGATCTCATTTTTTCCCCCAATACAGAAAGTTTCTCCAGAAAGAAGATATCCAGCAATGTAGCAGCCTTTGCATTTGTGTGTGTTTTTAATGCATGGCTTGAAACAATACACTTGCCAATGGTGAATTGTATTCCTGCTTGAGCACTGCTTGCAGCCCTATCTAGTGATGTGAATATTGCTACTACACTGCTGACACAATCAATATGCTGCTCATTCTACCCTCTCTTTGGTGGGGTGAATGAGAGAGAGCAGGGAACGCTTTTCACTACCTTATGCATGTGTATCAGGCAGTGCTGAATACCTGGTACAGGTGCTTAAAAACACCAGGTAGAAGAAGTTAGGAAGGAGAGAAAGACACTTGGATTCCATGTGGGAGGAGAAGAGTATTACTTTTCTCCTGACATCCAGGAGCAAGGGGAGGGAGGGAGGGAGGGAGGGAGATTGTGGTTTGCATCCAGCATCCAAGATGTGGTGAAAGAGAAGGAGGAGAGAACAAGCATAACAGTAAAACTTCTCCATCTCCGAAAGCTAAAACTAGGGGGAAGACTGGACTTAGATTCCCAGGGTACTGCATCTGAATAGTGCTGTGGAGGTACTTGCTAGGACCCACTTTGATATGTACTGTTGCAACCGTGGTTACGTCTTTGGCTTGCAAGTGTCAGGTATGAACCCTGATCATATTGTTATTCCACAAATGATCTTCAAGTAAATCTGTCACATGCATTTATTTACAAAAACCTAAGCCATAACATCTCATTTATAGGAGAGATACATATCGTGAAAAACTAAAAATGGGGGTGGGCAGGGACGAGATACCGCAATTGCCTTCTAAAAATCTCCTAGCAGCCTGCTTGGCTGAGCTTGCCCTCCTGTTGTCCTGGAAGTTTACAGGCTAAAGAGAATAGTTATGTAACCAACATCAAGTTTAAGTTAACAAATACCACAAGGATTACCACACCCAACTGAAAACGTAAGAATTTCATATTTCACTACTGAAAACATTTTGGAAATTATTTCCTTTTGGAAGTATAAAACAAACAATGCAGAGATTATGTAAAAAATCCATTTAGGAATACTTTAAGTTGAAAGTATTGGTGAGTTAGGTAATATTCTTATGTTCAGTGTATGTCAATATTCTTTAGTAACATGATACATACCTGTTTTGGATCTGCTTCTCTGTATATTTTATATACTTAGTCTTCTCCATTAGCTTGGTGATTAGTGTATCAATGATCACTTTCTGGTTCTGAAAAGCTTCTTCTATAAACTGATACCTGCAATAATCAGTGACTATTTATTTAAACATGAGAACGAGGTTTGAACTACACTTACTAAAAAACAGACTGCACTCCAACAGAATCATCACTCCAGTTAAAAACACTGCTAAAAGACTGAGTTTAACACCAAGGAAGCCCATAAAAGGCAAATATGCCTGATTTTTAAAGTATTTTTCTTGTGTAATTATTTTCTTCATAGAAATGAAGAGTATTAGTTTTTGAGAGAGCCATTAAAGTGACATTTTAGATTTCCTCTAATAAATGCTCTTCAGAGAGAAATGAACATTTCCCCTTTCTGAAAGGTTTGGTAAGGTCCTCTTAAACAACCATCCTGTTCAACGGCAAACTGAGAGTTATGTTTGACCATATAGTTACATAATATAGCCCCGGTGCTTTTAAGTGTTCTCAGTTTGAAGAACTACAAAGCAAAGATTTCCATCTATAGTAGAACCTCAGAGTTATGAGCACCAGGGTTACAAACTGACCAGTCAACCACACACCTCATTTGCCGCCAGAAGTATACAATCAGGCAGCAGCAGAGACAAAAAAAAAAAAGCAAGTACAGTACTGTGTTAAGCGTAAACTACTCAAAAAATACAGAGAAAGCAGCATTTTTCTTCTGCACAGTAAAGTTTCAAAGTTGCATTAAGTCAATGTTCAGTTGTAAACGTTTGAAAGAACAGCCATAACATTTTGTTCAGAGTTACGAACCACCACCATTCCCGAGGTTTTCGTAAATCTGAGATTCTACTGCAATTAAACTGCCAATAATGGAAGGCCCACACAGGGTTAGAAGCTGGAAGATCAAGAGATTCTACTTTCAACTTTACCACTGACTTTCTTTAGCAAGACCTTTCAGCAGTGAACTTCAGTTTCTTCATGGGTCTTTTTGTTAAAAAATAATTTTGCATTTTAGCAGGAGCCCTGCTCAACAATATAACCTAGGCTAGTACTGCAACCAATTCAGAATTAGTTCAACATCTTTCATAAGGCATCAGCTACTAGTTGTATAAAAATATGTAATTTACTTTGGTACCTGTGCTCTTTGTGTTCCAGTAACTGGCAATCCCGGCATGTAAGTTTGTCACAGGTCTCGCAATAGAGCTTCAACTGTTCCTTTTTGTGGTAAGGGCAGAAAACAGGCCGCTGACTGTTAACACCAACTGCCTCTGTAGAATAAAGGAGGATTAAAATTTCTATTAGCAAGTTGAAACAATCTTTATTTGCTTGGGTTAGAATGAGAAGTTGGTTAGTTTCCATGTCTCCATTCTGTCTTCTTTGAACTGCAGTCCATTGTTCCATCTTGGAACTGTTGGACTTTTCTACTTTCTTCGAGTCTTGGAGGCAGACAACAGATCTTCTCCTCCTTCACTGCAATAGCACTCCCCTCCAACAGTTGGAGTACAAACATATGAGGTGCTAAAGCGATGACATTTCAAGCCAAACAGTTGAAAATTTATACTTTGGCTTTGTTGTAGCAAGGGTTTTCATGGAAGAATATCCATGAAAGCCTTGGATTCTGTTCATCCAGTGCTGCTGCCTTTGAACACAAAGCATGTCTGCTTTGTCTTGTGACTGGGACCCTTGAGTAGCTACCCTGCAAGTTCTGTCCATGAAGTAGTTGTATCCCTAGTGAACACTTCTATTTCTGGAAGATCTTGATTAGAAGCTTGGAAGATAGTGGCCTTAATCCAGCTGGATGAAGAAAGAGGTGCAGAAGTAAGTACCACCAATAAAGCACTGGGCTTCCCCCACACTATAATTCTATACACGCTGAATTTTGCCATTCTACAAAAGCGCTAGCTTCAGGATGAGAGAGGCTTTAAGAACAAAAGAGGACAAGGAAACTGACTCGCTTAAATGGAAGGTTAAATTTCTCTTACAAAATGAAATGGGGAGCTTGCCTTTCCAACCACATTATCTGAAAACAAGACTACTTATTGCAAAGAAACCACAAAATATGCTAATCTTCTGATGGCCAAAAGAAAGACAAACATTTGAGTTAGAAAAAGACAAGAACATTTTCCTGGTAACTTAAAGGGTTATTTAGTATGAGTGTGTAACACTTAATTGAGGCTCCATGGGGGTCCTTGAAGTGATGCTGCTTTCAGAAAATAGGAACGTCATGAGTCCAGTCGAATGCCCCCTTTTGGCCACTCACTGTGTGGCGATCCAGTTGCTGAATCCCTAGGTGTTTTGAGTGTCCAGAGTTTTAACAGCATCTAGGCACTGCCTCTGTCTTGGGGTCTGTAGGCACACTCTCAGGATGTTGTAGACCCCTGTCTTGCAAACTGTGCTGAGACCTCCACAGTCAAACAGCCTACCCCATTACCAATGCTGACTCCTTAGAATCCCTCTTCCCCTGTACCTCTCTTCCAGAATTCCAACCGAAGTGTAGGTAGGTGTAACACTTCACACACAGACAAACTTTGTACAAGATTCTAGACCACCACTGCTCTTTACTTAACAGATAAAACAGAGTACGTAACAAGAAGACAGACATCCTGAACACAACATCCCTTGCTAAACCCTTGGGAGTCCTTTGAGGTCTGAGTTTAGATAAACAAGGTTCCCCCTGCCTATACAGGCTCCTGCAGTAACTTCTCTGCTTGAGCTGGTGAAAATGGTCAAAAAACCCCAAACAGATCAGCTCCTACACTATGGATCATAAAGCATTCTGTAGAGAAATTTCTTGGATTAGAAAAGCTAAAGCCTCATTCTGAAGTTTTGCACCTGTGATGATTGAGGCTGGACAGCTCCAGAATTGGATGAACATCTATTGGATCTTTTAATTAACACAAAGAGCCTGGAGAACAAACCTTTCTTATGATGGAACCAAGATTATTGCTCTAAGGGAAAGAAAATGCACTACAGTCTAGAAACCCTCATCTTTTCACATAGTCTTCAAATTAGAAGAGGCAAAAGACAAGTTAGAGAGGGTGACTCCTGAAAGTCTATGAGAAGACCTTGTCTGAGAATCTTGACAGTGTGTGGTATCAGCCCAGGTTAAGAAGATATTTTTAGGCTTTCCTGCCACAGGTAGGTGGGCTCAAATCAGCAGAGCTTATCTTGTAGAAAATCCTCTTCTGGAGAGGCCCCTCTGGCTGACTTGGGGAAGAATTCTTGGCCCCGGTGTTTTGAAAGGGATGAAAAGATTGGTGGTTTTGTGAGGACTGGAAATTGCAGCTGAGGTGAAGTGACTTGAACTCCAGTAAATGTCTTGACATTGGACCCTGTAGTGAGGCGGCCTGGCTCCCGGTCGCCCCTGCGAGGGACGAGCCAGAACAGCCGCCAGAGTGGGCGGAGTCACCGCCGCTTGTCTCCGCCCCCCCGGAAGTCAAGGGGCGGGACAGGAAGTATAAAGGCCCGGCCCCAGCGCTCAGTTGGCCGCCGGAGAGGACAGACGCAGGTGCCCGAGCTCCTGAGCAGGACTGGCCGAGCCTGCCCAGAGCCCGGTATCCTGAGCAGGACTGGCCGAGCCTGCCCCGAGCCCGGTATCCTGAGCAGGACTGGCCGAGCCTACCCAGAGCCCGGTATCCTGAGCAGGACTGGCCAAGCCTGCCCCGAACCCAGTATCGTGAGGACGACTGACCGAGCCGGCCCCAAGCCCGGTGTCCTGAGGAGCCGCCTGAGCTTCCCCTCGCCGAGGGTCTGGAGGAGCCGCCCAACCTACCCAGCGCTCAGTGCCCTGAGGAGCCCATGGTCTGGGACACGGTGGAGGAGACTGAGGACCTGCAGGTACCCATGGAGGAGAAGATTGGAAGTGGCCCGGGGATAAATGACCCCGAGCCCATGTCAGTGTGTTGCGGTCAGGATCCCCACTGACCCAGCAGCAGACGGACTGCTGCTGTTAGGGCCCCGGGCTGGGTGGGCCTGTGTCCCCACTGCCACTCCACCCCAGGTGGCAGTCTCTCCTCCTCCCCTACCCTCACGCCAATGCTCAGCCCTGCCTGAGGGCCTGAGCCCCTGAACTACTGCTTGTTTGCTGCCCCGCCCCAACCTAGGCCTTGGGCTTGCAAGACTGAACGGTTTCCCGGCCTCGTAATGTGAGGCAGCCTGGCTCCCGGTCGCCCCTGCGAGGGACGAGCCCCACTCCGGACATCTACAGACCCGAATTAAATTATATCCAGACATCCAAAGAATTCTTAAGGATTTTGCTAGGGACTTGTCAAGCATTTCTGACTTTTGAAAGGGCAACTGAACCAGACTGCTGGTGGAAGTAGTGACCCTACCCACAGGTGTAGTGTTCTAGGTTCTTCGGCCAAGGTTTTCTGGGGAAAAAAAGATCTGGAGAAGAATCTGGTGATGTCACACAAAGCATTGAAGACGAAAAGATAGTGTCATTTTGCTAGTATTCAGTTTGGTGGGGAGTTTCAGTTTCCCTCTTTTGATCTTTATGGTACTTCTGAAAGTACGAGAGAGAATGGGTGATATTGAGAGGCATTTGAGCAGACACTATACATATTGTGGTACCACAAAAGACATGGAAGACAATTCAAAGTCCCTTTTAAAAAGTTTTCAGTCTTCTGGTCTACAAAGTCCTTTGGAGAATTCGCCCCATTAAATTGGGTTCAAAACCTTTTTTACCTCAGAAGGATCTTAATATGAAAAAGCAATCCATCTTCAGAACAGAAGAAAAGGTGGTCTTATCAGACTGGATTTTCATAGAGGTATAATTAATGGACTTCTTTTTGCCAGGGTAGGAGTACTGAGAGTCAATTTTCTCAAAAGATTCTAGTACAGGGAGACAGATCTTTTTACCACTTCATCTTAAGGAGTCCTGGCTAGGAGAAGGACTTGGAGGAAAATGGGTTGCTGGTTCAGCTATCTTAAAAGTGGAACTGATCAATTCCTCCAAGACTTCCAAGGGTTCCTTAGATGGCGGGTGACCTAAATTACCAAATGGGAGGAAAGTTCCTCTTTGTCAGCAAGGATTATAGTGAATACTTTTGATGTCTCAGAAATCCTTGAAAGGAACGGAGGGAAAATGGTGAGGGAAGCAAGGCAGAAAAAAGGCATTGGTATGACAGCTCTTCCTAGAGCACTATAGACAATAGAAGCTGGTTGGCACAACATCTTGGGGACTCCCACACAGCTCTCACTACTTCCCCCACTGATTGAACTGCAGCTTGTTGGCTGTCATGGTCCCGGAGCAGAGAAAGAGAAAGACCTATGTTGGGAAAAATGGTATGGGGTCAGGCTGAAAATGAAGGCGTAGAAGCTAAGGGGTATGCAAGTGGTCTGCCAGCACATGGAGCAGAATGTAAGAATGGGAACCTTAAGCTTTGCTGACAGGGCACAAATCAAACATGACGTGGTAAAACTGTAGGAACAGTGGAGTTCCTAGCCTTCCTCGAAGTATTCACCTGAAGACCCTCCTCTTGCCACCTGGAGATGAAGGTGAAGAGATGGTGAAAAATTAGCTAACAATCTTGAGGGAAAAGAGCCCTCAGAAAGAGCTTCTGCAGACAGCTCTGTGACTGAGCATGGAGTAGAAGATGGGGGAATATCAGCAGCATACCTGTAGAGGGAGTTGAAGGCAGATTTGCACTGGAAACAAAACAATTACTTGCCTGACTCTGGGACTCAGGAAAGTCAGAAAAACCCAATAGTCTAAGCCTGACAAGGCAGTGAATTCTCATGACAGAACCAACTATAAACTAGCAGTTCTTCATAATATCTTGATAATAAAAGAACAGTCATTCACATTTTATTGTGCTCAAGTCACTCATAGACCATGATGTCAGACAGCTCAGGGGATTGATAATGGGGAACAGAATCTTTGACTTCTTACTCACTTGTTAAAACCAGACAAGAACAGTAGTAACCAGAAGTTACCATCTAACAGCTGACCAGTAACCAATTCTAAATGAATTGGCAGTCTCTGTCTAGCTTCAGTGGACAAGTGTTAATAACATAAGAAATAATACCACACCATACTGCATGTGCTCAGTACCTTTGAAAACTCAGATAATTTGTTAAGCATCTAAACCGGATGGCTGACAGTTAAACTTGGAACTCTAGTTACTTAGCTAAAACAAGTTATAGCAAGGACAGTTGAGAGCTAAACAGTACAGAAGGCAGTTAGTAGGAACTGGAAGAAAAAAAAATACAGTTTTACTGCTTTTATCATCTCCCTGTGAGTTCAGCTGCCTATTACTTTTGACTCACCTTGTATCCTTAAAAACAAAAAAACACCCCAAGAATATTAAATTAAGTAGCTTTCAGCTTAGTTTTGAAGATAAGTAGCTGGTTTGAAAGCTACCATTTGGCTATGTACAAGAATAAGGGTAGTCAAGCTCACGTGTACGCGAGACACGGGGGGGCAAGAGGAGAGAAAGAGAGAATGAGTGCAGTCTGAACAGACCAAATATGTACAACAAACCTATTAAAATTGTAGAAAAATAACTTTGCAATAAATATATTTAAAGTTGCAAAAAGTATTTACAACCTTTTCCCTAATGTTTTTTCAGCCAACAAGTACTTTTCACAGTGCTTAACTTACTGCCTCAAAAAGTTTTAAAATCTTTTAAAAATACAGTAAAATTATAAACTGAAGCTACACACTTTAATCAATTTGGGAAAGGCTAAAAAACAGTTTAATACCATTTAGTGTGGAACAATATCTTAAGCACGCATTTGCCTCATTTTTCCTGATTCAAGTCTCTCTGGACCAAGCTCACACCTAACGTAATCCCTTGATTTCAGTAGATTTTCACCAGGGATGAATTTATCCCTTCATGTTTAACGGGGGGGAGGGGGGGGGGGTTCGTTCTTAAATTTACAGTAAGGTGCATACCCTCCTAAAAAAGTATACTGGCTTAAATAAAATTATCCAAGCCAGATTTGCACCCAGAGTGAAGAAGAAGGCAAAATGTATTACCTGGAGATACTTCTTCTTTCTGTCTGACTGTATGGTCCTTTGTGAATTTAACCCTCTGGTGAGCTCTGATGCAGGTCTTGCATAACCATTCTACACACTCCACACAAAAACCATTGGCTTCTGCATTGTCTTCACAGCTTGTGCAGACCTGGCAAGAAGGGGGAATACAAAACAGTTATTAAGATAAAAGTAACAGATAACCTCAAGTTGTAAATGCATCTTGTGCATTATTTCTGGTAAGTGAGTCAAAAGGAAGAAAAATACTGTCTGAAGTACAGAACATATTACAACTCTGTCCATTAGTTACCTCCTTAACTATACAGAATTTAACATGATTTTTCAAGAAAATACTCATATAGCCAATAAAACACTTTTTAAAAAATGAATTAGCTAAAAATCAAATCAAATCAATTCCTTCTGTCTTGTACTATATATTTAGTAAACTGCTCTTGAGAAGTATTTAACCTTTTCAATGCATCTAGTAGCATCCATTGGACTGGTTCGGCTTTCTAGAAATACGCTCATTAATCAGCAAGAGTTTCTCCTCTACTACTATTTAAGAATCTAAAAACTGTTTAAATTGGAAATAAAACTAAATGGACTGAAGATAAACACTTAGCTCCTAGATAACACTTTACCTCTTCATAGCATTGAAGCAGTATTAACTAATCCTTACAACACCTCTGTGTCCGTACCTGTAATGGGATTTTTGGTATAATTTTCCACTGGTGGTAACAATTATGGGTGTGCTAGTGTGAATAGGTCTCCATGTAGCCATCATACTATTTAGCCCTATTCCAAGCAGTAGCCTCAAGTTGTCTGGAAATCTATATTCACTAAAGTCCCCACTGGTGGTGCGGGACTGATGGGAGCAACGAGAAAATGTTAGCAATGATCACTATTGTAGACAAGGGTTAAGAGGAAGCAAGCATTTATATATGATGGTGAAGGCATGCTTAGAACTATCCCCATTTTACAGAAGGAGAAAACTAGGGCAAAGATATACCTTAAGACCATACAGCAAGTCAATGACAGAACAAGGATTTGAATTCAGGAGTTCCAAATTCCCAAAGCTATGATTGCTCTCCTAGATCATGTTGCCTCTCAAGGTGAGAATCTTCTAGGAGGAAGTTAAGGCAGGGATTGTGGATACCTCTTGCTTTCACTTGTTGATTTTCATTAAATGTGTCATGCAAAGAAAAAAAACCTGGGCTTGTGTCCTTTTTCTGATTCTTTGTAATAAAGGAGGTCAGAAAAGCTTTAAAAAACAAACAATTTTCTGCTAAGAATTCAGGACCTATTCTAGGCTGCAAAACTATGGAGAATTTAAAAAATAACGGTGATATCACAAGCGCCTAGAAAATGAAAGGAACAATGGAGAGAGGAAGAGAGTTTTAGTCAGACTGTTTAAAACTTTCTATTTGTTCTCCTTGAGTCATGTATAACTTCAGTGACATTTTACATAAAGGAAGCATTGTTAAAGATTCAGCACCTTTAACTAAGGTGTTAGAAAAGGATATTTACTTGCCCATTCTAACACCTTGTTAAAAGGGGAGGGAAGAGAAGAGGGGAGATTTGACATTCCTTTTATTTCTAAAGTGCAAAACAAGTGGATATGGGGGGTGGAGGGGGACCTTAAACATTTTTCAGGTATTCTTTATATCTTAAAGCAGCAAAAAGGATAGAAGCCTTTTTTTCCCCTTTTTTTTAATGAAAAAAAAAACAAAAAACAAACAAACAAACAAAAAAACAGAAAACACCCTTTCAGGTCACCTTTAACAGTCTTAGCAAGTAAACTTGTTACAAGCCAGAATATTTAAATGAGTTCAAAGGATTTCAGAAATGAAATATCCTTCCTAGGATTCCAAGATCTTTGTCTTTTTCTGACACACTTCAGTTTTCTCAGATGGTAAAAGTTGTTAGGGCTTGAAAGACCTACCAGTCTCTTCAGATGCTGAAGATGCTGTTCAATAACTGCCAAGCAGGCGCTGCCAAATGAACTAAAGCTTGACCTCTCCTCCATGGGACAAAGCACATACTATCCTTTATTTGTGCAATGTCCTAAAAAACCAAGCAAAAGTCAGAGTTCTCAAATTATATTTCATTAAAAAACAAGAATAAGAAGCAGTAATTCATGTCCTCAAACAACTCTTAAGTGGTAACCAAGTTTTGTTTCAATCCATTTTCCATTTGAAAAAGACAAAAATGGGACTTTGTACAGTTTTAACAATACTCACAGAAATTCCTCTACAGAGGGGGAAAAAAAATGTCCTTAATGTTATTCAAAACGTCCTCTATTTTAGTAATTCGCTACCTCTTTTAAATGCTCGTCTTTTTTGATCAAGATTAGAAGGTAGTTCTGTATTATTAACTATTATGCTTACAGGAAAAGCCTATAGCTATTATATAATATATAGTTATAATATTTGTAATAGCACAAGGGGCTCATTCAAGCACTCACAGGTACTTCAATAAAATCTGAAGATACTCATCACATCACAGAAAGGTCCATAAATATAAATATATTTGTACAAGATTGTTTCTATTAACAAAAAACTTAAATTTACTTTTGAAAATTCCAGGTAAGGCAACATCCTCTTAGAGACTTAGAAAGCATTGACTGCAATCAGCTAACTATATTTTAGGTAGCAAAGGGGTACAGTAAGCAAAAGTTTCCAGTTTAGGAAGAATGCCAAAGAGCAGGTAAATCTGGAGGACTATTAGATCACCCAGTGTTCCAAAATTTGCCAGTCTTAACTAGTTGCATCTAATTGCCCACACCAGAAGTTGAGAAAAAATATGAAACCAAGTATTCCAAAAAGTTCAGAAATGCCACTTCTTAGCATTTGTATTGTGTGTTGATTTAATGTGAACAAATTAACAAAAATCACCAAGGACATCCATTTATTAGAACTCTTCTCCCTTTCTCTGGGCACCTTCAACCACACATGGCTCTAACTATGAGCTATGTGCTGAGTATTCCAAACCCCACCACTTCCCTTCTTCAACAGTATTTCATCAGCTCCCCTCTCATGAACACAACGTGACCAAAAAAAAAAAAAAAAAAACTCTGATTTTTCCTCCTGACCCTTCTACCCCCTTCACTGCTCCACTCTACTTCCATCACAGACACTAGCACAGCAAGCCAGGATTAGACTTCTCTCTCCACTTTTTCCACTCCCAAGCTCTAATCCATTTGCTTCTTTTTTGACATCTCAAACAAAACCCATTTTCTCTTCTCTATTCCTACAACAAAACCCTTCATATTTCATTTGCAACTCAATCATACTAAGCAAAGCAACATACCTTGTTATGTCCAACCTATACAAAAATACTTCTAAATTAAAATGTCCTTTCCCTGTTCTGGTGCTGGACACTGACAATAGGACACAGGACTAAGCACAACATGGGTCTGATCCAGCATGGCAATTCCTACATTGTTAATAGCTTCCTCTCCTTTTTCCAAATCAAAATAAAACTTCATTCTCACAAGGCCTTGCTCTACCTCACCCTTTCTTTTTTTTCATCTCTAGTTCTTCCCCTGTCTGTGCTCTTAATAATCTTACAATATTCTGTCTTCTTCAAAGCTGTCCTGTAGTCTTGGAACTCCTCCCTCTCTTTGTACACAACCCAGTTACCCTATTTATTTTCAAAACCTCAACATTAAATTATTTTCAAAGTCTTTCAGTAAGTCAGAGTGTCAAAAAAACCCAAAGGATCTGCCCCTTCCTCTACTCATCCAGCATATTTACATTAGGGTTAGCCAGGGGCTGTGTGCTGATAATACTAGCAATTGTTTATGGCACTAAAGACACTCTTCTCCTCTCCCTCTGATATGCCCTCCATGCTGGGCCCTTAATCCAGCCATGCAACAGCCAGGAAGACCCACTACACTGGATATATTCCCCAGGAACTTTCATTAATAAGTCAAAGTCAGCTCTGAACACACTGCTTTTTTTTTTTTTTTTTGAGGGGGAGGGAGGATGTTGACATTTTGATTACTTCCCACTTCCCTTGTAATAAATGTATTGTTCAGCGAGTCAAGAAGAGAATGCTCTCTTATCTTCCCAAGTTAAATTTTAAATTACATTCCCAGAAGATGAGATTCTTTGCATTGTAAATGTTTCAAATAAGTCTTTCACTCAAGGAATGGCTAGATACAATAGGTTATCTGTAACAAGTATTTCTTTGGACGGTTTTATTAACATGACCCATGACCACTCTTATGTCTGGAATTATTCTGTGAAGAGCAGGCTCCCTGATCCCTTATGTACCTGATGAAACGCAGCAGGTGTAAACAATGGACTACTTAACACATTCTGATTTCTACTGCCTTCACAGTACAACTTGAAACAAAGAAACTTTGCTCTTATTAGAAAGTTGTATTTTTTTGAAGAGTCTCCTTAACCTAGAATAAACTGCTCTTTCTTGATGTATTGGGTGTAAAAGCCAGTTACTGAAAAGAATCACTGGGCCAAGCCACTTCCTCTTGTATAGCAGCCCTGGCTTGTTCTCGCCAACGGAAGTGTCTTGAAGAATATCTGATGAACTGTTAAATACAAACTTAACTAAGCAATGGGGTGGATATCTATATAGGCAGGAAATATTTCCAGAAATCCAACTTTCATATAACAAAGTTCGTGATCCTTTTAGTTTGTGATCACATTCCAGAGCAGATCCATTCAAACAGAACTGTGCATCAGGCTGGACTAATTTAAATCAAAGTGATATAAATCAGAAAACAGGAAACTTTGATCTAAATCATTGATTTTAATCATGATTTCCATTTCTATTTTTTAGTTCTTTTCCTACAGAAAGGTTGGTTCTCATTAGTTGGTAACCATTAAAACATGTCATTTGCAACTAAAGATAAGCCTTTACACTAATTATAGACTTATGCTAAATTTGGTGGTTCTTTATACTAAACCAGGAGGATACACTATATGTATACATGTTTATTTAAGCAATTATGTAGCTTAATTTACCTTTATTCAGATTTCTTAATCTAATTTTTTCTAAAAAAAAAAAAAATCTAAAACTCAAAGGGTGAAGGATATATTTATTTCTAGTATCTGATTAATCTCTTATATGGGGTTTGTGTAAAACTCCATTTAGACAGAAATTCAAATTCAATTAAAAATACATGAATAGTATTTTAATTTTTTTTATTAAATAAAACTACCTTAAAAGTAATGGAACATAAGAAAAAAGTTTATCAAAATATGTGTGTCATTTAAAACTGATTTATTAAATAAAGGAAGTATCATCTGTAGTTAATGAATTCAAATGATTGTTTCCAGTCACCATGTCCCTCAAGATTTTGGAACAAGTAGATCATCCTTTTACACCTAGTTCTTATTCAAAGAGGGGTAGGGGGGGAGAGACGACAAACAAGCTTTCCTGCCTTTTCAACTTCACATTGGTTTCTTAACTTTGAATCAACTCTCATTGAGCTAGTTGAATAAACAAAGAAAATATCCCCTTTGAACCTGCAGAAAAGGCTACAGTGGAGTAGCATCTTACACGGGAGTTAGGTTCTAAAGTCAGCGTGTAAGGCGAAAATTGCGTATAGTCAAAATTACCCTTGAAAATCCCTTAAATCGCCCATAAAGCACAGTATATTGTACATGGTTTTGTGTATACAACCCTGTACAGTAATATGTATAAATGTATAATGTATACAGTAAGGTACAGTATATAATAAAGAGTACATATGCAAAATATAATTTTATAGTATTGTATTTTTAATTACAGGCGGTAATTACAGGGGGTCATCAGGGCTTGATGTCAATCCAGGAACCAGAGGTGACAGAGAGCGAGTTGTAGACGAAGTGGTTGTCTCTGGTCCAGCTCGAGAAGTTGATTGCGTAAGCTCATCTGCTGCTGGCTGTTTTTCCTTGAAAAACATGGAGATCAGCAACTCTCACTGTTGTCTCTTGAGCTACTCAAACATTTCTTGATACGGTCTCAAATCGTCCGTAATACTACGTGTGATTTTGAGGCTTCGTTCCATAGAGGGATCGTATTCAGAAATTAAATCATTCACATGTTTCGCTGCTTGGAAGACTTCAGCAAATGTATGAAGATTCCAACTTGCTGGTGCTTCCTGTTTGTCGTCATCATCTTCGTCTGCTGTAGACGATTTTATCAGTTCCTCTAACTCTTCGTTAGTCAATGTTTCTCTATGGCTCTCAATCAATTCTTCAATTTCTTCCTCAAGGATGTCGACAAAGCCATCACCACCCACTTGCCTGGCCACCTGAACAATGCGTTTCACTTCTTTGTTAATGGTTGGGAAAACCTTAATCATTCTCACATTCTTTCCATAGGTTTCGCCAACATGCATTGACTGTTTCAGGCGTGATTGCATCCATTGCCTGTTTAATATAAGTGATGCAATCAGCAATGTTGAAGGACCTCCAACACTCCATCACAGGGGTCGGCAACCTTTCAGAAGTGGTGTGCCGAGTCTTCATTTATTCACTCTAATTTAAGGTTTCGCATGCTGGTAATACAGTTTAACGTTTTTAGAAGGTTTCTTTCTATAAGTCTATATTATATAACTAAACTATTGTATGTAAAGTAAACAAGGTTTTCAAAATGTTTAAGAAGTGTCATTTAAAAATTAAATTAAAATGCTGATCTTACGCCACCAGCCTGCTCAGCTCACTGCCAGCCTGGGGTTCTGTTCACCTAGGCTGGCAGAGGGCTGATCAGGGCCTGCGGCCGGGACCCCAGACTTGGGGGGGGGGGGGGGTTTCAGGGGTCAGGGCAGAGGGAAGGGGTTCCAGGCAGAAGGCTGGGGTGTGTGGGGGGGTTCAGAGATCAGGGCAGACGACTGGGGACTGTGGGGGGTGCAGGGCAGAAGGCTGGGTGTGTGTTGGTGTGGGGGGTGCAGGGCAAAGGGATGGGGCTGTGGGGGTACAGGGCAGAGGGATGGGCGTGTAGGGGTGCAGGGCAGAAGGCTGGGGTGCTCGGCTCATGGGAGTGCTCCCAGCCCCCTGCCCTGAGCGGCTCATGGCAGGGGACTGGAAGGGATGTGCCCTGTTCCACTCCCTTCCCCCTGGTTCCATCCCTACCTCTCTCTGGGTCCTCTACGGAGCTGTGTACACGCTGCCGCTCTTCCCCCTCTCCCTTGCTAGGGCCATCAGCTGATTGGCCAGGGACGGAGAGGAGGCGGGGCAGGAAAGCACCATGCTGGGGGAAGAAGCGGGAGAGGGGGGAAGCTTGGCTGCCACAGGACCAAGCTTCTGCCTCCTCCCCCACAGGGGAGAGCGGGGGGGGGGAGGGCTGAGTGGGGCTGGGGGCGGGACCGTGGCAGGGAGCTGCGTGCCACTCAAAATCGGCTCGCGTGCCGTGTTTGGCATGCGTGCCATAGGTTGCCGACCCCTGCTCCATCACATTAAGATTGGGATCAGCATCCATAGTGCTATGTATCCGTGACAACGTATGCCTTGTGTACATGGCCTTGGAACAGTGAATCATGCCTTGATCGAGAGGTGGTATTGGGGGGGAGAAAGACAACTTCAACGTTGTTATGTGCAAACCAGAGTGTCGCAGGGTGGCCAGGAGCATTATCTACAATCAGCAACACTTTAAAGTCAAGTCCTTTCTCTTTGAGGTACCGCTTGACCTCTGGAATGAAACACTTGTGGAACCAATCCAGAAATAATGCTGCCATCACCCAAGCCTTTTTATTTGATTGCCAGAACACAGGCAGGAGATTTTTGTTCTTGCCTTTTAGGGCACGGGGATTTGCAGCCCTGTAGAGCAAGCCCGGCTTTATTAAATGCCCAGCTGCATTGCCACAAAACAACACAGTCACACAGTCTTTAGTTGCTTTGAAGTCAGGGGCTTGTCTTTCTGATTTCGAAACGTAAGTGCGGTTGGGCATTTTTTTCCAGAAGAGCCCAGTCTTGTCAGCATTAAAAACTTGTTCCGGAAGATAGTCCTTTTCTTCTATGATTTTCTTTAATTGTTCGGGGTAGGCTTTTGCTGCCTCTTCACTGGCAGTGTAGTAAGAGGAGGCCTGAGATATAAACCTTGGTATCAGAGGCCCAATATGAGGCCTAAGGCCTGAACTAAAGTAATGGTCACGACTTTGCTAACATAAAGCAAATTTAAGCTGTGAGCCAGAGGCAGGCCCTGCTCACAGAAGCTGGCAAGGAAAGGGCTGATGCTGCAAAAAGAAAGAGACATACCTAAAAGGTACTGGACACCAGATATCAGAAAATTCGCATACTTGCACATTCCACACAGATAACAAGGACGGGGCAAAAGGGTAATATGATGGATAGAGTTGTTTTGTTCGAACCAACATGTACAAGGTGAGAGGCGGCACCTTACTGCGTAGAGGGGTTGTACCTTGATACGTAGAGGGGTTGCACCTCAATATGTCAGGAGTGATGTGTAATCTGTTTGTACCTGTGTATAAGAATGCATTCCTGAGTGGACGTCTTTGTCTGGCCTAGGGGGCAGTGGAAAGTCCCACCACTTACTGAGCTGAGTCCACTGTCAGGGAGCACATAAGTACTAGCTAGCAGCACCTTGGACTTCTATGCCGGGGAGCTGGAGACTGTTTCTCTTCGACAATAAATCTGGCCCGGGTGCCTTAAGACCTTACTAGAGTCTGTGGTCATTGGGGGTTCTCTTGGGGTCTGCTGGGTCAGCTATCAGCACAGAGCTGGGGCAGCACACAGAGGGAACACACGCACACAGCCATCTGATATCAACATAGAACAGAGCAGAGCACCACACCGGTAGCGTCTGATGACAGGCAGATGCAGCTTCACCAGTAGCCTGCACGTTTTTGAGGTTGAAGCGGTTCCTAAAACTGTTAAGCCAACCTTGGCTGGCTTTGAATTCCTTCTCATCAGAAGGCTGTCCCTCTTTGGCAGGAGGTTTGAACAGCGTGTAGAGGCTAAGAGCCTTTTCGCGCAACGTGTTGCCATCGATAAGTACATGTTTACAATTCATGTCTTCCAGCCATAAGTTTAATGCCTTTTCTGTCTTCACTAAAGTCTTATCACGCACCTGGCTCGTCACCGTAACAGTTATTGGAGCACTTGATGCCACGGCTTGACGAATTTCTCTCTCTCTAATCTTGATGGCACAGATGTTAGATTTGTTGTCGCCATATTTACGTGCCACGTTGGAGACCGACAAACCGTCTCTCAATAAGTCCAACACAGCCAGTTTTTCCTCCAGCGTTAGAACAGACCGCTGTTTCTTCGGTTGAGCACCGGATGAAGTAGTTGGCTTGCGTTTAGGGGCCATGTTGTACGAAAAATACGTATCTTTAAACACTAGAATCACACACAGCGCGGCGAGATGTTCACACTATGAGAGGCACACGGGAACTGAGACTGATTGAGGGAACAGCAGATTCATGTCTTCCATCTCACGCTCACTCTGGAGCATACGCGGATTGGATGGAATCACCTGCACTATTTACAGGTATCTTGTTGTTTTTCTTTTTTTTTTTGTCGAGCGCGTATAGTTGAATTCGCGTAAGTTAAATGCGTGTATGATGCGACTCGCCTGTACTGCTGTCAAAAGTTGGCTTAGCATGTCAACAGACTGATTCAGGTGCTTAGCCAAAGAACTCCACCAGTTCAGTGGTTTGACTTTCTTCAAAACTTGGCAGCAAACGTACTGATTAATTTTTTTTAAGTAATTTAACTAGTTTAATAAACCATACTAAGTTTAAGCCTTAACATAGGTTGACATTTAAAATTTAATTTTAAGTAGATTTTAAAAAATCTGTATCTGACTGAAATTTTTTTTTAAAATCCAATTTAAATTTAAAACCCCTAATTTTTATCCATGTTGTGATGCATAGTTTCTTTCTAACACAAAGGAGGGTGAAAAGACAGTTACCTTTTCCATAACTGGTGTTCTTCGAGATGTGTTGCCCATGTCCATTCCATGTTAGGCGTGTGTGCTCGCCACATGCACCGGTGCCGGAAGTTTTTCCCTTGGTGGTATACATAGGGTACCGGCTCTGGCACCCTTTGGAGTGGTGCGCACATGCCACGGTATAAGGGGCACTGCCAACTCCCCCCACCCTCAGTTCCTTCTTGCCAGAAACTCCAACAGTGGGGAAGGGGGCTGGGTCATGGAATGGATATGAGCAATACATCTCGAAGAACACCAGTTACGGAAAAGGTAACTGTCTTTTCTTCGAGTGCTTGCTCATGTCCATTCCATGTTAGGTGACTCCCAAGCAGTACCATCGGAGGCGGGTAGGAGTTCATGGGCGTGCAGATCACAACAGTGCTCTGCCGAACCCATCGTTGTCTCTAGCTTGCTGTGTGATGGTGTAGTGTGCCGTGCACATGTGCACTGAAGACCACATCACGGCCCTGCAAATGTCCAAGGATGCTTCAGCTCTCGTCGAATGGGTCTTCACAATAGGCGGCGGTTGGACCTGTGCTAGCATGTAGCAGATCCGGATACAGGAGGTAATCCAATTACAGATCCTCTGAGAGGACACTGGAAGGCCCTTCATCATATCCGCTGTCTCGATGAAGAGCTGGGTCGACCTGCAGAGGGTTTGGTACGCTCTAGGTAGAATGCCAAGGCACGCCAAACATCCAAGGCGTGCAGCTGCTTCTCCTCAACAGTCTTGTGCAGCTTAGGGCAGAATACCGGGAGGAAGATATCCTACTTGACATGGAAGGTGGACACCAACTTGAGCAAAACTGATGACACTTCCTGTTCTGTCTGGTGGCAAACAGATCCACTCAGGGAGTTCCCCACTTCTGGAAGAGCATCTGGACCACTTCTGAGTTGAGCGACCATTCATGGTGAGAGCAGAAGGACCTGCTGAGGTGATCCGCCAAGCATGTTACTTATGCCGGGGAGGTGACAGGCCTCCAGATGGATCGCATTATGGATGCGGAAATCTCACAAGCGGAGTGTTCCCCCTTGCCTGTTGATGTAGAGCATCGAGGCCGTGTTGTCCATCAGCACTCGCACCACTTGACTGGTCAACTGTGGCAGGAAGATTGCGCAGGCTAAGTGGACTGCCCTGAGCTCCTTGACGTTTATATGCAACATCAGCTCTTCTTGGGACCATGTCCTTCGGGTCTGCATTGTGCGGAAAACACTCCCCAGCTGAGCTCCGAGGCATCAGATATCAACGAGACAGAGGACCGTGGGTTGTCAAATGGCACTCCTTCGAGGACTGCCCCTGGGTCGGTCCACCACTGTAGAGAGGCGAGTACCTTTGGTGGGATGGTGATGACCTTGTCCAGAGATCATCTGGACAGGTTATAGATCGACAGCTACTGCTGGAGAGGTCGCATCCTGAACCTTGCATGGCGGACAGCATAGGTACATGCTGCCATGTGGCTTAGTAGCTGAAGGCAGGCTCTGGCCGTGGTGAGGGGAAACAGACTCTATCAATGAGTTTTCATCATCTGGAATCTGTCCTGAGGTAGGAACACCCGGGCCCTTGTGGAGTCAAGTACCGTGCCGATGAACTCTATGAGACTCCAGACAACAATTTGCACCCTTGGGATTTCTGCAGGAACCCCCCATGGGTTCCAAGGATGCCATGGCATTGGATGCCCCTGGAGGTACTGCAGGGAGAGCTGGAGCTCTGAAGGGAGGACACTGTCCCGCTGGTAGGGACTTCTGGCTCAACTCAGAGCCTGATGAGGATGGTCTGTGTTCCAGAGATCACCACCGCAATGAGGTCGACCAGGCACCTCAACTCCGGTGGTGTCCTCCATGTTCTGAGTGGGATCTGTACGAGGGCGACGATCCTCCTCATCAAGAACCCGGAGACCAGCGTTGGCATTTGGTGGATCCGCGATGGTACTCCAGCAATGGACGCCAAATACTTTGCGAGCGGTGTCAGTCCGTCGAGTGGGAGCGGGAGCAGGAGCGATGCCGAGATGAGGAGCATCGACACCATGTCAACCCATATTGACGCACTGGGGACTGGTACCGAGAGTCCCGAGACTGACTACGACCCTCGCAGGAGTGGTGCCGATCACTTGGAGAGTGACTGCAACGCACTCGGTACTGAGGCCGCAGGGTTAGGCGTGTCTCCACAGATCTACGCCACGCCACCGGCGACCTGTGTTTCGAGCCCGAAGAGCGATGCCCTGAGTCCGGGGACTGACACCAGGTGCTCTTTCCAGTAGGCAGCCCCGTGTGCAAGGCACGGTGGCTGTGGGTGGGTGAACGCTGATGGGACACTCCCTGCGGTGGGGAACGGTGCCGCACTGAAGGGGACTGATGGAATGGCCCCAGGGCAGGCTTACCTCTGGATTTAGGAGCTGCTGTCTCCGGTGTGGGCGGCTCGGGAGGGACATGATCTCCTGCGTGGCCTGCAGGGCTTCCAGGGTCAACAGTACCATCATGTGCCGGTGTCACTATCTGGGGTAGCAGGTGCGTCCCAGGATGGGCTAGCCCACTCAACCACAGCTGGGGCCCCACTCCCTCTTGGAGGTGATGAGTTGCTCTTCATGGGTCTCTGCTCTCCTCTGGCTTTCTCCTTGTTCTTGCGGGGAGCAGAACGACCTCTTCCCATCTTATTCCTCTTCCCGGTCAGTACCGGGGCGAGGGATCGATGCCAGTCCAACAACGGCGCCGGCAGCGCACTCCACACCGAGGCTGCAGTGCTAGGTGCAGGTCCGACCTAGATGGTTCTGGTGTTAAAGCAGACTCCATAAGGAGCGCCCGGAGTCGAATGCCCCGCTCCTTCTTCGTCCGAGGTTTAAAACTTTTGCAGATGCGACACTTGTCGCTGATGTGGGTTTCCCCCAAGCACCTTAGACAGCTACTGCGTGGGTTGCTGACTGGCATAGGTTTCTTGCAGCTGTAGCAGGGTTTGAAGACCGGGGCATGCCCCATCCCTGGGCTAAGTCCCATCCGGGACTACCAACTAGTTTAACTAACGACACTAAAGGAACTATTTATAAAAATTATCTATTTACAGGAAAAGTTTGCAATGAACAATTCTGAACTGAAGAATTTGCCGAAGCAACGAATAGCACCGTCACTGGCAGTAAGAAGGAACTGAGGGTGGGAGGAGCCAGCAGCGCCCCTTATACCGCGGCATGTGCACGCCACTCCAGAGGGCACCAGAGCCAATCCCCTACAGATACCACTGAGGGAAAAGCTTCTGGCACTGGTGTATGTGGCGAGCACACACAACTAACGTGGAAGGGACATGAGCAAGCACTCGAAGAATATCTACATAGGGCTTTCCCTGCAGCCCACTCAGACTATCCAGCTTCCAATGGAAGACTTTGAAGCACTGTATCTTTGTATCCTCTGCAGCAGAGCAGACCAGCAGGCAATCCAAAAGACTTAAAATCCAGGGAACAATGGGGATCTGTTTTCTAATCCACGAGGGTGTACATTATTATTGAGTTTCAGAAATGCTCAGATGCTAAGCCATGACTCCTGAAGGAACTCCATAATTTTTAGAGACTCAAGACCTTGAGAATGATGATAGAAGTCCTGCTACACAGATTTTGTGATCTGCACCCCAGTCAAAAAAGCCTCAATGCCTGAGATACCAGTGATAGAACGTTGAAAGAAAATTACAAATAAAAACACCCTTGATCTTGTCAATAAGATTAACTAAACTAGTTCTGTCATAGCTCTCTGAACTAAGGTTCTGGGAAGCTTATAGAATCATACAAATGTAGGGTTGGAAGGGACCTCCAGATGTCATCTAATCCAGCCCCCTGTGCTGACACAGGACAAAATAAACCCAGACGGTCCCTGGCAGGTGTTTGTCCAACCAGTCTTTAAAAACCTCCAGTGATTGGAACTCTACAACCTTCCTCTGAAGACTCTCCCAGAAATTAACTCCCTTATAGTTGAAAAGTTCTCTCTCATATTTAACCCAAATCTTCCTTGCTGCAATACCCCAGCTAAGGTAGGGCTACCATATGTCCGGATTTCCCCGGACATGTCCGGCTTTTCGGTCTATAAATAGCCGTCGGGGGGGGGGGGTGGGGGGGGGGGATTTTTAAAAATCTAAAAATGTCCGGGATTTCCCCCCGGTCAGCTATTTATAGATAGAAAAGCGGCGGCCAAGTGCCGTTGGGCACCCAAAGCCCCTTCCCGGCTCCCCCCATCCCTTGCAGCCTTAGCATGCTGTCCGGCCCGCAGCTGTCTTCCCCCTCCTCTCCTCCCCTGAACGCTCCGCCCCCTGCTCCTCCCCCTCCCCTGCTTCCCGCGAATCAGATCTTCGCGGGAAGTCTGAAAAGAAGCAGGGGCAAGCGGGAGGCAGCAGCAGGTAAGCTGGGGTGGGGAGACGCGAGGAGGAGAGCTCCGGGGAGGCGCGGCCCTGGCCGAGCGGCGCCCGGCTGCCCCAGCGGTGCCGGCCGCCCCCAGCTCGGGCCTCAGCACCCCCAGCCCGGACCCAGCCCGGCTCGGGCCCCAACAGCGCTGGCCGAGCACCTCTGGCCCGGCCCAAAGCCCCACAACCCCGGCCGGAGCATAGCCTGATTCCTGGGTTCTTTAAAGCCGGCCCTGGTCAGGGGACAGGGAAGGGGGGTTGGATGGGACGGGAGTTTGGGGGGGGGCTGTCGGGGGGCAAGGGTGTGGAGATTGGTTGGGACAGTCAGGGACAGGTAGCAGAGGGGGTTGGATGGGTCAGGAGTTCTGGGGGTCCTGTCGGGGGCAGGGAGCAGTTGGATAGGGCATGGGAGTCCCCGTGGGTCTGTCTGGGGGCGGGGGTGTGAATATAGGGTGGGGGCGTGGCTAAGGGTCGGGGCAGTCAGGGGACAGGTAGGGTCGTAGGGCATTCTCAGGAGGGGGCAGTCAGGGGACAAGAAGTAGGGTGGCTTAGATAAGCGGTGGGGTTCTAGGGGGCCGTTAGTGGCAGGGGTCCCAGGAGGGAGCAGTCAGGGGTCAAGGAGTGGGGGGGGGGGTTGGGGGTTCTGAGGGGGGCAATCAGGGGGTGAGAAGTGGGAGGGAGTGGATGGGGGTGGGGCGGGGCTCCTCCCTCCCTCCCCCCCCCCCCCCCCCCCCCCCCGTGTCCTCTTTTGCTTGTGGAAATATGGTAACCCTAAGCTAAGGCCTTACCAGTGCCAAGCAGAGTGGGACAATTGTCTCCCATGTCTTCCATATGATACTCCTAATACAACCCAGAATATCAGCCTTTTTTGCAATTGCATCACATTGACTCGTTCAATTTATGATCCATTATAACCCCTAGTGCTCATTACATAAATTGGAAAAAGACAGCAATATGGGCTCCCATAAGTTTAAGAAAATTTGGGAATACTTCTGAATGGTATCAAATTCTTTATAACACTTCTAGAACTTGATACCTTCTTGCCTCTCCTCCTAATCAACAAACTCACTAGAAGAGCTAACTGACTAAAGATAAGGTGATCACTTTTCCAGTTCAAGCAGTGATCAATCACTTCATAATTAAAGATCAGAGGTCGCTTTGGGGACTCTTTGGGTGACACATGCAAAATATGCATGACCAAAAATACTCCCCATTTAAATCTTTTTTAATCTTTATTTTAAAAGAGAATAGTATAGAAAAAAGTCTCTCTGCAATTAGAGTCTTGTCTTCTTGCTGCCATTATAAAGAAAGCCATCTATGGTAAATGAGTTAAAATAATTTCCTAAAGTCTAACAAAGTTTATAAAGCACATGGACTTTTATGTTGGCACTGGCCCAAAATGAAGGATGGCAAATTCTAATGCCGGAGGTTCCTAAACTGTAGCCATATGCATCACTGGCTATTTACTTGGTACCACCTCTTCTTGTATCTTGCTGCTAAAATGCATAAAAAGAAACTAAAAGTACATTAAAACTCATTATGCAATTGTGAATGGAGAGGGCAGTGGACCATAGACACACAAGTAAGATATGGTCTCCACTACAACATTTGAGAACTTCTTGTTTAGCGACCCCAGCTATTTAATATTGGCAAAACATGACACTAATTAGGTTCTATTTTCCCAGTCCTGACCACACCAAGTTGAGTTTTACACTAAAGGCAGAACAAGAAGTAATCAGCTTAGTCTGCAGCAAGGGACACTTAGAAAGCTTTTCCTAATACCTAACCTAACTATAAGGGTAGTCAAATTCTGGAATAGGCTTGCAAGAGGTTGTGAAATCCCCATCACTGGAGGTATTACGAACAGACCAACACCTGTCAGGGATGTCTATAGTTGGTTCTGCCGCAGCAGAGGCAGCTGGGCTCGATAATCTCTAAAAGGTCCATTCCAGACCTACATTTCTATGATTCTATTATTCTAACATCATTCTGGTCTCTTGTGCTAGGAGTTCTCCCATTTTAGAGTCCTCCACGGGAAATGTTCTGTCTTGGGTTCAGAAAATTTCACTGTAGTAAGATAACACATTTTATTTCTCTTATTTTGGTGTCACCATGTGGTTACTTCATCTCAGAAATTTAAAATTATTTTTTAAAATCAGAAGTTACCATCACCAGCACTCCCAACACACTACCTGATTTTTGATGGCAGTCATAAAATACAATGAATGGCTATCTGAATGCTCTTTCTACCTTCCCCTCCCCCCGAACCGAATACAAAATAAGCAACGAAGGCCACACAGCTAGCAGCTCAGGACATACCTAGGTACACAAAGGATGCCAAGGGGGTTACATTTTAACATACTCACCTGATTTGACTTTTCCACTGTACTGCTGGGAACTTCTGTGGTGTCCTTCACAAAAAAGTTATCTATGATGTGTCTCTCTGCACATTCCTGGCTGCAAACTGGACAGCGGAGAACACCAACTAGAGAGAAAAATAAAGAGCAAGTTCAACTGGTAAGAAATCTTAAATTGATAAGCTTACAAATCTTAATCAAATAATTTTGAGAGAGAGAGATACTTTTCTGAAAACTTTCAGTTAGCATTTCTAGAGTCCAAGGGATAAAATGCCAATTCTTATCCACTGCCAACCCACAGACTTTGGGTCTCTGCCCAGGGGCGGCTCTAGCTTTTTTGCCGCCCCAAGCACGACAGGCAGGCTGCCTTCGGCGGCATGCCTGTGGGAGGTCCGCCGGTCCCACGGCTTTGGCGCACCGGCCACCGAATTGCTGCCAAATCCATGGGACCGGCGGACCTCCTGCAAGCAAGCCGCCGAAGGCTGTCTGACTGCCGCCCTCGCAGGGACCGGCAGGGCGCCCCCCGTTGCTTGCTGCCCCAGGCACGTGCTTGGCGCGCTGGTGTCGCCACTGTCTCTGCCTGAAAATCACTGAGTATCTCAGCTCCTAGTGGGATTCAGACTCTTTAGTTTCAATAATCAGTTTTATTAGAATCATAGAATATCAGGGTTGGAAGGGACCTCAGGAGATCATCTAGTCCAACCCCCTGCTCAAAGCAGGACCAACCCCCAGATTTTTGCCCCAGATCCCTAAATGGCCTCCTCAAGGATTGAACTCACAACACTGGGTTTAGCAGGCCAATGCTCAAACCACTGAGCTATCCCTTCCCCTTCTTTTTTTGTGAATCTTCCACTGATTTCACCCCTTTGCTACTCAAAGGTTCTTGTCTTCCCATGAGCAGTTTGTTGCAAAATGACTAGAGAGTCAGTTTGTAAGGTACCAGATGCATTCAGCAGGACTACAGGTACATAACTGCAATAGTGATGTGCTGGGCATGGAATTGCTGTGTAATAATCTAAGTATTGAGATGTAATAATTTTATGAATACAATATACTGTCTGGTCAATGAGGAGAAGTTACTGTATATTGGTTATAAGACTTTCCTGCTCTAATTAATAGGGGGCTTCAGGAAAAGGAAGCAGGACAGCAACACAATAGCTAGAATTACAAAACAATGGCGTACTTCCAGGGTCCAGCGCAAAGTGAGACAGACATTTTACCAGTCTGGAAACTCATAGATCAAAGGGTTATAAACACTTAAAGAGCTGTCAATTGTCAAGGGGACAGGTTAACAAAGGCCCCGTCTACACTTGTCTATACAAGTTTCTATGCAGTAAAGCAGTGTTCTGCTCTGTAACTCCTGAGGTGTACACACTACCAAGCCACTTAGTGCGCAGAAACTGTGTAGTTGCAGCGCTGTAAAAAACAAACACCCCAACAAGAGACATACAGCTTTCTGCGCTGGGGTTACAGCGCTGTGGTGCCAGCGTAGACACTGTGGTTGAATACAGTACTGTGATTGGCTTCCGGTAGGTGTCCCACAATGTCTGTTCTCACCTCTCTGGTCATCAGTTTGAACTCTACTACCCTGCCCTCAAGTGACCAACCGTCATCCCCACCCGTAAATTCCTTTGGAATTTTGAAAGTCCCCTTTCTGTTTGCTCAGTGATGTGTGCAGTGGTCTCAGTGCATCTTTCTAGGTGGCCATGCCTGCTCCACACACCAGGCGATCCCCCATTGGGAGCAATGCTAAGCTGCTGGACCTCATCAGCATTTGAGGAGAGGAGGCTGTCAGTCCCAGCTGCGCTCCAGCCGCGTTTCAGCCGTAGGAATTATGATACCTACGGACAGATTTCACGATGCATGATAAAAAGGGGCCATGACTGGGACACACTGCAGTGCAGGGTTGAAGTGAAGGAGCTGCGCCCACAAGGCGCAGGAGGCAAACGGCCACTCCAGAGCTGCGCCCACAAGCTCCCGGTTCTACAAAGAGCTGGACGCGATACTCGGCAGCAACCCCACCTCCATTGCGAAAACCACTGTGGATACTTCGGTGGCTCACATGCCAGTCGAGAGTGGTCCGAGCCAAGAGAAGGAAACCTTGGACAAGGATGTGGAGGGGGAGGGGAACCCAGAGGCAGAGGATGACTCGGTCAGAGATGCCTGCAGCCAGGAGCTCTTTGGCTAGCCAATCACAGCTGTCAGATGTTGGCGAAGCGCAAACAGGAGAGGAGGCCCCTGGTAAGTGGATTTGATTTTGGGACTCGCTCAAGCAAGTTGTTGGAGGCAGGAGAGTTGCAGAAATCAGGCGTGTCTCCCACTGCGTTCCTAGTCTGAACGGCTGAACAGGCTGTTGATTGACTCCCTCACTTCTTGGGAATCTGCCTCAGCTCTCCAGGAAACTCTCATGGAGACAGTGGGCAATCCACTGCCGCAGGTTCCTCGGCGGAGCTGCTTTGTTTCTTGCCCCATTAACATTAACTTTCCCATGTCACTGAGCCATCGGGGGGTGGGGTATTGCTGCACACAGGTGAGACACACAGGGGCCAGGGTGGAAGCCACAGGCTTAGAGACGACCCTCCCTTGATTCCCTGATTACCCTCAGCAGCAAGGTATCTTCCATAATGATCACATCCTGTGGAAAGTGTGGGGACAGGAATGATTTATCAGCCCCCCCCCTCCCCCCTACAGTGCTGGCTCTCCAGGAGAGCTACATGCCCAGTGTACAGCAGAGTCCAGGAAGAATGATTTACCCTTCTCCTGCGGCTACTCATCATTTTGGGGGTCTTGTGGCTCATGTGTGTTTGCCTGGGGTCAGCCAATTAGTGACAGATGTGTGAGTACTGGCTGTGTTTTAAAGCACTGAATCAGTGTTGACTGTGTTGCAAACAATACTGCTTCTGTAAAATGTCGCATTTAAACTTCACAGAGATGACCTTGGGAACCCAACCTCCTTCTTTGTTATCGGCGGCTGAACGGCTGCGCAAAATTAGAAAGCGGCCAAGAAGAACCAAGGAGGACTTTCTGCATGAAGTTATGATGCACTCCGCGGCCGAGAAACAGGAATTGAAGGAGTGGTGGGACAGCGAGAAGAGGGGCCGAAAGGAGAATGCAGCACGCCAGAATGAAGCCACGGAGCGGCTCTCAAAGGTTATGGAACACCAAGCAGACACACTGCAGGCGATACTAACTCTTCAAACCGAGCAGCTCCGCGCCTGCCCTCCCCTGCAGCCTCTGTCGCAAACTCTTTCCCATGCTCCCACCAGACATTGCCAACACACTTATCAACCTCCTGGCTTCAGTCTATACTCTGGCATTCCACTCCTCCCACACACAGTCCAGCACTGCAGACTCCCACTAAACTCAATACCCATCCCTCTGCAGTTTGGCTCTGCTTGAGTACAGTACCTGCTGCATTGTACTCCAAAAGAAGAAGGTTGGCTATGATCCCTGGACATACACAAATCTTTAGCCACCTCCTCCTGGGACCTTCCCTTCCCCTATCCCCTCACTGCTGATGGGTTTTTTTTGTTTAACTCTCTCCTCTGGTTGTTGTTTTTTAATAAAATAATTGTTTTGGTTTGAAAGCAATCTTTATTTAATTAACTGGAAGCAAACAGAGCCCTGCAAAACAGAAAATTATGTTAAACCTTCATATTGCACCGCCTGCACCAATCACAATCACCTCCTAGCATTACAAGCACTGCACTTTCAAGTATAGTAACAGATATTGGTGGCTTTCAGCTTCAAATTGCTGCCTCAAGGAATCCCTGATTCTTATGGCCCTGTGCTGCGCCCCTCTAATAGCCCTGGTCTCTGGCTGTTCAAACTCAGCCTCCAGGAGCTGAGCCTCTGTGGTCCAGCCCTGAGTGAAGCTTTCACCCTTCCCTTCACAAATATTATGGAGTGTACAGCACATGGCTGTAAGCATAGGAATATTGCCTTTGGCCAGATCCAGCTTCCCACATAGGCCAAAAGCACACTCAACAGTCATGCTGCATTTGGATCACAATGGGCATTTCAACTTCCCCTACGGTGATCTTCTGGTCCAGAAAGAAAGTCCCTGCTTGTAGCTTCCTGAACAGGCCAGTGTTCCATAAGATACGTGTGTCATGCATCTTTCTGGACCAGCCTGCGTTAAATGTCTCAAACGCCCACAGCGATTCACAAGCCCCTGGAGAACCATGGAGAAATACCCTTTGCGATTAATGTACTCGGTAGCTAGGTGGTCTGGTGCCATAATTGGAATATGCATGCCACGTATTGCCCCTCAATAGTTAGGAAAGCCCATATGTGCAATGCCATCCACAATGTCACACATGTTGCCCAAAGTCATGGTCTTTCGGAGCAGGATGTGATTAATGGCCCTGCACACTTCCGTCAACTTGAGTCCACTGGTTGACTTTCCCACTTCGAACTGGTTAGCGACCGATCAGTAGCAGTCTGGAGTAGCCAGCTTCCACAGTGCTATCGCCACGCGCTTCTCCAATGGCAGGGCAGCTCTCATTCTCGTGTCCTTGCGCCGCAGGGCTGGGGCGAGCTCATCACACAGTCCGATGAACGTGGCTTTCCTCATCCGAAAGTTCTTCAGCCACTGCTCGTCATCCCAGACGTGCATCACAACGTGATCGCATCACTCAGTGCTTATTTCCTGAGCCCAAAAGCAGAGTTCCACTGTGGTCAGCACCTCCATGAATGCCACACGCAATCTCATGTCATAGCTAGTACATGTGGCAAGATGAATGTCACATTCCTCTTGCCTTTATAGTTTAAGGAGTAACTTCACTTTCACTCGTGATGTGTTAGTCAGAGCGAGCAGCATAGAGGTCAACCGTTTGGGATCCATTCCTGCATCCCAAAGAAGCTGGGCGCGCAGTACACAAACCATTGAAAGATGGCACCAAATGTGGATGGAAGCACAGGGATTGCTGGGATGCAAAGAAACGCATCACGGGGCATTGAGACTGGACCCAGGATGCTCCGTGACCCCCTCCCTCTTCCCCCAACTCTTAGCAGGAGAAGAGGAAGAAATGTTCTGTGGGATAGTTCTCCAGAGTGCACCACTCTGAATACCTCTACAAGTGTGAACACGCTATTGCGCAGGCAACTGACAGTGTGAACACACAACTGCAGTTTCCCTTCAGAGCTCTCTGAGCAGTGCTGTAACTCTGGCACTGTAACTCTGCCAGTGTAGACATGCCCACAGAGAGGCTCCATGGAGTTGACTGAGTTGGGACCTTCCCCAGATCCAGGGAACAGTAAAGCTTAGAGAAATGCAGGCATGAATAGAGACTGGTTTGTTTTCTTAAGATCTATTTTCTCTTAATTGCTTTGGTTATGCTTTAAGAAAACTGTCTCCCTAATATAAGTGACAGCTAGAGACCTGAGAGAAGGTGTGCTGAAAACAGGAGGGGTCAGAGGGGCAGTTAACCTGGTAACTGTGACACCTGATACACCACTTCATAGTTAAGTCTTTTAAACTAACAAAAGAAGATGTAGAAGTAGAGAGTTAAATATATAAAATTTACTACATAATCAACTATGTTTCACATTGTCAGTGCTCTGAACTCGCCTTTTACACAAGCCTCCCTATAAAATTCTGCCAATGTATCTTAATGGGTATTACTAACCTCCCTCCTATACAAGAATTAGGCCTTTTCTGATACAAGCCCATTGATTTTCTCAGAGTGACTTTGTGATCTGGACATTCATTTAACACAGAGTATACAGAGTTCAGACTTGTGCACTGCATCTTACCTTCACCTCATCACATTTAAAGTTGAGTTTGACAAAATACATTTACTTCTATGCATATGATCGTAGATATGCTAAGCTCTTATTTCAGGCCCCAAATCTTTAGCAAAGAGGAAAGATGAACATCTTACATATCCCAAAGACAGTTGTACTGCATCACTAGACATACGTGTGATAGCTACCCTCTTGGCAGACAGACCAGGAACTGACCTGGGGACCTCTGGAACTGAAAGCATGAGATGCTACACCTTCAGCTAAATAGCCAACACTTTATAGCTGCAGGTTGTAACAACTCATTCACGGTGGAAAAGCATAGAAGGATCTTTAACACACATTCACCAATGGATTGCACGCACACTTTCTACATCCTAGTCAAAACTGAAGTAGAAATCTATTACCATCATTCTGGATATAACTCAGAAACTCTGTTTTCAAGAAGTCTGATAACTCTAGAGCTTAACTCTGGAGCTAAATTCAAACAATGCCTGGTCCATACTACAAAGTTCAGTTGATGACTCAAGACAACTTATAAGCTCTTTCTACACATGTCTACACTCAAATTTGTCTCTGACCAATGTAAGTGTTGCTTTTGGTGATTGCACCACCTTGGCAAGCATGCCTATAAACTCTCCCTTGTTGTGTGCAGTGTCCAATGTTTAAAATTTAAAGATGGTGACTGGCCCACCCCCAAAAGACATAGGTACTGACTTCCCATTAGTTTACTCATATAAAAAAGTAGTACAACAGACAGAGGTAGAGTTGGCATCTGCTTTTCGTTCCCCTCATGGGATAAGTGAAGGGGAGGGGTGGGTTGGGAGGAGGCACCATGCAGAACATCTCGAGGAAACTTTCATGGCAATACTCAAATTCTCTCCTGAAAGTTTTTAGGGATGGCTGCCTTATTTGTTCCTCTGTGGTAGGACATTTTCCCATGCCACTATGTGATGAGCTCAGGTGGCACCACTGCAGCAAACAGGCTAGTAGCATATGGGCCAGGCAACTTCAGGATGCTAGTAGCAGCTGGACTTTGTGTCTTTATTACCCTTACTAGTGAGAGATCAGCTAAAGCCACCATTGCCTGTGGAAAATAGTGTCAATATTAAGTGCCACAGCCCTGTGGAATAGGGACTGAAATTTTAGTGCATCATGCAACCAAAATTCCTTCTCCTCCCTACAGCCCCACCTTGGTGGGCCATACTCACCTTGGCTGGGACTGGAGAGCGATGCTGTGTAGAGGCTCTCCAAAGCTGAAGTGTTAATAAACATATCTTATTAAAAGTTGTTCTGGGAATAAGGCAAAACTCCCTTGCCTTATTCTCTTTCTGTTGTGATTGTAAATCCAATGATGCAACTGACTGTTTTTAATCAGCCACTGCAGCCTTGAGGGGTCCCCCTTCCATAGCCACAGAATTCCTGACCCTGATGAGGAAAAAGAGGACTAGGGATGGCATGTTCAGGGAGATCCTGCAAGCTAGTGCTGTGTTAGACACCGAACAAAGGGCCTGGAGGGCCAACATGGCAGACAGCATGGAGAACTCCATGGTAGCAGCTCCCTAGCCCCTCGACATAACACGTGCCATCATGGGCTGCATCCTTACCCTTACCACTGCATGCCAGGGGACACCAAGGAAGACTAGAGCTTCACACACACGAACAGTGATTCTTGTTGGATGGTGTATATGTAGCCACAACAAGCTACGTTTGTGCACTGAAATAGGCATTTCCTGCTCTTCCAATTTTGAAGTCCTAATCTGTTAATTTATATTTAAATTTTGTATTACATTGCCTGTTTTTTTTTTTTTTTACACACCGTTTTTCTGCACTGTTTTTGACAATCAATAAATTTCTTTTTTTTTTTAAATAAAATTATCTTCATTAGTTCACAATACATATTTGGAAACTGATTTAGGCTTCTGAGTTTAAAATTGCTGAAGTGACTTTTTACCATATTTTACAGTTAGAGAATAAGTAGAAGTAATGGTCTAAATACAGGGGGCAGAAACAGACAGTATTTGTCACTGTGTGCTGATAGAGCACTTTAAATAAGAGAAACTATATATATCCATTTTAGATAAGGAACAGTGAAAAACCTCTCTAAAGTAAGTGCCTAACGAATCAAACTAAGAATGTTCTAGAAAAAGGAGAAGGATTTAATCTGTCATTCTCGTGATGCCAGCCTTTATTGCTCATTATACAATTCTCCCACAAAACATCTCCTCACTTCTTGTTAAGTTGTTCCTTAAGAATGTAATGATATCACAGGGATTAATCCATGAGGCAGTTAAGCCCTCTTCCCTTAAATCCCTCTTCAAGACGCACTTCTATGACGCCTACAAGTCTGCCAGTCAATGATTAGGTTGTGCAGGGCAAACTGATTTTTTTTTTTTTTTAAATCTAAGATTTGGAAACATGAAGTTGTACAATACTTATGTACAACTGTATTATCTTGTTTTCATTAACCTCATCCTTCCTTGTTTGGTCACCCTCACTGCCTGTGTTTCGCCTGAAGTTACCGTAATCTTTTCAATGTGGGGACTATATCAACTTGTGTTTATGCAATGCCTAACTACATCAACATATGTCCCAATTGGGTAAGTCCTGGAGAACCCACATACAGATGGTATTATACTAAGTGTTCAATTTATTTCATTGTTTGCTTTTATTTCTCTTACCAACAGAGTCTTCCCTAAATGAAGGAAACTATGGGAGAGGTAGAAATTACATTTGTTGCTGTTGTGACAGCAAAGCTTCTTACAACTTATAACCCCCTAGGGATCTAGGGGTTATAGTGGACCACAAGCTAAATACGAGTCAACAGTGTGATGCCGTTGCAAAAAAAGCAAACGTGATTCTGGGATGTATTAACAGATGTGTTGTGAGCAAGACACGAGAAATCATTCTTCCGCTCTATTCTGCGTTGGTTAGGCCTCAACTGGAGTATTGTGTCCAGTTCTGGGCACCGCATTTCAAGAAAGATGTGGAGAAATTGGAGAGGGTCCAGAGAAGAGCAACAAGAATGATTAAAGGTCTTGAGAACATGACCTAGGAAGGAAGGCTGAAAGAACTGGGTTTGTTTAGTTTGAAAAAGAGAAGACTGAGAGGGGACATGATAGCAGTTTTCAGGTATCTAAAAGGGTGTCATAATGAGGAGGGAGAAAACTTGTTCACCTTAGTCTCTAAGGATAGAACAAGCAGCAATGGAGTTAAACTGCAGCAAGGGAGGTTTAGGTTGGACATTAGGAAAAAGTTCCTAACTGTCAGGGTGGTTAAACACTGGAATAAATTGCCTAAGGAGGTTGTGGAATCTCCATCTCTGGAGATATTTAAGAGTAGGTTAGATAAATGTCTATCAGGGATGGTCTAGACAGTATTTGGTCCTGCCATGAGGGCAGGGGACTGGACTCGATGACCTCTCGAGGTCCCTTCCAGTCCTATAATCTATGAATCTATGAAACTTAAATGCACAGGGCTAACTCTGCATTTCAATCACTCAGAATGCACCTACTGACTTTCATGGGAAACCCCATGAGTAAAATTGAAGGAAAGTTACAGTACATGGTCAAAATTTCAGCCACACTGAATACGAAGCGGGGGAGGGGATGTCAAACTGATGTCACAACAGTCCTTAAATTCCACAAGTAAGATTTAATACGCAACCTCATCCCTAACACTATTATTGCTGTAAAGGGCTTTGAGACAGTGAGTGGATCAAACTGTATATTAAAGGAAGCTTTCATGGGCAAAGAAACATTTGGAACTTTCCTCAGGGTAAGTGCCCACTACACTAGAAGGTACTTACCTATAAGAGGTAAGCTAAGTTGCTGTCTGGCATTTTGAACAAGTCATTCTCTCTCTTCTCTAGTGCCTACAGCTGCATCACGTTGCACTGCCAACAATGAAAAACATGAGAAAGCCAGATATCTACAATTACATTGTGAAATACTAGTTATTGGTGAAGATCATTAGGTGACACTTGCCTCTGGGCCAGAAGATTGTGCATTCAACTCAGCATGTAAATACGAGGCTCAAACTTGTTGATACTGCAATGCACATTGCTCTTGCAATGTTAGAAGGAAAATTTTTCAACTGTTAAATCTGCACAGACAGCTGTTATATTCCACCGTGAGTCTATTTTGGGCTTGACTGCACAGAAATGTAGTGTAAATGCAAGAGGAGAGGATTTGGAATTGTGGTGGGCATCGAAAAACCAGCAGTTATTGTTAGGGATGGGTAAGGTTCTATTATATTCCCACGGTTCTATTATATTCACAGTACTTACTGAAATAGTCACAGGGGCAGAGTTAAGGTTGCGTGGGAGTAAGGTATGGCAGGTATTACCTTAACCCTGCACTTTCTGGTTTTATAATGTTAGTGCTTTGTTTTGATGTATTTCCAGCTTCCCAGGAGGTTTCAGTTTTCAGCTGCCAACTTCTGTGTTCTAGTGCACTGCTAGCCAACTTTAGCTCCCTTTTAATTAAAAACATTTATTTAATGAGTTTCTTTGCTCAGATGTACTGAATAAAATGGATCTATCAGAGAGAGAGACGGTTGAGACCTGTTTCTGCTCTTACTATCCTTTGTGAAGCAAAGGACAAAAACTAGAGTACATTTCAGCAGAAGGAAACTGGGATGAAAACCAAAAAACACACATAGCCAGGACTGGTTCTGGCCCTTGCTGGTTTTTGAGAAGGAAGAGCAATTAGATTACAAGTTGACATACTGAAGATGCAGAACTGAAGACTTAGAAGCTAAGAAGTTCATTTAGCAATTTAATGGTCTAAGCCATGTATGTGTGTGTGTGTGTATATATACACACACACACACACACACATATATACACACACACACACACACACACACACACACACACACACAAGTTTACTCTTTGGTCAGAAGAAAGGAGGCTTTTGGTCCTAAGGGCATGCAGGGGTAGAATGTTCTCAAGAATGACAGCCACCATGTTTTTTTAAATATAACAGCCATATCCAATTCACAAGACAGTTTTGTGGTTTCCCTGGAACAAGTGTTTGTGGAGTGGCAAGACTAGCAAGTTAATCAGTAATCAGTTAATTCAGGTTACAAACTCTAGTGTAGACATATCCCTAGAGTACCATCAGAAAGTACAGTAAGTCTTCTAGTTAGTGACCTGATTTTTCTCATCGCCTGTACTTTGAGGTTAGTCTCAGAAGCATTAAGTGAAGAGGCCTTGTCTACACGAGAAAATTGAAGTTTGTAATTGAACTGATTTAAGCACAAAGAGCTCAGTGTGTCCATTTTACTCAAGCGGAATCAGTCTATCCTTGTCTTTGCTATGAACAAGTTGTGTTCTTAACTAACAAGGCCCTTAAGAATTTTGCCCGGCATCCACACTAGCACTATTTTAAACCATTCAGTTTCAATTACCTTTGGATATCTATTCCACAGTTTCCAACTCAGCTCTCAGAAGCGATATGGAAAAATTTTGCAAGGCGCTCTGCGACAGTAGTGGAAAGACCAGCTGAATTAGTTAAATCTAGCGTGCACTAGCACTGCACTAAACTAGTTAAACTTGCTGAAAAATAGCCCGTTCCAAATGGTAATCAAACCAGTTGTAAGCCATTTGGAGATTTGGGGCGGTTTTGCTTGAGGAGAGGAAATGTCCTATAAACATTCTAGGGGTTTAATGGTTAAATAGTGCCAAGATAATCCAAGCCAAAGCTTAACTGTTACCTGTTTTAAAGAGCATTTCCCCTGAAGAGTGCTTGGGAGCAACCAGGGACCTTTGTTTTCCCCAAGTATATCTATGGTTAAGCAGATTAGTTAGCATTGTAAAAGGTGGTAAAATGACAGAACTTCAGCAAGACAAGATTTTCCCACTTCACAAAAATTCAGAGCATTAAAATTCTTAGTTGATGCAAGATCTTTATAACTGATTAAGTAAAAAAGTAAAGTTAGTATTATAAATACTGAAGAAGAGTTATAAGTACAGAAACCAGGATTTAAAGATGGACATGGTAGTTTTAACAGAAAAAAATCCGGGTATTTTAAGTCTTAAAACATTGCCAACCCATAACTGTTTCTAACTCAAAAATAAGGAAGTTTCACTTGTAACAAAGAACTTCCTTGCCTTAATATGTGCACATAACTCCCATTAATATATTACACAAATATTGTTAAACATATATATGGGTGGGGGAAAAACTGGTTGTAGTCCTCATACAGGTCACATTTTTGTTAAATGTTACACAAAATGTATTAAAAGACATAACACTGGAAGATACTACTACTCGCAATAAGCCTAAATACATTGTAAAAAGATACCCCTTTCCTCAGTGAGTCAATCCTGTGCTGGCAAAATTAACAACTTCTTCAAACTGGTTTCCTCCAGAAAAACTGCTTCTATCTAGTTCTAGCAGTCTGCTGCTTCTAATGGAGTTCAAATAGGTTAAACCAACAAGCACACGTGTCTCTAGAGGAAACCTGCCTCTAACTGCCAACCTATAAATCAAGCAAATTTGTTTATTAAAATCTGAATGGTGTATTTAAACATCATATAAAATGGATTAATATATTAAAGATAAGAGACTACCTGATTGCAATCCCCCTCTCTGAAAAAGTGTTACAGGCCAGTTTTGATGCAGCAGTGCATTGACTTTCTTGGAATGGAAAGCACTGCAGAGCAGAATTAAAAATACTTCAGCTGCTCTGCAAAGTGACTTATTGTTTTTACCACATATGCCAGCCTTTAAATGTTTCACTTAACTATCAACCTACAGATTTTGCAACCATTGTACTGCACTGAAACTTATAACATTATGAATGCAAAATGTATGGCTGCAAGCAAGAGTATTTCTTCTCCAATTTATTTTCTTTAAAAGACAATGTTAGTGGTATGAGAAGTGCCACAATGCCAGACCAGCATTAATCATTAAAGTGTACAATTCCTCTCACCTCCCTGTCCTCAACTAAACCTTGACCTAAAGACTACCAACAATTACACCAATTGTGATGGCTGTTAAAATTATGACTATTAAAGAAATATCTTTTCGTGTCCTGAAATCTACAAGTGCTCCAATTCTTATATTTATCGGATATGTAATGAATCCAATTTCACAAGACAAAACAGTCTTCAAAGAGAGACTTTAGTTAAATTTGATATAATTTGTTGTTCTAAAAAGAAATTTCTAACTTTGAAAACTCCAGTTCCCTGCAAGAAGGTGCTATAATCTGAAGGTTGCCAATAAGTGAAAGGCAGGTTTGCGGCTGCAGCCAAGGAAGGAAGCACTGGGATGTGCAAAGCCCAGGCCTCTAGTGCCATGGAAGGGCACAGAGAGAGGTAACATGTAGCCCTGTGGCCCCCAGAGCCCTCCTTTACAGGGTAACAGGTCCCCAGCTGTGAGCAAGTTTTCAGGGCTGCAGCCAGGGAAGGCATGCCCCGGAATTTCCTTCCCTGGCTGCAGTCCCGCAAACCTCCCTAAGGCCAGGGCTTTTCTTCCAAACGATATTTTCAATAAGCGGTATGGCTGTTGCCAATACTTGAACCCCATTAGCATCAAAGTCAATGGCTCCCAGCAAAATGTTGCTATGAACTGAAAGTCATTAATATTCCGATTGCTAAGACTGACATCCACTGTAGTTTTAATACTGCCTAGGCTTATAGCTTCTGTTAGGAACTTTACATAAATGCCACTGAAATAATATTTTGCAAATCTAAATTTTATATATCTACATTCCTGGGTCTTATATTGGTGGTCAAGGATATAGTGCCCCAGTGCTTCTCCAGAGTACGGAAAGCAATAGCTCCCCTTTTTTCTCTGCTTGCCAGAAGAAGAAAACACAAAAAAACAAGTTTATGGTTATTAATAAATATATTTAAGTGGGAGAGTGTTGCTGTAAAAGAACTCTTACCAAAAAACTGGCAAAGAGGTGGGTCTTACATTTAGCTCTGAAGATGGCAAGGTTAGTAATATTTTTTATTTCTTTTGGCATTGAGTTCTATAAGTCTAGATTCTGTGAAATTTCAGTCTCCCACCACTAATTAACACCTTTGTAGTGGAAGCTGTGATTATGGTGAAGTAGAAAGACACTGTCTTTTAGGAAGCTAGAGCCAATCCCAGGCAGGACACCACAGAAAAAAAAAAAAGATTCAGGAAGACTTCTGAGCAGTGAGACCTTGGTTGCCTACATAGCAGATGAAAAAGTACGTTCTCTGATAGGTGATATTCTTTCCTGTTGCTACAGCCAAGATCCTCTGGTAGACACTAAAATTATGAAACTGGTTGATTATAGGTTTAGAGACAGCTATCACTAGTATTGGGATCAGGGCCCTGTGAGCACTTTCTATCTTGATTTTCCCACCCCACTCTGCAGGTAAGATGTATCACAGCTCAGGGCAACTGCACCTGTATTTCTCCTTAATGGTTCAGCAAGGGCATCCACTGTCAGACTCCTGGCTCCCTACTAGTTGCCCAATCTTTGGTGGATGCTCTGGTCAGAAGGGAGAGAGGCAGGTATTTCAAGTCCGACCAGTTCCCTGCCTTCAGTGTCATTCCCAGCAAAAGACAATCTACTTAAATAGGCTCTCTCTTCAGAGACTAATAACAATGTAATTGAAACAGTTATAAGTTACCACACAGCATTTCCTATGTAAGCTTATTTTATTTTTTAAAGCAAAATCACTACAGAGAAAACAAACAAAAAAAAAATCAAAAGAAACTACACCCCTGCTAATAAGCTTACCAGAGATCCCCTCAACTGTCTCCAACATGGGCTCTAGAAAGGGGATTCCTTAACACCCTGTAAAGAGGTCTCTTTTGTGGTCACAAGCTCATAACAGCTTCAGCTCAAAACTCCAGGCTTGACTTGACATGAGTAATTGGACATGAGGGAGACTCATTTCTCATTTCTTGGGAGAGAGGATTAGAGAGGTAAGTAGATTAGCAGACTGGAAACAATGTCTGTGCCAAGATAGGTAAATGGGTCACTAAGCTAAGAGACAGAACATCTGAACTAGCTAACACAAGGGGAAACATCCTGGGAACCATTTGCAATAGACAACATAACAATGGACAAGATAAGCCTAGGACACAGGATGAGGTAAAAAGTAAGTCGTGCATGGACAATGTGTGGACAGAGCATGTTGTACGCGGATTGATTACTGCAAAGTAACCAAGCCAAACTCCAAAATGTGTGACGCAATGTAATGGGTAAATATATATATAAAGGAAGAGGTTTTTCTGTGCAACTTAGCTTTGTGACAGGTTTCAGAGTAGCAGCCGTGTTAGTCTGTATCCGCAAAAAGAACAAAGAACAGGAGTACTTGTGGCATCTTAGAGACTAACAAATTTATTAGAGCATAAGCTTTCGTGGACTACAGCCCACTTCTTCCGAAGAAGAATTTTGTTAGTCTCTAAGGTGCCACAAGTACTCCTGTTCTTTGTTCTTTTAGCTTTGTGATATATCCTTGCATCTGAGTCTGATCAACTCAGCATAGCTTTGCTCTATGCAAAATAAAGATACCTAAATGTCAAAATCTGGAGTCGAACTGAGTTCTTAGGAAGCCAAGTGAAAGAGTGGTCTCAGAGGGAATCCCAACAAGAACTAGAACCCCAAGAAAAGTTAGTTCTCAACTTTAGAGAGTTTGGTGGTCTTTGAACTAGAGTTTACAGAAGCAGATAATTAACAGACAGACAGTTTCTCTCCCCAGGATGTAGCTTCAAAAGGATGGCTCCAAAGTGGGCCATCTGCATTCACTTTACTCCCAGGTACTTCCTAGGAAATTCACTTCATGCTTTGTCCCCAAAAGGTCTTAATATCACCAAAGATTACATTAATCCTGTCTTCTGTTAAAGAAGTTCCATACAATCCTGCAATAGATACATAAACATTTGCATTTTTCAATGAACCTCAAAGATATTCACTAAGGTTTATCCAGGATATTTCAGGACACTGTCATATCTGACACAAATTGATCTAATGAAGACTGCAGAGAGAACTCGAAGAATTTTGCATTCATAATGGTGGTCAGGTTGAAAGCGATCCTGTGAATAAACTTCAGGTGCCAGACTTCAATGTGACGTAACCATATGCTGGTATGCCATCCTATATAGAGATCTTACTTGATTCAGGGCCTAGGTAGAAGATCGTTGGGTACCCACTAGGAAACATTTCCGACACAAGATTGCCACTAGAAGACCTCCAGGAGTACAGTAGTTTCAATTCAAGTACTGTAACATGTTCATGCCACAGCACAGCATTTAGAAACCTTAAAAAATGCATTAAGATAGGTTTTGCAATTAATATGTTGCAAATGATCATGTAACAGTGAGGTAGTACTCAGGATTCTCATAGCAAAATTCACATCCATTGCTAAATTTTAATACATTTCCTGACTTTTGTGTTTACATTAGACACCTTAATGTTACAAAACAGCTTACAAAAAAGGAAAACTTCTTTTCAATCTTTAATCTGCATCCCACGTTTTTTCTTCATGACCTTTTCTCCCTTTCCCATTAAGTTCACATTTCTTTCCACTCTACCCTGTTTCCTCATCCCTCTTTGTCTGAGGACTTTGATCCCTCTCACCACCAGGTAAGTGGGCAACAAGAGTGGCACCTTCTTTCCTCAACCCCTTCCAACACCCAGGCTGATCACAACTGAAGCTGTTTTAGGCATAGTCTAACTAGAACATTAAGTTGACTTAATTACGTTACTCAGGGTTGTGGATACTTCAGGATAACGCTGATATAACCCCCCATCATAGACAGTGCTAAATCAATGGAAGAATTATTCCATTAACCTAGCTACTGCCTCTCAGGGAGGTGGATTACCTATCTCAATGGGAGAACCCCTACAACAGCTGTGCTACTGTGGCATTTCAAGTGTAGACAAGCCAAGGTAGATAAAAATCAATGATTTTTTTTAAATCAGATTTTTGAGGGGGAAAAAACCTAAAGATTGAGCTATAATGCATCTTAATTAAAACTAAGACATCTCATCATGGAATAGGGATTATAAATTCTAATTCTACATTGTGAGACAATATATTCCTGTAATGTTTAAAAAAAGTTTTGTAAATGAGTTCCAATAGTTTGTGGATTAGGGACCCATTCTTACAGGGTTCCAGGGGCTTCTGTATAGATTATTTAGGTTAATCTTTCTATCTACCCAATGGGACTCAGTGCTCAGTCTAGAAGATACCATCAGAGATGCTTAGTTTTGCAGTTCTCAAACTGTGGATTTGTGTCTCCAGAGATAACATGCTTGTTAACAGCAAAAATGTTTTAAATAAATAAATAATACACCTCTACCCCAATACAACGCTGTCCTCGGGAGCCAAAAAATCTTACCGCGTTATAGGTGAAACTGTCTTATATCGAACTTGCTTTGAACCGCCGGAGTGCGCAGCCCTGCTCCCCTGGAGCGCTGCTTTACCGCGTTATATCCAAATTAGTGTTATATCGGGTAGTGTTATATCAGGGTAGAAGTGTATATAGAGGTGAGAAATAACAGACCTCAACTGTACTGTCCCACTGAAAATTTGTGTACAGAGTCAATCCCTTACCTCTCTCTCAAAGTGCAAAGTTTCAAAAAGTTCAATGAATAGAAGATTGTTGTGGGTGGAATAGATCTGGACAAGGAAAAGAAGTCTGGAGATAAATGTGAGAAGGGAGGGACAGGCAGTAGAAACAAAAGTGAAACTGTTTGAGCAGCATATTCCAGAAGTCTTGTGGTCTTTCTCAGTGTAGCCTTCATTGATTTGAGATCTACCATACCATTCTCTCACTAGAAGGGAAAACCTATAATGGCAGCAGGCCATGAGAGAGACCCAGTTTGGGAATATTTTAATGAAGTTCCTCTACCTGTGGGTAAGACAGGCATGCGTGCAAAATGCAAATAGTGCAACAAAGAAATGCAAGGCCTGGTTGCCCAAATGAAACAAAATCATGAGAAGTGTTCCTTCTCAGGAGGAAGCTGCGTTGAAAATGATAAAAGGAACATGTCTGAACATGCAGGATCTTCAGGTTGGTAAACTTTTTTTATTTCATACTCCTTTCTTAAAGACTGCCTGTCTTCCTCATGTTTGAGCAAAAAATATAGCTGTTACTCTATGGTACTACGATTTTTGATGCAGTTGTGATAAAAAATAAATAGCAGAAACTCAGTGCTCAGTCTAGAGGATACCATCAGAGATACTTAGTTTTGCAGTTCTCAAACTGTGGATTTGGCTCCCCATAGATAACATGCTTGTTAACAGCAAAAGCATTTTTGTTCCAAAGTGTTCCTTCTCAGGAGGAAGCTGCGTTGAAGATGATAAAAGGAACCTGTCTGAACACGAAGGATCTTCAGGTTGGTAAACTTTTTTATTTCATACTTCTTTCTTAAGGACTGCCTGTATTCTTTCTAGACTATTCTTGAATTCTCATGTTTGAGCAAAAAATATAGTTGTTACTCTATGGTACTATTATTTTCGATGCAGTTGTGATAAAAAAAATAAATAGCTGAAATAGGCAGATCTTCCTTTTACAATTTCACCTTTAAAGTAGTACTGAGTGAATGCAATGAGTAATACATGTAGTAATAAATGAGCAGTACAGTAATAATAATTAAATAACTGCATGGACTTAGTGTTTAGGAGAATCCATCCTCAACATACAGGATTCTGAAGCCTATCCACCTACAAAATCACCATCATTTTCTATACTTTCAGAGTTATCTGCCAAAGATAGTCTTTCAGTCATATCATGTATGTCACATAGCCACAGTATATCACCTGTAGCAAAAAAAAAAAAAAAAAAAAAAAATCTCCATCATCCAGGAACAACCATAGATAAGTCTGTAATAAGAACCAGCAGATTACAAAAAGGGTAATTGATGAAAAAATTGCCCAGTTTGTTTATGCAACAATCTCTCCTTTCTCTATGATTGAGAACCCACACTTCATTAACATGGTTCAGTCATTAAGACCAGGATAAAGTGTACGAAAGAGAAATTGAGCAGTGTGCAAAAGGTCTAGAGGGTAAAATTGTTAACCTGAGTCTTGATGGGTGGAGCAATGTCCACAATGATCCTGTTGTATGTGCTTGATCACAGACAATGCTGCAAATGTATCTAAGATGAGAAGAAATTATTTAGAAGAGAGTCCCAAGCTAATAACATACGCTTGCAGTGCTCATTTGATGCACCTCCTAGCCAAAGACTTCAGTGTTCCAGAAATAAAGGCTAATGTTGTTGAAATTGCAAAATACTTCCGTAACAACCACTTTGCAGCAGCTGCTCTGAAAAAAGTGGGAGGAACCAAGCTAACTCTCCCACAAGATGTGCGAAGGAATTCAGCAGTGACCTGTTTTGAGCACTATATCAAGAACTGGCTTAATCTGACAACAGTTTGTGAACAAAATGGTGAAATAAATAGATGGCAGTGTCACAGCCAAAGTTCTCAACATTGGGCTTAAGAGAAATGTTGAACATATGCTGAGTACCCCGAAGTCTATTGCTGTAGCCTTGAACAAAATGCAGGGAAATAGCTGTTTTATTGCCGATGCTGTTGAAATCTGGAAGGAACTGAGTGAGATCTTAAAAAGAGAAATATGCAATGACAGAGTTAAATTACAAGCATTAAAAAAAATGAATGGGACAAGCATTATCTCCAGCTTATTTTCTTGCAAATATTCTCAATACTCGGTACCAGGGTTAAACCTTAAATGCTGAAGAAGAGGAGTTGGCTATGACATGGACATCCAGAAATCATCCCTCCATAATGTCAACTATAATAAACTTCAGAGCTAAATAATAAAATTCAAGAAATATGTTCACTGGTGTGACTTTCTTTAAAACACCATCAGCAAACTGGTGGAAGTCACTTAAGCACTTGGATTCAGAGACTGTTGAAGTGAGAATCTCACTTTTAACAGCAGCAGCTTCTTCGGCCGGTGTAGAAAGAATATTTTCTTCCTTTGGACTAATTCATTCCAAACTGAGAAATTGTTTGGGACCTGAAAAAGCAGGATAGCTTGTTTTTCTTTTCCAGATTATCAACAAACAGGAAAATGAAGATGACTGATTTACCTGCAGAAGCCAGTGTTACGTTTCTCATGTTGACCTGGCTGATAGTCGATTGTTGGTTTGTTTTTTTTTAAATATTTCATTTAACCATTTTAGTTAAAAACAATTTTAACAAAAACAAACCTGATTTTAAAAAACTTTAATGTTTAACTTAATTCAAAAATTCATATGCTTGTTTTGTTAAAATATTATATGTTTGCTGTTGAAGAAAAAAAATCCAGAATCCATAACATTGTTGTTTTAGTTACATAAAACATTTTAAATGTCTGTCTGGTGATGTTCTCCTCCTAATACAGCATGGCAAAAAAATCCTCCAAATATTAATGATTAACTTGTTGCATTGTAGATATTTATGAAGTCACTGGGAGATAAACTATCTGTATAGTGTGTACCTTCTAAAAATGAAACCTACATCTATCTCTGGGTTGTGAAGAATATGTATTAAACTTATAACAACCAACAAGAATGCACTTTTATGTAGAAATCCATGATTAAACCGAGTCTTCCTGACTAGAGATTTAAATCATGATTTAAATCAAATCCACCCTGAGACAAGCCCTATCTCTATCCAGGTCATGATGATCATTAGGAGACCAAGGCTCTTCTGCACTCATCTGTAGGCCTCTGATACCAGCGGCTTAATTTTTTCATGCTCGTCCAGTGATATTACTTCAGCACTGAACAACCGATCAGTCAATGCCAATTCCCTGCAGGAAAGAGCAGCCAAGAAGCAAATAGCAGTGCTGCTTTTACAAAGTGCCTGAAGAGACTCTGCCCCACAGCTCCAAACAAAACCCTGATGGGCTGCATGCTCCCTGTGGGCAGTGCATCAGTGCCCAGAGCCATCTAGTCTTTAATTGGGCTCAGTCTACATTATCCAGGCATTTGTTTTTTGAAGTGAGACAATACTGCTCACAAAATAAAGTTTCAGATTCACTATTGTTGCGTAAGCCAAGAGTTTTGAAAAAGCAGTATCTTTTCCTACATATTTAGCTGAACGTAGGAATAAAGACTTCATTTTAAAGCACTATTATGTAAACAAAATCATCTCTGAATACTTTTACAACACCCCCCACCTACTCTTCTCCACTGAATTTCCCAGCAGCCTCCCTCTGTCGCCTTCTCTCTCTCATCTTCGTGCATTAATCCATACTTGCTCTGTTGCCAGTAACCCTTTACTTATCTCAAGTGTCGGTATATACCAAACTTGCACCAAAGTAACTAAAATCAGTTTTAATTCACACCTTGTATCATTACAAATCTGTGTGTACATATGCTGTGCAGACAACACGTGTTAGCTGGTATTTACTAGCATAAAGTGTATTGTATGGATCTTTGTTTGCTTTATCCTGCTTCTCAGTTTTATTTTGAGTGTAAGTACCATGAACTTAAACACTGTTGTGCTGGGGGGTTGAGTGAATCATCATGAAACTGGTGGACATAATAGCTGTCCTTCACTCAGGCTAGGTGTAAGAAGCAGTTAACTTCCTTTTAGAGTGAGATAGTTGAAAAACAGGAGCCAACACCCAAAACCCAGCCCACATGCAACTCTGAGGGCTTGGCTACACTTGTGAGTTACAGCGCATCAAAGGAGCCCCAGGCACACTAGCTCACTATCCGTCCACACTGGAAAGGCATGTAGAGCGCTCGGACTCCACGGCTACAGCGCTCCTGGAACTCCACCTCGGCGAGAGGAATAACGTTTGATGCTAGAGTGCTCCAGCATCAGTGTGAACAAGGTGTTGCATTACTGCGCTCTGATTAGCCTCCGGAAACGTCACATAAACCCCTTAAGTCAAGTGGCCACTCGTCATTGTTTTGGATATGCCCTTTGAAAGCTCCGTTTGACAGCCGGCATGCTTATCTGCTCCGAGACAAAGCAACCATTACTGTGGAATGCTGGGGACAGGGGGTGGGCGTTGAGGTCTGCTGCTGTCTGAACTTACAAGACAGCATGCTGACATGCTCTCAGCCCCCCAGAAACCCACTCTCTCCCCTCCCCACATACACTCCCTGTCACACTCCACCCCCCACACCATTTGAAAAGCACATTGCAGCCACTTGCATGCTGGGATAGCTACCGCAACGTGCTGCTCTCTGTGGCCATTGCAAGAGCTGCTAATGTGGCCACACCACAGAGCTGTCAGTGTGGACAGACTACAGCACTTTCCCTACTGTGCTCTACGAAGGCTGGTTTAATTCAAAGTGCTCTACATCTGCAAGTGTAGCCATGCCCTGATAAAAGCTGACCTATTCAGGTGTAGGAGTTTCTCTGGGGGCTGAATGCAAATAGAGGGCTGGGTATTGGTTTAGTGGAGAGAAGACAGAGAATACAGATGCAGTCAGAAATGCCACAGAAGATAGAAGAGCGCAGAAAGCCAAGGATAGCCAGACCTGATGCCAGGTCTACCCCACAAAATTTTGCTGGCATAGCTATAGTGTTGGGGGGGGGGGGGGGGGAGAGGAGAATCATACCATTAACAGACATAGTAATGCAAGCAAAAACACACCCCCCCCAAGCAAAAACAAACAAACAAACAACAAAAAAACCATGTAGACATATCTTATACTGGCAAAAGAGTCCTTTTGCTGATATAGTCATTTGGGGGGGAGGTGGTTTGACTATAACAGCAAAAGGATATAAGCTACATCTCCACTTTGGTACATTGTTGGTATAGCTGTACCAGCAAAGTCTACTGATTAGACTTCCAAGGGGTACATCAACTCATCTAGTTATTTGCCTAATTTAACAACAGCTACATAAAAAACACTAGCGAAGTCAGTACAAACTAAAATTTCATACAGTCAGTGACTTGTTTATACTGCTCTATATTCTGAAATGTAAGTACAATATTTATATTTGAATGGATTTTATAACATGGTAAAAATGAGAATAAGCAATTTTTCAGTAATTCTGTGCTGTAACACTTTTGTATTTTTATGTCTGATTTATAAGCAAGTAGTTTTAAGTGAGGTGAAACTTGGGGTATGCTATACATATCAGACTCCTGAAAGGCATTCAGTAGTCTGGAAAGGTTGAAAGCCACTGGTATAGACTAACCCTGAGAGAAAGCTTTTTTGGGTCAAGTGCTTGCTGGGGAAAAAAGGCTTGGAATACTGAGCAGGGAAACGGTCTCCTGTTTGATTTCTACAGCATTCAGGACTTTGGGTACATTCTTTATAATGAAACAAGATTGCATCAAAGAAACACACCTCTACCCCTATAACGCACTGTCCTCGGGAGCCAAAAAATCTTACCGCGTTATAGGTGAAACCACGTTATATCGAACTTGCTTTGATCTGCCGAAGTGCGCAGCCTCCCCGCCCCGGAGCACTGCTTTACCGCATTACATCCAAACTTGTGTTATATTGGGGTAGAGGTGTACCTATCAATTTCTTCTCCTAATGAAAACAACCACCAAGACCCCAAATATTGGCTAACCATATGAATCAAAAGATATTTTTAAAAAATTAAAATTAAAGGCTCATTTTAAAGCAGCTTGTGAAATCAAACAGAATATATACCAGCATGATATACTTTTATAAATTTGATAAGTGGAACAATTGAATAATTAGCATATTTCTGCTGGAGGAGAAGTTAAAAAGGATCTACTATACAAGTCTGTAAAGATGTATAATGGATTAACATTTAAAAGGAAAACAGCAAGAAAAGCTTGTTTTGTTATTTTATATAAAGAAAGCCTGAAAGTTGCTTCCCACCATACAAAACTTGTTCTGCCTGTCTTTACATTAAGAGTATCGGGTCTTGTCCAGTAAAAACCGAGAGAGAACTTGTAGGATGAGAAAATTAGTAGGATGACCTCATAAGAGAGGAACCTCAACTGAATGTGTTCTTTGTATTTGTTAAACTATTAACTGCCATTTTAACACTGTCTTGTGTTTGTTTTTAATTCAAACACATGAGGAAAAAGTGGTTTGGGGTTTTTTTTTGTTTTGTTTTTTAATAATTCTCAGAGTGGTAGCCGTGTTAGTCTGTATCAAATCTGCCCAAATAAATTTGTTAGTGTCTAAGGTGCCACAAGGACTCCTCGTTTTTAATAATTCTGACATCCCACCCCTTCTATTCAAGGCTGCCTTATTTTCCACAACTTTCTAGACTTTAGAGGAGTCCTCCAGCAAAAACAAGACAAGATTTGATGTTGCTGATACTTCTCAGATTATTTTCAGGTCTTCAGATATCAAAAAGAAGCAAAACAAGAAATCTGTATTTTGCTACATTGATATCAATTTTTAAATTTCCTCAAGGCCATTGTGCAGGGCAGGTAATTCTCAATATCTTCATTTTCCACAGTACTTAAATTGCAACAGATTAAACCTGATGTAATTGTAATGAGGATTATCAGTTTTATCAAGAAATTACATAACTGCAGAGAGGAAAAACCTGTACATACACACACCACCCCAGGACGACAGCATATACAGAGAATAGATAGAGGCAAGTTTGTTAACCTATGGATCTGATACTTCAGGTTTGGATATTAGGGGATAGGGATACACAGTTTGTTTTGGTTTTTTTGGAGTTTTCTGTTTTGTTTTGGGTTTTCTGTTTTGTTAGTCGGAGAAAGATCGGGATATCCTGCAGGGAGAGTTGGATGACCTTGTAAACTGGAGTAATAGTAATAGGATGAAATTTAATAGTGAGAAGTGTAAGATTATGCATTTAGGGATAAATAACAAGAATTTTAGTTATAAGCTAGGGACGCATCAGTTGGAAGTAACGGAAAAGGAGAAGGACCTCGGAGTCCTGGTTGATCGCAGGATGACTATGAGTCGGCAATGTGACGTGGCCGTGAAAAAAGCTAATGCGGTCTTGGGATGCATTAGGCGAGGTATTTCTAGTAGGGATAAGGAGGTGCTGGTTTCGTTATACAAGGCACTGGTGAGACCTCATTTGGAGTACTGTGTGCAGTTCTGGTCTCCCATGTTTAAAAAGGATTAAATCAAACTGGAACGGGTACAGAAAAGGGCCACTAGGATGATCCGAGGAATGGAAAATCGGTCATATGAAAGGAGACTCGAGGAGCTCGGTTTACCTTAACCAAAAGAAGGCTGAGGGGGGATATGATTGCTCTCTTTAAATATATCAGAGGGATAAATACCAGGAAAGGAGAGGAATTATTTCAGCTCAGTACTAATGTGGACACGAGAACGAATGGATATAAACTGGCCGTCGAGAAGTTTAGGCTTGAAATTAGACAAAGGTTTCTAACCATCAGAGGGGTGAAGTTTTGAAACAGCCTTCCGAGGGAAACAGTGGGGGCGAAAGACCTCTCTGGCTTTAAGATTAAGCTTGATAAGTTTATGGAGGGGATGGTTTGATGGGATAAAGTGATTTTAGTCAATAGGTCAATAACGTGCCATTGCTGGTAATTAGCAACAATGGTCAATGATGGGATATTAAAAGTTACTACAGAGAACTTTTTCCAGAGAGTATGGCTAGAGAATCTTGCCCACATGCTCGGGGTTCAGCTGATCGCCATATTTGGGGTCGGGAAGGAATTTTTCTCCAGGGTAGATTGGCAGAGGCCCTGGAGGTTTTTCGCCTTCCTCCGCAGCATGGGGCAGGGGTCGCTTGCTGGAGGATTCTCAGTGATTTGAAGTCTTTAAATCATGATTTAGGGACTTCAACAGCTGAGTCAAGGGAGAGAATTCTTCCGGGAGTGGGTGGGTCAGCTTTTGTGGCCCGCATCATGCGGGAGGTCAGACTAGATGATCATAATGGTCCCTTCTGACCTTAGAGTCTATGAGAGGGAATTGTTGGACAAAATATCCCTGTCAAATAGAAAAATGAAACTACAACTCTGGACTTGTCTCACAGACACCGATGAGAGTCAAATATTTAGCTGGGTTACCAAGTAGCAAACCTAGCTTCCTTAGGCCTGGTCTACAGGGGTTGGGGATGGGGGTGGGGGGGGAGAAAGAGATGAACCTAAGATACACAACTTCAGCTACGAGGATAGAGTAGCTGAAGTCGACGTATCTTAGGTCAACTTACCTCACGTCCTCAGGGCATGGGGTCGACTGCCGCTGCTCCCCCGTCGACTCCTCTTCCACCTCTTGCCGTGGTGGAGTACAGGAATTGACGGCAGAGCGATTGGGGATCGATTTATTGCGTCCGATAAATCGATCCCCAAAAGATCGATCACTACCCGCCGATATGGCGGGTAGTGTAGATGTACCCTTAGTGTCATTTCTGATTCATCCACGGCTAAGTAATTTATTCCAACTAAAGAAACTACAGAGCTGAATCAGTATTTAGATTAACTTCGCTTCTAGAAATATCATCCATTTATCCTTACTGTTCTGCAGTGTAACTCCAGCTTGTGTTGATATAAAATAAACTAATAGGTATCACATTTACACGAAACATTTATTTTTTAAATGAAGTTTTAGACTCCAACCCAAAATTATAATTCATGCTAATTACAGTGTCATTGCAATAAGCTATTCACTGATGACATAACTGTATACTCACCATAAAGTACAATGTCCAGCACACTTGTATCTCTAATGACAACAAAAACCCACAACTTTCTAACTTGTCTTTATCAACAACTTCTAAATATTTTATAAGGCAAAGGTTTCACTTTGTTACTAATCCGTTGCCATTAAGGTTCCGATGTTAGAGCTGAGATTTGTTTTCACAATAAACCTGGGATTTTTTTAAAATCATGCGTGCAATAGTATTTGCCCCAGGATAAGAGTGAAGAAAGCACAAACACTTACTTTGGAAAATCCTTATTTTGATACACTTGCTCATTAAGAAAAGCGATATTGCTTTTGGCAATTTCCATCAGTAGATTTGAGAGCTTTTCAAGGCTACCCTTCAAAAATTGGGTTTTATTTAAGACAGCTTTCCAAATTTTTAAACGCTGAGTTCCCTTTAGGAAATTTAAACCTGAAGCACCCCTTACTGTCCTCACTGTGTTGCTAACGCCTCCCCAACTTAATTTATACATCTTCATCCCTTTCAGGTAGTTCTTCATACCCAATACTTTTAGAAACACTGATGTGGATCTGCTTAATGTACTTTTCTTACCTACGACCTGATCTACTCTTAAAAGTTACATACCAGTGTAAATATTTTGATAGGGTGGGGGAGGTAATTTTCTTTAAAACCAAAATAGTTATACCAGTAAAATCTCTAGTGTAGATGCAATACACTGTTATAAAGGTACTTTATATCCTGGCAGAAGTCATCAGGCGGTGAAGTGAACACTGACGCAAGTGCTGTGTCCAGAGAGGAAGATGGAAACATAGGTCAGGGGTTTGTTACAGGAGTGGTTGGGTGAGATTCTCTGGCCTGCGTTGTGCAGGAGGTCAGACTAGAAGATCATAATGGTCCCTTCACCTTAAAGTCTATGAGTCTACGAATCTCTTGCTCCATCAGTACCATTGGAACTAGTTTGAGTGGCTCTTCTTCTATCACTGGTTCCGAGCACCTGCTGGAAGGAGCATGGGATGGGGAAATTGGAGAAATCTCACTTGCTGATCACATGGGTTCCAATGGCGGGTATTGGGGCCAAGGTCCCCAATATGGGCAGCATGACGAATCTGGAGGGGGCTGCAGAAGAACCCATGGCATGGGAAACCAATGGCTCCATGGCGGCTGCAACAGAGGATACTGCCATGGTGTAGGTAGCTTCCTGCAGTAGTCCTGGTGGTGGCGGCGCCATGTGATGGACAGACCCTGCCCATCATCCAACTCATCTGAAGATGACAACTTGGAGACTGGTTTCATAGGAGGTACTGTCAGAACTGGTGGAAGCGTGCGGACCACCCGAGTGGGAGATGAGCCGTGAGCCAAATGTGGCATGTCTATAGGGGGGGAGGTACAATCTCCCTAGAAATAAAGGGTCTGGACAAGCGTGGAGAGGTTGAGTCTCCCAACTAGGCCCTGGCATAGGGTCCATAGTGCTGGACTCAGACTCTGTTGCCAAATGGGCACTCTTGGCTGTCTCAAGCTGACGTACAGGGAGTCGCCGGCCGGTATTCGAACGAAGCCTCATGGCAACTTCCATGAAATGCTTCCTGAGGCACAGAGCCTGACATTCTCGGATACGTCTGGCAGATACTGCACCTGGATGCAATGTGGCCCTCTCCCAAGCAGTAGAGGCAGCGTTCATGTTCCTCACTGACCAACAAGGAATGCAGACAGGAGGCAGAGATTTTAAAGCCTGGGGTCTTCAGCATAGTCCATTATCCACGGGAGGTACTGGATCTGATCGCTATATGGGGGACGATTCCGTGCTAGCAGAACTATGTTCCAAAAGACAAAATGCCAAAACATTTGAAAAAAATCTCCAAGGGCATGATGGAGAGAGGCCACAATAGGGACTCACTACAGTGCCGCGTGAAAGTTAAGGAGCTCAGACAAGCGTACCAGAAAACTAAAGAAGCAAAAATGGAAGGTCTAGGGCAGAGCAGCAGACATGCTGCTTCTATGCTGAGCTGCATGCAATTCTAGGGGGGGGCCGCCACCACTACCCCACCCCTGACTGTGGATTCTGATGAGGGGTTACTCTCAGCCATGCCTGAGGATTTTGCGGACAGGGAAGATGAGGAGGAGGACGAGGACGAGCTTGCGGAGAGCACACCGTTCTCCCCAACAGCCAGGATCTTTTTCTCAGCCTGACTGAAGTACCTTGTACCGAAATTACATGTGCTATATAATGTGAATAGTGTTGTTCACCGTGAAAGAGTATAAGCATTGTTCTGTAAAATGAATCTTTTTAAATACTTCTCTCCCTTTTTTCCCTCCCTCCTGCAGCTGCAAATTTTTCAAGCCTCCCTCCTCCGTCCCAAAGGCGCTCTCAGATAAGGCGGCGGAAAAAAAATGGATGCGAGATGAAATGTTCTCTGAGATCATGCAGTCGACCCGCAATGAAAGAGCTCATCTGAATGAGTGGAAGGACACAGTATCACAGTACAGGAAAGCGGCCAACGAACGTGAGGACAGGAGGGACACTCGAGATGAGAGGTGGCAGCAGGAAGATCAGAGGAGGCAGGATGCAATGCTGGGGCTATTGCGGGATCAAACAGACATGCTCCAGCGTCTGGTGGAGCTTCAGGAACAGCAGCAGGATCACAGAGTGCCGCTGCAGCCCCTGTTTAACCACCCTCCCCAAGTTCCATAGCCTGCTCACCCAGACGCCCAAGAACGTGGGGAGGCTCCGTGCACCCTGCCACTCCACCCCAGTGGACAGCCCAAGCAAAAAGGCGGTCGGTCATTCAACAAGTTTTGAAGTGGCCTTTTCCTTCCCTCCTCCCCATCTCCCACACCCCACCTGGGCTACCTTGTCAGTTCTCTCCCTATTTTTATAATCAATTAATAAAGAATACATGGTTTTTAAACGATAGTGACTTTATTTCCTCTGAAAGCAAGCTGTGATCAAGGGAGGAGGGTGGGTGGCTTACAGGGAATGAGTCAATCAAGGGGGCGGTTTTCATCAAGGAGAAACAAACAGAACTCTCACATCATAGCCTGGCCAGTCATGAAACTGGTTTTCAAAGCTTCTCTATGCACAGCGCTTCCTGGTGTGATCTTCTAATTGACCTGGTGTCTGGCTGGGCATAATCAGCTGCCAGGCGATTTGCCTCAACCTCCCACCCCACACTAAACATCTCCCCCTTACTCTCTCAGAGATTGTGGAGCACACAGCAAGCAGCAATAATAATGGGAATATTGGTTTGGCTGAGGTCTGATCGAGTCAGTAACGTGCGCCAGTGACCCTTTAAATGTCCAAAGGCACATTTTACCACCATTCTGCACTTGCTTAGCCTGTAGTTGAACAGCTCCTGACTCCTGTCCAGGCTGCCTGTGTATGGCTTCATGAGCATTAAGGGGTCGGCTGGGTCCCCAAGGTTAACTATAGGCATGTCAACATCCACAACAGTTATTTTCTGGTCTGGGAAGTAAACCCCTTGCTGTAGCCATTTAAACAGACTAGTGTTCCTGAAGACGTGAGCGTCATGAACCCTTCCCGGCCAGCCCACGTTGATGTTGGTGAAACGTCCCTTGTGATCCATCAGTCCTTGCAGCACCATTGAAAAGTACCCCTTGTGGTTTATGTACTAGCTGCCCTGGTTCTCCGGTACCAAGATAGGGATATGGGTTCTATCGCCCCACCACAGTTAGGAAATCCCATTGCAGCAAAGCCATCCACTATGACCTGCACGTTTCCCAAAGTCACTACTTTTGGTAGCACCAGCTCAGTGACTGCTTTGGCTACTTGCATCACAGCAGCCCCCACAGTAGATTTGCCCACTCCAAATTGATTCCCGACTGATCGGTAGCTATCTGGCGTTGCAAGCTTCCACAGGGCTATCGCCACTTGCTTCTCAACTGTGAGGGCTGCTCTCATCTTGGTATTCTGGCGATTCGGGGCAGGGGAAAGCAAGTCACAAAGTTCCATGAAAGTGCCCTTACACATGCGGAAGTTTCGCAGCCACTGGGAATCGTCCCACACCTGCAATACTATGCGGTCCCACCAGTCTGTGCTTGTTTCCCAGGCCCAGAATCGGCGTTCCATGGCATGAACCTGACCCATTAACAACATGATCTCCAAAGCGCCGGGACCCACGGTTTGAGAGAATTCTGTGTCCATGTCCTCATTACTCTCATCGCCGCGCTGCCGTCGCCGCCTCCTCCGCGCCTGGTTTTGCAGGTTCTGGTTCAGCATAAACTGCATGATAACGCATGAGGTGTTTACAATGTTCATGACTGCTGCGTTGAGCTGAGCGGGCTCCATGCTTGCCGTGGTATGGCGTCTGTACAGGTAACCCAGGAAAAAAGGTGCGAAATGGTTGTCTGCCGTTGCTTTCACAGAGGGAGGCCTGACGACATGTACCCAGAACCACCCGTGACCATGTTTTTTGCTCCATCAGGCATTGTGATCTCAACCCAGAATTCCAATGGGCGGGGGAGACTGCGGGAACTATGGGATAGCTATGGGATAGCTACCCACAGTGCAACACTCCGGAAGTAGACGCTAGCCTCAGTACTACGGATGCACACCGCCGAATTAATGTGCTTAGTGTGGCCACATGCACTCGACTTTATACAATCTGTTGTCAAAAATTGAATTCTGTAAAATTGGAGTAATCCCGTAGTGTAGACATACCTTTAGTGTTAGATGGCTTCTGTTTGCCTACTAGAGCCATTAGAGACTAGATAATAGCACGAACCAACCCTGCATTCCTCTTGTGTTACCACCCGTACATAACCACAAAAGTTATTGATAATCTCACTTTATTTCAGCTACAGTGAATCAGAGCAAAGATAAAGATAGGCTTGTGTACTGAATGAATGGTTTAAATTTTTTTAGCTCATATGCCAACCTTTATTGTGCCAAAGGAGTCACTCAAAGATTTACTCAATGAAGTAAGCTTAAAAAAAAAAAAAAAAAATGACAGTAGCTATGACGGCAAATGAAAGACAAAGTAAAAATCTGTTAACTATTAAAGAAACTAATGTGGGAAATATCTGTAGCGCTATTGGGACATTAGAGGAATAACAATCCAGAGATTCCCCAACTGCTGCCAATACAGAGCTGTCATGTCAGAGAAACAAGCTTTCCAAGTTTGAAGATGCTGTTGAATTGTGCGACAGCACAACTGTCAATCTGCCAAATATTGCTGGTCTCTTAGAAGTAATTTCTTCTAGTTCTATTAAGCAGCATTTCCTCTGGGAGATTGTTCAGCACTGTCGAGGGTATCTATGCTGATTGCTGCCCAACTCATCCTCAAGTTGCATGGCGTTGAAGTGCAATTTGGAATGTTTAATGTATTAGTGTTTGGAAGGAGTTCTTTCTAGTTTGAACGAGCTGGGAACTGGGTCTCCTGCATTCTTTTCAGGCTCTGCCATTGACTCATTGGTTTTGTCTATACTAGAAGATTTCCTACCCATTTTACTGCAACATTAGATAACAGTATAGTAAAAACCTCTGCACCCTGTGTACACAGTTGATAACTCCAATGCAGAAATTTACAGAACATCTAATTAGATGAACCCATTGTAAGACCTTGGGCAAGTCACTTAACTCATCTGTTAATCAGGTATAAACAATTCTCTACTTCATAGAAGTGTTGAAACTTAGTTGTTTATGAAGCACTTAGCCTTTGATGAAAGAGCACAACTGAACTGCCAAGTAATTTATGTTTGTATTACAACACAGTAAAATCACTATGACCTTGGGTCACATTCAAACAGTAATTGTTAAGATTTTTTTTACTGGAGTCATCTGTTATATGCATGATAGCTTTAAAATACTGTTATAGTCACATAATTGTGTATTTTAGTATCACAGAACTCCAAGTCATGTATCAATGTTGCACATTACTACTAGATAGTAAAAGTAAGAACATAGAAATCTTTTTAAATGCAGGTAATAGTAGCAATACAATTGTTACTACCATATATAGGCAGCAAAACATTTTATTAATGCTACTTTTAATATGCTGAAGTTAAAGATTTGTACAATTTGTCTAATGGTATTTGAGAAATACACATAGGCACTAGCGCAGGGGTTCTCAAACTTCATCACACTGCGACCCCCTTCTGACAACAAAAATTGCTACATGACCCCAGGAGGGGGGAACCGAAGCCTGAGCCTGCCCGAGCCCCACCACCTTGGATGGGGGAGGCCAGAGCTGAGGCCCAAGAGCTTCAGCCCCCAGCGGTGGGGCTCCATTTTGGCCCCAGGCCCCAGCAAGTGTAATGCCAGCCCTGGCAACCTTACTAAAATTAGGTTCCAACCCACAGTTTGAGAACTGCTACACTAGAGAGTGTTCTGTCAAAAGGTGAGAATTTCTAAACCTTCCCTGTTTTGAGAAAGTGTTTGTCCAAGATTAGTGAAATGGACCATTTTCAATTTTTTTTTTTAAAGATGCAATTAAAAAGATTTCATATGACTATTTTGGATCAACTAAAGTATTTTTTTATTGAGAAGTTATATGAACATTTAATTTCTTTCAAGATCACGTCATTGAACAGTGAGACAAGGACACTGCTGTGTGTACGTGCACAAGTGATGAGATTTCTTTTAGATAAAATGTGATATCATTAATCCATGTTCTATCAAAAAGAGATGAGGATACAACAATGTCCATTTTTAGTGGTGTCTTTTAGGAAGGTTTTTGTCGGTATGCATGCACTTTAAAAAACAGGGGAGACAGGAACATCACAATCTCTTCATATGAAGAGGGCAGAGAGTACAGGACCCCCAAAGTAAGAATATCGGGCTCTTTATAGAAAATCTGGCTGAACAGACTTCTAACCCTCACTGCAGTGCATGGGGGTACCAAGTACCTCTACAAATAAGGTTGTGATCAAGCGTCAAAAGGGAGGGAGACAGCACAAGCCAGAAGGAAGGAATGTCTAAAGAGCAGTGTCCTTCAACTCAAGCTGAACAGATGTTCTACAAAGGAAGCCAACAGGGGAGGAAAGCTGCAATTATAGGCAGGTCAAGAGCAGAGCCAGCAGCTCCATCCGAGTCAACTTCTCCCTTGGACAAAAATTCTAAATTTTGACGGAGAGAGCACTGCTCCCACAGCAATCTGCTCTCTGTCAATGATGCTGGGGGGGGGGGGGGGGGAAAAGACAGGACATGTCTTGTCTCAGGCCAAGGAGATGGTGTTAATATGGAGCATTAATTGAGAGCAGATACCCCCAAGATGCCTGATCATCCCCGAGTCAACTACTTACTCCTTCCATACCTCCATTCTCCCATAGCTGTGTTATTTCCAACACCATCCTGCCGAGACAGTTGCTTATTAACTGGGCCTCCATACAGCACTACTATCCTCTCCACCCACAAACAGGTTAAAAAGCATAGAGGTATTGGGGGTACCTCCGATACATGTGGGTCCCAAGACAGAGCGATTCAAGGTTTGATGTGATCCACAGCCTGTCAAGAAAAGCATAAGTCATCTCTCTAATTTGTTGGACTAACAGGGAAAATTTCTCCTATCTTTTTTTTATTGGCTGTTGGGAGACAAAAGTCACAAGTCTCCAGAATCCAGGTTCTGCTCTCTTAGCCACATGCTTTTTCTTAAAAAAAAATAATAATAATAATAATCAGGTACTGATCAGGTTTAGGGCACAATTTTTCAAATCTAAGGCTATGTCTACACTAGAGACCTTACAGTGGCACAGCGTACCGATGCAGCTGCACCGCTGTCAGGTCTCCCGTGTAGGTGCATAATTAAACAACTCCCAGCAAGCGGTGGTAGCTATGTTCATGGGAGAGCATCTTCCACCGACATAGTGCTGTCCACACAGGTGCTTCGGTCATGTAACTTATGTCCATCGGGGGATGTTTTTTCACACTCTGACCAATAGAAGTTTTACTGACAAAAGTGCTGATGTAGACATAGCCCTCATCAGCGTTAATTACTCACTCTTCAAACTGCAGGAGGAGATAAGCATAAGAACAAAAGCATGAGGTTAAAGACACACCCTGCCTGAGAAAGCAGGAAGGGAGTTTGAGAGAACATTATGGTAATAGTTATTTGTATGACTGTAGTGCCTAGGAACTCCCAGTCATGAACAAGGATCTCAATGTGCTAGGCACTGTACAAACTGTCCCTGCCCCAGCCCCAAAGAACTTACAATCCAAGTGTAAGACAAGGGAAAACAGACTGATAGACTGTGGAGTACAAGGAAATAATATTGCCTAAATAGACAAGACACAGGGTCAGAGAAGGGTAAGTAATTTTGGTTAAGTCATTAAGATTAATCAGTTACCTACATCACATTTCTTGCAAATTTGTTGGACTTCAGGTTACTTCGCCAAACTAGAATCTCAAGACTTCCTGTAGCTATGTTTTACTAATCAAAAACACAACTTTGAAAAGCTAAACAGGTGGACTTATAGAGGAGGGGTGGCCAAACTTACTGACCCTCCAAGCCACACAGGACAATCTTCAGAAGTTCAAGAGGCGGGGCGCACCCCGAGACCCACCCTCTCCGCTGGGCAGAAGCCCCTACCCCACCACCCTGCTGCAAGGCAGAGGTCCTGAGCTCTCCCCATACCCACCCTCAGTTTGGTAGGTGGAGAACGGGAGGGAGAGGTGTGGGGCTCCATGAGCCGCACTTTAATGGTAAAAGAGCCATAGTGTGGTCACCCTTGTTATAGAGCATTTAGTATTGGCCCAAGTCTGTTTCCAGTGAAGTCAACTGGAAGCAGAGTTAGGTAGGGTTACCATTCGTCCGGATTTACCCGGACATGTCCTCCTTTTTGTGCTAAAAATAGCGTCCGGGGGGAATTTGTAAAGCACTCACAATGTCCGGGATTTCCCCCCTCCCCCGGCAGAGCAGAGCGAGCGGCTGGGAGGGCTGCAGGAAAGTCCTGGGCTGGACTCCGGAGCAGCTGTAGAGGAGCCGGAGCCGCCCTGCATTCTGAGCAAGTGTCTCAGCACAAAGTGCAGCCCTCCCCTTTTGCAACTGGGAGCGGTTTCTGCCATGCAGCGTAGCAAAACGGGAGCGAGAGCACTTTGTGCTGATACAAGGGCAGCTCTCCCCTGCAGCCCGGTCCGGCAGCACTGTGCAGGGCCAGGGACCGGGTTTTGTTGTGCTGGGGAGCTTAGCCACGTGTCCGGCTCGCACAGAGCCCAACACCCTGTTCTGAGCAGCAGGGTAAGGGGGCCAGGGGGCAGGAGAAGGGGCAGGGAGGTTCTGGAGGGGGCAGTCAAGAAACGGGGGGGGCTTTTTGGGGGGAGTGGAGAAAGTTTTGGGCAGTCAGGGTACAGGTAGGGGGTGGGGTTCTGGAGGGCAGTTAGGAGCAGGGGTCCCAGGAGGGGGCAGTCAGGGGACAAGGAGCAGGGGGGGTGGGGGGCTGGGAGTTCTGGGGGGGAGCTGTCAGGGGGCAGGAGTGGGGAGAGGGATCGGAGCAGTCAGGGGACAGGGAGCAGAGGGGTTTAGATGGGTTGGGAGTTCTGGGGGGGCTGTCAGGGGGTGGGGAGTGGTTGGATGGGGCGTGGGAGTCCCAGGGGTCTGTCTGGGGGTGGGGGTGTGGATAAGGGTTGGGGCAGTCAGGGGACAAGAGGCAGGGAGGCTTAGATAGGGAGTGGAGTCCTGGGGGGCAGTTAGGGGCAGGGGTCCCAGGAGGGGGCAGTCAGGGGACAAGGAACGGGGGGAGGGTTGGGGGTTCTGGGGGGGCGGGAAGTGGGAGGGGCAGGGGCGGGGCTCCTCCCGTCCTCTTTTTTGCTTGCTGAAATATGGTAACCCTAGAGTTAGGCCAACAGAGTATCTCTGAAAATCCCTTCCAAAGTAAGTTACAGAAAATAAATAAAAAGTTACTCAGTGCTAATACTTGCAAACTTAAGAGAATTTAACATGAAAATTTACTAAAGTATATCCAATCACACCACATTCAAATTTTATCAAAGTCTTACCGCAATGATAAACTTATTCAAATTCTATATTCATGAGTGGGTGATTTTAAAGTCAATATTCAAATAGAGCCTTAACAGATTTGCCAAAAGTTATAGAATTGTTGGTGTGAATTTAAACAAGATTTACATACTACAAATTTGAACAGTTACTTAACTACTGAAGCTTCAAAACAAAACTGCGTTCCCAGATTTTCTGTGGGGTTGTGGGGTGTTTTTTTTGAAACTCACAATCATCATTAAATTACTACCTATTAGAAGTTATTTCTAAATCCTCTTGAATTTGACCAGTAGAGATTATTACAGGTAACCTGCAATCCTAATTTTAGTTTACTATGAACTTTGAAATTTCTTTTTCAATTGTTTTATCACTTGGTTAACTGAGTTATAAAATTAATTCAAGCTTTTGTCTGAGAGATTATCAAATCAATGGCCTCACAAGTCATGAACTAGGCATGCAAGTTCTCCAATATCTTTACAATGCATATGTAAAGCTCCCGTTAAACTAATGCTATGGTGAACTAACAATGTACTTCCCATCTGCACATTTTAATCTCTGATTGGCTCAAAGTTTCTAGGTACTGAGGTGCAGTTTGTTAGTAAACAAAAAAGTCTAGATTATACATTTATAACTGACATGCTTTTTAGTTCAGGTACATACTTTCTGGAAAATATTTAAATAATTAAGTCACTTGGGTAAAAAGAAAGTACGTGCTTTCTTTACAACATAGAGCTGGAGTATAGACTGATCTAATATGACAATTCATAATGATTGCTTGATATTTCAGTTCAGTTTCAGGTGGTATTTCAGCTGTAGTCTTGTTTTATTCTACTACTGCTGCACTCTTCTGTTAGGGACAGCAAAGTAGAAAGACAGGTAAATAAGGTGCTTACCTGTGGCAATTTTTTTTTTCCAGTTCTGACCATGAGTAGGAATCCCTCGGTGGTAATCAGCAAGTGCAGCACTCAGGCCATGTCTACACTACCACTACCTCAAGGGTGTGAAAAAACACCCCCTTGCGCAGTATAAGTTATGCAAGCTTTCCTTTGCATTACAGTTAAGAAACTAATCACCTGTGAATTTCTGAGCTATCCATGCCTCATTTATGGCTTGCCTATACAACGGTATTATTTCACACTAACAGAAGAGGTTTTTCCCATTAAAATGTCCTGCATCCACCCATCACATTTCTTCTTCTGAATTAACTGACCAATTAGTGGCAATTGGATAATCCACTTTGAACATAGGTGCTGACTCCATGGGTGCTCCAGGGCTGCAGCACACAGAGAAAAATTGGTGGGTGCTTAGAACACACCAGAAGCCAGCTCTCCCCTTCCCCCCAGTGACTCCCATCCGCCAGTGGCCCCGATCAACTGCTCCCCCTCCCTCCCAGTGCATCCTGAAGGCTGCAGAACAGCTGTTTCGCGGCATGCAGGAGGTGCTGCAGGGGAGGGGGAGGAGTGAGGATGGGGCACACTCGGGGGAGGGAGCAAAAAGAGGTGGGGAGGGGGTGGAGTAGGGGCATGACCTGGGATTGAGCACCCCCAGGGAAAATTAGAAGCCGGCACCTGTGACTTTGCAAGTAGAGATTTTGAAATAAAGTTAACATAGGAAAAGGTTTGTGCGGACAAGCATATATTCGGGATTAATTTCAGTCCTCACTTCTATTCCACACTGCATTGCTTCACATCAAGACTGACCTGTCTGTTTACCCATGTGCACTCTACTGGAGTAACGATGACTGGATGTCACCTCCCTGTTTACAATATGATGCACAGCCAGGCATGCCCTATTTGCAGTCACGCACTCCTGGACTAACATACCCTTCTCAGCATTATCACAGCCATGCCTCGTGCATCTGCATGAGCCATGCAGAGGTCATGGATTTCACTGTGATCTAGGCAGAGGAAACTGTTCAGTCCTGCCTTAACAGCAGCCACTGTAATAAGAAAATATATGTGTGCATAGCAAAGCATATGATCAAGAAAGGTCACTACCAGGACAACACTCAATATCACAAGCAGCTCTGATGGAATTATTAATAAAAAAAAAAAAAAAGGCCACACACACACACACAAGGACAGAAACAGGACTTTGACAGTGCTCCAAATACCTGCCCTACTTTGAAAAGCTGACTGGATTTTTCCCAGGGAGGCAACTGAGCCCTGGTATGCTCTGGATAGCACCAAAGGAGAATCTCTATACCCCTGCCAGGATTCTGATGAGATTTCCCCTGAAGGCTAGGATCTCTTCCCCACACAAGAGCCCAAGGCAGCCCTACAACAACAGACAACTCCCAAAACCCAGGTATGATAGTACTAAGCAGAAGGTACTGTTTTTGGGAGGTGGGAAGTGGGGAGGGAGGCAGGCACATAAAAACAAGAACATATCAATGATACGTTGTATGGATACATTGTACAATGTACCAGAGTGCTTAGAGCAAACAAGAAATTTTAGCTTGCCATGTGTCACAGGTGCTACTGTAAAGCAGGACACAATTCTACAGTACCGTATAAAGAAAGAGCTTTTAAAACCCCATAAAGCAAACTTATAAAAAACTTACGGTATATTGTCTCTGTAAGCGAAACAGTACTATACTTATAGTTAGGGATCCTTACGTAAGTGAAACACAAATTAAAACCACACAAGATTTTACAACAATAAAAAAATCTAAGAACAAAATTTGTCCAATGTTATCTGCTTTCTATATTTTGCCACCTTCACCTGTAAATCCTTCTTAATTTTGCATGCAGCTGTTCAAAGCAATGACTGGCAAAAAATATCCACTACATGTAGCTGCACTGTGAAGGAAAGCTCTTCAGGTTCATCATCAGATGCACTATCCTTTTGTGCCTCAGTCTGTTGGTGCTTTCCAGCTGCTACGGTCTCCAGAAACTCAGCATCAGAAAGCTCACCTTTCATCCCAAATAACTGGGAAACTAAACAATGGCCTCTGCAGTTAGATCTTCAGGAACAGAAACATGAGCCAGCACATCAATGTCCACCAGGCCATCATTTTCTGCTGCTGATGAAAGCCTTCCCTTTCTGAAGGAGTTTAGAAGAGTTTGTATGAGAACGAAGGCCCATGACTTCTTAGTGAGATGAAGTGCAATCAATCAGCTTTTCTGGCAACATCCACTATTTGTAGACGTGGTCAGCATCCAGAGAGGCAATAATGTGCACATTAAGATAAGCACGGTAGTGACGTCTGAAGTTTTTAATGACGCCCATGTCCATTGGCTACTTGACAGAGGTTATGTTTGGGGGCAAGAAATGTAACACGATGTGTGATAGTTCTGCATTAGCTGAATGAGCTTGGCAATCGTCAAATAAGAGGCACAGTTTGATCTTCTAGCCACAGCTCCCTGCTCCAGTTCTTAAGCCAACAGCAAACTTGTCATTCATGCATTGGCCGAATTTCAGTGGAACATAGGCATCTTTGACTGGACCTCAGGGAAACAATGAGGGCACTTGATCTTTCTGATCACCAGAAGAAGCCACTTCTCCATCCCATTCATGTTTACACCACAGAGCAATGTGATGAGGCCCATAGTTTTTTTCCCTCCTGCAAACCCTTCTTAGAATCATAGAATATCAGGGTTGGAAGGGACCTCAGGTGGTCATCTAGTCCAACCCCCTGTTCAAAGGAGGACCAATCCCCAACTAAATCATCCCAGCCAGGGCTTCATCAAGCCTGACCTTGAAAACCTCTAAGGAAGGAGATTCCACCACCTCCCCACGTAACCCATTCCAGTGCTTCACCACTCTCCTAGTGAAAAAGTTTTTCCTAATATCCAATCTAAACCTCCCCCACTGCAACTTGAGACCATTACTACTTGTTCTGTCCCTCCTGCAAACCCTTCTTAGAATCATAGAATATCAGGGTTGGAAGGGACCTCAGGTGGTCATCTAGTCCAACCCCCTGTTCAAAGGAGGACCAATCCCCAACTAAATCATCCCAGCCAGGGCTTCATCAAGCCTGACCTTGAAAACCTCTAAGGAAGGAGATTCCACCACCTCCCCACGTAACCCATTCCAGTGCTTCACCACTCTCCTAGTGAAAAAGTTTTTCCTAATATCCAATCTAAACCTCCCCCACTGCAACTTGAGACCATTACTACTTGTTCTGTCATCTGCTACCACTGAGAACAGTCTAGATCCATCCTCTTTGGAACCCCCTTTCACGTAGTTGAAAGCACCTATCAAATCCCCCCTCATTCTTCTCTTCTGCAGACTAAACAAGCCCAGTTCCCTCAGGCCCTCCTCTTAAGTCATGTGCTCCAGACCCCTAATCATTTTTGTTGCCCTCTGCTGGACTCTTTCCAGTTTTTCCACATCCTTCTTGTAGTGTGGGGCCCAAAACGGTACTCCGGATGAGGCCTCACCAATGCCGAATAGAGGGGAATGATCACGTCCCTCGTTCCGCTGGCAATGCCGCTACTTATACAGCCCAAAATGCCATTAGCCTTCATGGCAACAAGGGCACACTATTGACTCATAACCAACTTCTTGTCCACTGTAACCCATAGGTCCTTTTCTGCAGAACTGCTGCCTAGCCATTCAGTCCCTAGTCTGTAGCAGTGCATGGGATCTTCCATCCTAAATGCAGGATTCTGCACTTGTCCTTGTTGAACCTCATCAGATTTCTTTTGGCCCAATCCTCTAATTTGTCTAGGTCCCTCTGTATCCTATCCCTACCCTCCAGCGTATCTATCACTCCTCCCAGTTTAGTGTTATCTGCAAACTTGCTGAGGGTGCAGTTCACACCATCCTCCAGATCATTAATGAAGATATTGAGCAAAACCAGCCTCAGGACCGACCCTTGGGGCACTCCGCTTGATACCGACTGCCAACTAGACATGGAACCATTGATCACTACCCGTTGAGCCCGACGATCTAGCCAGCTTTCTATTCACCTTATAGTCCATTCATTCAGCCCATACTTCTTTAACTTGACAGCAAGAATACTGTGGGAGACCGTATCAAAAATTTTGCTAAAGTCAAGGAATAACATGTCCACTGCTTCCCCCTCATCTACAGAGCCAGTTATCTCATCATAGAAGGCAATTAGGTTAGTCAGGCACGACTTTCCCTTGGTGAATCCATGCTGACTGTTCCTGATCACTTTCCTCTCCTCTAAGTGCTTCAGAATTGATTCCTTGAGGACTTGCTCCATGATTTTTCCAGGGATTGAGGAGAGGCTGACCAGCCTGTCGTTCCCCAGATTCTCCTTCTTCCCTTTTTTAAAGATGAGCACTACATTAGCCTTTTTCCAGTCATCTGGGACCTCCCCCGATCGCCATGAGTTTTCAAAGATAATGGCCAATGACTCTGCAATCACATCCGCTAACTCCGTTAGCGCCCTCAGATGCAGCACATCCAGCCTCATGGACTTGTGCTCGTCCAGCTTTTCTAAATAGTCCTGAACCACTTCTTTCTCCACAGACGGCTGGTAACCTCCTCCCCATGCTGTGCTGCCCAGTGCAGCAGTCTGGGAGCAGACCTTGTTCATGAAGACAGAAGCAAAAAAAAGCATTGAGTACATTAGTTTTTTCCAATCCTCTGTCACTAGATTGCCTCCCCCATTCAGGAAGGGGCCCACATTTTCCTTGACCTTCTTCTTGTTGCTAACATACTTGTAGAAACTTTTCTTGTTACTCCTAACATGCCTTGCTAGCTGCAACTCCAAGTGTGATTTGGCCTTCCTGATTTCACTCCTGCATGCCTGAGCAATATTTATACTCCTCCCTGGTCATTTGTCCAATCGTCCATTTCTTGTAAGCTTCTTTTTTGTGTTTAAGATCAGCAAGGATTTGCCAAGCTGGTCGCCTGCCATATTTACTATTCTTTCTACATATTGGGATGGTTTGTTCCTACAACCTCAATAAGGATTCTTTAAAATACAGCCAGCTCTCCTGGACTCCATTCCCCCTCATGTTATTCTCACAGGGGATCCTGCCCATCAGTTTCCTGAGGGAGTCAAAGGCTGCTTTTCTGAAGTCCAGGGTCCATATTTTGTTGCTCTCCTTTCTTCCTTGTGTCAGGATCCTGAACTCAACCATCTCATGGTCACTTCCTCCCAGGTTCCCATCCACTTTTGCTTCCCCTACTAATTATTCCCTGTTTGTGAGCAGCAGGTCAAGAAGAGCCCTGTCCCCAGTTGGTTCCTCCAGCACTTGCACAAGGAAATTGTCCCCTACACTTTCCAAAAGCTTCCTGGATTGTCCGTGCACCGCTGTATTGCTCTCCCAGCAGATATCAGGGTGATTGAAGTCCCCCATGAGAACCAGGGCCTGTTATCTAGTAACTTCTGTTAGTTGCCAGAAGAAAGCCCCACCCACCTCATCCCCTGAGTCTGGTGGTCTATAGCAGACTCCCACCACAACATCACCCTTGTTGCTCACACTTCTAAACTTAATCCAGAGACTCTCAGGTTTTTCTACAGTTTCATACTGGAGCTCTGAGCAGTCATACTGCTCTCTTACATACAATGCACCTCCTCCACCTTTTCTGCCCTGCCTGTCCTTCCTGAACAGTTTATATCCATCCATGACAGTACTCCAGTCATGTGATTTACCCCACTAGGTCTCTGTTATTCCAATCACATCATAATTCCTTGACTGTGCCAGGACTTCCAATTCTCCCTGCTTGTTTCCCAGGCCAAGGCCTCTGTCAGGAAAACCCCAGTAGGATACACCAGTCTGGTCAGCCCTGAAGATGTCATGTGACTGGTACTGCTCTAGAATGGTGGGTAAGATGTCTGCCTGCAATTCAGTAGCTGCCATAAGGTCAGGGTCTTGTTTCTCACTGTGGTCCTTATGCTGAATCATGTTGCAATGGGCTTTCCAACAACTGAACCAGCCATCTGGAGAGTTAACGTCCTTCCCCTATTCTGCCGTCAGCTGCCTCGCTTTCTGTTTCAGCAGTAGCCCAAGAGTCCAGCATCTTATTCAAGCTTATGCTGAAACTATAGCCACAGAGCGTCACCAACACCTGCCTCCTTTCCCTTATGTTGGCACTTGTGGCCTCAGTTTATATAGTTCCTGTACTCCTGTAAAATGTTCTGGCTGTTCTTCTGAATGCACAAGACAAACTTTGAGATACCACACCCCTCACTTACTCTCACTTGCTTAGCACTGTTGGGATTCCCTCCAAGACCTTTCCACTCAGTTTAACCAGAACACATCCAGTTATGGACAAATACTTCATCCAATTCTCCGGGATCAAAAAAAAAAAAAACCCTCAGTTTGACTCCACCTCGTTATTCAGGTTATCATATTAGGCATGTAGCAGCTCTTTGCCAACATTGGCCACGCCCAGACACTGGGGATTTAGGTACAAAGTGATACCACAATTCCAATTTATTTCACATACCAGAAAAACTTTATATACATCTTTCCTAGCGATTAACATCTATACTGTGAGCAATCATCTGGAGATTGTGTAAGGTAAGCTTTTCAGGTGCAGGTGTTCCTGCCTACTTTATTTACTATAAACATTCACAATAATCAGTAGTTTCAGCAATTACTTATTCAGGCTTGTCTTAACTTGGGCCTGCTCACATCAGTTAAGTTAGCCCCACAAGAAGTGGGCTCACACAGGGTCTACAGGACCTGAACTTTATCAGCAAGAGATAGCACACGGTGAGAGCACTCAGCTGTGTATGCTCAGAGGCAGGAAACTGATTACACATAGAACCTCCCCTCTAAAAAAGTTGCTATTAAGCAACATGCCTGTTGCTAATATCTAAACCCCATTAACACGATGTTAATGGGAGAGGACTGGTTCCTGGCAATATGTTGCCATTAAGGAGAAGTTGTTATTATCAGGATTGCTATTAAGCAGAATCTACTGTAAACCATATAAACAAAGTGCCCTCTCCAAAAATCATTGAACACAGCATTTAAAAAGCAAAATACACTTCTATCTCACTTAATCTATACACCGAGTAATGAAAGCTTGGTATAATAGAGCATAATAAAATTACATTGCAACCTTTCAGCTCTTTACCTTAAAGGAGGAGTACAGGGCAGGGTATCCCTGACCCTGAGGCCCTGAAGATTTGCTTCAGTTTGCAGAGAAAGCCTCTCAGGAAGTTCCTAGTGTCCTGAAAGTCTCTTCAACTCTGCCTCCCACCAACCAGTGAGACTCCCTTGCTCTCACAGATGCTGTGCAAAATACAGCAAGCAGTTACGATTCAGTAACCTTCAGCCTTGTCATAAGATGCCATCTACCCTTCAAATGCACACTCCACTGTCATTCTTCAGCTACTCATTCTTCAGCTGAACAGGCCTTTTCTCCTATCCAAGTGTCCAGTAAAAGGTTTCATAAGCTAGGGAAGCAAAAGTAAGCTGGGAATCCCAGCATGATGGGGAGAATCACACCAGCACTAATATCCACAGTGGTCTGGGCAGCAAATTTTCCATTTGTCATTAAAGAAAAGAGGAGTGAGTTCTTAAAGATCTTAGCATCATGGACCTTTCCAGATCACCCAGGATTAATACTCGTGCTAGTCAGGCCTTAGAGCACCAGGGAGAAGTACCCCTTTTTGTTGATGGACTTTGAAGCCTTGTGCGGATTGGGGGGGGGGGGGGGGGGGGGGGGGAGAAGAGAAGGGCAGAGGAGGAGCGCAAAACAATAGGGACTTGGGCTCCATCAACTGCCGTAATACAATTAGGAAATTCTAGCTCCGTAAAATCCATCAATAGCCTCCTGGACATTGCCAGCCTTATGATTTGTATCATCAGCATCTTAAAGCAGCACAAACCTGCACGACAACAGCCCTGACCACTGATCTACCAATACCCAAAATGACTAGCTGCTGACCGGCAGTAATCAGTAGTGGTTAACTTCCCGATGGAGATGGCCACACACTTCTCCACACCATGGGGAACTCTCATGTTGGTGTGATGCTACTGCAGCTCCAAGGTGAGCTCCACACAGATCTCTAGCAAAGTAATGCAGAAATTATGCCTCCACTTCTGGTCATCCCAAGAATGCAACACTATCACTTCCTACCAGCCATTGGTTTCCCAAAAGCAGTAATGGTACTCAATAGAGTAACGCTACTCCAGGAAAACTTTTCCCAGTTAGCTGATTGATTTCTTCCTCCTCTGAAATCATCTCAGCAATACAGTGGCTGGCTTCCAAAGCCAAAGTCCCTTGGCTGTATGACTGCAAATACATGGGCAAAGCTTCTGTGTATTAGTCAGGGTGGATAAAAATCAATGATTTAAAAAAAATAAAAATAAAAAACCCAGATTTTTTTGATAATTTTTTTCTTCAAAAAGCTTTTTATCTAAAGATTGTTTCTTAATTAAAACTTTCTCACTCAAAGATATCTCATCATGAAATAGGGATTATAAATTCTAGTTCTATAGTATGAGACAATATATTCCTGTAATGTTTAAGAAAAGTTTTGTAAATTAGTTCCAATAGTTCATGGATTAGGGACCCATTCTATGGGGTTCCAGGGGCTTCTGTATAGATTATTTAGATTCATCTATCTACCCAATGGGACTCAGTGCTCAGTCTAGAAGATACCATCAGAGATACTTAGTTTTGCAGTTCTCAAACTGTGGATTTGGCTCCCCACAGATAACATGCTTGTTAACAGCAAAAGCATTTTTAAATAAATAAATAAATATATAGAGGTGAGAAATAACAGACCTCAACCCTACTGTCCCACTGAAAATTTGTGTACACACAGGGTCAATCCCTTACCTCTCTCTCGAAGTGCAAAGTTTCAAAAAGTTCAATGAATAGAAGATTGTTGTGGGTGGAATAGATCTGGACAAGGAGAAGAAGTCTGGAGATAAATGTGAGAAGGGAGGGACAGGCAGTAGAAACAAAAGTGAAACTGTTTGAGCAGCATATTCCAGAAGCCTTGAGGTCTTTTTGAGTGTAGCCTTCATTGATTTGAGATCTACCATACCATTTTGTCACTAGAGGAGAAAACCTATAATGGCAGCAGGCCATAAAAGAGACCCAGTTTTGGAATATTTTAATGAAGTTCCTCTACCTGTGGGTAAGACAGGCATGCGTGCAAAATGCAAACAGTGCAACAAAGAAATGCAAGGCCTGATTGCCCGAATGAAACAAAATCATGAGAAGTGTTCCTTCTCAGGAGGAAGCTGCGATAAGAACCAGCAGATTACAAAAAGGGGATACATCAGGAAATGCACACACAGCAGAATACTTACAAGAAGTAGCAGTAAAAGTTTTAACAAACTGTGAAAAAAAAACTGAAATGTCTAGTACGCAGCTTGGTCACAGACAATGCTGCAAATGTATCTAAGATGAGAAGAAATTATTTAAAAGACAGTCCCAAGCTAACAACATGCACTTGCAGTGCTCATTTGATGCACCTCCTAGCCAAAGACTTCAGTGTTCCAGAAATAAAGGCTAATGTTGTTGAAATTGCAAAATACTTTTGCAAAATAATTGCAAAAGTATGTTGTTAGCTTGGGACTGTCTTTTAAATAATTTCTTCTCATCTTAGATACATTTGCAGCATTGTCTGCAGCTGCTCTGAAAAAAGTGGGAGGAACCAAGCTAACTCTCCCACAAGATGTGCGAAGGAATTCAGCAGTGGCCTGTTTTGAGCACTATATCAAGAACTGGCTTAATCTGATAACAGTTTGTGAACAAAATGGTGAAATAAATAGATGGCAGTGTCACAGCCAAAGTTCTCAACATTGGGCTTAAGAGAAATGTTGAACACATGCTGAGTACCCCGAAGCCTATTGCTGTAGCCTCGAACAAAATGCAGGGAAATAGCTGTTTTATTGCCGACACTGTTGAAATCTGGAAGGAACTGAGTGAGATCTTAAAAAAGAGAAACATGCAATGACAGAGTTAAATTACAAGCATTTAAAAAAAAAATGAATGGGACAAGCATTATCTCCAGCTTATTTTCTTGCAAATATTCTCAATACTCAGTACCAGGGTTAAACCATAAATGCTGAAGAAGAGGAGTTGGCTATGACATGGACATCCAGAAATCATCCCTCCATAATGCCAACTATAATAAACTTGAGAGCTAAATAATAAAATTCAAGAAATATGTTTGCTGATGGTGTTTTAAAGAAAGTCCCACCAGTGAACTGAGTTAAATTACAAGCATTAAAAAAAATGAATGGGACAAGCACTAAATATTCTCAACATTCGGTACTAGGTCAAACCTTGACTGCTGAAGAAGAGGAGTTGGCTATGACATGGACATTCAGCAATCATCCCTCCATAATGCCAACTATAATAAACTTCAGAGCTAAGGGTGAACCATTCAAGAAATATGTTTGCTGATGATGTTTTAAAGAAAGTCACACCAGTGAACTGGTGGAAGTCACTTATGCACTTGGATTCAGAGACTGTTGAAGTGAGAATCTCACTTTTAACAGCAGTAGCTTCTCCTGCCGGTGAAGAAAGAATATTTTCTCCCTTTGGACTAATGCATTCCAAATTGAGAAATTGTTTGGGACCTGAAAAAGCAGGAAAGCTTGTTTTTCCTTTTCCAGATTATGAACAAACAGGAAAATGAAGGTGAAGACGACTGAGTTAGCTGCAGAAACCAATATGTTAAGTTTCTCATGTTGACCTGGCTGACATAATCAATTTAATTTTTGTTGTTGTTTTTTTAAATTTCATTTAACTATTTTAATTAAAAACAATTTGAACAAAAACAAACCTCATTTTAAAAAAACTTGAATGGTCAACTAAATTCAAAAATTCATATGCTTGTTTTGTTAAAATATTATATGCTTGCTGTTGAAGAAAAAAAATCCAGAATACGGAACTTTGTTGTTTTAGTTAAATAAAACAATTTAAATGTCTGCCTGGTGATGTTCTCCTCCTAATACAGCATGGCAAGAAAATTCTGGAAATATTAATGATTAACCTGTTGAATTGGAGATATTTATTAAGTCATTGGGAGGTGAACTATCTGCTTCAATTACCTTTGGTAAATGAAATAACCAAATCATTCATTTTCTGATATAGCTGTAAAACTAATCTGAAAAGTTTTCAAAATAAATCACTTTAAAAATGTATAGTGCGTACCTTCTAAAAATGAAACCTACATCTATCTCTGAGTTGTGATGAATATGTATTAAAATTATAACAACCAACACGAATGCACTTTTGTGTAGAAATTCATGATTAAATCAAGGCTTCCTGACCAACAATTTAAATGATTCAACTAAGACATACAACAATGTGCCCTGCATTCCAGCGCACCAAAGTTTGAAAGTGGTGCTAACTTACAAAAGACATCTAGAATGAAAGGAGAGGAATCATGGGAATTTGTTACTGTGACCCCAAATCCCAGAATTCCAACAGCTTCTGGTCGATATCCCACAATATGCCATCAGAAAAATCCCAGAATGTACAGAACTCAGCAGCAGGACAGAGCACCTGTCTGGAATGCTGAATGCTTAGACAGAAAAAAAAAATTATTGCCATGTATATGCACTGATTTGGAGGCAAGTAAGTAAAAGCCAGCCATGTGGATGAAATTATTGCAGGATAGTTATTCCACAAGTTAGCACACACAAATCTAAATCTACAGAAAACCTGTGTAGACAAGGCATTAGCAATAAACAAGTATTTTATGACACTTTCAATGGGTCATTTTGAAGACTTCTACTTCATGTTGGCTTTTCAACATTAAACTGATATAGCAGATACTTAGCAAATATAATTATCGAAGGTATGTCCAATTAATCAACATTTCGCATTTAAAAGAAAAATATGCTGATGATAGGATAGCAAACTGTGACTACATAGTGCCACCTATCAATATAACTTCCTCTGACATTAAATATTTCAGGGGAATCTCTGCCCAAATATTTATTAAAAATCATTGAAATTAAATACAAAAAAAATTAAGCAGTACATGTTTACTGCCACGTTTTAAAGAAAGTTAAACCAGTATATTGATTTGAGCCTCTTCTGTGGGTGTAGGGAATATTTCTTTCATTTCAGTTTATTTGACTAGTTCAGTTCAATGACAAGTTCATTTGAAGTTAAGAAACCAACTGGGGCTTTGAAAAAAAACAGGAAAAAAGTTGTTTTCCTCTTCCAAACTATGAATAAAAACTAGATGTAAGAGGATGAGCTCTGCTAGTTCTAAAGTCTTGAAAGACACGGTGACAGAAACAAAATCAGTTCAATATCTAACTACAAAAAAATAATTCCTTTGTTCAATAAATCCGTTTTTTAAATGCAAAACATTATTTTGATAAATATCTCTTTGTCTTCTGCATCCAGCACATTTAAGATAGCTTTATTCAATAAAAAGTTAAAGTGATATTTTTGTGCATTTAATTTAATTTGAATTTTCATTAAAATGGAGCTGGACAAAAAAAAAAACAACCAGTCTAGTAAATAAGAAATGCATCGTTCATTTTCGAAGATAAAAATGTAAATTAAGCTATATAATTGCTTATATACATGTGTATAGATATCAAACAACTTCCTGATTAGCAAAAAGAAGCACCAAATTTAATGTAAAGGCTATATTCAGTTGCAAATCAACATGTCCTAGTGATTACCAAACATCGAGAACCTACCTTTTAATTATTTTCCTATAGAAAAGTACAAATACAAAACACGATTAAAATTGATTATTTAAATCAATCCACCCTGGTGCATGTCTCAAGGGAAACAATATTGCAAAGTGATTGGCCTGCCTCTGTGACCAATGAAATGGTGATAGTGACACCACCACAGCCAGTAGTCTACCAGAAAAATCAGGCCACAGGAGGGAAAAAAAATACCATCCTCTCATTGAAGGATCCTAAAGCATTTAATATAAAGGCCTACAATACCCATACAAGATAAGTAATTAAGAGCTAAAAATCTGACAAGTCAGAATTTTGCCTTTTTTCTTCAAATATTACAGAAGTCTCTCTCGCCTTTTTAAATCTGAAGTTATTCACAACTTTCTTCCTCTGCAAAACATTTGTACAATTCAGTTGAACACTGCCCAACTAACCAATGCAATGTAAGTTTCAAATAGCATATTTGATTGAAATATTTGCCGGTCATAGTGTGTTGGTTAGTTATATAAAGACATCCTACCAGGGAAAAGCAAAAATACAGTATAGTCCACGTACCAACCTCTCAGTTCCCAGCAAAAAGTTGCCATTATCCAGCAGCTGACATTAAGCAATAAGGCGCTATTTTTGAGGCCATGCATACCTGAATGGGTGTGGAAGAACAATCCACTGAAACTGTAGAAGCTTAGCTACTATATAAGTTCCACTTCGCTACAATATAAAAAAAATGTAAAGAGTATAAACAAAGGTGTCATAAGTGTTACACTGCAAGAAGCAGAGCAAATTTAAATCTTGGTATATACTGTGTAGTACTTATGTGAGACATGGGGGTGAAGCAGCACACAATTTTATGAACAAATCAAATAGTTAAATTTAAAATAAAAACAAAAAATAATTAAAATATGTCCAATGTTGCCTGCTTTTTATGATCTGCGACCTCTAGCTGTAAATCCTTCTCAATTTTGCATGCAGCCTTGTAGTCACTGTCAACGTCACAATACTGGAATATCCTGCGGAAAATGTCCACTGCACATATTTGTTCTGGAAGCAAAGTTTGTTATGTGACACATTACTCTCTTGTGGCTTTTCAGCCTCTGGGTGCTAAACAGACACAAGAAGTTTGGCATCTGTGAGTCACCTCCTGTCTCCAGGTGACTGTCAAGCTCAATAATGGCTTCAAATTCCTCTGCTGTTAGATTACTGGGACAACACATTGTCCACAAGGCCAGTATTTTCTGTGGATGATTCAAACCCTCTCTTTCTGAAGCAGTTGTAAACAGTCTTGGGAAGAACAGCATCCATGACTCCTTAGCGAGATGTGCTGCATCAATTAAAGGATATTTTGTTTTGTTTTGCAAAATCCACCACTTGTAGGTGTGGGTCAGCATCAAGAGAGGCAATGATACACACATTCAGATGAGTCTGATAGACACTTCTGAAGTTCTTTATTACACACCATGTCCATCAACTGCATGCCTGATGTCGTGTTGGGAGGCAAAAATTTTAAACACAATGTGTGACAGCTGTAACTAGTGACCAGGATAGCTGTTAATCAACAGGCACATGTGACTATTTGTAGGTGCAGCTCCCTGTTCAAAAAGTCTTCAACCACTCTTCAAATAAACTAGTCCTCCAGGCATTGATAGAGTTTCTGTAGCTATGGGCAGTTCTGAATGATCTTAAAGGAAACAAAATTGGTGCTTGCTCTTTCCAGTCCCCATATGAAGCAGTTTTCTCTGTCCCAGCCATGTATGCACAACATAGCAATGTAATGAGGCCCATGGCTTTTTTCCCCCCGTCCTGCAAACTCTTTCTTCACCAAACCAAGGCCTCTGTCTAGAAAGCCAGGCAGAAGAGAGCAGACTTAGCAATGAAGAAGTCACATGGCTGGAACCGGACTAGAAAGCTGGCCAGGGTGTCCACCCTCCAAATCAGAGCTGCTGGAAGGTGAGTGTCTTGTTTCCTGCCATGCTCCTTACACTGAAGAACATGGGGTTGGCCTTTCCAGCAACTAAGCCAGCCATCAGAAGGGTTGAACTCCTTTCCCTGAGCTGCTGCCAGGTGAGCGGCTTTCTGTTTCAATATCAGCATGGAAAAAATCCAAGTACTTTGGCCACAGGTATATGCTGAAACCAGAGCCGCAAGACTTCACTAATGTCACTAACGTCCACCTCCTTGCCATTGTGTTGCTACTTGAAGCCTTGGTTTGTGCTGCTCTCATGCTCCTATTAAAATATCACTGCTATTCTTAACAATGCACAAAACAGATTTCAAGACACCAAGCTTTTCAGCTACCCACTCATGCGTAGAACTGGGCTCACGTAGGGCCTCCCGAACCTTAGCTCGGTCAGTGAGAGAGGTCCACCTGTTGGAAGCCATGACATTGCAGCAGAAGTGCTCTGCTGCCCAGGTTGAGAGCCAGAAAATCGATTACAGGTAGGACCTCTCTTCTAAAAAGTTAAGAAGTGGTATTCCTGTTGCCAATATCTAAATCCCATTAATATCAAAGTCAATGGGATGGGATCAGTTCCTGGCAAATTGTTGCTATTAAGGGGAAGTTGTTAAAATTGTGATTGCTATTAAGCAGAATCCACCGTAAAATGTTATTTGATTAAATCACACAGCATAAATGGCAAATTTTAAAATCAAGTGTACTATTAGAATTGAGCTTTCATAGTATTTACCATCATGAAGTCTGAGTGTTCAGTTATGCATCAGAGGTTGTTCATACAATTAAGTCAAAATTCACTTCTGACAGATTAAATATTTCAGGATTTCCCCAACCCTATAAGGGGCTCAGCTACAGTAAGCAATACCAACTTTATAGATGTACCATAATTGGGCAATTCCACCCATGTTACACGGAAATGCCATCCACAGCAGGTAGATGCAAACTCCTGTATCCCTTTGGCTTTGAAAGAATGTTTCTAGTGTCCAAACACTGCACTAAACACCATGGCCTTGTTTTCACTGGAGAGGTGGAGAGGGGAAGGTGTGTTCTTAACTCAAGTTAGCTAATTTAAGGTAAAATTCTAATGAGGAATAGGTAATTTGTAATCTTCACATAAATTAACTTGTGTTAAGACTACCAATGGTCTTGTCTTCAATCTTCACTAGGATTTTATCTCAAGTTAGTTAATTCACCTCTCCCTCTCTCATCCCCCGAGAAGACAAGGCCCATAAGGTAAGATATATTTCCTTAGTCTATGGCGTAAAGAAGCATCACTACCAAGAGTGTAAAAACAAACCTGAAACTCATGACCAGACACCCCTCCAGTTAATTGCATCTCTTACCTGAACAGATACAATGGTGTATGCTTTTCTTTTAATTTTAAAAACAGTCTCGTCAATTATCCTGAGCTGCAAAGCTTTCTATATTTCTTTAACATTACTAATTGGTTAATAGGCACATTCTTAATTCTGAAACAATACAAATTAAGGTTCTACAAAGTTGGCTTCTCATGCCATAGGAGACAAGGCCTCCACACAAGGTGTAGGGTATCTAAAACTTGTAGGACAGAGACACCCCCCCCCCTTCTCACCCACGCCAAAATATTTAGTGTCAGATTAAGCTATGACTTGGTTACATGTGTCTAGTCCGACTTCCTGTGTAACACAGGCCATAGAAATTCCCCCAAAATAATTCCTAGAGGATATTAATGCATACTACCTTTCAATTTCATTTAACTTTCTTTTGTTTTTATACCGATGCTATGCAAACAACCGATGCTGATTATGACTAAGGCTACGTTTTAGTCACGGGTATTTTCAGTAAAAGTAATGGATGAGTCACGGGCTATAAACAAAAATTTAAGGTCCGTGACCTGTCTATAACTTTTACTGTATACCCTTAACTAAAACTTGGAGGGGGGGGGGGGGACGCGCACAGGTGATCTTGGGGGGATCCAGGGTGCTGCAGGGGTGGCCCGGGACTCCTGCTGGTGCAGGGGGAGTGCCTAAGCCGCAGTGCACGGGCCAGGGAACCCTGCTGGGGGGAGGGAGGGCAGGCCATGGCGCGCGGCCTAAGATCCAGAACCCCACAGGTGCTGGGGGGGTTGGTGAGGCTCGCAGGCTCCCTACCTGGCTCAGTGTCCCTGCAGCTTCTAGGGGGAGGGGTGGCCAGGGGGGCTCTGCATGCTGCTCCCGCCACAAGCACCTGCTCCGCAGGCACAGTTCCCATTGGCCGGGAACTGCAACCAATAGGAGCTGCGGGGACAGAGCCTGCTGGCAGGGGCGGCGCACGGAGCATCTCTGGCTCCTGCACCTAGGAGCTGCAGGGACATGCCAGTGGGAGGCAGGGACTCCCCCCCGCCCCCTCCAGGTAAGCACCCCCCACACCCCAACCCCCTCCCACAGCCAAACTGCCCCAAGGGCTGCCTGGCTCAGGCTGGCCCTGAGCCAGCACCTGCCACTGCAGAAGTCACAGAATCCATGACTTCTGTGACAGACACGCAGCCTTAATTATGACATCTTTGAGGTCTCAGATTTCCCACACCAACCTCCTATAGCATCAATACAGGACGCAATAAAGGTTGTTTGGGTGTCATTTCCATACCTAAAAGTGTTTGATTTCCTTTAATCAAACACTAAATCTGAATTCCCTCAGTTTCCAATGCTGGTGGGATAATTCGCCCTGTACTTGTTTTTACCTTAAAGTTACTGATTAAAATATTCCCAGACAAAGTACTTATTTAAAATTTCATACATTAACACTGAATAAGAAACTTGGAAGAATGCTACCATATGATACCTCTATTTAGTTGAAGATATGTAATAATTTGTTTGTTTCTTTTCATTTTAAGGCCAGAAGCAATTTAAAGCAGCTGGAGCATACTGGTCACTTAAACCCAGGTTCACAGCTGTTTCACGTTATGAAATGCAAGGCAGCTGAAGCATACTAGTGAATCTAAGTCTTAATTTGCTAGCATACAGCCATCAAACTTTTAGGAACAGAGAAAACGGGGTCAACTGACACAGAGAAGAGCCAAGTAGTTGAAGACAAGACAGAACACAAAAAGTCACTGTGACAGTCTGTAACCTTACGTTCACCCCTTTTACAAGACTATGATACATTTTGTAAAAAGTATGCTTGGTGAAAAGTATGGTTGATCATCGAAAACTCAATTGTTGATCATTATTGTCTTGTGTGTGGCAACATTGTATTTAAAAAGCACCTCTCACTGACATAGCGCTGTCCACAATGGCACTTTTATCGGTGAAACTAATGTCAGTCAGGGGACTGTTTTTTTTCCACACCCAGGACCAACAAAAGTGCTTGTGTAGACAAAGCCTGATACATAGTCCAAGTTTGCAAAAACAGCCACAAACCAGTTCTTCAGAAAGAAAAGGGCAAACTGACAGCTCAGCCAGGTGTCAACAAGATCAAATGGACTATCACCTGGTCAAATGGCCATTCTTTGGCAAGAAAAAAGGTGTGAGCGAGAAATTTACGTCTTGGCAAAGAAACAGCTGCAGGTTCTCATCTCCACAGACTTTGTCTCCTGAACCTCAGCTGGAGATGATTTTCAAAGAAAAAAAAAAGAACTATAAGAAAGGGGAACAGACACCCCAAAATATTCCTCCCTTTCTCTCTGCCCATGGCATCAACACCTGAAGGATAAGGAAATTAACACTGAACTGGGGGAGGGGGACCTAGCTGAAAGGATGCACCCAGTAAGACTGCTGAAGCACGTGGCAAGAGAAACCTTTGTTTTGAATTCACTCTAGCTTGTTAAGCTAGGTGTTAGCTACATTTTACCTTTTATTGCTTTGTAACCAATTCTGACTTTTATGCCTCATAACTACAGAAAAATTTTATTTGTTTTATTGTTTTATCTAAACCAGTGTGTGTTCGGGAAACTTTATTTGGGATAACAGGATTTGTGCATATCATTTTCTATTAATGAAATTACAGATTTTATATGACCTTGTATTGTTCAGGAGGGTGCTGATAGTACAAGACACACACTTCTGGGGGGGGGGAAGTCTGGGAATGGGAACTTGCTAGTGTTGCCCTGCAGTGTAGTTCCTGAGTGGATGGCTATAAACACTCATACAATATATCTGGGAGTGATTTACATGCTGGAGGCGGTGTGGGAGCAGACCATGAGTGGTTGCTCTTACAATGAAGCAATGTAAAGGGCACCCCAGGTTGGAGAATTGAGGGGACACAGCTATCCATCAGTCCAGATTGTACCCTGTGTAATGACACAGTCATACATACATTGCCCTCTTCAGGAAACAGTCTTGCAGTATTATACCTTGCACTGTAAGCCTGCTTCTAGGGTATGCATTCAAACCCAGCCATATTTATGCCATACTTGTTTATAATTGATAGAAAACTCCACAAGTTCCTCTGTATTACCAGAGACCTTTTTACCTAGCTCCATACAAGGTTTGCAAGACACAGAGGCATCTGTAAACCAAACAGACCCAATATAGATTACCAGGTATGGAATTACAGATGGTTGATTGAAAACTTGATAAACCTCAACAGAACATAAGTCTTATTTTCTGACAGACCCTACACAAAGAACAGAAGTTACAATAATTTGACTAGTAAGTTTCCACAGTAAAACTTAACATGAAGAGAAAGCATTTGAAAATCTGATATACCATGATTGCTTCTAGCTACTTTCTTATACTTGCTGTACAACACACCTTATTCAATCACACTTGCAGTTAGAACAATAAAGCAGTTTACATTTTTGCTTAATACATCCATTCGCCAGAGCCATGACTCCTAGTCATGGTTGGAAGTGTCATTGGACAGGCCAGGGTAATACTTATGCTAAAGTAGCTGGCTTCTGCCTAGTCTTTGGTTACTAATATGTCCTTATGTGGACTTGCTTAATGATGCTTATAGCTGTTGTACAGGACAAAGGTGATTTTTTAAAAAATTTTGTTTTGTTTTGTTTTTTAAACAGAATGTACTGAGCTGAAGGACATTACATAGATAAGAGGAAGTTATCAGTACAATGAACACACAAAATGTACTGCCAAGAAGTCCCTACACTGGTAAGAGGTGAAAGGCCTGGCCAGCATGCATGATTAGTGGTAATAAGAAAAGAAACATGACAGAGAAATAGCATGGGCAGAAAAATGTCTGTAAACTGAAGCTTTCACATGGTATTGTATTTGCTATGTAAAACAATGCTTAATGTTGACTGGATGGTCATATAATCTGGAATGGTATAGATGTTCGAATGTAAAGGGAAATTTCTTGTGACCCATCTATGCCCCAGGAGAAGGTAACGGATCAATTTATTTTTCTGTGTAGCTGTCATTCATTGCTTTTATAGTAATTGCAACTGCAAAGCCATGTTTTTGGTTCAAACAAAGGTCTGAATTAATAAACCTGAGTGTCTTGACCCCAAGCGTGTGGTAAAACTCACCCAACATTAGTACAGTTTAATTCCATATATGTGGTATAACCACCACTGCAGCACCAGCATTACATATAACTAGCTTCATAAGCAGTAGTTTTCAACTTCATCCTAGGTGTAGGCATAATGCATTAAGTGACTCTGGTTCAGTTTGGTCAAGAGTTCTCATGTCACAATGGACCTGAACTATAATGCGGTAAGTGTTGAAAGGAGATACATTGTATTCTCAATAAGGTAAGCAGGGATTCAACTTCTTTGTGAAGTGGGTGTGATGAGTCATCCCTGAGGCCAGTGAGTGTTCTGAGGTAATTACCTGCAAGTCCTCTGATAGGCCCATGCTAATGAATCAGGGCCCAGACAATCCACAAGCAAGAGCCTAACTTTAGGAGACCCCAAAACAAGGTATATAGGCTCCTTAGGAAACAAGCCACTTCAGCCTGCACAAGACTGCTACCTTGTGTGACAGGATCCCCAGGGTACAACCTGGAACTGGGGTACTGTTGTGCCCCCTTAACTCTCCAGTATGAGCTATCTCTCACAATACTTTACTAGCAGCAAACCCCTCCAGGTACTGTGATCACTCAGCACAACAGCATGTGGAGCCCACCAGATAAGATTGCCAGACACTCACAAATAACACCAGCCAACTTCCCCCAGCTTTCCAACCTTGCACCCCAGAGCTGTACCATCTTGCCCTGGTCCGAAGCCTAACCAGTGTAAGTTTATTATCTAGTCCGCCCCCCCTCAATGTGGAGAGGACATACACAAGCCTTTGTAAACCGAGCTGAGATTTCCCAAGCACTTCAGCCAAAACACACTGTTTTAGGTAAATATAAAACAGATTTATTAACTACAGAAAGATAAATTTTAAGTTATTATAAGTGGCTGGCATAAAAGGTCAGAGACAGTTACCAAGAAAATCAGTCTAAATCTTAAACCTTATTAGATCAAGCAGTTCTCACCCCACTAGAAGTTACGATACTTAATACAAAGGCTTCTCTCTCTATCCTGGGGCCAGTCTCCTCTGTTGAAGTCGGTCTTTTCAACATTCTTGTTGCTTCAAGCATAGGTGGGGGAGGAGAAAGGCCAAGGCACGATGCCACTGTCCCTTATTTTATATCCTCAGTCCACGTGCTTGGAAAATACTAGCCCAGACATGTCCTGGTGGGCTTTGATGAGTCACAGGGTTGAGCAATCTCCCTGGTATGGTCTTGTGCAACTGAGTCCTAGAGTTGAGCAGTCCCCATTGTGTGGTGCTTGCGCAATTGTCATTGAATTGTAAATCCCTTGATTACAACTCCCCCGATGATTAATGGTCACCGAACACCCTCATAGGAGTGGTTTGCCTTCTTTGTCTGTCACTAGCAAACTTATAACACATTTCAATAATATATAGCAAAATCTCATAACTTAATACATACTAATGATATACTTTTTTTCCCATAACAATGGGTTTCAGCAGATCATGACTCTTCATATGACATCTTACATGGCATGCTTTGTATGAAATATATCATAATTACATGACAGGTGTGAATATGGGGGTTCCAAGGTGCTGTTTTGATGTACAGAGTGCCACACTTTGCCAGGATTCCCAGCTGCCTGGTAGTTCTGACAGACTGCTCCTCAGACTGTGCCTGTTCCTGCCCCAGCCTGTGCTGGCATCCCGGCTAGCCTTACAGTGGAGGGAAAAAAGCAACCTTAACCAAATCTTTAAACTACAGTTGCAGCCATCACTTCCACAATCATAAAAAAAAGGTAAAAGACAGAAGTGTTCAATCTACGCTTTCCATTTTTTTTCATTTTATGTACTTCTACTATACGTCCCTCTTGTTCAAGTAATCTCTGAACAGTCCCAATCTTTTCACTCTTTCCCTACATCTTATCTGTCTCCTGACTATGGACCTCTTCTATATTTAACTTGTCAGTTTGGATTCACGTTTCATTGGGGCTGTGTTTGCTCATGACCTCAAAACTCAAGAGAATACACCAACAAAAGATGATTATATGACCTAACCCCACTGTCATGGTTACAGGGCTGGCTGTAACCCTATCCCCTTTCTAGTCTCTGAATGCACCACCTCATGTGTCAGGCCACATGCCTTTACCTCTCCTGGGTGGAGCTCTGCAATCCTTCCACCCCTAGAGCAGGCCCTGGGCTAGAACAACCTATATATCAACAATGCTTACCCAATAAGTTTGACTGGGTTCAGCCCATGCAAAGTCTAATGCCTTTAGCGTATGTAGTGACCAAACCATCTTCTTAAAACCAAAATGTTTATTTCACAGTAGAAACAAAACTTCCAGAGAAAAATTTTTAAAACAAGTCTACATGCAAGTCTATCTTACCTAATGGCTCACCATCCTCTTATGGATTCAAATAATACAAGATGTCAGGTAATCATTCATGAGAAAGAAAACACATTGACCCACAGAGCTCTTTTCACCATATCTGGTTTATCTAATTGATAAGCTAAAGACACATGTAACCAAGTCATTGACAGAAAACATCTGTAAGGAGTAGCTCCTGATAATGAGCTATTGGGAGAGGAGTTTAACTTATCACAGAGAACATCTGCCCTTCAGTGACAAGCAGTCCCTTTCTTGTGGTTCCATCTAGTTTTGCGGGTTGGCTAGGAGGAAGTAAAATATTCAGAGCTAGAGTTCTGACCTTGCCCCTTAACAATCCTTGTTTGCTGAGGGATGGCTTATGTTGAGCTATTCTATTCCCTTCCTGCTTTCCCCTACCCCCACTTTAGTGTTTACTATTGCAGTGGTTTTCAAACTGCGGGTCGCAACCCAGTACTGGTCGTGGAACGTAAGGCACTGGGTCGCAGTGGCTCTGGTCAGCACCATTGACTGGGCCGTTAAAAGTCCCATTGGCAGTGCTGCTGGCTAAAGCAGGCTAATCCCTACCTGTTCTGACACTGCACTGTGCCCTGGAAGTGACCAGCAGCAGGTCCGGCTCCTAAGCGAGGGGAGGAGGGCAGGGTTCCCGGCCAATGGGAGCCGGGGGGGGGGGGCGGTGCCTGCGGGTGAGAGCTGTGCAGAGCCGCTTGCGCACCTCTGCCTAAGAGCCAGACCTGCTGCTGGCCACTTTCGGGGCATAGCACAATCCATGGTGCCAGGACAGGCAGGAACCCTGCCTTAGCACTCCCGCTGCACCGCTGACCGGGAGCCACCGAGGTAAGCCCATGCCCCAATCCCCTGCCCCAGCCCTGAGCTCCCCCCAAAAAACCCCAGAGCCCCTTCCTGCACCCCAAACCACTCATCCCCAGCTCCATTGGGTCGTGGGCATCAACAATTTTCTTCAACTGGGTTGCCAAAAAAGTTTGAAAACCACAGTCCTATTGAACTAAGTTTACTCATGGAGTAACCATCCCAATAATAGGTCTACCTACATTATTACAGAGCAGCTCTAATTTTGTTACACCTTCTTTTTCCCCCACAATAAATATATCAACTTCACTCATTTCCATCCCAAGCTGCTTGTTTGAGCTTTTCTTCAGGATGAATTTATGCATAAGAAAGGAGATCAGGAAATTATTTTTAAACTGTTTTCCCCATTTTTTGACAAACTACTAACAAAGTACTAGATTTCTGGTACTATGTATCTATTTCCTAGAAATATACCAGAGATCAAAGATCTTTACAATCTTCACATTCCCTTACAGACAACTTCATCTTGGTGCAATGTCACACCTATAAAAGGTGTAAAAAAAAAAATCCATCTAGGGCTGCTTAAAAGCTTGCTCTTAACATGAATAGTTAAACTTCGGAACACAAACAACTTTCTCACCACCAAATGACAGATCTTTTACTGCCATACTTCTTTTCTCCCTACCACAAGCCCTTCTCAGCTACCTTTTGCAGTACGGAGCAAATCAAATCTCTTCAACGTGCAAAAGTGATCAGTAAGAAGATGCAAAACCACCAACACATCCACATCACAAACTTCACTGCACGGTTCGGCTTTCTCGCCTTCCGTTTAGGACATGCAACTTGTTACAGACGATTATGGGTGTGGCACCAAAAGGAAATAATAGAAGCTCCTTCCAAGAACCAGAGCTAGATCGAGAGAGTCAAGTGCCGGAGAACACCAGGCAGAGAGCAACCCAGCAGCGTGAGGGGGGTGGAAGATGTACAGGGTATCAGAGGGTTTTCCCGTCTCTCGTTTCTAACAACACAGGACGCACCGCACGAACAGCGGCAATGATGAGGTCCCCGACAGACGAGTGGTAGTTAAAAAATAAATAAATAAAATCACAAACCCCCATTTGCTCCTGGAAGTTGCCTGCAGAGCAGACACAACAGAGGGGCCGGGCTCCCTTTCAATATCCCCCCTCCCCCCGTATCGCGACATGACCCAGGCACTCACTCACCACCGTGACCAATTCATCCCTACACAACAGCCAGGGTGGGAGCGGCCAGAGCCCCACAGGCCGCTCCCCCTGCCCGCCAAAGGGCGGCGACCCACGCGAGCACCTGCCCTCCCCTTCCAGAGGGGGCCGCCGCGGCGCTTGGGAGAGCGGTCGCACGAGCGGCGCCTCTCGCCCTCCAGCTCTGTGGCGACGCGGCAGCCCCCTGGGCGAGCAGCCCGGCCTGGGGTGGGATACGGGGGGGCGGGCAGAGCGGCACTTACCCGGTGTGCAGTGCAGGGGTGAGGTCGGCGAAGGGACGGGCGAGCAGGGGGACGCCGGCGGCTGCAGCTCTTTGGGGGTGCCCGGGCCGGGGGAGGGGGACGGGGCGGCGGGGGGCAGCATGAGGTAGCGGTCGGGCTGTGGCAGGCAGCGCAGGCAGAACGAGTGCAGGCAGGGCAGCAGCTTGGGCCGCCGGCTCTGGATGTGCTGCCCGCACACGGCGCAGGTGTCCAACAGGTTGAGCTGGGCCGCCTCCCCGCCGCGCTCCGCAGGGCCCTGCCGGCTCTCGGCCTCGTTCTCCCCGCTCAGCGCCGCGGCCCCCGCTCGATCCGCCGGCCAGGCCCCCGCCGCCTCCATTGTCCTTGCGCCGCCCGGCGCCTCCCGCCCCGGGGGTGGGGGGAGCGCGACTCCACCGGCCGATCCCCACCCGAGACCCTGGGCCGCGGCGCCCACGAGCGGACCCTGCCCCCTCCGCCCGCCGCGGTGTTTGTTATCCTCGGAGGTTGCAACTGCACCCGCGCGACACGGCCAACGGCTAGCCGGGCCCCGCCCCCTCCTAGGAGATGGGTCTCCGCGTAGCCCCGCCCCGCTCCTCCCACTGGCTCAGCCCTTTCCCCTTCACCGCGCGCTGGAGACCCCGCCCACCTCCGCTTAGCTCCACCCTCAACACCGCCCCCTCTGCGCACGGTTACCCGCCCTCCCCCCAGTCTCCACTCACACAACCTGTTTCACTGCTCTACAGCCAAAATGCTTCTGAAATAAATGTCGTCAAACTTTACTAATTCTGGGTCACTAAGAACGAAAATGATGCTTAAAATTGTTGATTGGCTCTAGTTTTCAAGATATGCTATTGGGTCAGTATATACGACCCTTGACTTGGGAATGGCGGAGGATAAGTGAGTTATAAAGGGAAGGGATCTCAATTTAAACCAGAAATGACTAAAATACATCTTTGAATAAATCTATGACTGGGTTTGGACAGTACTTGCTTTTTAGGCAAAACAATGAATGATGCAATCTGAAGCTGGGATTGCGTCATACATGATATGAATTGCATCATGTTATTCCTAGAAGTCATGGATGATGCAATCATAACAAAGCTTACATCACTCTGCTGAACAAATTGCCCTAGACCAGCTCTAGAAATCATACAGTGTCGTGCTCTCTTATTTGTCAGTGTTTGATTTTGCAAAGGGACACATTTCTGTTTAGCCAAAGTGAGCAGAGATGTCACTTGTGTGAACAGTGCAGATAACTTCTGCTATGTTTGTGCTGAAGTGACTTTTGCATCACAAAAGTGCAGTATAACCACTACGGTTAAGAAAGCCTATTACCTTTATTTTGGCTGCAAAATTGGAGATCAGGACAAGAGGTGGGCCCCACACATATGCTGCAACACTTGTGCAACAAATCTTCGCCAGTGGTTGAACAGGAAAAGGAAATCTATGCCTTTTGCAGTGCCAATGATTTGGGGAGAGCTAACAGATCATACCAGCAATTGTTACTTCTGCATGGTGCCTCCAGTTGGGAAAGGTGTGTCAAAGAAGAACAAGTGGACTGTGCATTATCCAAACATTCCATCAGCTATACGCCCAGTACCCCACGGAGAAGGACTGCCGGTTCCTGATGCACCAGAATAATTCTCACTTGAGTCAGACGAGGAAGGGGAAGAGGATGAAACTTCTGGTCCTGAACCATCAATGTCACAGGACCCACATTTTCTCCCATCCTCCTCCTCTGAACCACACCTCATAACACAAGGTGAACTGAATGACCTTGTCAGGGATTTGGAACTACCCAAGAGTAAGGCAGAGCTGTTGGGCTCCAGACTACAGCAGTGGAATCTCCTGGCAGGTGATGTTAGGGTTTCCATGTTCCATGACCGTCAAAAGGATCTTGTCCCATTCTTCTTCATGGAAGGTGATCGTGTAGCCTGCAACAACATCAATGGTGTGATGGCAGCCCTCGATCCAGATGAGTGGAGACTGTTCATTGATTCATCGAAGACAAGTCTTAAAGCTGTTTTACTGCATAATGGCAATGTTTTGCCATCAATTCCAGTTGGTCATGCAGTCCATATGAAGGAAACCTATGACAACATGAAAAAACTTTTGAGTTGCAAAAACTATGACCAACATCAGTGGCAGCTTTGTGGCAATTTGAAGGTTGTTGCTCTCTTGCTTGGTCTGCAGACTGGATATACAAAGTACTGCTGTTTTCTCTGCGAAGGGGATAGTCGGGCAAGAGATTCCCACTACATCAAGAAAGATTGGCCACTCCGACAGTCATTGGAGCCTGGGAGGAAAAGTGTTCAGCATCCACCACTTGTTGAATCAAGGAAGATTTTGTTACCACCCTTACACATCAAGCTGGGTCTGATGAAGAACTTTGTCAAGGCCATTGACAAAACACAAACAGCTTTCAAGTACCTCTGTGGAACATTTCCAAGGTTAAGAAGAAGCGCCGAGTAGACACTGAATAGGACTAAACTATGTACATAATAGTTTTTTGCCTTTTGTTTCATAATAAATTTTATTTATATAACCCTTTTGCTGATTTTTAAAGTGTTACATAAATAGGACAGGTGAAATATTATCATGTAAAGCAACCATAAACACATGAAAAGACCTAGGTTTACAATTTATGATTAAAACTCTGCTATCTACACAATATGCATAGACATAAAATGTAAAAACTTAAATATCTTAGAAACAGTAGCCAATCAGTTGTTTTAATTGTCATATTTGAATTCAGCACATCAAAATACATAATAAATAGCACATTTTATCTCTGAAGCAGACGACTTCTCAAAAATTGTAGACCAGTGTTTCCTGCCCCGTCCCCTCCCCTAGCTCCACCCCCCAATCCTCTTATGGGTGTCCCTGGCCTGGGAGTCCTGCTTCTGCAGTCCTCCTGGCTGGCTTCTGACTGAATTCTGCCTGGCTTCCTCATCACACCACACTCCTTCCTAAAGTGAAACTGTGCTCCCTCTCAGGACAATACACCTGGCCTGGGGGGAGGGGGGAAGTAGGGGGTTTATCCCTCCCCTTTCTTCCTCCCTACCCTTTCTAGGCTTACCACCTTTGAAAAGCAAAAAAAACTGGCACCCACCCCCCAGAAGGCCAGCCCACCCCCACACCAACCATAAGGCAACTCTACAAACCCCGCCCCTTCAACAGTCACTTATAGTATCTACAGAGAGAACACACATAGAAAAGCTTCATACCATTGCACATCTCCTCACTCGCACCTGACTCAAACCCTCTCACACGCTTGCGTGATGTGCTTACAGTGTTGGTGGTCAGACAGCTGCTGTATTTTCAACCGTTTTGATCTGTTAGTGCTTAAACTGCAGAAGTGAGAACACTGCAGCATCTTTAACAGGACACACAAACTTTTAACCGGGGCTGTCAAGCGATTAAAAAAATTAATCATGATTAATCGTGTGATACAAAAATTAATCATGATTAATTGCGCGATTAATCATGCTGTTAAACAATAGAATACCATTTATTTTAAATATTTTGGGATGTTTACTACATTTTCAAATATATTAATTTCAATTACAACACAGAATACAAAGTGTACAGTGCTCACTTTCTATTTATTTTTATTACAAATATTTGCACTGTAAAAAACAAAATAGTATTTTTCAATTCACTGAATACAAGTACTGTAGTACAATCTCTTTATCATGAAAGTTGAACTTACAAATGTAGAATTATACACACAAAAAACTGCATTCAAAAATAAAACAACGTAAAACTTTAGAGCCTACAAGTCCAATCAGTCCTACTTCTTGGTTAGACAATCACTCAGATGAACAAGGTTGGTTACAATTTGCAGGAGATACTGCTGCCCGCTTCTTGTTTACAGTGTCACCTGAAAGTGAGAACAGGTGTTCGCATGGCACTGTTGTAGCTGGCATTGCAAGGTATTTACATGCCAGATGCGCTAAAGATTCATATGTCCCCTTCATGCTTCAACCACCATTCCAGAGGACATGCTTCCTTGCTGATGATGGGTTCTGCTTGATAACGATCCAAAGCAGTGCAGACCAACGCATGTTCATTTTCATCATCTGAGTCAGATGCCACCAGGAGAAGGTTGATTTTCTTTTTTGGTGTTTTGGGTTCTGTAGTTTCCACATAGAGTGTTGCTTTTTTAAGACTTCTAAAAGCATGCTCTGCACCTCGTACCTCTCAGATTTTGGATGACACTTCAGATTCTTAAACCTTGGGTCCAGTGCTATAGCTATTTTTAGAACTCTCACATTGGTATCTTCTTTGTGTTTTGTCAAATTTGCAATGAAAGTGTTCTTAAAACTAACATGTACTGGGTCATCATCCAAGACTGCTATAACATGAAATATATGAAGAATGTAGGTAAAACAGAGCAGGAGACATACAATTCTACCCCAAGGAGTACAGTGACAAATTTAATTGACGCATTATTTGTTTAACGAGCACCATCAGCATGAAAGCAGGTTCTCTGGAATGGTGGCTGAAGCACGAAGGGGCATACAAATGTTTAGCACATCTGGCATATAAATACCTTGCAACATCAGCTACAAAAGTGCCATGCGAACACCTGTTCTCACTTTCAGGTGACATTGTAAACAAGAAGCAGGCAGCAGTATCTCCCGTCAATGTAAACAAACTTGTTTGTCTTAGTGATTGGCAGAATAAGAAGTAGGACTGAGTGGACTTGTAGGCTCTAAAGTTTTACACTGTTTTGTTTTTGAGTGCAGTTATGTAACCAAAAAAATCTGCATTTCTAAGTTACACTTTCACGATAAAGAGATTGCACTTCAGTACTTGTATGAGGTGAATTGAAAGATCCTAATCCTTTTATCATTTTTACAGTGCATATATTGTAATAAAAATAAAAATATAACGTGAGCACCGTGCACTTTGTATTCTGTGTTGTAATTGACATCAATATTGAAAATGTAGAAAAACATCCAAAAATATTTAATAAATTCACTTGGTATTCTATTGTTATAGGTGTGATAATCGCGATTAATTTTTATAGTTAATCACATGAGTTAACTGTGATTAATTGACAGCCCTAATTTTAACATTAGCTATCTCAGTGTATTGTGATAATAATGCAAATCTTTAGACCCCCATAAAAAAAAACCCAGCAGATTAATTTTTTTTCCTGGCAATTGACAAATCCATACAAAAATCATCCAGGCCAGTCAAATACAGGCTGCGTGGTAATCCTAATGCCCTCCTTTCCTCCCACTTTTTTCAAATAGCTGTTTCCTCCACCTGTCCTAGGGACACTTGCTGGCTCTCCCATTCCCTAGCCTTTGGCCAGAATTTGGCCAGATGCAGAGATTTGGGCATAGGGTGACCAGACAGCAAGTGTGAAAAATTAGGACGGGGTGGTGCATAATAGGTGCCTCTTTAAAACAAGCCCTGAATATCAGGACAATCCCTATAAAATCAGGACATGTGGTCACCCTACTTGGGCATTGTGCTGTGTAGCAACCTGCCAACTCATCAGGGATGAGAACTGTTCACAGATACAGGGGATCAAACCCCAAACAGTTTAGAAGGATCCCACCTAACTCCAGCACCTAGCCACAGTGACTGTCTCTCTTTCTTTATTCATTTATTTTTTTAAAAGCTGAGTTTGGTAGAGCTTGTCATACCAATAAAAAAATCTTAAGGCTCCTCTTCACGACTTTTACCCTAAGGCTCAAACTATGCTAAACCACAAATGTTTTACACTCTGGAACAAGCATGTGGGGCGTGTCCAGACTAGCCTTTACAGATGTGCCAACTACTTGAAGTTAATTAGAAATCAATTAACTCAAAGTGGAAGGGAAAAAAACTTCCACTGTAATGCAGCCATACTATTACTGAAGTGAGCGCTAACCTAATTATCTCTCTCCTCCCCACCCACAAAAGACACTGCCTCCGCATAGGGACATAATTAATCAGCCGAATGGGCACACGAAGAGTATTAGTGTAAAAAGCTTTTAATGATGTAAGACTATTTTTTTGAAGTGGGCTGTAGTCCACGAAAGCTTATGCTCTAATAAATTTGTTAGTCTCTAAGGTGCCACAAGTACTCCTGTTCTTCTTTTTGCGGATACAGACTAACACGGCTGTTACTCTGAAACCTATTTTTTTTTTACCACACAGAACAATGCTTAGTAAGCATGCTCATCTTCACGATCCAACCTCAACAATTACAGTAATAAGCGCATGATCCCACCAAGTTGTTTCAGGACAGAAGCAATTTTGGATTTAAATAGAGAGACAGTTAAGAGGTAAAGCTCACTCTCTTCCTGGGAATAACACCACACAGCCAGGTTACTCTTTCTTAACTCTTCTGTCTTATTATGTTAATAAGAACGATGCCAGCCAGCCCATCTGTCTTCTGCATGTCTTCTTTTCTCCAGTCCTGTTGTATCTCCCTGCCTTGCTTAGAGCAATCAACAGAAGGGTGGGGTCTTCAGTTTCAGTCATTAATATTAATATACACTAGCTTTCACTAACGCTCTCGTCTCCCCTCCTCCCCCTTCTCTTCCCATTTAAGGTGGAAATGTTGTGGGATATCCAGAACAAGACAAAAAGCCATTTAAGGGGGAACTGGAATAGCCATTGCAAGATAATTAGCTATTGACTTGCAATTGCAATAGAGTGAAACAAAAAGCCATTCAAGGTGGAATTGCAGTAATTGAGTACTGAAAAAAACTAATTAATGCAGTTCATTTTTTTTTCTGTCTGTAAAAGAACCCCAGCAGTTTCTTTTTCACCTTTCATTTACATGGCAGAGAAGGGATAGTAAACACCAGGTCTGTTATGACATCCTCAAATATATACATTTTTAAACTAGTCTTCACTGAAATTCATATAAAATTTTTTACCTCAAAAGCATGCCAATATATGAAACAGGAAAATATTCTACAATACAGTAAAAATAGAAAATTCACTCTATTGCGAATTGATTTCAGAGGCAATTGCTGTATTTCAAGAAATAAAAAAATGATATTTAGGTCTGCAGACTGGAGCAGTCACAGTGGGAAGCAGTTCAGATAATTTAGTGTGTACACTAAAAATTGCATTGCCCTTTTTTACAGATATGGATACTGAAAGTACAAAGGTTACTACTCTCTTGTCAAGTATTTTTCTTCTTTTTATTATTAAATGTTTTAACTGGTCTCCTAGAGAAACAAAATGGGTAAGATAATATTGTTTACTGGACCAATTTCTGTCAGTGAAAGAGACATGCTTTCAAGCTTATGCAGAGCTCTTCTTTAGGTTTTCTGCCCCGTTGCTTGATGCAGTTTTAAAATCTTTGTTTCCTCTTTGGTCATAAAGAAATATCAGGGCTGGATTAAGGCAATCCTATGCACACCACAACACAGGCCTTCCATATCTCCATGTTATGACCCCACCCCTATCAGTGGCAGGGCCCTCTCTCACAAAAGTTGGCTGCTGGAGGAGGATTCTCCCACCACTCCTTTTTGGAAAAACTGGGATCTCTAATCCTCGAACAGGCAAAAATAGCAGCAAGCCCGCACTCTTCCTTGTGGGCACAATGGTAGGCATGGTGGTAGGACCCCTCCAAGAAAGGCAGAGGCAGTAATATGAAGTCTTTTTACTCTCCCAGACATTGCATCAAAGGTCCTCCTTCCTCTCAAACAGCAGAGAAAGCAGCGGGGGCATCTTGTGCTAGAGATTGTCAGCAGGGGTCCCCTCAGTACTTTCCCAGTAATCATGGAGTATCAATTTGGGTGTGTGGGTGGGCTAGCCAAGCCCGCTGCACTGTTCTCCTTCTGCCTCCCAGTGTTCTCTCATGGGGTGGTATTGACAGGGCCCCCAGAGCAGTGGCCCCAATGAAATGTACAGTTTTCTCCCAGTTAGCGCTATTGTTTTAATGTGTCTGCTGACTCGGGCAGACATATCTGTATTTCTCAATTATAGAGACAAGGTGAGTGTGGTAATATCTTTTATTGGACCGACTTCCGTTGGTGAGAGACAAGCTTTTGAGCCACACAGAGCTCTTCTTCGGGTAACCGACATGGCTTCAGCTACACTGCATGCCTCACTCAGTTATACCCATTTCATATTCTCCATACCACAAAGACAAGAAACTTACTTGTATTGTAATGGAAGCTGAGATTTTGATGTAATCTCATGGCTAGAGGAATTGGGACTCTGGACACTGATTTAGAGTGCCTGGGCCTTAATTTTGCATATGGAGCATAAACCAGAATAGGAAACGTTTTTCCCAATTTCACTTTTAAAACCAAACTCAGTCTACTTCTCAAGCCCTGAATACACTTGTATCCATTAGAAATTGAAAAGAGAATAACATGCTGTTACCCCTTTTTATCCAAGTGGCTAGTCAAGTTCAGGGTCCTGCAGGTTGTTTCCACTAAGCAGGGCCGGCTCCAGGGTTTTGGCCGCCCCAAACAGTCAAACAAACAAACAAACAAACAAAAAGCTGCGATCGCGATCTGCGGCGGCAATTCGGCGAGAGGTCCTTCTCTCCGAGCAGGAGTGAGGGACCGTCCGCCGAATTGCCGCCGAACAGCTGGAAGTGCCGCCCCTCTCCGAAGTGGTCCCCCCAAGCACCTGCTTGGTAAGCTGGTGCCTGGAGCCGGCCCTGCCACTAAGAAAAGAAACTGATGATAGAGCCAGCCAGGTATTTCCTTTGATGCAATCTTATTTATTTACAAATATTGTACATACAGTCCAGTTTCCCAGAACACAGTAATCAAACAGCAGGAGACAGTTCCTCTGTTTGCTGTTTCAAACCTACCTTTCCAGCCAAAACTCTATGCCCAAAGAGCTTCCTCTCGTAGCCTTCTCCCATGTCCACATTACCTGTGCTTCTGTTACCATCTGCTTGGCTTTCCGGTCAAGATTATGTCTCTCTCTCTCTCACACACACACAGATAAAAACGGTGTCTCCAGTCAAAGCCCTTGCCCATGTATTTGAAATCCCTTAGCACATAGTTCTGCTTCTATTTAAGCTTTGCTATGCACCTGTGTTTTGGGTGCTTGCTACTGCTATTGTTTCAGCCACTTCTTCACAATTGTTCTGACTGAAAGATGGTGATTACATCCAATCCATAATAACAACGTTTAACCCTACCTCTAACAATACTTCCAAAACACACTTCTTGAAATGTAGCAGAGAGGCATTAGGTCCTTTTTTTGGAGGGAACTGCCAATGCCTCCCTTAGGTCTTGTCTACCTGGAAAGTTTTAACAGTTATACCGAGATAATATAACATTATAGTAAAATCGCTATAGTTCATTGATATAAACCCCCAGGTGGACTCTCTTATTTTGGAATAAGTGGAATTATTTTTGTTTGTTTATCTTAAACCCCTCCCAAAGTGACAAACTAAACTGAAAAAAGGCACTCATATCAAAAGAAGTGTGTGCATATGGAGAGTTATACTGATACAACTGTAGCACTTTAAATGTACACCCAACCTTATGGTGGTATAACTTTCCCATGTAGACAAGACTTTAGAGAAGGTGAGGGCCAGTTCCTCCTAAAATGGTGATCCTTAGATCTTTGCTTAAGAAATAAACTTTTTACTTTGGGAATCCTGTTAATTATCACCCAATCTCTAATCTCCCTTCTTTGGAAAAATGTGTGGAGAAAGTGGTAGCAAAACAACCCTGACAATATCTGAAGTCCATAGAGTTCCTTGTCCCTGATCAATCCCGTTTTAGACCTGCCTATGGCATCAATACTTTATTGATTTTGTTGATCAATCATCTCCTTCTGGTGATGGATGAGGATTGAGTGAGCATGCTGAATTTTTTTCTCCTTTTTTTAGATGTTTGTTTGTCTTTGTTGCCAGATTGCTGGTGATCACAAAGAGTCATTGACATAATTGCAAGCCCAGTGTAAGAAAGAAAGGGTACAAAACAAAATTGATTACCCATACCACCTTTCTCAGGGTTCTTTGAATTTTGATTGCTTAAATAAAGAAAAAAAGACTCCAGAGTTTAATTTAATTTTATTGAGTTTTATTACCTATCCTTAACTACAGCAACTAGTCCTCTGGTCTATAAGAAGGCAAAAATTATATTGAACTATAATTTTACTAACATAAACTAAAAAATTGGTTGATGCAATAACTATCCAGGTTTTCAGAATCAAATAAACACAATCACAATAGAAAATGACACTTACTTAACCACTATCCTGAGAAGGTGACTTTCTTTAGTTTTTTTAGTAGGTCGCTCAGAATAGGTCCTCTCCTAACTACCTAACATGAACTGTTACATGTATAACAAGTTGTACAGACTGAGAAGAGTTCAAGAGTCTTGCACACTTGGTCTCCTTTTATGTCTAGAATTTGAAAGACAGTATGAAACCATTAACTATGGTAGACACATAGTGTTTCACAATGTTAGTTAACCATGGTAACTAGTTCATATTCAAAGCTATTTTACAGCAATCTGTTACCAAAAAAAAAAAAAAAAAAAAAAAAAAAGACACATACTGTAACTCTGTGACAGTTCTTTAAAGAACTTTCACAAGTATGTACTCTTCCTTACTAATTAGCTACCCAATTTCCAGATGTAGTCAACTGACTGATTTATCATCTAGGAGAAAATCTCTGTGTTACTTATGATCAGATCTGTGTTCAGCATCAACTTTCAGCTCAGCTACCATCCACAGAAGGGATTGACACTGCAACACATTTGGAGTGAAGGATGGATGTGTGACTACAGTCTTTTACTGGTGTGCTAGCAGACAACCCAAATGGCTGGAAAATAGAAAGAGACAGTTAAAGGTGCCTATATAAGATAGGTACTGGATATCACCAGGAGGACTCCCAGGTGGGTGGCCCAGGACCTCAGTCTTCTCCCTTCCAGGTGTCTTCTGCTTTCAGGAAATAATGTGCTGAAGCAGCTGGGCCCTTTTATCCCATTTCTATAGGGTGGGCCAACATGGTTCCTCTTCTTAGAGATGCTGGTGTGGACCAATCAGATGATGACTCATACTCCTTCCAAAGATTTGAAATGTCCAGTCAAAATGAGAATTATCCTCTCTCACCGTCCAATCAGGGAATGAGGCATCACACTTGAGTTCTTCCAAGTGAGGCTGGGATTGTCCAGTCTTATTGTATCAGCTTGTATAAGACAAGATAGGCCATAGCTATTGGTACAATCATCTTGGGACACAGGCTGAACCCTGGCTGGTTTGCTCTGGTCAGGAACTTACCTCCATAAATCACTTTCTGACCCTCTATGGTGCAATTGTCTGGGCAATTTTTAAATAGTAATAACTCATAATTTTGGGACTTAGTCATTATACCTGTTTGGGGCAAATGGAATTACTTCTAAGTTGCTCCATTCTTTGTTCTCTCAGAGGACCCAGAGGGTAGCCCTGGGAGATTGTTCATCTGTCCCAAGGCCATTTTCATGTGGAGTGCCACAGGGTTCTATTTGGTCATCTCATCAATTTGTCAACACGTTTGTGATATTGTTAAAATATGGGAGAGCTCAGCTTCGCCTCCTCTGGTAAAGAAGAGGAAGAGTTGCCCCCCCTCTCACTAACTTGAAGTAGCCGTGCACCTCTCCTCTTTGTCTGGCATGATGGGAGCTCCTCTTCCTCTTTCAATCTACTGTAACCACAGTTGTTTGGGGAGTTGGTGAGGCAGTATGGCATGCGCTATCTTCAATAGCCAAATGACAGCTAATTCAATGTCTCTTTTTCATCAGAGTCAGAGTACGGTTTAATGGTTTCTCCAATATCTAGACGTGAATGGGGCAAGTTGATAGTGGTGGCTGAAGATGAGAGCAAGCTGATATTCAGCACAGATAATATGGAGGTTATGCTTACTGGCTGCAGAAGAGAAGAAGAAGAAATAGTGAGATCAGCTCCGTCAGTTCAGGGGCTTGCCTGCCATTTTTTACTCATGTTCACAAATTATAAGTTTTGTTCAATCCTCAGCTGCTTCTAGGTATCCAGATAACAGCACTTTCCAAGAGTGACATTTTTCCATCTGCAGTTGGCCTGGTATTTTGGATGTAGACCTTGTCACAGTAATCCATGTAGTCAGTTGTTGGTTGCATGTGTGTGTTCTCTCTGTGTGCTGTCACAGCTCTGCGCAGATAGGGAACACAGCAGACTTTGATTGAACTGCCCAATAGGACCACAGACTCGGTTCCATAGCGAAGGTGCTTGACCGGGTTTATTGACAATGAAGCACAGACCTAATGCCCTGGCTCAATGGTTACAGGTACACTAACACATGTAGGCTCATTGCAATGGACTCGGCTCAGTGAATGGTGGGACTTTCCATTCCCCTTTAGGCCACACAAAGACACACCCTCTGTGATGCCTCTTTTATACCCTGATATAACCAAGTTACATATTGCCCCTCTGACATGGTTAATTACCACCCTTTACTTTGTTCATGTTGGTTTGATTGAAACATCTCTATCCATCATGCTGTCATCCTGACCTTATCTTTAGGAGCGGGGGTATGCCCCTATTATCTTCAGGGAGTGTGTTTATACCATGCTTGGTATTGGTGTGTTCTGGTACTACTCTTCTGTAAGGTGTTTACGTGAGTGTCCTGTGCCTAGCACTTGGAGTGTTTGTGTTTTTGCAACACCAGCTTTGTTCTTGCCAAGTTCATGTATTGGGCAGTGAACCTGCAGGCAGGCATCTGCTTTTTTGCAGGGCTTGACTCTATTTGGGCCTTAGGCCTTATGTCTCATGCTCTTTCTATTACAATCCATATTTTTGTCACCTTCAGACTGGATTACTGCAGTGTATACGTGGAGTTACAATCATAGGCGGTGCATGGCTTCAGCATTTGGGGAGGCTGGCATGAGCATCAGAAGCTCCTGTGGTGCCCAGACCATGGCTCTGCCCCCAGGCCCACCCCCACTCGGCCTCCTCTTCCCGAGATCCTACCCACACTCCACCCTCACTCCGCCCCAGCCACCCTGCCCATGCTCCACCCCTGCTCTGCCCCAGGCCCCACCCAAGCTCGGCCCGAGGGCCCATTCCCACTCGCCCCCCCTCCCTGCTTGGCCTCCCCACCCACTGAGTTACTCTCCTCTGCTGTGGGGGCCTCAGGAGAAGGGAGGTGAAGGAGAGAAGCGACTCAGCGGGTGGGGGCTTCGGGGGATGGGGTGGAGGAGAGGAATGACTCAGTGAGAAGCAGGGGCCTCAAGAGAGGGTGGTGGAGGAGAAGAGTGACTCAATGAGTGGTAGGTGGTGGTAACCTTGGGGGAAGGGGCGGAGGGGGATGGGAAGGGGCAGAATGAGGGCAGGCCTCAGGGGAAGAGATAGGGTGGGGATGGGCAGAAGAACAGCACGGGCAGGGCCATGGGGGAAGAGCAGGAGCTTGGCTTCGGGGTGGAGTGCAGGCAGGACCATGACCCAGGCATGACCATGACCCAGATGTCCGCACACTCAAAGGCAGTGGGGACTGTTTGGGAGACTTAGTCTCCCCTGGACTATTATACCCACTGCCCATGGTTACAATTAAAATACTTCAACTACTGTAGAATATATTGGCTCACTTGTTCAGTAGTGCCTTTCATAGACAGTATACAGTAGAACCTTAGAGTTACAAACACCTCGGGAATGGAGGTTGTTTGTAACTCTGAAATGTTCAGAGTTCTGAACAAAACATTATAGTTCTTTCAAAAGTTTACAACTGAACATTGACTTAATACAGTTTTGAAACTTTACTATGCAGAAGAAAAACGCTGCTTTCCCTTTATTTAGCAGTTTATGTTTAACACTATTTACTTTTTGTGTATGCCTCTGCTGCTGCCTGATTGCATACTTCTGACTCCAAGTGAGGTTTGTGGTTGACTGGTCAGTTCGTAACTCTGAGGTTCTACTGCAATTAGAAGCTGTGTAACCACCAGAATTTGTCTGGAGGGTCCAAATTTCTGCTCTTAGCTCTGGCTCTCTGGCTGCTTCCTCTTGTGAGTTTCTAAATTTTCTAGCAGTGGTGGCTTTTTTTTTTTTAAACACACAAACCTCCCATTTTTCCTGCAGCCACCACTAGTGAGTGCTTTCTCTTCTGAATATGCAGCATCCATGTAGCTGTGAGACACTCTGCTTGGCTGGAGGGCTGCTCTAATCTATGCTGGTTGCCTATGGCTTCCATGGGTTGCCAATGGCTCCCATCACACCTGGAGATCGCAGCTCTATCAGGGTGTCTCAGCCACACCCTCTATGTGGCAGCAGTGGAGGTGCCTCTGTGCTGGACCTATGCCACTGAAGAATCCCCTTTGCACTGGGTTATCCTAGAGCTGGATATGTCAGCTCTATGGCCAGAATCTACCAGCTATGTAGCACAAAGCAGCCATTGGATGGTCTGGCCCAAAATATACATTGTTTCCTATTCCAGTTTTTCTTGATAAATGGATTCCTTAATATATTATTATTTATGTTGTCAAATGAATACCACAAAAATGTAAAAAATGTGCAGTGTGGGCCAGATGACTGCATTAGAAATTCATACATAGACAGATTTAATATATTAGCCTTTCTGGCTACAGTGAACAAGGAAGGACTATTATGTCAGAATAGCTAGAATGAGCAGTGAATAAATATATGTGCATCATTGGCTGTAGTGGCTATTTTAGGAATTAATGCACAATATGGTCTAGGCTTGTTTCCAATCTTTCTGAAAACCATTCTCAAGAACCCAGTAAAATACTGTTTCCAATATGTCTTCCAGTTAAGTAAGGAATAATAATGCTTACCAAGGACGCATTCTATTACATGTTCAAAGAAGTTGCCAAACATTAACAAATTCATTCTCGTGCTACCCCATGAAGTATTATGACCCCATTTTACAGATGAGGAGATAAAGGCTTGCCCAAGGTCAGACATGGAGTTAAAACTCAGGGGGCTACTCCTAGGCTATGTCTACATTAGAGAGCTTACAACAGCATAGCTGCACAGCTGTTAGGGCTCTTGTGTAACTGCTCTATGCCAACAGGAGAGAGTTCTCCTGTTGGCATAATTAAACTCCCCCAATGAGCGGCGATAGCTATGTTGGCAGGAGAGCATCTCCCACCGACATAGTACTGTCCACACTGATACTTCTGTCGGTGTAACTTATGTTGGTCAGAAAAGTGTTTTTTATACACCCCTGACTGACAATAGTTTTACCGACAAAAGTGCTAATGCAGATATAGCCTTAGTTAGGGCTCCCATTGAGAGTGACCAAAAATGTGTTTAAGTCCAACCCTCATTTTAGGCCTTATGGCTCTCTTTCATGGAAAATTCCAGGGGTGAGACCTAAAGGGGAGGAAATCTCAGTGAACTTTCTCTTGCAGTGTTCTACCCGATTGTTCCAAAGAGGGCAGGTTTGCTCCTTCCTATGGAGCAGTTGCGGGTCCCATCCCTAAGCCCCAGTGGATCTTATAGATTCATAAATTATATGGCCAGAAGGGACCACTGTGATCATCTAGTCTAACCTCTTGTATAACACATGGAATTTCCCCAAAATAATTCCTAGAGCAGATCTTTTAGAAAAACATCCAATCTTGATTTAAATATGGTCAGTCATGGAGAATCTACCATGACCCTTCGTAAATTGTTCCAATGGTTAATTACCCTCACTGTTAAAAATGTATGTCTTATTTCTAGTCTGAATTCATCTAATTTCAATTTACAGCCATTAGATTGTGTTATATCTTTGTCTGCTAGATTGAAGAGCCCATTATCAAATATTTGTTCCCCATGGAGGTACTCGCAGCTGGTAATCAAAACACCACTTCACCTTTGTTAAACTAAAGAGTTGGCTGAAGTTCACTGTGATTCTCCCCGACAAGCAGGTATGACTGAGTCCAGCAGCTGTGCTTTGCTTTCTTTCCAAGGGCAACGAACAGTGTATGCCAGCAGTTATATGTTACCACACAGGTCTTTCTAAGCAGCACATTTATTCATGATAAAAACATACAGAGAAAACACATAAAAACCAATTAAAAGGTTTTCCACATAGGGGGATCTGTGTGGGGATGTATCATCCCTACACCAACCTAATGGAAAGTTCCATGAGGAGGTAAGGGTCACGATGGGACACTTGCCAGGCAACGGCTCATGGCCTTATGTAAGGCCCCCTGGTGGTCTAGGGATTATATAAAATAAGGTAAACAAGGTAATAAATCATGGCCTTATGTAAGGCCCCCTGGTGGTCTAGGGATTATATAAGAGGAGGTAAACAAGGTGATAAATCATGGCCTTATGTAAGGAACGGTTGAACCAATCGGTGTGGGGCTATACATGTGATAAACACATGATTCTCCTTCTTGTCCAATCTGTAGATGTGTGATTATAGCCTAATTGTGTTATGTAATGTTGAGAAAAAACTATAAAAGAAAGCTTGTAATAAACAGAATTGGATTCAGCTTGCAACCACATTGGTCGTGTGCTTTATCCGCTCCGCATGGGACCCCACAGATCTGCAGGAGGTTAGGGCTATCTGTGCAGAAGCTTTGTACCTCAGCAGTGGATCTGTGCCCCCGGAGGATCCTCAAATCTGTGGCAGTGCAGCATGGAAGTGTGGAATTCCAGTGTGATGAATTTGGAGCTGCCCTTTGATAATGTATGAATGCAATATGTTGGCCTGGTTATAGGGATGTTTTCTGTTTGAATATCTGTGTTTTAACTCACTAGAGGTTTGGTCAGGCAGGCAGGCAGGGGGAGATGGCTCCAGATAGCTATCCATCAACAGACACTTTAGAGTCATTACTGGATAATGCCAAGCCAATGGCCCTGAGGACTCTGGTCTGATCACCTTCTTCCTGCCTGTGCTCCAGACCAACACAAGTTAGTTAAACCCAGATATTCATACCTCAGACCTCCCAATACTCAGACCAACATAACATATTCATAAATTATCACAGGGCAGCTCCAAATCCATCACACCAATTTCTCTTCTGACACATAAAAGGCCAGAAATAGCTTTTCCCAGCGGGGCAAGTAACACTGTTAGTGTACCAGATTCACTTTGAGAAACTCAGGAATTATCTGGGCAGGAGGAAAGAGGGGAGCACAGCTTCTGCTGTTATATATCTGTAATCTCATAGGGTTACCATATGTCCGGAGTTCCCGGACAGACACTCTTTTTTTAAGCCTGCTTTCTCTGTCCGGATGGGGTTTTCAAATACCATGAAATGTCTGGGGTGACAGAGGATTCTTTTGTAGAGCAGACAAGAGGCAGCTCAGAAAGAACCCCCATTTGGTCTGCTTCCCGATTGGTCCATTCTCCTGCAAGCCACAGCTGCTGGATCCCAGCTCTCCCACCTCCCAGCCCTGGGGAAGGAGTCCCTCAGGGAGGTGCTGAGTGACAGCTTCTCACTGCATCCCGGGCTTGTGCCAGCCGCCCTGCCACCATGACAGGGAGCAACACTTCCCCCCATCTCCAGTGAGTACCCTCACCACAGCTACCCTCTCTGGCACCCCAACTGTACCCTCCCCAGCTCCCCCTTCAGTTCCCCCAACTGTAATCTGAAGAAGTGAGGTTCTTACCCACGAAAGCTTATGCTCCCAATACTTCTGTTAGTCTTAAAGGTGCCACAGGACCCTCTGTTGCTTTTTCCCCCTGCCCAGTTTCCCTTCCAGTCCGCACCCCCCCCCAGTGTCCTCTTTTTGAGAACCTGAATTATGCAAACCCAAGGAATTATATAGAAAGAGGTATAAATGCTGCTTCTGTGGATGCTAAATTCAGTAATAGTTGAACGTTTAGTTCCCTACCTGCTTATCTATCTCTCTTGCCCTTCTCTCTTCCTCTGATTGGGAATCCTAATTAGTTTATTTTTAGAACAAGCTCTGTGTTTAAAGAGACTGAAGTAGAGCCATGGTCCTGTTGTTACATATTTTTGAGGAGATGCAACAGCAACAACTTGGCGGGCACCATTTTCTTCAGGCCATCAGAAGTCTCCCACCCAATGCACTGAGACTCCATCAACTCTTAGGTCGACTTAATTTTGTAGTCTAGACTTGCCCTAAGTTACCTCAACATACAGCCACCACAGTAGTTGAATTGGTTTTAAACATCTACACTACATTCATTGTATCAGCAATGCATGTCCTCACCAGGAGCTCTTGCATCGATTTAACTGCCAGTATTGGGCACTGCAGAAAAGGTTTCTGAGAGGCAGCAACAGTTGATGTAAGTCAGTGGCTCTCAACCTTTCCAGACTACGGTACCCCTTTCTGGAGTCCGATTGGTCTTGCATACCTCCACGTTTCACCTCACTAAGGGCTGGTCTACACTGGGATCGATCTAAGATACGCAACTTCAGCTACGAGAACAGTGTAGCTGAAGTCGACGTATCTTAGATAGATTTACCTCGCATTCTCACGGCACGGGATCAACGGCCGCGGCTCCCCCGTTGACTCCACTTCTGCCTCTCGCTCTGGTGGAGTTCCGGAGTCGACGGGAAGCGCGTTCGGGGATCGATTACTACCCGCCTGTTAAACAATCCGGCGGGTAGTGAAGACGTCCCCCCCGCGGCAGCTCCCCACCCCAGCTCACCTCTGCTCCGCCTCCTCCCCGAGCACACCGCCCCTGCTCTAATTCTCCTCCCCTCCCAGGCTTGCTGCGCCAAACAGCTGATTGGCTACACTGTAATTATAAACCTACGGCTTGCCTGTACCTGCTGGCTCAGTCTCGCGAGGCTCGGGCTACAGGGCTGTTTCATTGCACTGTAGACTTCTGGGTTTGGGCTGCAGCCTGAGCTCTGGGACCCTCCAACTCGCAGGGTCCTAGAGCTGCGCTCCAGCCTGAGACTGAAAGTCTACACTGCAATTAAACTGCTCCACTGCCTGAGCCTAGGGTGACCAGAGAGCAAGTGTGAAAAATCGGGACGGGGGTGGGGGGTAATAGGCACTCAGAGAAGACAAAGCCTCAAATATCAGGACTGTCCCTATAAAATGGGGACATCTGGTCACCCTACCTGAGCCCCACAAGCACAAGTCAGCTAGTACAGGCCAGTCATGGGTGTCTAATTGCAGTGTAGACATACCCTGAGACCACTGCCATAGGCTGCCACTTGCTGTGTGGACACACCCTAAGGGCATGGCTACACTTGCGAGTTACAGCACAATAAAGGAGCCCCGGGCACCCTAGCTCACACCCCGTCCACACTGGCATGGCATTTAGAGCACTCTGACTCCGCGGCTACAGCGCTCCCGGTACTCCACCTTGGCGAGGGAATAAAGTTTGCTGCGCCTTGGCTACAACACACGGGCGTCAGTGTGAATGAGGTGTTGGGTTACTGCACTCTGATCGGCCTCCGGAAACGTCCCATAATTCCCTTAAGTCAAGTGGCCACTCTTGTCATTGTTTTGAACTCCTGTAGGAATGCGGAAATGCCCTTTCAAAGCTCCGTTTCTGACAGCCAGCATGCAAGCCATTAGTGTGGAATGCTGTGTGTGAGAGAGAGGCGGGGGGGAGGAGGGGTCTGCTGCTGTCTGAACTTACAAGACAGCATGCTGACATGCTCTCAGCCCCCCAAAACCCTACTCTCTTTCCCCCCACATACACACAACACACTCCCTGTCCCACTTCACCTCATCCCCCCCTTTGTAAAGCACGCTGCAGTCACTTGCATGCTGGGATAGCTGCCCATAATGCACCCACTCCCAATGCCGTTGCAAGTGCCACAAATGTGGCCACGCCAGTGTGCAAGCAGCTGTCAGTGTGGACAGATTGCAGCGCTTTCCCTACTGTGCTCTCCGAAGGTGGGTTTAACTCACAGCGCTCTACATCTGCAAGTGTAGCCATGCCCTAAGATGCTGGCCTAGGGAAGAAGGGTTGAATGGGTTCTCTGCTTACAGTGCTGCAGCAACGCAGTTGCACTGGTGCAGCTGCACTGCTGTAGCGTTTATTGAAGACACTGCCTATGCCAACAGGAGAGCTTCTCCCGAGAGGCAGTCACTGTGTTGACAGGAGAAGCCCTCAGGTTGAGATAGTGCTGTCTATGCCTGGAGTTCTGTCAGTATAATAACACATCCCAGATTTTCCACACCCAAATGGCATAGTTATACTGACATATGTTGGTAGTATAGACCAAGCCTTGGAAACTGCAGCAAACAGTGTCTCTCTCCGAGTCCAGATGTAACTGGGTTGAATGGAACTTACAAAAGCTTGCAAGGAAAAAATAAAGTTTTTAGGAGAGGACAAATATTATTCATCAATTTTCCTGAACATAAAAACTGTTTCCCTCTGTAATAAGGGTACGTGAGGGACCAGAACCTCAGCTAGTGTAATTGACATAGCCCATTGAAGTAAATAGAGCTACACCAATTTACTCCTCTGGAGGATCTGGCCAAATGTTCCTATTTGTAGTTTTTTATGGCTATTGTTTTGTTTCCTTAGTTTGCAGTGAAGAATGTTTGAAATAGTATGAAATGTATCATTTCATTTCTTAACTTCTCTCTGATTATTCACAGTCAAGACTGATAACCCAGGATGGATTAATGTAAAAATGAACCTGTGATAATATGCTACTTTCTTACAACTGATATAGATGTGTCAGGGAGACAACCTTTTGCCCTGAGGGAATAATATAAACAAAACAGGAGTGTAGTAAAAGCACTCTTAAATTATCTTCTAGAAAAAAAGCCAATACATTTTTCAGCTAGAACAAGCCAGCTATGACAAAATTATGTAAATATATACAGTCAGTTGCCTATAAGATTCTAGAAGACAAAAATAGAAAGGGACTATTAAATCATCGATTGTAGCCCATCCTTTAGACTCAGCCAGAGCAGAATTATTTTGTATAATCAATTTTCTAGTAATTTGTCTAGATGACCACATTAAGTATCTCAAGCTAAGGGAAAATTTCACTATAGTTTAAGGAAAGTTTCTGAGGAGTATGGGGGAAGAAAAATCACATGGTGCCAAAGAGAGACAATCCTTAAAATGAAGAGAAAATGTCTCTACACATCAACTGTTGTCAGAAAAAATGTGACAGACAGAAACAAGGAGAGAGAAATTCCTTAGTGACATTATAATCTACTAAAATCTTAGTTATTCAAAGTTCTATACAAACAGCCACCACAAATATCTCAAGCTAGATGTCAGTGATATTACAGTAATTCCCTAGTCAAACCTCAGTCCTGTGACAGTTATGTACTGGTACATTATACATAAAAGAAATGATGTTATCAAGCAGCATTCCAGTTGCATCAGAAAAATAGTAGTGAATCAGGCAGCCTTTATAAAAAATAAGTTCCTGAGTTCTAAAAATTAAAAACACTTAGAAATACATCAGCATTACTAAAAGATTAGAATAGTAGTAATAGGGGAATGAATGATATACTTTTTATCAGAGACAACGGCATTGGGTTGCTGCCCATCCTAATTTTTCCAGGAGAGTCTTAATTTTGAAGGAATTATCCCATGACCTGCCATCCGATTAAAATATTCTGACATTTACTATTGGCTGGTGTAACATAATGTTTATCTGTAGTTTTGTTGCAATGTAACAACAGAATGTTGTCTTGCAACAACCTTGTTCTACAGGACAAACAAACACATCATCTGATTTGCTGAATTCAGAAAGCCAATTTAACATTGTGGATTCAACATTTAATTCTGCAATACCACCTTTTACAAGTGTGATGCTGACAGACCACTCAGTTTGGAGCCAGACCATTTCACTTGTGTGTGAATAGCAAAGAAATGGTAAGTGTATTAGTATGCATGGACCAATTCATTTGTTTTAGTTTAGTTCAAAGGGTATGTTAATGGCATTGTCTTCACTTATCTATAAACCTGTTGATTGCTATCGCATGACATTATGTATATCCCTGTAATTAAATAATCCTAGATCAAAGTGTGTGTATATTAAGGTGTTAGAACTTCATGAATATTTCATGGGTCCTAATTGGGAGAGGAAACAGAGGCACAAATAGGCAAAGTGACTTGCCCAAGGTCACATACCAGGTCAATGATAGAACTGGAAAGAGAACCCACATATCCTGCATCCAAGTCTAGTACCACAATCACTGGACTATGCTGCCTCTAATACCCCAGTTCTTTTATCAGTTTGAAATAGCTCAAACTCCACTTTGGTTTAGAGTTAACAGAACTGAAAGGAGGTGGGCTGCAATGGCCAATTACATCCAGTGCCGGGTTTACAATGGCGCCAGTGTTGCCATGGAGCTGGGCCCATGCTCAGAAGGGGCCCTGGCCTGCTCTGCTTGCACTGTGCCCAGAGACCCTGCCAGCCCACTGGCTCCCCCCCCCCCCCACATCACTTACTCCTCTTGGCCTGCCTGCTGGCCAGCTGAGGGCTCCTCTCCACCCCCTGCCCGGACCCCAGTGCACCTCTGGCCCTAGGCAGTCTCTGCTTCCCACCACCTGTGGGGCCCTGCCTGTCTCCCCGGAGCTGAGCCACCTGGGACTGATACAGAAGCCTGTCCAGTCGGGGGGGGAGGGGAGGGAGGAAGGGAGGGACTGGTCCCCTCCAGGCAAGTGGGTCCTGAGGGAGGCCGGCTAGGGCAGGCCCAGGCCTGGCTGATTGTGCCACTCCCAAGGGGCCGGAGTGATTCCCCATCCCAGGACCAGCCCTGGCTATGATGTCGGCTCAGCCCGGCAAACACCATCGCCTCCCAGCAAGACCAGTGAGTGCAGCCAGGAGTCAGGGAGTGGGGTCACGGGTCTCTGGGTGGTCTGGGTCAGGGTGCTGGGCTGTGAAGGGGCGGAAAGGATCTGTGTGTGTTGGGGCACTAGGGAATGGGGGCTCTGTGGGAGGTGCTGGGCAGTTGTGGTGGGGCTATGGGCAGCGGTGGTGTTGTGCAGGGTGCTGTGCATTTGTGGGAGGGTCTCGGGGATGGTGCTGACCATAGGGAGTTGGGGGTGGGAGTGTTGGGCGGGGTGGCTGTGTGGCGCGGCATAGGCCCACCCCCAACAGGAAGGGGCATGCTGGCAGCACAGGGCCGGGTAGGACACTGCGTCTGGCAAAAAATAGTGCCTTTGCACTGGGCTGGGCGGAGCAGGGCCGCCCCTGCCATACCATGTCCCTGGCCAGCCCCTCGTTCCGGGGACTGATTTCCCTGTGTCATGCTCCTTTGCTCCCATGGGGGCCCACACATATATTTGGCGCCAGGCCCACAAAAGGTTCACATCACAGAAGAGAATCTCATCAAATTCAGAATGGCCTGAAATATGTACACTGGTAATAGATCCCACAGATTGGGAGCCACTGATATAACTTCATGCACTAATGGAGGTATGTGGGTGAAGGGGAACAAGTTCAGTGGTGGAACCTAAGTTCCAATTGTGCTGTGAACCCCAGGCACAACTGAGAGTCACAACAGAGTGCAATTCACCCCTATACAGAGGGCCAGCACATGTGCACTACACCACTTAAGTCCCACTTGAACTCTCTTTGGATTTCACCTAATAGGGAATAGAGCACAATTTAAAAAATCATTACCGTTCATATCTATGTGATCCAAAAAACTTCACATATTAAAAACAAAGGTAAGCGAAAAAATAAATCCAGCTGTACTAGGAAAAAGTTAGCTATTTAAATAGCACAGTAATCAAGGCACAGGGCTGTCTTGGAATATAGGAATTGCCAGACTGGATCAGACCTGAGGTCCAGCTAGTCCATGATGAAGTCACGGACAGGGGCCAGCACTAGATGCTTCAGAGGAAATTGCAAGCGACTTGGAGTAGGTAGTTATGGGAAAATCTGACCCCAAGGAAAGTTTTGTTCTCCAGTGGTCACAGGTTGGCTTATGCCCGGGTGCTGACTTCCTTACCATCATTCAGGATTCCCATGTGAGCAGATTGAACAGATATTTGACAAAAAATGGCTTTGTAGAAAAAAAAATTTTTTTTTGCAAAACATTTTTTCAAATTTGTTTTGCTTTAACCAAAGGAAACAAAACAAATGTTCAAATAATTCCAAATAAAATATCCAATTTCTGTTTCCAAAACCCTTAACAATGTTCAGCTTTTATATTTTTAATTAAAAAAAACTATTTTTTTTGGTAAACTTTCCACTAAAAAATAAACTGCAATAACAAAATCCTCTTTCGACCAGCTCTGGTTCTGATATGTGGCTCTCTGAACTCTAGGAGAAGAGAGGCCAGTTAGCACAAACAGGGCCTCTTTCATACTCTGACCTTGTAAACTAACTCTTTTCTATTGTGGCTGTTTTTGTAGCGATCACATCCTTGTATGGCTGAACTGTCTTTTTTCTTATTTGACATTTTTATATTAAAAATATTTTGGCACTGACACAATATATCACACAAGTATTATCTGCACATGATAAAGGGCAAATGTGCCAGAATAAATTGAGTTGCAGAGTGTAATAACTGTGTCCATTGGGGGAGGGGGGGAAGGGCATTGTATTAATTTAGATGGAAAAAATGGAGCAAAGATGTTAACCTAACCCATTCTCTGTCCAACATTAAACAGTGTTAAACAAGGTTCAGGGTTTGGTATAGAGACCTTAGCCTACCTAGTACCATGGCAAACACACCATTAAACATCCTTTTAACTTTTTCTTAAAGATACAGAAAAGAAGAAAAAACAGTGTAAGTATTTGAAATGTAAAGCACTCAATAAGGCTTTCATTTTAACAACATCCCTTGGTCCCTTTCCCTTTAGCTGGAGAGGGTTTTAGAAGGAAAAAACCCTTATTTGACAGTCTCTTAGATGATAACAAAGATGGTAATAACTGTCCTTTTGGGAAAAAGAGAAGTTAGTTGAGATGGGCTGGAGCTGTTGTTGTTACTCTGGTTGTTAAAATCCATTACCATTTCATTTCTGGTAGTGTTTGGGATTCAGCTGTAGCTGATCATGGTGGCAATGTTATTTGGGTCTCTCTCTCTTTAGTTTAGTCTGGTCAGGTCTTCTCCTGGGGTCCAGGAACCAAGGGTGGTAGCGAGGATGGTAAAGTTCACTCCAATTGTGTACATCTGTTCTTCTCTATTTCCCACCCCCACCCCCTCTTTTTTTTAAAAGGACCCACAAAGGACTAGTCCATCCCCTCATTATTTTGTCCACCAATTAGGCCTAGTGTCAGACACACCAATTTTGGTTCATTAATTTCTGGTTCCATATCTTCTATTTTTAACCAAGCATGATTTTAACATAGTCCTTGAGTTATATCAGTAGGCCTTTTTGTTTAAACTAATTCAATTTTTCTCTTGCCCATCAAAATTTGTTGTTATAGGTTATTGTGACATTTTATGAACTTTTACATACCTTTTACAGTTGAGCTTATAGTGGGTAATTTTGTAGGCCCAATTACTACAAGAGGGACCCCAACAAATGTAGGACTGATCTCGTATTTTCTAATAATTCTGTATAGGATATTCTGGTTACAGGTTCCTCATTATAGACTAATCTCTCAAACATCAGATTAGATGCAGGTTGAAAGAATGTCCACAATATCTCATATGTTACAGTTTCACTTCCTACTATGATACTGAGCCACCATTTCCTTACAAAAAAATTACTAAGCTAAGGGGAAAATATTTTTGTATGTATAGTAGTTAGTAATGAGCATTCCTTAGGAATAAAATACATTTCTATAAAGTAAATTCTCTCCTATTTAACTGTACCAATGCTAGATAATAACATAAGTCAGGCCCATACTAGAGCAGAGAATGATGGAAGTCACTTACACAGAGTGAGTCAGTATCATGGCATGAAGTGAGTCATCTTCCAGCATGGCATAAGGTGATTCAGATCATAACCTTTCTTTCTTGCAAGGGCATACTTTATGCATGTACAAGTAATAAGGGTCAGTAGGGTGGTTAAAGATGCTATGACATTTTTTACAAGATTAAAGATGTTAACCCTAATGCCTTGATTATACTCCATATTCTTCCTACCTAAACATTATGTGATCATGTAATTAAAGAGTGTAACATGACACACATTCATAAGGGGCAGAATTAAGATTGTGTAACAGGCTCGGAACTGCACAGGCAACTGTGATTCAGGTGATTCCTAACTTTTAAGGGCTTTGCTTTGTAACCTTAAAAATGTCTTTTAAGGCAGTTTTTTATATTATAAGCTGTGATGGTAGCATCACCTATTATTAAGTTTGCCTGAGGCTTCCCATTATAAGACCTTGTTGTCAGTTGCTTATAACTTTGCCAAACTTTAACCGTTCAGGCTGAAATTTTTGCATGCCAGGTCTCAGCCTCAAGCTGATTTTTTCCCCCCGCAAAGTTTCATCCAAAATGATTTTGCCATCTTCAAAAGAGAGGCTAGAGAAAAATGTGTTGTTTTTGACCATGTCAATAAACTCTGACCACCTTTGTTTGAAAATCTCTAAAAAACCTCCATGCTTTGGAGAAGGGACTTGACATTTGGCAGCTGGCGGTCTTTGAGTCAGGAATATACCTGTTACTGTCCCTATAAAAATCTGCCTAATTTGACCAAGGGATAAGCCTTTGAAAGAGTCACCAGTTTCACATGCTCCCTAGGTTTTAGCAGTTTAATCCCCAGAAGAGTCTGTCTACACAGGGCATGCTCCAGCCTGGGGCTCTGAAGGATTTTCTGTGCCATTGCAGATCTGAGCTGCTGTGGGCCATGCCAAGGCCAGGCACCCATAATGAGAGCAGGAAGCTGGTCTCTCCTATGCTCTCAGTAACCCCACTGCTGGGCCCAGGTGGCATGGAGGAGCGAGCTGCTTGATTCAAATGCAGAGGGTATAAGAGCTGGTCTTAGGGGCAGGGGGATATGGGGAATAGATTGGGACAAGGAGCTGGGGGGGGGGAACTAGGTATTTGAGGTGGGTGGGGAGGAAAACTGGGACTAGGAGTTGGGGTGGAGGGAGACACTGGAACTAGCTGAGCTAAAAAAATTGGATTAGGAATAAGCGAGGCAAATAGGGGTTGGGTGGAGACTGGGAGCCAGTAGATGAGGGGAGGACTGAGAATGGATGAGGGACTTGGGGTGGGGGAGACTGGGTCTGGATGGACAAGAAGACTAGGACTGAGAACCAGTGGGGCTGCAGGATGGAGGTGAAGAGGCAGGGGTGACAGAGCTGACAAGGAGCCAGGGTGTAGAGGAAAAACAGACTTGCTGGGCAAAGATTGGGACAAGGAGCTGGGGGAGTGGGCTGGCGGGGAGACATTCAAATTGGACAAGGAGCCCAGGGAGGGAGATTGGGGCTGGAAACTAGTGGGGACAGGGAACTTGGGTGGGGAAGGGCAACTGGCGGCCAGAGTGCGGGAAAGAGATAGATCAGATGAGGAGCCAGATGTGGAACTGGAGCTGGCAGGGCAATGAGACTGGGACTAAGATGAGAAGGCTGAGGAATGGAGACTGGGACTAGGTAGGTTAGGACTGGGATAAGGAACTAGAGGTTTTGTAAGCATAGCTGGGACCACTGTCATCATTATGACTTCCTGTGTGACATAGAACGTCCCTGAATACATTCCTGTTTGAACTCGAGAATATATCTTTTAGAAAAACTCAATGCTGATTTAAATATTGACAGTGACGGATAAACGATCATCATACCACTTGGTAAGTTGTTCCAATGGTTAGTTACCCTCACTGTTAAAAATTTGCACTGTATTTCCAGTCTGAATTTATCTAGCTTCAACTTCCAGCCATTGGATCTTATTACATCTTTCTCTGCTAGATTAAAGAGCCCATTATCCAATTTTAGTTTCCCCTTTAAGAATGTGATCAAGTCACCCATTAACCTTCTCTTTGTTAAACTCAATAGATTGAGCTCTTTGAGTCTATCACTATACGGCACACTTTCCAGTCCTTTAATTATTCTCGTGGCTCTTCTCTGAACCCTCTCCAACTTATCAACATCCTTCTTGAATTGTGGGCACCAGAACTGGACACAGTATTCCAGTAGCAGTCACATCAGTGCTAAATACAGAGGGAATATAACTGCGTACAATAAACGTATAACTGTGTAGAATAAAAATACATTGTTACTAACAAGTCACATGCCAGCCATCACCATGATCACTTTTCTTGTACATTGTAGATTGTAAACTCTTTGGGACAGCCACTGTCTTCCTGAATGTCTGTACAGCATCCAGAACATTTTCTAAGCTACTTACAAAATAAGACCAATTTCTGGGGGCTGGCCAGGAGTAAGTTGAAGATCTCATGATGCTTTTCAAAAGAAAAAGGGGATCAGCTTTTGGTGTCCTGGTCAAAATTCCTTCTCTCAATGAAACATGTACTAACGTCCCAGCTTGTGTGGGAGCTATTGCTGAGCATGTAAAGGCTGACACATATGCCTACATGCACTTATGAGTAGGGTGACCAGATGTCCCAATTTTATAGGGACAGTCCCAATATTCGGGGCTTTGTCTTATATAGGCACCTATAACCCTGTCCTGATTTTTCATCTGGTCACCTTACTTATGAGGAAGTGTCATCTCAGATATTTGTTTCAGTTAAATCATTGATTTCATAGGTCTACCACTTGTGCTACAGTATTATTTCCAAGAAATGACTGATAGGACACAAGCAAGAGTATTGAAATGTCACACAGTACTATTAAAAGATACCTTGTTCATTCCATGATAAAATTTTATCAAGCTCTAGATATATCTAAGAACACAATAAGGGAGATGATAAAATCTGTAGTCACGGATCTTCTTATTTCCTTTGTGGCTTGTCACCAGCAGTCCCCTACACCTGCCACCCTCTCTAGTCCTCTAGACTTTTCCCTTTGCTCCACTGTGACTGCAGCAAGTACTTGGCAACATACACTTGGCAGCATCTTTTGGCAACCCTGCTCCCTCAAGTATTTGACAGAGTGCTTCAGACTGAATACCTTTAACTCCATTCTACTTCGCTGAGGTAAGAGCTTAATTTTCCTTCTCTTCAGAAAGGCTCACAACAACTCGCTCCCATAATAGCTGGTAAACCAAATTATCTTAAATAAAGCAAATTTTCTTTAACAAAGAAAGCAGAGAGCTAATCCAAGTATATACAGGTTGATTTTCTAGTAACTATAAGCAAAGAAACATTGATTCTCATAACTTAGCCACATTGTACATACATAATATTTTCAATTAGCTAGACTGTTCAAACTTAATATACAGTGGGTAAAATATTATGGCACTGATTTTCCACAGTGGGAATGCGTTATAGCATCAGATGGTTACAAATCAAACAAAAGTCCATTTACTTCATAGTTAACTAGAACACTATTGCTGTTCAAAGCCAACCGATGATGAGTTCTCTCAGGTGAGGAGCAAACGATCACAGCCCATACAGCATACCATATGATGCAGCAGTTTTTGTACTGTACTAGCGGTGATAATATTAAGTAAGAACTGGGTGGCCTAGCTGCTGGTGAAATGTGCTCAGACTGAGCTGATATGCACACATCTTGTAGTTTCTTCTTCTCTGAATTCTGCCACCCGCCCCATAGGTGGCTGGAACATCTGCTGTGCATTCACATTCTCTCTCCTGTCTAATGATTGCTCCTGTTGTTTCTTCTACACAGGGCCGCCCGGGGTGGGGCAAGTGTGGCAATTTGCCCCAGGCCCCCATGAGAGTTTTTTGGGGCCCCTGGAGCGGGGTCCTTCACTTGCTCTGGGGGCCCCGGAAAACTCTCGTGGGGCCCGGGCCCCCGGAGCTTCTTCCGCTCCAGGTCTTCGGCGGCAATTTGATGACGGGGGGGGGGGGGGAGGGGGGTCCTTCCGCTCCAGGACCCACCGCCGAAGTGCCCTGAAGACCCGCGGCGGGGGATCCCGCCGAAGCGCCGGGTCTTCGGCGGCAATTCGGCGGCCGGGGGCCTCTGCAAAGTCCTTGACTCAGTTTAGTTGATGACTGTCTGACTTGTTCATCCAGCATTCCCCGTAGTCATCAAAGTGAGGGGTGTTTGAAGTGAACACAGTGGTGGCTGGCAGCTAGGGTAAATTGTATACTCAAGAATGTGAGTGGGAAGGTCAGTCAAGCAGGATTAATATTGTGGATTCTGGCTCCTGTCCTAAAATATCAAAACCAACCCTGCTCTCGGTCTGGCTTTGAGCAGAGTACAAGAGTTGGGTTGGTGCTGAGATTTCCATACATTTCTCAACATCCACAAATGTGTGCTTTGAAGTACACAGAAAATCCACTCTATATCCAGCAGTTAGATGAAGCCATCTCTGGAAGTGTGGTCTGCAAAAGCATCAGTAGTGAGGAAAAAAAGGTTGTTTTTAAAAGTTAGCAAGTTCTATATAGGGTTAAAAACATTATTTTAAAAAGTTAGGGGTGCATAGGAAGCGGGAAGTTTCGGGGTGAGATGAGCAAGGGATGAAAGTGAGGGGAACAGCAAGAAGAAGCAACTTTGCTCATGCTCTCACATATTATCCTGGTTCCCGATAGAAATGGGTGAGCTCAAAGGAGGGGAAGAGGTCAGCTGTGATCCTAAACAGGAGGAACAAAAGAATCTTCAAGGAGATTGTGGACCTGCTGTGAGGGAGGAAGGATAAGGATACCGGCCCTTTAATTTTTGTAGTGTGAGCAGCTAGTAATTGGACCAACAAATGCCTGGCAGCTCAACAACAGCTGGTGATCTGCCTGGCAACAGGGTTGGGCAATTTGCTAGCACCTGGTGATCTGCCCGGCAACAGGCTTGAGAGCTTCATGTACATCAGCTGATCAGTGCATATTTGTTATCTTACTAATCAGATCAGTGTTAAATGTAAAATAAATAAATAAAAAAGTGTTATCAGTCAAGACACACAGTGGAATGTGAACCCGAAACATAACTATGGACCTGATTCGGCAAAGCACTTAACCATAAGTTAAAGTTTCATAGAAGCCAATGGGAATTAAATTCCTGTTTAAAGCTGAGCACGTGTTTAAGTGCTTTGCTGAATCATGGTCTGTATACGTGGTATAATGCATAATGCAATCTGTGATAACATACTATAGTTAAGGTTGCATAGAAACTTCCCTGTTTTCTCTTGCTTATATTTAAGAAAAATTCTCTTTTAGGGCTGAAACTTTCCAAACTTAGGCTGAACCCAAGGATGAGTTTTCTTTTCCAATTTAAGGAAAATCCCTAAGGCCATTACTGAGTTATTGAGAAAGGAAAAAATATATACACCTTTTCAGAATGAAAAAAAAGAACAGTTATGTTTTGTTTTGTTGTTGGTTTTTCCCCTCTTTCTTCTCACCACTAATTTAAGAACAGCTAAGCTATAGCACTTAACATGTGGCTAGTCCTCTTTGAGGGACAGTATAATAAAGGATATTACTCTATTCTACAGCAATGATCCAAAACACTAACTCTTACAATAATAATGCTATAATGTCTGTGGTGATGACTGTAGGATAATGTATTTATTTGTTTAAAACAAACTATGTTTGAAAACAAAGTTATCAATCTTCAGAACATGTTCAATAGGCAACTACTAAGATATTTATATGGTTGGCAGAATATGGTTTTTTAAATCTTTTTGATCGATAATATTTATTTAAAGCATTTTTTCCTATTTTTACTGATTCAATTTTCACTGTTGATTAGGAGTTTTAAACTTTTTTGAAATTGTATCTATTTAAATTATCACAGTTTTGGGAAATTATGGAGGATCAGAGAATAATAATATAATGACAATAGGTGATGAGATTCCAACAGTCTACGTTTTATAACCATCAAAACACAAATTGTCAACATCATATGTCAAAATATACAAGTAAATACACCTCTACTTCGATATAACGCTGTCCTCGGAAGCCAAAAAATCTTACCACGTTATAGGTGAAACCACATTATATCGAACTTGCTTTGATCCACCCGAGTGTGCAGCCCCGCCCCCCGGAGCGCTGCTTTACCGCGTTATATCTGAATTTGTGTTCTATCAGGTCGTGTTATATCGGGGTAGAGGTGCATCCTTAAATCAAAACTTTAATAATTTCTCAAACAGCATTTTACTTACTTTGCCTATCTGTAAATTTTGATTATTTTATCACCACACTTAAACAGCCCCTAAGCCCGAGCCTCTTAGCCCGAGTCAACTGACATGGCCATCCATGTCATTAATTGCAATGTAGACATACTCACTGAAAATCACAGCAAAGCTCTCCCTCAAAACTATGTGACATCAGGGACAGAAGAAAATCACACTGATCATGTGATTTTTGCAACATACCACAACTTTCTGCAAATCCTAAACTTACATAGTTTCTATATTTTTCTATTGTAGAAAGTCTGATTTGGGGAATTTGTCATATACAATTTATGAATTCTGTTTGAGATTATGAACTGTCTGTATCAGATTGCAAACTCCATTTTGATTGTAAGACTGGTCTTTGCCTTTCTGCTGTCTTTTACCTCCATCTTGCACTAAAATTACAAGGGCTAACAATAGACTGTCGTTAAATTTTAATGATCGTCCATTCAAATGGAGCATTCTTGGATAAAGAGATGGCTTCCACCCATGGCACAAGAGTTTTTCAGGTCTGAACTCTAGAGGACTGGTAACTGAGCAACAGATTGCGTGGTGGAAGACTTTAATCATCTGGGGAGATTGTTCATGGGTCTCTTGACAAAGGGGATGGAGCTTATAAAAGAGAGGGTCTCTCATTGGCCACTTGAGAAGAATGACAGAAAGAAAAAAAAAAGAAGAAAAAGAGAGGGAATACAACAGACAGACTCACTCTTTCCATTTTTCAGAGAGGAAGTCAAGTGTGGGAGGGCAAGGAGGAGAGAAAAAGCTCCTTAGAAAACAGATTTAAGGCCAAGGGAATACTCAAGGTGAAGAAATTGTGACTGTGAAATGCAGATAGGTGTGTTTATTATTTTGTCTAGAACTGTATATTCCTTGTGTTAGCTACAGTCAAAAGTGGCTGTTTAGAAACCTTTGCAGAGCCTATCTTTGTGTCTGTTTTCTTCCCCTATCCTGTGTCCCTGAAGAGTTAAACTAGAAACCCAGAGTGACCACAATGTTGGAGTTCTAGAAGCGGGTGTGCTTGAGATATCTGGGACCGGCAAGTAGATACTGAGATATCTGGGACTGGCAAGTAGTTCTCCTGGGGCTGGAGGGCAGCTGAGGGGGTAACAAACAGAGTCTGTACCAAGTAGTGCGTCGGAGGGTATGTCTACACTGCACACTAAGCTCAGGATCTGACCTGGGTGTGCGCCTAAGCCACCCTTCCATCCACATTGCAAATCAGCCTGAATCAGGACAACAAGTACTCAGGACTCTGGTCCTAGTACTGTGCTAGGGAACCTGAGTCCCACTGCAACTCAGGTGCAAGCCATCTCATTTTGCAGTGTCGACGCAGCTGCACACCTGAGTCAGAAGGTCTGTGTCATGCAGTATGGATGTGTTAGCATGGCTGTGAGACCTGGGTCCAGCAAGTGTAAACCCAGGTTTACAATGCAGTATGGATGCTCAAGCACTGGCTTGGAAACACCAAGTCCACAAGCTGGGTCCCACAGACCTAGGGTTAGTGCTCAGTGTAGACATACCCAGAGAGGCCAAGGGGAGAGACAGTGCTGCAGCCAACTGAGACCTAGGAAAGCTTAAGAGCCCTTGGGTCTGGAGATCCAACTATGGAGTCAGGGGAGTGTCTGTCCAGCAGAGGGAACTTTATCAGGGCCGTGTGTGACAGTCTGAAGAGAGTGGTTTCGCAATATAGCTGTATATGCTGCTGCTTGTTTAATCTACCATTGCAGAAAACTGTCTACACTGCAGGCAAACAGCAGCAGAAAAGGTTTCAACTCATCCTCCATTCACATCAGAGAGGATATAACTAATGTGCTTAGAAGGGCCATTTAAAATGATTAAAAACTAGTATTTTCTCCCCCCTTCCCACACACCTTTTCTTAGAAGACCAAAAATAACATCTATTTCCCCAAAAAATTAAATGGAAAAACCTACATTTATACCAGGTTAAAGCTATACATTCAAATAAAGAAGATAAGACTTGCAAAATATAACAAACCTCAGTAACAATAGCTATGCACATTGCATATGCAAAATATTTTAGATGATTAGCTATTCTGTTATTTTTATATCTAAATATTTGGTATCTGCAATGTGGATGCATTATGTATGAGATATCTTCATTATTGCATTTCCTGGCTTGTTTATTTAAGTCTGAGATCTTAATATTGCATGAATGTAATATTTGGAGTGTCACATGCTTAAGAAAAAATCCCCCAAAACTTTCCTCAGTTTCAATTGTGTCACAAAATATTTGAATGGAACAGGGTCCTCCCATATTCCCACAAGATTAGATAAGAATTATTTGGGCCAATGAAGGCCTAGGGTAAACAGGTGTAGAGTAGCTACACTGCTGTTGCTGGAGTTGCACGAACTTAGGGTTTAACTTGCTCTTTGTGTGGAGCCCAAATTCCCCAGAATTTCCCCCCTCAATTGGCCCTGATCCGTTCTGCAGGCATGAATGGTATAACAGCATCTGCTTTAGCAGTGCACTGATGTTTGCCAGCAAGTCCCACATACTGTATATAGCTTAAGGAAAATGAACAGGAATTGTGTTTTCCTCTGCCGTAATTTTCAGGTGGGCCCCAAACTCAGAAGCCACAGAGACTTGCCTAGCAACTAGCAAATTGTTTCCACTCCAGCAGCAGAGCTGTGCATAAGTGTACTAGGGAGCAGACCTGCGTACATGAGCTAGGCAAAAAGCCTAAGAAAAATTTCCACATAAATACATATGCAAATTTACATGTACTCTCATAAAGTAGGCACCTCATGGCACAACTCTCCCCAAACCAATCTCTACCGCCCATATTCTTCAGTCTTCTCACACTATGTTTCATCTACACGTCCTCTCTATCAAGTATCTTTTCTTTTCTTCTTCTTCCCCACCAAATATCCACTATTGTTCCCCCATTCGTTCTCTCTTCTCCTCCTTCCCTATCCATTATGTCATACACAGGCTTCTCTTTTTGTTCGGAGTCCACTTCTTAGAATCTGCTGCTGCTGTTGCAATGCCATCTCTTACCCAACCTGCTGCTTAGCTTTCCTTCCCCGGACTTCCTCTGTGTCTCTCTCATTGGAGGAGAGGGGCAAGAAGCTAAGGACAGGAACAGCATTAATTAGATGACAAGGGACGAGAGAGGAAGGGAGTCTGAGCCACTGTCCTCATCCTTCTTGGTAGACAGCCAAAACCTAGAGAGACTCCACCAGGGAGGCTGGCAAGCTGTAGCCAGTGTCAGAAAGCCAAGGGTTAGGCAAGTCTGTAGTGGGACCTACAGCAGTGCACAACTGAGGGAAACATACTCAACACACATGCCTAAACACATTACTTGGTGTCATGGTGGCAATCACCACCCTGCTTCTATGGGTCAGAAACACATGTGACAATTGGCAATGGGACTGCAGGACGGTAATGCCCATCAACACAATAATGAGTCACTCAATTGTACTTAACTGTCTAGTTTCTAAATTGTGTAAACTCTTTTGGGCATGGACTGGGCCTTCTTGTGTGTTTGTACAGCACTTACTAAATCTGGAGCACTACCAGAAACACACACATAGGTAAATATGTGTTGCTTTGTTGGAAAACTAACTAGCTGTTTCCCTGGATTATTATTATTATTATTATTACTACTAATTATTTGTATTACTATCACACCTAGAGGCCCTCGTCATAGATTAGGACCCAAGTGTGCTAGGTGCTGTAAAAACACAGGACAAAAAGATGGTTCCTGCATCAAGAGGTAACAGTCCAGCTCTCCACCTTCCCTCAATAACGCCTCCTTCCTGAGCCCACAACCTGCATCAAAGGGCTTGTCTGGAACCAGAGGAAATTTGGGCTTGTCTACACAGCACCAGCAGTGCACAGCAAGGATGTGTGATTTATAGAATGCTCAAATGTACAGTGCTTCAACTGCCTCACGTAGATTCTGCTGTCATGCTGTAAGAGGTACCTAGTTCACGGGACTCCATTAGCACAATCTAGGTATTTCTTGGAGCATGTCAGCAGAGTCTACATGAGGCAGTAGGAGCACAGTACATTTGAGCACTCCATAAATCACATGCCCCTGGTGTGCACTGCAGGTAGACAAGCCCTTTGATGCAGCTTGTGGATAGCACATTCCTTCCCCTGAAGTCTAGCTCCAATTCCTCATCCAGTATACTGTGTAATCCACAAACGGGGGGTTCTGACTGGTTGCCACTGGTCCTTTCTAGCTGTATGGCTAGGATATGCTAGATTGCTTTTGCCGGCTCATGCTCTTCTTGACATGATGGAGGTTCTAAAATTACATGAATCTGTGGTGGGTATGGAGAATTGCCCCTTGGTGGCCTGAGTCTGCTGCAGGGGCAGACTGGCTCAAAGCCTGGCTGCTTCACAGGGGAACATCACTGTAGTGGAATCACTTTAGTGACCTCTTAGAAAAGAGCTCATTGAAGAAGACACAAAGACTGAAAGAGACTGAATAAAGGAGACACCCAAACAGAAGAAAAGGGAATGGGGGGAAGGCAAGTAGCCTTGGAAGAAAAAGAAGGAGGGGAAAAAAAAACCCGGGAGATAGAGTAAGTTGTTAATTATTATTTGAAAGAACATTTTTGTCAAAACATGACAAAACTCAATTATTATTCATATATTTGTACACACATGGCAGAATCCTCAGCCTCAGTGGAGCTACACTGATTTATACCAGGTGAGAATCTGGCTCACTGTGGCAGAAGCTACAGGTACAGTTGAGATGTGGTATCTTGCCTTCGGTGACCCATCTGGGGAGTAGCACCAATGATGGTTCCTCTGCACTCCCTCTCTGGCAGGGAAGTGGCAGCAGCACTCCTTCATTCAACTGCACAGGGCCAGCTCCACTTCACTCATCCAGTGGAGGAGCAACACCCTTGGGCCATCTTTAAGTCCTAGAGTGGCATAAGCAGCTTAAGCTCCTTTATAAGCTTTAAGTGCCTAAGTCTTCAAAGCTGCTTAAAGCCATTAAGCTGTTTAAGCAGCTTAAGACACTTGAGACTGTTGGCATGTTGTTTGGGGTTGTAGCATAATGTCCTAGCCTGTGAAACGGCCGGTCCACCCCTGAGTTAATAGGTTTGAACAGAGAAATTGCTAGGCTGGATCTGACCTTTGTAAACTCAACCTGGCTAAGTTTTGTTTGTTTATTTTTACACTTCTCTTTTCACTCTGTGGATTTAAAGCTGTCCTTGAGAACCAGACAGGTTTGGCTGTTTGCCATGGAGTTCCTGCAGACCCTTAGTCACCTATGAATGCCAGGGAGTAACTTTGCAGACCTCAGTGAATCTGAACTCATAGCTATTACTGTCTGTCACAGGTCCAGATGACCATCCCAATTCTGGTCACTCACTGGATTGCTGTGTGGGGACCCAGCCATTGAGTCCCCGTGTGTTTTAAGATCCCAGAATCTGAATGCAGTTCAGGCACTGTTGCTGTCTTTGGGCCCCTGGGCACACACTCTGGCATCCCCTCCTGAAAGCTGCAACCACGTGGCCCCTTGCTCAGCCAGCCTCTTGAACCCATGCTGACCCTTCCGACCCTCCCCATAGCTTAAACGCATCCTCTCCCAGACTTCTATCTCAAGATATGAGCCACTCTCTCTACTTCCTCCTCCCTTCAGACCACTGGAGGAAGTATCTTCTCCTAGGCTCCAGCAAACTCACTGTTTAAAAGTGCTTCACCTGAAACAGGTGGTCTTTGAGTTCTAAAGACCCATCATTGTACCTGGTCTGGGAGATGCATACTTAAGGTTTGTCAGCAATAGTGGACATAGAGATAGAGGTTGATCCCAGGAATAAGAGCTCTGTGTAGCTTGAAAGCTTGTCTCTCTCACCAACAGAAGTTGGTCCAGTAAAAGCTATTACCTCAACCACCTTGTCTCACACAGATAGAGGCACATTCATGATACAGCAATTTTCATAGTGATAACTTCAAACATCAATGAGAATTCATAAGTTGTATTCATAAGTTCCCCAAATCACCACACTATCACATTCATCCACTTGCATAAAACATCAAACCAATAATCCATCTAGTTGAAAAGATATTATTAGTACACCTCTCATTTGATATTTAAAAGTCATGGATATCTTTAAAAGAACATGAAAGTCATGGCCAAATTTAGAAGACAAAGCTTTAGCCACTTTTAGATATGGACTAAAACCAGAGCTTTGCATTTGAACACATGAATTTTGGGAAAGTTCTTCATGTATTTTAGATATCGTAATCTGGAATCACTGTGCTTCCTGCATGTTAACTAGTGAAAGTAAAGGCATCAAGTAGATGCTCTGCTATCTCTCTCATCAAGTCTATGCTTTGCATAAGCTTGGAAAATTGGTCTTATACTTCTGAGGCCTGGTATAGTGATACCAGTATGCTATACCAGCAAAGCAGTCCTAGTATGGATGCATCTTATATTGTGCTTTATATTCCAGCCCCCCTGTGGGAAATGAGTTATACCTGCAGAAGTGTAGTGTCACAGACCTGAGTGAACTCCCCCTTGCTGGACTCTCACCAGGCTGCTGTGCTTGGATCCAAACCTAGGATCTGATGTGTTTCTGAGCTCCCCTGGGTCTCAGCAGGCTTCATCCACTCTCTCTTTGGCCTCTAGGCTTAATTCCTGGACATAGATGCTCTGTCTGGTATCACTTCTCAGGAGCGAGACCCCCAAAGTACAGCTGCCCTATGCTCCAGGACCAGTGTTGATTCCCCAAGACACCTCAGTAGCTCAAGCACACTCTTTCTCAGAACTTTGTCTTTGTGGGTACTCTGGTTTATAGTTTAACCCTTTGGGAACACAGGTGATAGCTGAAGCAAGAAAACACAGACCTTGCCAGAGGAGTTCTAAACCTATCACACTTTACTCATAGACAACACAAGAGATATTCAGATCTATGCAAAATAAGAAACACCTGCATGCAAATCCCTGCCTCACTTTACTCACCACTCTAAGAGTCCTTTGGGATTCAGTCAGTGTCTGTTCAGGAAGTCCAGGAGTCTGCTGTATCCCCTCTCCTTTCTTCCTTACTCCAACTCAGTTTTGCCTTCTTATTCTGGTCATTGAGAGACAGCTACTCAGAGCAGACCATGCCATTTTATAACTTCCAATGGTGTCTGTCAGGTGACCTCTCTGATCTGCTTCAAGTGCCCATCAGGTGACCAAAATCTCCCATCAGGTGATTTGTTACTTGGTTACCAGCCCACCTGGGAGAAGTGGATTTCCTTGGGTGGTAATCAGCCCTTTATCTGAGGGCACTTCCATTTGAATGGAAGTCACCAAGGTTTAATAACTCTCCATTGTTAGCTCTCTGCTAGGTGCAAGAATTTCTCCTGGTACCTCCAATGTGTTTCAAGCTCAATATGAAGGCTACAGAGCCAGCGTGAAAGCACAGAACAGATTTACAATCAAAATGGCCTTTACAAAAACAACAACAACAACAAAAACAAATGGAGGTTGCAGATTGATACAGATAATATGCAGACATATATTAATTATGACTGTCAAATGATTAAAAAAATTAATCACTATTAAAAAAATTAATCGCGATTAATCACACTGTTAAACAATAATAGTATACCATTTATTTAAATATTTTTAATGTTTTCTACATTTTCAAATATATTGATTTCAATTACAATGCAGAATACAATGTGTACAATGCTCACTTTATATTTATTTTTATTACAAGTATTTGCACTGTAAAAAACAAAATAAATTGTATTTTTCAATTCACTGAGTACAAGTACTGTAGTGCAATCTCTTTATCATGAAAGTTGAATTTACAAATGTAGAATTATGTACAAAACCCCCCTGCATTCAAAAATAAAACAATGTAAAACTTTAGAGCCTACAAGCCCAATCAGTCCTATTTCTTGTTCAGCCAATTGCTCAGACAAACAAGTTTGTTTACATTTGCAGACGATAATGCTGCCTGCTTCTTGTTTACAATGTCATCTGCAAGTGAGAACAGGCGTTTGCATTGCATTGTTGTAGCCGGTGTCGTAAGATATTTACATGCCAGATGCGCTAAAGATTCATATGTCTCTTGATGCTTCAACCACCATTCCAGAGGACATGCGTCCATGCTGATGGCGGGTTCTGCTCAATAACGATCCAAAGCAGTGCAGACCATCATCTGAGTCAGATGCCACCAGCAGAAGGTTGATTTTCTTTTTTGGTGGTTTGGGTTCTGTAGTTTCCGCATCAGAGTGTTGCTCTTTTAAGACATCTAAAAATATGCTCCACACCTCGTCCCTCTCAGATTTTGGAAGGCACTTCAGATTCTTCAACCTTGGATCAAGTGCTGTAGCTATCTTTAAAAAATTCACATTGATATCTTCTTTGCATTTTGTCAAATTTGCAGTGAAAGTGTTCTTAAAATGAACAATATGCTGGGTCGTCATCCAAGACTGCTATAATATGAAATATATGGCAGAATGTGGGTAAAACAGAGCAGGAGACATACAATTCTCCCCCAAGGAGTTCAGTCACAAATGTAATTAACGCATTATTTTTTTGACGAGCGTCATCACCATGGATGCATGTCCTCTGGAACGATGGCTGAAGCATGAAGAGGCATATGAATCTTTAGTGCATCTGGAACATAAATATTTTGCCACACCAGCTACAACAGTGCCCTGTGAATGCCTGTTCTCACTTTCAGGTGCATTGTAATTAAGAAGTGGGCAGCATTATCTCCCATAAATGTTTTGCCAGTATATCTGTGTTAACACTAGGTGCTCTTGCTGGAATGTTGGTCAGGGATCACACCTCTTCATTAACACACACCGCACCATAACAACTCTAACTCAGGAACCAACCCATGCAACAAACCTCGATGCCAACTCTGCCCACATATCTACACCAGCAACACCATCACAGGACCTAACCAGATCAGCTACAACATCACCGGCTCATTCACCTGCACGTCCACCAATGTTATATATGCCATCATGTGCCAGCAATGCCCCTCTGCTATGTACATTGGCCAAACTGGACAGTCACTACGCAAGAGGATAAATGGACACAAGTCAGAGATCAGGAATGGCAATATATAAAATTGGAGGAGAACACTTCAACCTCCCTGGCCACACAATAGCAGATGTAAAGGTAGCCATCTTACAGCAAAAAAACTTCAGGACCAGACTCCAAAGAGAAACTGCTGAGCTCCAGTTCATTTGCAAATTTGACACCATCAGATCAGGATTAAACAAAGACTGTGAATGGCTATCCAACTACAGAAGCAGTTTCTTCTCCCTTGGTGTTCACACCTCAACTGCTAGCAGAGCACCTCACCCTCCCTGATTGAACTAACCTCTATCTCCATACTGATTTATACCTGCCTCTGGAAATTTCCATTACTTGCATCTGAAGAAGTGAGGTTCTTAACCACGAAAGCTTATGCTCCCAATACTTCTGTTAGTCTTAAAGGTGCCACAGGACACTCTGTTGCTTTCTACTTTCTTTAGTCATTACAAAGTAATAAGTCAGAGGTTCTCAACCTTTTTCTTTCTGAGAGTCCCCACCCAACATACTAGAAAACCTCCACGGCCCACCTGTGCCACAATAACTGGTTTTCTGCATATAAAAGCTAGGGCTGGTGTTAGGGGGTAGCAAGCAGGGCAATTGCCTGGGGCCCCATGCCACAGGGGCCCCCATGAAGCTACATTGCTCAGGCTTCAGCTTCAACCCCAGGTAACGGGGCTCAGGGACTGGACTTCAGCCCAATGCGGTGGGGCTTCGGTTTTCTGCCTTGGGCCCCAGCGAGTCTAATGCTGGCCCTGCTTGGAGGCCCCCCTGAAACCTGCTTGAGGCCCCTAGGGGGCCCCGGACCCCTGGTTGAGAACTACTGTAATGAGCGATCCAAGTCTGTTTGATCACATCCTGGTCCCTGCTGGATAAGAGTCTGCATCGCAAACACTAATTACAATTGCGTACAATTAGGAGTTTTAGAGAGAGGTTCAGAAATGGAATAGTAAAGGGCGTTACAGTTTAAAATGGAGGTGCATGGGCAAATTGTGTGAGGGGGCTTACACATTGCTTTTCTGCACTATGCCCAGTTGGTTTCATGAGCTATACATTCACCCCACACATTAGAATATACCGAAATAACACAACAGGAAGTATTTCTTAACAGTGAGACTTCTTAGACTGTGGAATTATCTTATTATGGAAATGTTGGAAGCCCCATTGCTTTAATCATTTAAACTAAAGTAGGCAAAGCACTAGAAAACAGGGAACAACTCTGCATGGTAAGAAGGATGAATAAGATGAGCTAATAGATTTTTTACATGTCTAAAATGTCTGTGAACAAAATAATTTAGTAAAAATTGCAAATATCAATGGGCAGCTCTAATTTAGCTCAAGTTTCTACATCCTGGGATTCCCAGGACATAACATTACAATTTAAACTAGGGCTAGGTCTACACTACAAACATTTGTCAGCAGAGCTAGGTTGGTTAGGGATGTGTAAGAGGTGTGATCTCTGATTGACATAACTGTCCCTAGTGTAGACACAGTCATACCAGCAAAAATTCACTGGGATAGCTTATTTTGCTTGGGGAGGCTAGAATAAGCTTTACCTGCAAAAGCTCAATTTTGCAAATATAAACTGCAGTCACACCAGGAGCACTTTGCTGATATTATAAGGGGCTTACCAGCAATCAAATGTTGTCCCCGTCCCTGACCTGTCAGGCCCTGCCCATCTGTCACCCTAAGACCTGTCATGTGGGGTATTACTTCCGGGGTCAAGATGGATACATGACTCAAAGCAAGGGGTGTCCTCTGACCCCTCTAAAAACTCCTCCCATCGTCCTCTACCAATTGGGATGGGTTTTGCCCCCATATGACCACCCCAAGAGGAGATTTGACCAATTGGGAGAAGTTCGGGGGTGGGGTGAGCCATCTGGAAGTGGGTCATGTGACCCCTCTAAGAACTCCTCCCATTGCTCTCTACCAATTGGGGTGGGTTTCAGCCCCCTTAGGCTGTCCCAAAAGAGAAATGTGTACCAATCAGAATAGGGGTAGCATGTAGGTCTAAGCCGGAACCCCCCCAATCTGTGGACCTTGACGGTTGGCCGGCTGGCAGAACCCGGCCCGTAAATCCCAGCGATGCACAGAAGAGGCCATCTTATTTCAAGAATGCGTGTTTCAGAAATCGTGGAAACACTGAGAGGAAACATCGACTCTTTCACCACCTCTGTGAAAACTTCAGAATTTGTTTTAGCGCCGAAGGCCTTCAAATGCCTGTAGAGAAAGCACTACATCAGTGATAGATAGTTCCGAGGAGGAGGAGGGAGCGGCTGAAGGGAGCCTTTTGACCCAGCTGTTGATGGATACGCTGGAACCCGACCCCAAAACCCAACCATTTGTGAGGCAGACCAATGAGCTGCATGGAACCAGTAGGAGCTGAGCCGGGGTTGTGTAAATCTTAAAAAAAAATAGGCGTGGGGCTTACAGTTGTTTCTTTTCTGAAAATCTCTTGACAGCTCAATGATACCTTTCTAGAGGCCCTGGAGAGCATTGCATCAGACAGCGAAGATGAATTGAGCCCATCTTATTTTTGCTCAATGCCGGTACAAGTTGCTGATGAGGACGCTGAGGATGACAGCTATATGGATTTAAGGAGAACCCTTGGCATAGAACTAACAGAGCCAGTGCTGTGTCATGAGCGTAAAAAAAATCATGCAGTCTATTGTATGTGTTGCTGTTTATGCTGTCCTTAATCACTGCCTAAAGGAGAAGCTTTTCAAAGACTGTGAGGGCTGTGTCATAGACGCACCAGGCCAACGGCACCATGACTGTATGACTTGGACTTCAGAGGATATAAACTGCAAGTTCCAGGACCTGTGCGCTGACCTGTGTTTGGAAAGCTTATTAAATGCTGTTATTGCCATAGGTTATGCTTTGCAATGTCTGTACCTAACCCAAGAAAATTTAGCACAAGGGGTGACCTTGGTAAATGCTGTGAAAAGTGCTCGACACCCGACAGTGTTTTAAAGAAAATGACCAAACCGGAGGATACCCGCTTAGCGCATTATATTGACCGTCTGGTCTGCACAGTTACCGAACCCTGCTTAAGAAAAAGTCTATTTGTAAGAAATCTAAAAGGATTAAGTTAGAGAATGGTGAGGGAACAATCATGCGATATAAAGCTTGGTAGCTGTAAATAAAAATATCTATTGAAAAAGGCTTTGTGACTATCTGTGTTTCTGTTAGGTCTGTGTGGCCCTTAAATAAGATAAAAGTTTTGATGGAGCATTTTGGTTTGTTTTTAAGAGGCTGTATGTCTTTTAAATAAAAACAAAACAAAACAATAGTTTGTGAGAACCCAGATGAACTCGTGTCTTTGTGTAAACTCCTGAGGTTTTATTTGAACTGTCCAATAGCGTTTACAAACTCTTGGGGTTATGTTTAAACTGTCCAATAGCATTCTACAAACTCCTGAGATTTTATTTAATTTAGCATTAATCAGAGCTCACCATCCCCACCCACCCATCTTCCCTACTGTGGGTGTACAACCATCAAACTTAATTACTGATCACTAACATATTTAACTCTGATGGAAACAAAGGTGGATAATCATATCTAGACTTACACCTATAGACTCAAGGCAGTAGAGTCAGTAGGGGTGTGGTTAAACCATTCAGTTCAACAGGGTGAGTCAGCTCTATTGTATTCAAACACATGTCTCAAACATCCCTGTTTTATACACAATATAGGAGCTTTTTTTTTTTTTTTGCTTTAAAAGCTTTTTTTGTTTGTTTTTTCTCAGGATTCTACTACACACATTTAAGGTTTTTGCTGTAAATAAGGCTTTTTACACAAAGACACGAGAGCTGGGTTCTCACAAACTATTTTTTGTTTTGTTTTTTGTTTAAAAGACATACAGCCCCTTGAAAACAAACCAAGATGCTCCATCAAAACTTTTATCTTATTTAAGGGCCACACAGATCTATACTCTGGTATAATATACTGGAAAAACTAACAGTGTAGTATATAAAATATGTTAAGTAGAAATTAGACTTTGGCCTAAACTTAGCCTAAGTGTAGAGGAGTATGGGAAATTGAGATTGCTAGTGTGGAAAAGTTACAGATAAGTGGGAGACAGTAAGATGCGAAAATTGAAGTTAGCAAGGACATGAGCCAAGGTTATGTTGCCATTACATTATGGTTATAACTGGTTTAAACAAGGTTTTTAATAGTGTTTTTGAGAATTGTGAATGTTTTATTAAATGCTATCTATATTGATAGTATGGGAAGGACATTGGTGTAGATGTCAATTTAAATACAGTAATGTGTAATGTAAAGAGGCAATAAGGAGTTATCAGAAATATAATTATGGTAAGGCGTAGTTTAATGTTAATTAGTATGATAATGGATTATAAAAGGAGTAGTTTTGTTAATTTGGGAAGAGCTCCAACTAACATCAGCAGGGTACCATTAGGTTCCAGGATTATAAGGCTGTACTTCACTCTGCTGTCAACGGCTTTATCACCCATTGATACATTATTTCATCTTTGAGTGTAAGTATAATTGCAGTATTGGGTAAGTGGTCATGGCATGCCTGTTTGCTTAACTAATCATTTTCCTTTTAAATAAAGTTTCATTTTTCTCATTCAGAGTGTCACCTAGTGGTTCTCTACTAAATAATTTTTCTGTAACCAACCTAGAGGCTCAAATCTGTAAACTAAAGCTTTGTCTACACTAGTACTTTTGTTGGCAAAACTTTTGTCGGTCAGGGGTGTGAACCCCTCCTCCCCCCCCCGAGCAACATAAGTTTCACTGACAAAAGCGCCGGTGTGGACAGCGCTATGTCAGCGGGAGATGCTCTCTTGCCAATATAGCTACTGCCGCTCGTTAGGGATGGTTTAATTAGGCAGGCAGGTGAGCTCTCTCCTGCTGGGATAGAGTGGCTACACAGGAGACCTTACTGCAGCACAGCTGCAGTGGTACAGCTGTGTCACTGTATGGTCCATAGTGTAGATGTAGCCTTAGTTAGGTTTTTATTGCACCCTTATCTTTAACAATGTAATATAAATTGGGGGCATTTCAACATAAAGGTCACAACATGTAACAACTGGCTTGCATCTGAAGAAGTGAGGTTCTTACCCACGAAAGCTTATGCTCCCAATACTTCTGTTAGTCTCAAAGGTGCCACAGGACCCTCTGTTGCTTTTTCCAACTGGCAAAGTATTCCTTTGCCCCGCCCTAGTTCTCACCTTTGTAACATATATACTAGCTTTAAAACAGTATCATCAGGAGGAGAGGGATAACCTTATTCAAAGCTTATAAAATCTGCTATGAGAAATATCTGTGGCTGGAGGAAAAACAATGAGTTCAGTGTTACAGGGGCAAATCCAGTGTTTAAATAAACAATAGTTTACAGATAATTCCAGGACACAGCAGAGAAAACATGGATAAGAGTAAAAAGGTTAAAGGTATATTACTGGAGCTGTTTTTGTGATAGTGACTAGGAACTGATTTTGGACTTGTCTGAGAGCGCTAGAATATTATGTTTTCCCGCTCTAAAACTATATATGCAACCTAAGCAAGAAGGAGAAGGCTTCTTCATCAACAGATATGGCATCCATGTAAACACAGCTGTCAACTCAACCTAAATTTGCCGGCATCCCTTTCAAAATAAACTCCTCATCCCCATATGTGGAGTTGGAGTTTCCTCATCCAGATTTTGGCTGAAGGTCAGTACAACCACTGAGGAGAATTTAGAGTTTGGATGCAGCCCAGTGTTTTGATTGGCCAGCAGCCAAGAAAGTACTTAGATAAAGGCTGGGGAGAGAGTTGGGATAGTGCATGGTAAAGGTGACCTGAGTGGGAGCATGAGGCCTCGCAGATCTCACACCCAGGTCTGCAGGCAGTGCTCAGATTGCAGCCATACCCCAGTAACTCACTAGTACCAGTAGGGAGTGTGGGCTGGTAGACCCTAAATCACCATAGGGACTGCCCACATGGCTCCCAATTGGAGGAGATATCCAGTCTCTCCAATTGGCTCAGACGCATCAGAAGAAGGCACTAGGTGAGTTGTTGGCTGGCTACTACATTTTGCAATTTGCTCAAACAGGAACAAGAGTTTTGATAATTCTCAAGGTTATTCAAGCTATTTTTTATTTTCCAGATATAAGTCTTTGAACAATGCCACTCAGATGAGAGAAAAAATGTCTGAAAAATTTCCTGGCCATTGACCTGAGATGTGTCATCCAGTTTCAGGTCCCTACACCTTTGGGACATGACATATCCGATAACCTGGAAAGTTCACAAGTGAGTTTAAAATTTGGGTTTGGTTCCAGCATATCTATGTTTTCTTTGATGTGGACCAACTCTAAGAATTTAACCAAATCTAATTCCTTTTTTTTTTTTTTAAGGGCTAAATTCTACAGCCAGACAAGAACTATAAGGTTTGAGCCTGATCAATGCATCTTGAAATGTCAACAGTGTCTTTATTGTATTCTAGGCATAGGTTAAGCAGGTGCTGATCTGGAAATCAGACAGTAGTGTTGGAACTCACTTCTCCATTAATGCACCTGCAGGAATGGTATTTGCAACATAGGAATTGCCATACTGGATCAGACCCAATGTCCACCTAGTCCAGGATCCTGTCTTAGACAATGGCCAGTTTCAGATGCCTCAGAGAAAGGCGTAAGAACCTCACAGTAGTCAGCACTGATTACATTTTAGCGTTTCTTTCTAAAGTTCTTAGCCAGGACATAATTAAGAATTTTAAATATTTCAGTACTTAAGTATTTTGTTTATCATTAATGGGTCAGATTATCCTTTCAGCTGCAGCAGCTCAATTCTGTTATTTCATTGGAATTCCACTTTTTTATTAAATACATATTTAACCACTATGGCTATTAATGGCTTATTGATAGCAAGCTGAGATATTGGCTAGATATAAAATTAATGCTCTATTTGCTCTTTAAACCCTTCTCAGATGATGCTAAATTAGAAGGGTAAAAGCACCGAGCTGCCTGAATGCCATCTTCTTTGATCCTTTGCATTTATTTTCTTCTTTCTCTGGAGAAGTGGATGTAGATATAATTTAAATCACTGCACCACTAATCCGTTTATATTATATTCTGATATAATATAATCAGTTGGATTCTGCTAGGAATACACATCTTCCATGTAGTATTTTATAAGCGTGAGGAAGTGTTATGATTTTTGTTTCAATATATATTGATGAGTAATTGGGTGCTTTTTAATTTCATTCAGGTCAAAAACCATATTTTTGCTTTTGATATGTGAAAAAGGAAAACATTTATTAAAATACAGACATTGAAATTAAAACGCCACAATTAGTCTCCCATTTTTCTTCTGCATGTGTTTCTTTTGTCCATTTGTGGACTTGAAAGAATGCTTGTTTTACATCAGTGGCAATATACAAATTTTATCTTGAGTTAATTGGTGTCATTTTCCAAGCCCTGTTCCTTTTTCAGATCTCTTCATTCCTCCTCTAGCCATAGTCTGCCTTTGCACAGCCTGTCCCCTCATCAAAATGCTTTTGTGTCTGCTCATAGCCCTGTACCTACAGCATACTCCCTCTTAGATCATGGTATTGTGTATTGCCTCAGCAACCTCTTCTGTATGCACTACCCATCTCTGCACAAAGGCCTTTGCTCTCTCTGTACCCCTTTCTCTCTCATCTTTTGTTGAAGCCTACATTCATATCCAAAGTATCTTCTACCCAGCCTTTTATGTGGTGTGCTTTAAACCCTTTTATTCCTTTGATGAACATTCTCAGCTACCCATTCTCTCCCTTACAGGGAGGTGGATCTTCCTCAAAGTTATTATGCAGCAAGAAGAGACTAGGCCCCATTATTTGAATGTCTTTTTGATTTCACACGTCGTTTAAATTAATTGAATATATGTGTAACCAATGATTGTCCATTAAAGTAGCGACACTGATCAGTGCTTTTCAGTAGGGAAGAGAAATTAAAACCACTATGAGTAAAGACGCAAGAATCAGGCTTTGTGCTGCTTTCTTTGAATTAATATTAGATGACAAATCCCATATTAATAACACATAGATACTTCTATAGCTACCAAGAGTTCATCGTGACTTACAATATTACAATAAAGTGAAAAGAAATGAATGATTCGATTATGATTTTAAAGCTTTCCTGTTTTTATGAAAATCATTATATTATTTGCAGAGGAATGTACCAGAAAAAGTGGTTCAGTGACAGATTTTTTAGTATTATAAAGCCCCTTTTAGAATTATTATCGGGGATAGAGAAAGTAAGGCACAGGGTGCCTTTCATTTAAAAAAAATTTTTTTGGTGGTCTAAAAACTAGCCCTTACACAACATTTTTTGCATCACAAAACCACTTCAACAATTTGTCTCCACGGGGAGAGGGGAGGGGGGGGAGGAGTGTGACGGGGTGGTGGTGTTGTTGAATATTTGAACAGCAGAGTATCTGGCTGGGATAGAAACAACAGCAATAAAGCTAGTAAGGGGAAGTTTACACAACACCTGCTTAGTCTATGCCTAGCTACAGCCACTATAATTAATCTTGCACTTTATAGAGCAAAAATATGGGTTTTTTTTAAAGATAGATTTTCTACTATAAACTTATTTTCTGCAAAATAAATGACAGCCTTACAGAGTACCAGCCCATTAAAACAGCATTATGAAATGTTAAATGGGTCTGATTTAAACACACACAGGCAAATTCTGATCACAGTTACTTGGGTGTAGCTTCCATTGACCTTAGTGGGAACTGCACTTCCACCCATTTAACTAAGTGCAAAATTTGGCCCATAAATAAGGAAAAAATTCAGAGTAAGGCTGAAACTGACTTCAGCTAAGCCTGTTAGAATTAAATATTCTAGAAATACATTTGAGATTCATTCCACTAAATTCTCCTAGGCTTCTAGAGGCAACAGCAGATCCCAAGGTACCAACTGTTTGAAAACTTTGTTTAGACATCTGGACATATTAATTAATAACAGCATTTTATTATTACTTTGGAATTGCCGTGAGATTTCAGAATTTAACGTAGGCCTTTAGGCCCAAATCCTGCCCCAAAGCTCTGCTCCCTTTACACAGCTCAGACAGAGCAAAGGGAGCAGTAACTCTCAGCCTCCTTCTGGCTGGGGATTCTTCCAGCATGAGAGACTTTCAGTGGGCTTAGAGGCAGAGTAGAGTAGGGTTACCATATTTCAGCAAGAAAAAAAGAGGACGGGAGGAGCCCCGCCCTAGCCCCGCCCCTGCCCCTCCCACTTCCCGCCCCCCCAGAACCCCCAACCCTCCCCCCGTTCCTTGTCCCCTGACTGCCCCCTCCTGGGACCCCTGCCCCTAACTGCCCCCCAGGACTCCACTCCCTATCTAAGCCTCCCTGCCTCTTGTCCCCTGACTGCCCCAACCCTTATCCACACCCCCACCCCCAGACAGACCCCTGGGACTCCCACGCCCCATCCAACCACTCCCCACCCCCTGACAGCCCCCCCCAGAACTCCCAACCCATCTAAACCCCTCTGCTCCCTGTCCCCTGACTGCCCCAACCCTTATCCACACCCCCACCCCCAGACAGACCCCTGGGACTCCCACGCCCCATCCAACCACTCCCCACCCCCTGACAGCCCCCCCCAGAACTCCCAACCCATCTAAACCCCTCTGCTCCCTGTCCCCTGACTGCTCCGATCCATCTCCCCACCCCTGCCACCTGACAGCCCCCCCCAGAACTCCCAAACACTCCCCCCCTGCTCCTTGTCCCCTGACTGCCCCCTCCTGGGACCCCTGCTCCTAACTGCCCTCCAGAACCCCACCCCCTACCTAAGACTCCCTGTTCCTTGTCCCCTAACTGCCCCCTCCTAAGACCCCCCCCAACTGCCCCCCAGGACCCTACCCCCTACCTGTACCCTGACTGCCCAAAACTTTCTCCACTCCCCCCAAAAAGCCCCCCCCCCGTTTCTTGACTGCCACCTCCAGAACCTTCCTGCCCCCTGACCTCCTTACCCTGCTGCTCAGAACAGAGTGTTGGGCTCTGTGCAGCCGAGCCGGACACGTGGCTGAGCTCCCCAGCACAACAAAACCCGGTCCCTGGCCCTGCACAACAAAACCCGGTCTGGCCCTGCACAGTGCTGCCGGACTGGGCTGCAAGGGAGCTGCCGGCTCTGAATGCAGGGCGGATCCGGCTCCTCTACAGCTGCTCCTGAGTCCAGCCCGGGACTTCCCTGCAGCCCTCCCAGCCGCTCGCTCTGCCGGGGGAGGGGGAAATCCCGGACATTGTGAGTGCTTTACAAATTCCCCCCGGACGCTATTTTTAGCACAAAAAGGAGGACATGTCCGGGTAAATCCGGACGAATGGTAACCCTAGAGTAGAGCATGCTTCTTTGCTACACCCTTGCGGGTAGGGTTGCCAATTTTCTAATCACACAAAATGGAACACTCCTGCCCCGCCCCTTCTGAAGCCCCGCCCCCTGGTTGTTCCATCCCCCCTCCCTCTGTCGCTCGCTCTTCCCCACCCTCACTCACTTTCACGTAGCTGGGGCAGGGGGTTGAGATGCGGGAGGGCTTGAGGGCTCCAGTTGGGGGTGTGGGCTCTGGGGTGGGGCTGGGGATGATGGGTTTGGGATACAAGAGGGGGCTCTGGGCTGGGGGTTCGGAGTGCGGGACGGGGTGTGGGCCCCATCTGAGGGTGCGGGCTCTGGGGTGGGGTTGGGGATGAAGGGTTTTGGCTGCGGGAGGGGACTCCAGGCTGGGGCAGGGGGGGGAGTGTGGGGTCCCTGCGGCGCTTACTGCATCTCTGAGGAAGCGGCTGCCAGATCCCTGTGGCCTCTAGGCGCATATGCAGCCAGGCGGTTCTGCGCAGTGTGCTTTGCCTTCACGCCCACAGGCGCCACCCCCCACAGCTCCCATTGGTCGCGGTTCCTAGCCAATGGGAGCTGCGGAGCTGGTGCTGGGGGCAGTGCGCAGAGCCTCTCTGCTGGCTGCTTCCAGGAGCAGCATGGAGCCAGGGCAGGTAGGGAGCCTGCCTTAGCTCTGGGTCCCCACTGTGCCGCTGACCAGACTTTTAATGGTCCAGTCGGTGGTGCCAACCGGAGCTGCCACGGTCCCTTTTCGACCAGGCGTTGCAGTTGAAAACCAGACACCTGGTAACCCTACTTGCAGCCCCATGGATAGGGGGGGTGTCTGAAGCAATCTGTGCTATGGCAATCCCTAGCTCGCAGATGCCCTTTGGGGCTGTAGTCAGCTGCTGTATCATAGTCTAAGGACAATTTACAACTGGTCCAGGGTTAGGGTGCCATAAACAGCTCTTTTTTACCTCTGCAGATGCAATCAGTGGCATGTGTAAAAATGGTGGCAGTGTAAATGCAAGTTAGATAAGTTTCATTTATTACTGTAAACTACATTTGTTAATTGATTTATTGAACTGCCCCTTGCTGGTTTAAATTAGTGGTGACATTTAATCTGTCTGTTATATCATGTTTTCTTAAATTGTTAAGTAAAGGTGTGTTAACTTTAATCTAAATGTAGATTGTTTATAAATGGTATTTTTGAGTTAGACCCATTTAGGGTGACCAGAGGTCCCGATTTTATCGGGACTGTCCCGATATTTGCTTGTTTGTCCCGCGTCCCGACCAATGTGCGGTCGGGACACTGGACAAACAAGCAATTTTGCCCTCCCGGAAGGGCTCTTGCCCCCCCCCCCCGACTCCGCCCCCTCCGTCCCCCATTGGCTCCCTCCCCAAATCACCGCCCTGGACCCGCCTCTTCTGTGGGGATGTATCATCCCTACAGCAACCTAATGGAAAGTTCCATGAGGAGGTAAGGGTCACGATGGGACACTTGCCAGGCAACGGCTCATGGCCTTGCAGGTAAACAAGGTAATAAATCATGGCCTTATGTAAGGCCCCCTGGTGGTCTAGGGATTATATAAGATGAGGTAAACAAGGTGATAAATCATGGCCTTATGTAAGGAACGGTTGAACCAATCGGTGTGGGGCTATACATGTGATAAACACATGATTCTCCTTCTTGTCCAATCCGTAGATGTGTGATTATAGCCTAATTGTGTTATGTAATGTTGAGAAAAACTATAAAAGAAAGCTTGTAATGAACAGGATTCGATTCAGCTTGCAACCATATTGGTCGTGTGTTTTATCCGCTCCGCATGGGACCCCACAAATGGTGACCCCGACGTGATTCGGCTTGGACATCGAGGCAGCCGACTGAAGCGTTCGGTGAGAAAAGGCGGAGGTGGCAGCCGCGGCAGGAGGTACCGGAGGATACCGGCTCCTGGTCGTCCGAGAGAGACGTTCGTGAGCTCACAGGTGAGCGGCTGCATTTGATAAAATGGGCTCTGCTTTGTCTGCAGAGGAGGAGACGGTGCATGATTTTTTATTACACATCGCTGAAAAGCGGGGAGAGAAGCTTCCCTCTGACGCGTTGTCCCATTTGTTGAAATGGGGGCAGAGACGCAGGTTTTTTGTTACTCCTGATACTGTCTTTGATAAGGCAGTCTGGGAAAGTCTAGGCTCTGACCTCTGGGAGTCGGTCTCTCACGGCAACAAGGAGGCCGTGTCATTGAGCCAAATATGGTGCAAATCTAAGAAACTGATAGAGACGCTTGCGGCAGAAGCCGAGGTCCAGTCGGCCATTAATGACCTCTTTCGGCCAAAAGAGGAGCCGCCTTATGTGTTGCCGGTGGGAGCCTGTGAGTTCTTTGGGGGTGAGGACACTATCATACCACTCATCCCCAGTGCACCCGAAGTTGATCCTAGTATCGTCCCGTTACCGGACAACCCCGCGGATAAAATGGAGGTCTCGAGCCCAGAAGGGGATAAGTTACAAGAATTTTGGGCGGAAATGTACAAACAGGGCCTTCAGCTACAGGACATGCTGAATCAGTTGTCCCATTTGGCCGGTGAGAGCCATCCCTCGCAGTCCCACACATTGCGAGCCTGAACCAGCCCGGCTTTCCTGTCACCAATGATGTTTGTACCCCATAGTTCCGGGCGGAGTTCCCGGGGCAGGGTGAGCAATTGCGGAATAGGTTGGAAAGAATGGCGGAGCCAAGCTTATCTAACTTTGAAAGGACATATAGGAAAAAAACACCGGATAAGATCCCTCCGGCGGATGATGTAGCTACCCCCTGTCCTCGTTGTGGTTTGTGGGGCTGCGCGATTGGGTGCACTGGACGGGATAACGTGTCCACGCACCGGCCACTGGATGTCACCAACCCGTTTGCTCCAAAGCCTCCGGCATACTCATCCGATGTTTCCACCCTGCGACATGCTTCGGACAATATCCCGGGAGGCTCGGGCCCCCCGGACCCCGTAAGGCGTTGGCACGGACTTATTAGGGAAGCCTAATAGAGGGGGAATTTGCGCCCGAGGCTTATCCAGTAGTGACACCGGATCCACAGAACCCCGCCAGACGGCAATGGGCTCCCTCAGATTGGAAGCTTGTCCGGGAGGCCCAAAAATCTATAATGTCATATGGTATGCATAACCCATATGTGCAGTCCTTGATCGAGCAGATATTTATTCGGCAGGCCATGTGCCCTTATATTCTGTGAAATTTGCTGACATGCTTTTAACGCCGACACAGCGATTATTGTGGAAGGATAACTGGGCGAAGCGTGTTGAGATGGCTATAGTGCGTAACCTAGACTTACTTGACGATAATCCGCTGCGTTACGCGACCCAGGACATGCTTATGGGAAAAGGGGTCTATGTGGAGCCACAACTCCAGGCGCGTCTCGACCCGCGCATCCTGCAGCAATCACAGGGACTGGCGTTGGCTGCGTTCAAGAAAGTTCCACAAATGGGTAAGCCAATCCCCCCGTATGCCAAAGTTACCCAGGCCCTCTCCGAACCCTATTCCACCTTCTTGGATAGGTTACAGGAGGCAATCGATCGTTCCCCCAATTTAACGGCGGAAGCAAAAGCTGCCGTTGGGCTTGACTTAGCCATCCAAAATGCCAACCCTATCTGTCGTCGCATTTTGGCAACACTACCCAAAACAGCCTCGTTAATGGAAGTGATCGAAGCTTGTAATTGAGCCTCCGTGTAGGAGGAGGCTGAAAAGGCGGAAGTGCACGCCAAGGCCCATGCGTCTGCGTTGGCGGTGGCGCTGCGCCACCTGGTGGTAAGCACGGGCCGTGGCCAAAAGGGCGTTGCCCGGCCCTCCGGGGTTTGCTTTACCTGCAGAAAATCTGGACACTTAAAACGTGAATGCCCTACAAGAAATAGTAAAATAGGGACCAAGAATTGGCCAAAGGCTTTTGCCAGTGTCTGTAACCGGTGTGATAAATTTGGACACCGCGCCTCTGATTGCCGGTCCTGATTCAAGAAAGACGGCACCCCATTGCCGGGAAACGGGACGACGAGCGCCCGGCGGGGGGGCGCGACGACACAAACCTTCCCCAGTGCCAGGCCGGTTGTTTTGAATACCTCTCTGGAGCCACCCGAGGGAGTGCCGGAGTGGACCTGGCCACCGCAACAGATGTAACACTGGAAGATGACAAGGTACATGTTATTTCCTCCACTGTGTTTGGCCCCTTGGGCTACGGACTTAGCGCTCTTTTAATCGGCCGGTCCTCTACATCCAAACAAGGTGTTTTTGTGCTACCCGGCCTTATTGATGCCGACTATACCGGGAATATCGGAATCATGGTCCGCGCCCTCTTCCCGCCGGTTAACATTGTGGCGGGTTCTCGTATTGCGCAATTGATCCCTTTCCAGGGTGCGGTGCCCTCTACCGCTGCGGTAGAACGCGGCCCCCGTGGTTTTGGATCCACCGACTCACCGCAAATAAACCTCACCATGACAGTTACGCAACGAAAGCCACTATGGAAGGTGTGTTTCATCGGTCCAGACGGGCGCCAACTCCAACATGAAGCCCTTATAGATACTGGGGCCGATGTGACCATCGTGCCCGCTCAGCACTGGCCCGAGTCTTGGTCCTTACAAACCGCCACGTCGTCGGTCCGCGGCATTGGAGGTACCCAACTGACCCGTATCAGCACATACTTTATCACTATCTTTGATGAGGGAGAGCCCGCGGTGACAGCAAAAGTACGACCATATGTTCTCCCTGCCCCTGTCTGGCTGCAGGGACGTGATTGTTTAAGCCAGTGGGGGATTGTACTACAGACTTCTCCTTTTGCTTAGCGGCCATTGAGGGGCAGCCGATCCTGCAGCCGGAGTGGTTGACCTCTACTCCGGTATGGGTCGCTCAGTGGCCGCTTCCAGCCCATAAGCTCGCCCATGTACGAAAATTGGTCCAGGAACAGTTGAGCAAGGGCCACCTTGAACCCTCCGTGAGCCCTTGGAATACCCCCATCTTTACTATTCCCAAAAAATCGGGGAAGTGGCGCTTACTCCATGATCTTTGTGCGGTGAATGCCGTTATGAAGGACATGGGAGCTCTCCAACCGGGACTGCCTGTGCTTTTCAGCCTTCCCCTCCCCTCCCCCCAGCACTCACCTGGAGGAGACACCGAGGGGGCTTCCGGTCCAGTGGGAGACAGGAATCTTGGCAGTGGACCTCACTCACCTTAGCAGCCGCTGGGGCTTCGGTCGGTGAGAGTTTGACCCCGTGATTCCCCATAGGTGTGTAATATTGGGTTGGTTTTGTGGTTTTCGGTGGTGTTGCTGTTTGAGGGTGAGTTGTGCCTGCCTGCAGGGCCGGCTTTAGGCCAATTCCACCAATTCCCCCGAATCGGGCCCCGCGCCCAGTGGCAGGGTTGCCCAGAGTGGGGGGCAAGTGGCAGAGAATCCCTTCCCTGGCTAGAGGCACCTTTTTAATTTTTACTCCCCCGGCGGCGCTCCAGGTCTTTGGCAGCGGGTCCTTCACTCGCTCCGGGTCTTTGGCGGCACTTTGGCGGTGGGTCCTTCAGTGCCGCCGAAGACCCGGAGCGAGTGAAGGACCCGCCGCCAAAGACTAGGCGCGCGGCTCGGTGAGTACAAGCCCCACGTGTTTTTTTTTTTTTTTTTTTTAAAGTCATCCCTGTCAGGGCCCCGTCGAAACTGTTCGAATCGGGCCCCGCACTTCCTAAAGCCGGCCCTGCCTGCCTGCGTCTGTTTCAAAACTAAACTCGGGATCATGTAACCCAGGAAGAAAGCCCCGAGCCAGTACTTAGTGCTGTGAATTCCAGGTGAGAGAGAGAGAGACAGGGAGGTTTGGAGGAGGAAATCAAATACATCAGGAGGGGAGAATGCGAAAGGTCTGCAACACGGCAGGCTGAGACTTTTATCTCTCCTTTCTCCCCCGAGAGAGGGGAAACTGAGGCACGGAGTGATCTGATTCCCCTCCCCAAATTATTTTGCAAAGGAGGGGGATGGGGGGCTCCTATCCAAACCAGTTCCCTTCCCATCAACTCTGCTTCCCCTGCTGCAAGACTGCTGTAGGGGCTGAATATTTCCATTAAACTCTGGCTCCTTCATTTGCCCTACAACAATAAAATAGACTGGCTTGGGGGGGAGGAATACCCCCCCCCCCAAGCTGTGTGGACATTAAGGGTTTTTTTTGGGGGGGGGGCACGATAACATTCCAGATCGATCAAACGCCCAGCTCAGCTTTCTAGCCATCCAGCAGCTCTAGGGTAGGGAAGGAAGGGGCTCTTGGTGCAGAGTGGTCACAAAACAGGGGTGAATTTAGCAGGGGGGGGGGTCCGGTTGAAATCCCACCTGATGCAGCCACACAGAATCTCTGGCGGTGCTAGGAGAGGCCAGGAGTGGAAGCACGTGGCCCGGGGGTGGGGGGACATTTGCCCTCAGTCCTGGGCTCTGGGATGGACTAGACTGGGTGGGTGGTGGGTTCAGTCTAGTCTTCCAGCCTGTTGCTCTCGCTGGGGTTTGTGGTTTTCATCTGGCTCCACCGAAAAGATCAAACAAGCCCAGTAGAAAAGGTGGGTGAGAGAGGTGGGAAGGGGTTTGTAAGGGGTTAAAGTGACCCATCAACGAAAGAGTAAAACCAGAGTTTGACTGGGTTTCCCCCCAGCCACCACTCCTGCAAACACTGGGCAAGGGGCAGCCCCATCCCCCACCGAGGCTATGGTGAGGGGCAGCAGGGGAGGAAGGAAGCCACATGTGATGGCAGTCCCCTCCCCCCCAGCCCCCCCACCCCCTCTCCGGCCCCAAAACTCTGTCCCAGAGCCTGCACCCACCCCTCCGCACTCCCTCCCAGAGCCTGCACCCCTCCATCCATCCTGCACCCCACACCGTGCCCCAGCCCAGAGCCTGCACCCAAACTCTGTCCCACTCAGCCCTGGGCAAAGCTCTCCTTGGTTGGCTCCCAGCCCCTCTCCAAGGGTTGCAGCTGTCTGGAAGTGCCTGCCTTCCACACCTTCCTCATTCACACCTCATTCATTCAACAGGTCAAGTGATTACAAAGTGGGGGAAGAACTTATTCTACTTCTAGCAAAAAGACATTTTTCTTTTACCTTAATTATACTACCTTAGGGGCCAGCTATAACATTACCAAGGTTCAATACAAAGTCATATAAAAGTTATACAAAAATGCATAATGCAGAGATTTATCTTCAACTGCACTGATTGACTGCTGTGTGCAGTAATATAGTGACCCCTGGGTCTTTGAATGAGGCTTTATACTTGGGGGCGGCGAGTGGGTGGGCAAGCAGCGGGTGGGCAAAGAGGCAAGCAGTGAGCCAGCAGGGGTTCTAGGGGATGGGGGCATGGGGGTTTCTGGCAGGGGAGGGAGAAGGTGAAAGGAGGCAAGTGGTGGGTGGGGGACTGACTAGGAGGGACACAGCAAGCCAGCGGGGGGCTAGGGGGTGAAGAGGGGTGTGATGGTGGGGCCGAGCGGGGAGGGGTCGGGTCCTATTTTACTGCTGTGATCTGGTCACCCTATGTCACCCTCCACCCCCAAACCTTCCTTTTCGGCCCATAGCTGTTTCGGCGGGGCGGCCCTGGGGAAGCAGAGTTTGTTTCCGTGGGCCGGGAGGCGCTGGGGGGGGGGGGAGGAGGAGGGCACAATTTTATATCAGTAAGGAAATATTTTATAAATTTTAATAAAATAAACATTATTGAAGAAAATCAGTTGTACAACTATCAAAACATAAATTATTTTCCTAATATGAAAGTGAAAATCAGCTAATTAATATATAATTTTGTTATTATTTATATAGTCATGGAAAGTAAATAATACATGGAAGAAATGAAAGGGTTCTTTTTAAGTGGCTTTTTTTTTTAGTCATCCCTGCTGGGGCCCCGTCGAAACTGTTCGAATTGGGCCCCGCACTTCCTAAAGCCGGCCCTGGCCCTGACGCACAGAAAAGGTTAAAATGGGGCCACCCTGGGCACGCCTGGCAGTTAATAAAAGCATCCCACAGCCTGGCGGCCCCCACGCCAGGGCACAGCCGCAGCTGGAAGGGTAATTGGGGTAATTGCATTGGCCTCAGTGGACAGTGATTTATACCAGCTGAGGATCGAGCCCACGTTGCATTGCAGTCTGATTAACAGCCTCCGGGCAGGGCTCCCCAGCGCCTTCCCCTCTTGCTCTCAGCCTGCCTCGGACTCCTATGCAGCCGTTGAGGGAACGCTCTGGAGAAACCCGCCCGGTGGCGAGCCCAGAAAACATGGGAGAAGCAGCGGCACGCGCTGACGTCCGAACAAACCGACCTTTCCCGGAGCCTGATCAGAGCTCCCTCCGCCTGCGCCTCCCCCGCCTCTGGCCTGCTGCATGCCACGGCCAGGGCTCTGAAATGCACAGCCCACCACAGCAGGCGAGGAGTCCAGCTCCACGGGATGACAGCCGGATCCGTCCTCCACAGGTAAGCCATCAGTCGAGGCGTTTCTGGGCATTCTCCAGTCACGGCCCAGCCCCGGTTCACAACAGTGGCTCTGCCGCTCCCTGTGCTGCTGTCCATGCCGGAGATGACCCTCGCAGGTAGGAGCCCCGCGGGGCGAGGTGCTGCACAAACGTAGGGAGGGACCGTCCGTGCCCCTAAAAAGACAAGCCAGACACATGAAGGCTCATTGTCCCCATTTTGCAGACAGGGGGCCTGCGGCCAAGAGCGATCAAGGGCCAGATTTTCAGCGCGCCTAGAGCTGCAGATAGGATTTTCCAGAAGCAGGTGGCACCCAAGTATGTTTGAAAGTCTGGCCCTGAGGAACGTGCCCTTTCACACAGGGATGCTGAGGCAGAGGTAGGCCTCAGAGGCAGAGGTAGGCCTCAAAGCCAGACCCCTGAGCCACAGGTTACTGTCTTCACCACCCAACCAGCCCTCCGTTCCCAGGGCTGCTCTAGAACGTCTTCAGTCAGGGTATTCCCACATCCCCTTCAGGCGGCTCCTTCACATGGGGGCTGAGGCACTTTGCCAGACAATGTGGGAACCGTCTCAGGCGCTCGGGCTCTGCATCTGGCCCCTAAATCGGCTTTACAAATGCTACACTCCAACTCCCGGTAAGTGTTTTGCCTGGCGCCCTCCCCAGCTTCCCTCTAGGTAAAACCCGGCGTCCATGGGGCCTTCCGTGAACCGGCTGCCTCCCGCTGGCTGCGTGCAGTCCCGACCCAGGATTTTAGCCCCAGGTGATGATGCACGTTGTGCTGGCGGCAGCCTTATCCCCGGCTGAGCTGGCATCCGAGTGAAGCAGCATCTCACGGAGAGGCAGCCGCGTGCTCTGCAAATCAGAGACCGTTTCAATGTAGTGCCAGGGGGAAGCAATGCTCAGTCTGTCCTGAAATCCTGTGTGGGATGAGTCACAAAGCTGGGAACCCGCTGCAGGGAGCTTTCCTGAGCCGAGTTACTGAGCTGCTCCTTCTGGCTAGAGGAGATGGGGCTTCGCACAGACAGGGCCCTGGACTCTTCACAAGGCTGGGAGAGCAGCTCTGGGGGGGAAGGTGTCCTGGGGGAAGGCAGCGATTTAATGGTACACCATTAAATTTGAGATGCTCTCTCAAAGGGGGTGGCGTTCCCCAAGCCAGGGGCTTTCTTCCAGAAAGGTCACCACTCAGGGAAGGAAATGGCAGGAACAAAGGGAACCATTAGTCTCCTCTCCGGCCGCTAATGAGCTGTCGTCCCAGCCCTGATGGAATTAATGGTCTCTGTTATCTCCGCTCTGCAGCCTGGTGCCTGCTTTGTGATGCCAACCTGCCGAGAGAGAGAGAAAGATCAGAAAGGAAACAATGCCTAAGTCTTGTATAACAGGCTGTCACTGTCTGCAAAGCTTTAGCCGCTGCCCTGGGGAGCTAATCGGGGTGGGCGGGGGAAGAGGAGGTTCACCATTAGGTTTAGAGAGTTTGGCAGCCAGGTGCAATTCTAATCAGTTGAGGATATCATACAGGCCCAGAGGAGGTGTCAGCAGAGTACTTCTGTTCTGCACAGCTGGGGGACAGGACGAGTCTGCTGGGAATGGGCAGTTTTACGCCACCACAACCGTGCCCACATGTCCATGCTGCTTACCAAGCTTTGGGTCCAGAGATCTACTCGCCCAGAACAGGTAGCCCTGCCTGTGACCTTGTCGCAAGGGATGCAGGATTGGGAGTCCAGGAATGGAGGTTGTTCATAACTCTGAAATGTTCATAACTCGGAACAAAACATTATGGCTGTTCTTTCAAAAGTTCACAAAGGAACATGGTCATCATACAGCTTTGAAATTTTACTATGCAGAAGAAAAATGCCGCTTTCCCTTTATTTATTTATTTATTTGTAGTAGTCTACGTTTAACACAATACTGTACAGTTCTGTAGTTGATTTTGTGCGTGTGTGTGTCTCTGCTGCTGTCCGATTGCTTTCGGTTCCAAATGAGGTGTGCGGTGGACAGGTCAGTTCATAACTCTGGTGTTCGTAACTCTGAGGTTCTACTGTCACTAGTATTGGATGGGAGAGCGCCAAGGAAAGCCCAGGGTGCCGCCAGAAGTGGTGGTGGTGAGTCAATAGGTGGCGCTCTTCCCTCTGGGTCAGCACTGAGCCAGTGCCGATGGGACGCTTTGGGGAATCTAGGTGCAACTTCAGAATTCTGGCTGATCTTCATGAAATTGTTGTGTAAGGGAGTTCGCTGGTGTACGTGGGCTCCACCCTCATCTCTCCCAGAGCAGAGACAATGGAGAGTCGTTAACCTGAATGGCTCCCATTCATATGGGAGCACCCTGAAATGAGGACGGTCAGTTTTCTCTAACTTCTGTGCAGGGGGCTGGGGTGTAGGGCACCAGAGACAGGGTGAGGAGGGGGCTCCCAGGAAAAACAAAGGATGCGGGGGCCGACCAAGGGCAAAGGAAATTCGCAGGAAAAAAGAGTGAGATTCCATGATTCAGAGAAGCCATGAGCTGTAGGGGGGAGGGACCCTGAATTCCTTAAAAGACTCTGGCCTGGCCCAAAAACACTTGAGAGTGGGGAGGGAACTGAGGGAGGGAAGGTGATTGTTGGGTCTGGAGCTGTATATCTTGTGTCCTGTCTAAAGTAAAGAGTAGCTGCTTTAGAAGCCCTTTTTGCAAAGCTTCTGTCTTACGTGGTTCAGCTACAGGGGTGAGGATCTCCAGGGTTGGGGCTCTGGAAAGGGTGTGCTTACGCGACTGGGGAGCTGGCGCTAGTCTCTGTGCCTAGGCACTTGGACTGTGGGGTCTCCACTCCCAGAAAGGGATGCTAGACAGAGCATGTGCACCCCAAGAGTTTGCATAGAGACACCCTCTGCGTTCAAACAGAGGCAGTGCCTGAACTCTGCTCAGACTCAGGCAGCTTAAAGCACGTGGTGCCCAAACACTCCAGCAAGGGGCGCTCTACCAGGAGCATGTGGCAGCTCCATTCTGATGTTCCATCTTTCAGACGGGGCATAAAACCAAAGTCGTGATCCTTGGGACTCTCTCCAAGCATGGGAACGTAGCATCTAATTTGGAGGTTTGCACTCCATTAGGATGACCAGATGTCCCGATTTTAAAGGGACAGTCCTAATATTTGGTGCTTTGTCTTATATGGGTGCCTATTACCCCCCCACCCCCATCCCTTTTTTTCACACTTACTATCTGGTCACCCTAGCTTACATTCCACCTGCATGCTGCATGCTTGCTTACCTGAGGTTAACTATGGTGCTGTTAAACGCCTGCTATGTCCCATCCCCCCTGGAAGAGGTGGTCGGACTTCTCTTGTGGGTATAGTGAGTTTTATACAGACCGTTTGTAAAATGCATCGGGCTCCCGTGCAATGAAAGCTGCTCTGCATCTCCACATTATAGTTATGCCTCCATACATAATCACAGCTTCTACATAGTCCATCCATACCGCCCTTCTGCATTAAGTCCATTAATGGCTATTAGCCAGGACGGGTAAGGAATGGTGTCCCTAGCCTCTGTCTGTCAGAGGGTGGAGATGGATGGCAGGAGAGAGATCACTTGATCATTGCCTGTTAGGTTCACTCCCTCTGGGGCACCTGGCACTGGCCACTGTCGGTAGACAGGATACTGGGCTGGATGGACCTTTGGTCTGACCCAGTACGGCCATTCTGATGTTCTTATGTTCTCACCCTCTGGGGTATCATTACAGTTCCCTGGAGGCTGGTTATTAACCTGCCTACGCCACCTATTGCAACCTGAAATCTGGATTTTGCTGCAGAAGGCCCATCTCTCTCCCCCGCCGCCCCCCCAGCGTTTTGTTTAGCGGCTGAGGTGTATGAATAGGATCGTCAAAGGGGCCGTATAGCATCTTTAGACTCTTTAAGGGCAGGGTGGCTTTTATAGCTCACCACTAGGGTGACCAGACAGCAAGTGTGAAAAATCGGGACAGGGGGTGGGGGATAATAGGATCCTATAAGAAAAAGACCCAAAAATCAGGACTGTCCCTATAAAATCAGGACATCTGGTCACCCTAGCACACCCCCAGGGTGTGGCGGGGACCCACACACGTGAAACGGAGCTCATTAATAACTGATCAACAGCATATATGATGCAATGTACAGAATATATAATTTTATTATTTATATAGTTATGGAAAGTAAATAATACATGGAAGAAATGAAAGGCTTTTTTTTACATTTTTTTTTTTTGTTAGTCATCCCTGCCGGGGCCCCGCCAAAAATGTTTGAATTGGGCCCCGCCCTTCCTAAAGCCGGCCCTGCTGGAGAGAACAGGAGGATTCAGTCAGCAGGGGCTGCCGATCCGTCCCATTCACCAGGGCTGCCATCCTGCGGCTTCAGCATTAGTGGCTGGGGTGACTTGGGGAAAGGTCTCAACCTCCCCACATCCCACTTCACTGCTGCCAGAATCCCTCCTGCCCCCCCCGCTACAGTCCCCTCCCTACCCAACCTGGTTGGGGCTGGAGGAGAGGGGTCTGAGAACTTGAGCTGTGGATTGGAGGTGGAACAGCTGTCAGGGACACTGAGGGGGAAGTGGCAGGAGCTCCCCGTACAAGGAGGGGGGTTGCCACTGGAGGTCACTAGGAAGGACAACAAGACTCCATCCTGGGGGTCAGGAGGGGAAATCCATCCCTCAGAGGTGGGCAGGGGCTGTGTGGAAATGCTGCTGGTTCCAGGGGCCGTTAATCCCCCCTGATTCCTCGGAGGCGTCTGAGTCTCAGACAGGTTCTCGTTCCCTTGCAGCAGGAGGACGTCACGGCCAATGTGATGCGCCAGCTCCGTATCATGCGGCACTTGCACCAGGTGCCCGAGGCGCTGCAGGGCCTGTGCCTCTAAGGCCACCAGCAACTCCCGCTCCCTGCTGCAGGTACTGTTCTGGCTCTCTGTAAATGGGGAGCTAGTGGAAGGGGAAATGGAGCCCCCTGGCACTCACAGAAAGCTGATTACAGAATGAGCCCGAACTGAGAGGCACCATATCCGCCCCCCTAAAGAGCCAGACTTCAGTGGTGATACATCCCAGCTGGGGTAGCAACAGGATTGAGAACGAGGTAGGAAGTTCAGAGCAGCAAGGAAAGCCTGGAGGGGAACTTGAGAAGAGAGGTTGGAAAAGTGCAGCAAAGAAAAAGGTGCAGACCTAGCTGTTGGGTCCAGGGTGGGACTGGGTTCCCCTACCGGCCCCAGAGGAGGCGGCGTACACGCACCTGCAGAGGGTTCCCAAGCCCAGCAAGGGGGCTACAGGCTGAGCAAGTGCCCCAGCGATGGCAGAAGGACTTCTGTCTGTGGAAAGACCTCTTTGGACTTTTAGTGTGAGGCAAGCTGGGCCCCAGAAGGGTGGACTAAAGGTGGTGACCTGGCCGGAGTTACCAGGCAGAGAAACTGCCGTGGTGCTGGAGCGACCATGGATGGGGGACGCTAGCCCAGTGAGAGGGCTGTGATGCCATGCCTGGCCGCCGGGGGGCACCTAACAATGAGTAGATTCATTTATGATTAGCATAGTTGGCAGGATTGAATTCCCCCTGTGATCTGTGAGGGAAGTCTTGGTTGCTGAAGGAATCATAGAATATCAGGGTTGGAAGGGACCTGCGGAGGTCATCTAGTGCAATCCCCTGCTCAAAGCAGGACCAATCCCCAGACAGTTTTTTGCCCTGATCCCTAAATGGCCCCCTCAAGGATTGAGCTCACAACCCCGGGTGTAGCAGGCCAATGCTCAAACCACTGAGCTATCCCTCTCCCAAGCAGGTGTATCAAGGGACCAAGCTGGTAGCTGGATTTCCCACTTCAGTTCCAGGGACTGGCTAAGCAGCCAAAGCAGATCTAGGGGTTTCTCCAGCAGCTCCTAGAAGACCAACAGACGCAGAAGGAAGTGCAGGTGGAGCTACAGACGCAGCAGCAGCAATACCCGTGAGAGATCCTGCAAAGGGAAATCAACCCAGGATCTGCTATGCCCATGGACAAAAAGAGCAGAGAAGGAGAGCATGCCTGGGCTGAGAAGGTTAGCCCAGGGAGAAGGGCATGAGAAAGTGTACAAGTGTGGCCTAATGCCAAGATGGGAGCAAGAGTTCTTTGTTTTGGGGGCAGAGAAGCAGGCCATATCAAAAGACATGGCCTGCTTAGGAAATTGCTGAGTGGCTGAACGAGGGGCCAGGGCCCTAAGAAGTTAGAAAGAAAGGAGAAGGTGTCCTCTGACACAAACCCCCATGAGGCAGGCAAGGTGGAGGTGGCTGGGGTGGCCATGGACCTTGCAGACCCTCCACCAACACACCCTGTCGGGTGCTGCAGGGAGATGAAGGACGAAATGATTGGCCCAGAGATGAAGCAGACTGGAGGAGGGACAAGCACAAGGGTGGAGCAGTCCATGGTGGGTTCACAGACCCTGACCGAAAAGGTTTTGGCATATGCAGCGGCAGTAGCAAAAAGGCAACAGAAGACGCTAAAGGCTTCAGAATAGGCTCTGCAAGCAGCTGTTCATGAGACTGAGTGGCTGCAGGAAGAGCGTCGGGATACTGCAGAAGAGAAGGTTTGCCCCGAGCGAGCTGGCAGTGGAGCTGCAGACACTGCGCACAGGCTGTACAAGCGCGCAGCCGGTGACGGCGATGAGATGAGGAGGGATGAAGCTTGGAGAAGAATAGAACTTGCCCCCGCGTGGGCCAGGTTCTAAGGAGGAGGGTATATAACGGGGGGCTTGGCCTGTGGGCTATAAAGCCTGGAGCTAGGCCAAATGGATTACAGAGTGAGCTCCAGCTGAGGGGAAACCAGGGGAAACCGCAACAAAGGTACAGGAGCAGGCCTAGCTGTTGGGTACAGGGCCTTGGGGCAGAACCTAGAATCCATGGTAGGACTGGTTCTCCCACGGTCTCTAAGGAAGGGGATGTACAGGGCCATAGAAAGGGCTACCAAGGCCAGCAAGGGCAGGCCGAGCCAAAGTCAGGCTGAGGAAAAGCCCCCAAGGGACAGAGGATCTTGTTTCAGTTAAAGACATTTTTTGACTTTTCGTTTGGGATGAGCGCGACCCAGGAAGGAGTGGACTAAAAGATGGTCGCCTGGCCGAAGGGCTGAGTTCCCAGCCAAAAACCTGCTGGTGGGCTTGCTAGCCCAAGAAATCTGTGACCCCAGGCCTTGAAGGAAGGGGCACCTATCGGTGAGTGAACTCTGTTACAAGCCCGCTTCCATTGTGGAAACAGCCTGGTATTGGAGAGTGGTGGGGATGGCCTGTGGGAGAGAATGGCTGGAGGGGTCATACAGGAGGGGCAGCAGCGTCCAGTGAGGAGATCAGGGAACGGGTTGTTTGCAGTCCTGCCACTGAGCGGTAACATGATCCTGGCGAGGTCACTCTCCCACCTGGTGCCTCACTTTCTCTATCTTTGAAATGGGGATCATCCCGACCCACATTAAGAAAGGGTTTGATCCTCTGCTCTTGCTTGCCAAATCCTTGCCCTCCTTGCCCAACACAGGCCTCTGCCCTGTTGCTCAAACTCCCATGCACATGTTAGTGCCTGTGTCACCCCCGCAACTGCAAGGTCTCATGTACAGTCTCCTGCCAGCAAACTGAAGCTGCCACTAGATCCAGAATAGGAATTGCAGTTCCTGTGCGCTGCCCTGAATGGAGTCTAGACCCTGGGCATGGGGAAGGCCAACGCTCACATCCAGGTAGATCATCAACCTACTCCTCTGTCCCAGGAGCAGGAAGGCTTCTGCTTCGTGCTCCCTTCGGTAGCTGGAGCTGCTGAGTTGGGAGTGTGGTGGGCAGAGATGGGAACAGGCCATAGGATGAATCAAGTGTCAGGGGGAGACTCCCTGTGTGTGGGACATGGTGTTGCCCCTCTGTGGGGAATCCCTTCCTTGCAGATGCTGGGCTTTGGGTGCTGGACTCTGCCAGGAAGCCCAGCTCCCATCCCTAGCAGCTTGGCTGTTCCCTACACTGCTGTGCACCAGGCCCTCTGCAGAGAGCTGCTCTGGGCAAGGACTACAGAGCCTGCTGTCATCCTGGCAGGTGTCACCACAGGTTCCATAATCCTGACCCCTGGTCTCCCTCCGCTGGAAGGCTCTGAGCAAGGCCTGCCCAGAGAGCATGGATGACGAGCTCTCAATCCTGCTGACAGCACCCCCCAGCACAGACAAACTCCAGCACATCTTGGAGGTGAGCAGAATGGGGAGGGGCAGCAGGGGTTTTACCTTAGCCCTGGGGACTCCTAGAAAGAAGAGACTGGAAAATCCATGTTTCTATTGGATCCTTCCGAGTATGCATTGGTGATACAAACTCACTGGGTGACCTTGGGGTAACTCACTTCCCCCTTACGGCATCAGTCTTCTCCACTATCAAATCTACACTGGGGAAGAAGGACAGAAGCCCCGACAATCACCTTCACCTCTGGGTGTCTGGTCCTGGGAGCCGAAACCAACTGGACTATCTGCCCCATCTCCTAAACTGCCCTGTCTTTCCCTCCTAGGGCCTTGTCCTTAGTGCTCAGCCTGGCCCCTTCCCAGCTTGTCCCTGACCTTTAAAGGACGCTCCAAGCCCCTCCCATGCCTGCTTCCCTTGGGGTCTCTCTCCTGGCTGAGCACAGGCTGCCCTTCTATCTCTCAGCAGGCCTGGGTCCTAGTCACAGGCTGCGTCTTGTCACGTGACCCCCACACTTATTCCCTTCACCCTAGGGAGCTGCATCACCTGGGCCAGGTGCAGTTGAGCTCCAACCCCTTTCCTGGCCATCTCACCCAGGGACAGGTTGAAACTGGTAACCTGTGGGTAACAGTAACTCTTTGCTCGCAAAGGTGCTGAAGACACAATGGAAGAGGAAATCCTTTGGCCTGGATTGAAATTATTCCGACTGAAAGTGAATGAGAGAAAATAGGTCCAGAGTTCTCTTCCTAGCAGCAGAAAATGTAGCGATTGATAGAGGTTCAGGTCAGAAAGGACCATTATGTGCATCTAGTCGCCCCTCCTGTACAACTCAGGGCCTAGAATGTGACCAAGTGGTTCCTTCAGCCAACCATAGCATGGCACTGAGCCAGAGCACGTCTTTTGGAATGAAATCCACATGCAGGAGAGCCAGCTGGCTACCAGAAAATCTCTCTTCTGCAGTGACGTGGGGTTAAGGGACATGGCGGAAAAGACATGGCGGCTGTGACTAAACTTAGAGCAGGGTGGGAAACCGAGACACAGTTGGGACCTGTCTACACTACAGGTCTGTCGTGCATTTGTAATCTGCTGACCCCCACATGTTGTTCAGAGCCTATGGACAACACAGTTCCTAAAGTGTGTTTGTTTTCTGCTTATCCCGTATGTACCAGCAGGGCTGGACAGCATTTCTCACTGTGCTGTGGGGAGCAGGTCCTGGGTACTAAGGGTCTGAAGAAGCTCTCAAGGACTAATTTTTTAAAATAATTGTTATCAATGAATTGGGAGAAAACATACAATCACTGCGGATAAGATTGGGGGGTGACAAAATACAGGCAGAGTGGTAATTCCTGATGGCGAGAGGGCAGTGATACAGAGCGATCTGGCTCATTTGGCCAGCTGGACCCATTCAAAGAAAACAAGTTTGAGCAGAGCCCAATGCAAGGTCCTATACGTAGCCACAAGGCACGCCGGCCACACCTCCAGAATGGGGACGTGTATCCAGGAAAGCAGTGACTCTGAAAAGGATTTAGGGGCCAGAGTGGAGAAGCCACTCAACATGAGCTCCCAGTGTGATGCTGTGGTGAACAGGGCTAAAGCCATCATTAGACGTAGGAGCAGAGCCGTGAGTAGGGTAGGGAGGTGACACAGCAGCAGTGAGACTGCTATTGGAATACTGCCTCCAGTCTTGGTGTCCTCCTTTGAAAAAGATGGTCCTAGAAATTGGAGCTGGGGCAGCAAAGAGCCATGAAATGTTCTGAGGGCTGGAGAAAAATGCCTTCTAGTGAACTATTGAAAGAGCTCAACCTGTTTAGCTTATCAAAAGAAGATTGAAAGGTGATTTCACTGAAGTGTTGAAATGCCTTAATGGAGAGAAAATATTGGGTATTAAAGGGCTCTTTAATCGAGCAGAGAAAGGCAGAACAAGACCCAATGGCTGGAAGGTGAAAAGAGACAAATTCCTATAACAAATAAGGCACAAATATTCAACAGCGAGGATGATTGACCACAGGAAGAAGCTACCATGGAAAGTGGTGGATTCTCCATCTCTTGATGTCATTTAATAAAGACTAGATGCCTTTCCGGAATGTGTTTGCCCCAAAAGCAGCTATTGTGGTAGACAGGAGGCCTGTGATAGGGGGTCAGATTAGATGCTCTAACGGTCTCTGCTGCCCATAAATTCTACTCATTTCTGAGAAACCGAGTGTAGCATTGGGAGCAGCCTCTGCTTATTAAACAATCCGTTTGTCAGCACCTGCAGGACAATTTGGTTCTTAGGACTAGTGAGCATGGACTTGTCAAGAACAAATCATTCCAGACCAATCCTAGCTCCTTCTTTGGCAGGGTTAGGGGCCTAGTGGAGGTGGGTAAACAGTAGATGTGATCTATCTTGGTGTTAATAAGGCTTTTGACACAGTCCCATAGGACATTCTCACAAGCAAACAGATGCTGCTTAGCACTGTCAGAGCAGCTTTTGCTGGGGGATTCTCCCAGCACTTTCCAATAGTGGGAAAGTATGAAATCCCCATTAGACTGCTGGGGACAGAGCCTAGAGGGGGCAGCAACTTACCCCAAGTCCCACAGGTCAATAGGAAACCAGCAATGGAACCCAGGAGTCCTGACTCCCAGTTCCCTGCTCCAATCACTCCAGCGGAGCACACTCCCTCTCAAAGCAGGGGGACCGGACATGAGGGCCTGGTTGTAATTGCCAGCTGTGGGAGGGAGTGTGCAGCAGTGGTTAGTGAAGGGGCCTGGAAATAAGGACTGCTGGGTCTATTGGAGAGTGTCACTAGGAGCAGTGCATAAGATGAGGTGTCCTATCATGTTTACTCAGATCAGATTAGGACATAATAGAATGGCTGAAATAGTTTATTTTATTTGTATTGTATTATTTTGTAATTGTTAAGAGCAGCAACTACTCAGCTCAGACTGAAGCATCTTATCTAATTTTTGAGATCTAAGTGATTTCAAGAAACAAACTGGTTTAGTTTGAATCGGATTTTCGGTCAGAAACGGTTTCAATGAAATTTCCGCACCATCTCGATTCCTGGGCTCTATCTCTGCCTTTCGGGGTGGGGTGGGGTTTGCTGTCTGTTAGAACAAGAGTCTGATTTGGATAGGGATAGAGACCTCTTCAATGTTTTTAATGAAGTAAATACTAATGGGAATTGTGTGATCATGGGAGACTTTAACTTCCCAGATATAGACTGGAGGACAAGTGCTAGTACTATAATAGGGCTCAGATTTTCCTAGATGTGATAGCTGATGGATTCCTTCACCAAGTAGTTGCTGAACCAACAAGAGGGGATGCCATTTTAGATTTGGTTTTGGTGAGTAGTGAGGATCTCTTCGAAGAAATGGTTGTAGGGGACAGCCTTGGTTTGAGCGATCATGAGCTAATTCAGTTTAAACTAAATGGTAGGGTAAACAAAAATAGATCTGTGATTAGGGTTTTTTTTTTCAAAAGGGCTAACTTTAAAAAATTAAGGAAATTAGTTAGGGAAGTGGATTGGACTGAAGAACTTGTGGAACAGATGGATCAGACTGAACAGGTTCCAAACCTCTCGGAGGCTCTGACCTTCTAAACAGGGACGTCAGTTTTCTAGTGAAATCAGGAAAAAGAAAGGAGAAAACTCAAAAGAGGTTCCTCCTGGCGCTCACGTACGTGACCCCTAATACTCTCTCAGTCCTCAAAGAGAGACCTCGAGAAGGAGACTTGCTGAAGGAAAGCTACAGGGGACTCAGAGGTTTCCCTGGCCCTGTGCCCCTGTCCTGCCTGGCTGATGTCAGCATCTCTCTGTGAGGTCACCACCTCCCCTGCACCTTTGACCAATAGGCTCAGGTCCTGCAAAAGGCCTTTGTGGTGTCACTGTCACACCCACCCCTCCCCTGCAGTGCTAATGTTCTGCCGCAGGCCAGACCCTTTGGAGGTTTGAGCTACTCTCTGTGGATCACCCCGTTAGAGCATCTAATCTGACCCCCTGCATATCACAGGCCTTTCTGCACCATATGGGGCAGGCAGAGCTCTGCCTGGGCGCAGGGGGAATGGGATGGAGGTAGATCAAGGAAAGGGGGGAGGGGAATGGGAAAGAGCTTCTGTCCTAGATGAAGGAATTTGGGGGCAGAGGAAGGACCCTGCTCCACAGAGAGGGGAGAGGGTTTCTGTGAGTGCCAGGGGGCTCCATTTCCCCTTCCACTAGCTCCCCACTTACAGAGAGCCAGAGCAGTACCTGCAGCAGAGAGCGGGAGTTGCTGGTGGCCTCAGAGGCACAGGCCCTGCAGCGCCTCGGGCACCTGGCGCAAGTGCCACATGATACGGAGCTGGCGCATCACATTGGCCGTGTCGTCCTCCTGCTGCAAGGGAACGAGAACCTGTCTGAGACTCAGACGCCTCCGAGGAATCAGGGGGGATTAACGGCCCCTGGAACCAGCAGCATTTCCACCCAGCCCCTGCCCACCTCTGAGGGATGGATTCCCGCTCCTGACCCTCAGGATGGAGTCTTGTTGTCCTTCCTAGTGACCTCCAGTGGCAACCCCCCTCCTTGTACGGGGAGCTCCTGCCACTTCCCTGTCAGTGCCCCTGACAGCTGTTCCACCTCCAATCCACAGCTCAAGTTCTCAGACCCCTCTCCTCCAGACCCACCCAGGTTGGGTAGGGAGGGCACTGTAGCGGGGGAGCAGGAGGGATTCTGGCAGCAGTGAAGTGGGATGTGGGGAGGTTGAGACCTTTCCCCAAGTCACCCCAGCCACAAATGCTGAAGCCGCAGGATGGCAGCCCTGGTGAATGGGATGGATCGGCAGCCCCTGCTGACTAGGGTTACCATACGTCCGGTTTTTCCCGGACATGTCCTGCTTTTCGGCAATCAAACGCCCGTCCGGGGGGAATTGCCGAAAAGCCAAACATGTCCGGGAAAATGCCGGCCGGGCACTTCCCCTCCCGCGGCTGCTCTGCTCCGCTCCTCCCCTCTCAGACTTTAAGAGCCGAGCTGCCCGAGCCAGCGCTACCGGCTTCGGGTAGCCCCCCCTGCCTCCGGACCCCCAGCCGCCGGCCAGGCACTTCCCTTCCCGGGCTCCAGCTGAGCTGCTCCGCTCCTCCCCTCTCAGACTTTAAGAGCCGAGCTGCCCGAGCCAGCGCTACTGGCTTCGGGAAGCCCCCCCTGCCTCCGGACCCCGAGCCACAGGCCAGGCACTTCCCTTCCCGGGCTCCAGCTGCGCTGGGGAAGCGCCGGCCGGGGGCGCAGGGTCTGGGGGCTGCCCGGCAAACCGTGAAGCCGGTAGCGCTGAGGCAGCCCTTTCCCCATGGCTGGGAGTGGGAGGGAGGAGGGGGCTGAGTTAGGGCGGGGAAGGGGCGGAGTTGGGGCGGGGCTAGGGGTGGGGAAATGGGCGGGGCCAGGGCCCGTGGAGGGTCCTCTTTTTTTATTTATTAGACATGGTAACCCTACTGCTGACTGAATCCTCCTGTTCTCTCCAGAACGGGTCCAGCCTTGCCAGCAGCAGGACAAGCGTCCCCTGCCCATGTGCCTCAGCCCTGCCTGGTCAGATGCCATCACCCGTCAGTCCTTGGCCTCCCAGGGTGCCAGTGATGGGAGCAACTCTGGGTGGTGGCTCGGGTGACACAGACACCAGACCACTAGGAATTGGGTGCGGCCCTGTGGGACAGGAGAGTCTCGCAGAGGGCACTTGGGGGACTCTCCTGCCCTTCCCAAGAGCGATAGCACCCTGTCCTAAGAACGTAAGTTTGGGATGAGGCAAAGCTTGTCATTAATTAGCCTGGCTAAAGAGCTGGGTGGAGCTGCTCCGGGGACAAGCTGGCTCGCTCCTGCTCATGGAGGTGAATTCATCTCCCTTCCCAGGAGCACCTGCTCTCCCTTTCATTCCCCACCAGGCTCCTTGTGCCAGGCCAGCGATGGCCACAGGATGGGAATGAGGCCTGGGCCCTGCCCCAATCTCCTGAGTCTAATGCAGCTGCTGACCTTGTCCCCCATCAGCTGCTGGGTTTCCCCCAGGAGGGAGTAGGTGACAGGGAAAGAGACACACACACATTTGTCCTTCTGGTTGCAGGGCTTGTGTCCTTCCAATCCCATTGGTGACTGCACAGTGGGCAGAGTCCTCGCTGCGTGCCCGGCCCAACAGAATTGCAGGGCGTGGTGTGGAACACAGAAAGAGATGGAGAGACTCATCCTCCAGCCGGGGTCAGTCTGAGAGAAATTGGCTGGGGTCCCAGTCTCACTCTTCTAGCGGGTGCCATTTCCCAGCTGGGTTCCTTACCCCTCTGGTGCAGCAGCAGCTGGTAGAGCCGGTAAACCCCCTCACTGGCCTGCCGGCTGATGTCCTTGGCTGGGTCACTGACGGACAGAGCCAGCTGTGCCATGTGGTGACCCATCCTGGGGAATTCCGCTGAGTTCTAATGGACGGGAGAGGGAGAGGGGACTCCATCAGCATTTTCCTGTTAGCTCCCAGTCCCCCGCGGGCCAGGACTCTCCTTCCCCTCAGCCCCTCTGCAGGAGATGCTAGAGGATAGGAGCTAGAGTCAGACCCTTAATTTCCTCTGCCCCCAAGGAAGCCTGAAGCACAGGGCTGTGGACAGGGCCCTCCATGAGGACTTGCTTCCCCAGCTGCTCCAGGATGACAGGGAGGCATGAACCTGGAGCACAGTCCCCTTAAAAGCCCAGAGTCATCACTTAACTAGGACAAGAAGAACTTGTCTCAAGCCAGGCTCACTCTCTGCTCTGACTCTGCCTCCCCAAGGGGAACACTCCTAACCCACAGCCCCTGCAGCAGCAGATCCTACAGCCCGTCAGAGCCAGATCACCTACGCCTGGAGTCAGGAAGCTGGGGTCAGAGGTCACTTATGTCAAACTCAGGGAGGGTGATGGTGAATCTGAGCAGGGCCGTGCTGCTCTTAACGGCCCTGGCTCTCTCTCGCGGCACCCTGGACACGATCCAGTAGTTAATGTGCTGTGGGGAAAGGAGGCATTGCACTGACTGCCCTGACCAAGGATGCCCACTGGGGGCCCGGCTAGGAGGACAGACTGGAAAATGGATCTAAGAGTGAAGGTAAAATTGCCCCCACCCCTCTCATCGGGCTCACCTCCAAGATGTACTGGAGCCTGTCGGTGTCTGGGGACTCTGCCAGCAGGTTCCCCAGCATGGAGTCCAGGAGGTCTGGCAAGACCCTAGGCAGATCCTGAAAGCAAGGGAGAGCCATGGGTCAGAGTTAGGGAAACTGGGGCTAAACTTGCCACAGGATGGGAAGACGGGTCTCTGGGAAGCACTGGTGAGACCCCCAAACACATATCCTGGCCTCTCTCCTTCACATCCCACTGCAGGCAATTAGCAAGGACTCATGGCAGGATGACAGCTGGCTCTTCAATCCATGACTTTAGCATGATCTACCTGCACTTGGGCGGTGTCCTTCTCCATGCCCAGGGTGAAGACGGCGTGCAGGGCAGCTCGGAGGAGGTGGGTCTCCAGCTCTGGCTCCAGGGCAGGTGTCATGGTGCTGGCAAGAGAGAGGAGCCGGTATTAGACTGTGCAGTACGGGGATGGGACTGGCACCAACACGCAGGTGAAACTGCAGGGAAATAGGCACAGGCTGGCAAGAAGGGAAACTGAGGCACCGAGCCAGGGAATGACAAGGCCAAGGTTTCTCACACAAACAGTGGCAGGGCAGGAATAGCCCCTGTTCCCTGCACCCTGCTGCCCCTCCTGTATCTGATCCTGGGTGTGAGCCTCTCCCCAAAGCCGTTGCAATGTTACTGGAGTGAAAAGAACAGCCCAGCCAGGAGAGAGTGAACCTTCCCCGCACCTCTGCCAGAGGAGCCACCCTTGGGCGGTGACCTGGGAGTGGGAGGGGCAGTGACTCCCAGCCCTGGGCCTGAGCATCACTGGGGTTAGGGGAACCGGGCCGGAGGGTCTCGGTACCTGAGGTTGCCCACAGCAATCAGGGAGTTGGCGAGGACGGCGCCGGGTGGAGAGTTATCAGGCAGCTCCTCAATGAGCTCCTGTGAGACCCAAAGGAGATAAAGGAGCGTGTGAGTTTCGGGCCTCACTGACACTTCCCAGTGAGGAGATTACACAGCCAGGGCCCCACACAGCCAGCAGGATCCCCCCACCTGCCCCCCGCTCCTCCGATTCCTGCCCAATAGTGACCACTCTCCGAATTTCTCCCGTCTCTTCTCCCCAGTCTTCAGCCCCAGCAATCCCTGCCCTCAGCTGCCCCTCCAGCACCAGCCATCCCCCATCCATTGGCCTGGGGAGACCCCTGCCCCTCCCATGTCTCTGTCTTTCCTCCAGCTGCTGGGCACTGTGTCTCGCTCACCACAATCCTCTCCGCCATAGCCGCCTTGCAGCCGTGCGGCTCCAGTGTGTCCTGCCCTCTCTGCTGTGCAGCGAGACGCGGGGTGGATGGCGTTCAGGAACACGAGCTGCTGGGCCTCCTCCTGCACCCACCAGGAGTGGGGTTAGGGGAGAGAGAGCCAGTTAGCCAGGGACCTCCCTGCCCCCACACAGCAGCTGCAGGACTCAGGCCTGAATGGGGGATAGTGGGGACCCGCCCATTGTCCAAATCACCCACCACTCCACCACAAGCAGGGTCAGGAACTGGGACAGTGCCTGTGGGGGGAGGAGACCCGGCTGGTGTGTGACAGACACCCCCACGTCTGGGGTCCCAGATCATGGAGGAGAAAGGTCCCCATTAGGGCTGGTGGATCATCAGGGACAAGACCCTCTGCAGGGGGTCAGGTGCTGGGAAGGGGCAGGACAGTCTCGGTTCCAGCACAGCTGGGGAACGTTTGTACCTTTTCTCCGTCTTGGAGCTGCTCTCGGCTGTTATTGAGAGCAGCCTCCTCTGTGGCCACGTCCACCCATTCCTCGTCCCCTGAGTCCCTGGCGGTCCCTGCACCAGGGAGAGAAGGGGACAGGGTGACGCCTGCTGCCACTCGGGGGAAGGACAGGGGCACGCTGGGGCAATGTGTCCCCTTCCCACCTCCGGGACCCAGGGCAGATCGGGCCCCACACTCCCCCGTCTCAGTGATGCCTTCAGCCCCCAACTCCTTCAGGAGCCCATAGCAAAGAGACCCCCCCACGCTGTCCTGGACTCCCTGGGAGGTGCCTCCCCCCAACTGGAGCACCGAGGACCAAAGTGGCAGCATCTAGTGTCAGTGGGGTTCATGTGGCTCAGGCTAGACCCCTGGGCTGGAGATCCGCCCCCATAGCACTGATCGAGGGCCTGGGCCCAGGGTGTTCACAGCCCTGCCCTCACCTATCCCTGAGCCCAGCCTGACTCCTCACCTGGAACAAAGCTGCGGCGCCCATCGGCCTCGCTGCTGCCCGAGTCCCAGGCACTGCTGCCTTCTTCCTGAACATCCTCAGGAGCCTGGCCACCCTGGAACCGAGCGGGGAGCGGGCGTGAGTCCCTCGCCCTCCTCCTCACTCCCCAAAGCCAAGTCAGGCTGGAGAGGGTGGGGGTGACCTGAGGAGTTACCCGGCCCAGCCAGCAGGCAGGGTGATAGCACTGGCCGATCGACTGGCTGTGAAAACAAGAGTCTATCTTATTGCCAAGGGACAGAGAAACTCGGCCAGCAGCAGGGGGTGCAGAACACTGGCCTAATGCGGGGGTGACAGCACCTCCGGGATCCTGACATCCCGGCACTTTACACACCTTCCTGGAGCCTCCCAACCCCCCTGGTCTGTAGGGGCTGCTACCCCAACCCTACTGATGGGAAACAGGCCTGGGGTGGGGAAGCTACTGGCTCAGGGTCACACCAACTGTCAGAGCCAGGGATGGGACCGAGCAGTCCTTATTTCCAGGCCCCTTCACTAACCACTGCTGCACACTCCCTCCCGTAGCTGGCAATTACAACCAGGCCTTCATGTCCGGTCCCCCTGCTTTGAGAGGGAGTGTGCTCCGCTGGAGTGACTGGAGCAGGGAACTGGGAGTCAGGACTCCTGGGTTCCATTGCCGGTTTCCTATTGACCTGTGGGACTTTGGGTAAGTTGATCCCCGCTCTAGGCTCTGTCCCCAGCAGTCAAATGGGGATTTCATACTTTCCCACTATTGGAAAGTGCTGGGAGAATCCCCCAGCAAAAGCTGCTCTGACAGTGCTAAGCAGCATCTGACCATTAGAGGTCAGAGCGCACTGCCCAGGAGGAGGAGTGTTTGGTTCTGGGCTGTTGGAGTACGGGCTTTCAACCATCTGTGCACACATATTATACTAATTGCATCTAGACCACATCTCCCTAGTTTGCTTGTGAGAATGTCCTTATTAACACCAAGATGGATCACATCTACTGTTTACCCACCTCCACTAGGCCCGTAGCCCTGCCAAAGAAGGAGCTAGGATTGGTTTGGAATGATTTGTTTTTGACAAGTCCATGCTCACTAGTCCTAAGAACCAAATTGTCCTGTAGGTGCTGACAAACTGATTGTTTAATAAGGAGTTCCAGTATCTTTCCAGGTATGTTAATGGATGGGAAGACGTTCTTTTTCAGGGATCTCTGACGAGAACTGGGGCACAGCACTTAGTTTGTTGAGGCCATAAAATGGAGACAGGCACCTCTTCTCTTCTCCCAGCACCCCAGATACCTAAAAGGGTGGGACTCACATCCGTCAATGGGCTTTAAAAAAGACAATGGTTACAATGTGGCCCCAACCATTTCTGGTTTCTGCAGACTAGATGTTTTAGCAAAGTTTAGAATTCCTTGGTGCTCAACACCGTGAAACTCCCCTTTCTCCTTTACAAAGGGCTTTAACGCCCCTTATCTCACCCAGGCTCTCGACTGCCCAAAGT